>NC_058509.1:1186975-1786975 GCF_020382885.2 Scatophagus argus
TACATTTCCCAGGATCCCTTTCATCACTGCGGTGACGAGTGCCTGAAGTCTGTGAGGGAAGCATTTCTGCCCACAGCACAAACTTAGCTTAACCTCAGCGACCCAGAAGAACTGACGCCTGGCAGAGAATTCAAACGCAGTTCAAGTTCGTTCTGTACATTAAATGTGCCCGTGTTTGAGGTGTTTTTGAAAATTAAAATGACGGGTGATAATTGATAAAGGCAGAACTTTTACGTCATTTTCCTTCAAAATGGTGAACATGAAAGTCTCTCTTGTGACTGTGGCCACATACTTTTGACCACATTGTGTATGATTCACCCTGCAGCTTTAAGCTCAGTCTCTTATGTGTTTGTGTTAGCTTCTGGTCACCGTATGGTTACTATGGTAACATGTTTAAAAAAGCACATGTTCAGCCTAAATCACTGCTGAAATGGTTTTTTTTGGCCATTAATAAACCGGATGTGCACATGGACCTTCTGCATTCTTCTGCAGTTTCCATTTAAGGAAAGAAGCCAAAGTTCTGACGTGTTAAAAGCCGTCTGAACACAACAGCAGCAGCACAAAAATACTGAAATAAAATCATCTAAACGGGGCGAACATTTAATGTAATTATGATGCTACGTGACCAAAGTATAAGGAAAACATCTCCCAAACCTCTCCGATTCATTCTGACGCCCTGTTTGAAATCCTACACATCTAAAAGGTTTGAGTGATCATCCACGGAAAGAATAAAAACACGTCAAAGAGCTGAGAGGACCCAAACACGTGAAGCTCGCTGCCAGCTGTTGTGTAACGGTTCAGGGTGGATTTCTGCTTCAGGCACACACACAAAGACTTGGTCCAGGTCCGGCTGTTTCTGTTCTTTCGACCCTTGAGGAGGATTTTTGTGGACAAAAAAAATTCATGCAGAGCTAATGCAAAATAGACTCTCAGAAATCAAGCTCACAAAGAGGAATCAACAAGGATAATATTGTACAGATGGAGCTGAGGCCCGAGTCCCACTTCCCTCTGCTCATTACACTCATGTTGTTTCAGGCTCCGAGAGGAAAACCGAGCGAGCAGGAGGGGGGTCGGCCCAAAAAAAGCTCCAATCTTCATATGATTATACGACAGAAAAAAAATATTAACACGGCTTTGAAAACAGCGAACTGGCATCAGGAGGAGAGCATCGCACTCATGCACGACAGACAAAAATTATTACAAGAAAAATCAAGCAAAGCTGCTCTGACACACGACAGATTTCATGGCTGCATCTCTGTTACACCTCCTCCGTCATCGGGGGATTGTTGGGGAAATCCTGCAGATCGTCCGAGTGTTGGGCTTTAACCTGACGAGTCCTTCTCTCCTTCTCCCATCTCTTCCTTCCTGTCCTCGACATCCTCAACCCTTCACCCGCGATCCCGGACTCTCAGTGGAACGTCTCGGGTTTCACAAAGATAAATTTGACTGCTATGAAGCAGACCTTCATTGGACAGGCAGAGGCAGAATTCTGCACAAAGCGCGAAGAGCCGGGAGGGTTTCGGTTTACCGTGCATCTCAGAAACCATCACAGTGTTGGAGAAATTCAACGTCGGACCTGACGACGGCACTGGATGGAAGTCAGGGACCTTTGGAGACCATGAACGTAAGAAGTTCCAGTCTGGACCAAAGCGGCGGGCGGAACAACAGACGGACTGACGGTCTGCAGAGCCTCGCAAAGCCAAAGCCACCACCGTGCACAGACCCTCAAGAGACACGCAGCAAAATGACGACAACCTGACAACAGTGTGGAAAACATGGACGCCGTCTCAGTGATGTCAGACATGTCTGCAGAAGCAGCGCGACGCTCAGCGTGGCGACCAGAGTCCGACTTTAACAAACAACCGCTTTCATTATCGATGAATTAGTTACTGACATTTTAACGTGGCTTCTTATGGGGCAACAACCAATCACAGTGACGGAGGAAAAGTTATTTTCTACTCCAAGATGTTGTGGTTCTCTGCAATGGAAATTTAAAAAGACGAGCCTTTTCATACTCAAACCACTCAGTGATCCTGTGCCTGCAAGCGTCCGTATTTCTCATGTTTCTTCACTCATTTGTGGCAGGATTTCCTTTAAATCGTCACCCACCCATTCTGAACACATTCCTGCCATCTACTGCAGTTATTATGAAACCATAAACTGGCAGAATATGAAAAAAAGGACACCAGGAAATTGAATATTTGGGGACATAAAGCTGCTCTGTGTTCAGTAAAGCAGACAGGAAACAGATTGTGCTTGAAACTCTGTTCTGGATTCATCTAAGTGAACATAACGAGACAAGAAGCCTCCCATCACAGGGTGAAAAATAAAATCTCTAATGACCACATTTAATTCCTCTTAAATCCCTGAATGTGGACGTGAAGGTGTGTGCGTGCTGCCTGCTGCCGCTGCAGCTCGGCGTGCAGCGTGGATGCAGGTCGGGGAATCCTCCATAATGTTTACCGAGTTTACCGACTTGGCTGACGGCTGTGTTTTCTTATCCACTAACAGAGAGGGTGATTTGACTGATGCTCGTAACAGATTGCATCACAGCGGGAGGCGAACTAAACGGTTTACGCACCGCGGCTCTCCCTAAACTGTCTAACAGTGGCAGCGCTCCACCTTGTAAATTTGGAATAGTAATTTTAGAAATTTCCCAGCAGTCTATCTCCAATTGGCCTTCACTGGGCGGACTGTTTGATATCAGTGAAGTATCGCAGCGTACCACCTCCGAGCAGCAGAAATCTGATCTCAGCTCTGTGAAACCAAACACTCTCACTGCACTTTTCAACACCTGAGCCACATTAAAATCAGTTTTCATTCATACCCGCACCAAAGCTTCTCTTCCTCGCTCAGTCGGCGTGGCTAACAAATCTTCACACGTTTTTCCAAACACGCGCTCCGCCGTGACACGTGACCTGCGCTGTGACCAAAACAGCCGAGTCCAGGTCCACCAGCACCGAGCCAAGCTGAATCTCACCACGAGGTTTTGTTTTTCCTGATAAATGCCACAGTCACTACAGGTGAACTCACAGTCTTTTTACAGCTCGGGTTTGATTTCATTTCAGCTGCTGGAGCTTCATGCAGCCTGGGAGGCCTGACACGGTGAGCCCAGCTCTCTCTGCATGTTTTGGCAGTTAAAACGCCGATGCTCTGGTGGCCTCTGGGCTTCTGATCGCGGCATCCACATGTTTGAGTACGACTTGGGACTCGCATGTCGTTCCCATCTTTGTCTTCCCTCATTTCCTGCCATCTCCCTACTGTGGACTCTCGAAATAACACGCAGCCACAGTATTAACAAAGCGAAAATGTTCATGTTCTCTTCTGGGGCGCCTCTGAGGCCTGTGAGCTCAGGCGCTCAGGCGGGACCGTGTCATGTCAGAGTCCAGTTTTGGTTGCACATCATGCCTTGACTTTCTCTCTCTCTCTCTCCCCACTTCCTGTCTTCTCTCTTATGCTGACTCTCTGAAAAGGAATAAAAATCCACAAAATACTTCCCATTACTGCGTCATCCTGTGCCACCAGGTGTTCAGCCAGAACAAGCTAATGAAATAAAGAGGGACGTCGGGGGCCTGTGTGAGAGACAGATTTTAAAAAATAAAGAGGCAGAGATTTCCATTCGGTCCTACTTCTCCCAGAATGCAACTCAACAGCATCTTCTGCTAAGCCAACAGTTTACAGTGCAGACCTTCTGTTTCAGGTGTCGAGCTCACGTCAAAACAACACCTACAGAGCCACACTATGAGGAGGCAGAAAATCAGCGGAACGCCCCTTTAACAGCAAACATTTGGAAAGCACAACACGTTTCATTCACGTGACTGCAGTCGCTCTGATTCCTTCACTTTGTCTGTCCCACTTGTGAAACCAAAGTTACCTTCCTGAAAAGTCGCCGTCCAACTTCTTTCTCCTAACGTCTAAAATGATCCGTCAATTTCCAACCGAACTTGAGCCGCGGGTTCGTGTAATTTCAGACAAGCGCATCTAAAATCCGAACACTCTGTTGATCATTAGGGGCTAAACGCTGGGTGCTTTCTTCTGCTGCAATTAGCTTGTTTCCAACCACACTTCCTTCAACTGTAACTGGATTAGTTACCTTTAAAATCTCCATTTCTGCTGTCACTTCAGCCTTAAAAACATGTAAAATCTGCACCTTTATAGCCCCCTCCCCCCAAAAAAATCAATTTTAGAATTTTTTATTTTTTTAATTTTGAGGAATATCTCTTGAGTGGCACTTAGCAAAATTGAACAAATGCGTGGGTGGATGGGTGGGTGGGCGACTGGGGGGAGCTGTGAGGCGGATCTACCTTCCAGTCTAAAACAGTCTAACACTCATTACTCTGAAAACACTTGACTTCACCATGGCCTCAATTATGTGATGCTGGATAAACTCCAGCGTTACTGAGCTGCTTTTGCCAAATGGAGGGGGAGGGGGTATTAAAAATCCCAAAAACTGAGTCTGGAAGTAAAGTGCTTCACTGCGGCTTCAGTCCTGACCTCCTCATCTCTTACAGACGGGCTCTTAAGTGTCCGGGAGCCAGGGAGAAGCCCACGAGGAGCCGCTTCAAGCCTCTGGAGGCCTCGAGTCCACAGATTTTCAGATGCGGCCGGCGAACTGAGGAAAGCTAATTCACGGTGTTGATGAGAAGCTTCACGATCCTCCGTGCAGAGTTCATTTAACTGACACGGCAGGTCCTCAGTCACATCCAATCAGCATGTCCTCCTCAGCTCCGCCCTCTTGTCCAAATATGGTCACTTCTGGTCACCATCTGTTTATCTCAGTGAAAAGGCTCCTGTCATTTTTCTTTTACCAACTTTATCGACATGCTGTTGAAATTTGAGCGACATTTGCTCTTTGTGACTGTATTGTAACTGTGACGGACTCCGAGCAGAGCGCTTGTGATTTTTAAGGTCGTTGCATTTAGCCATGTTTAACCACGCCCATTTAACCTGAGGGCGATGACTGTGAGAGGCTTCTCCTCTAACACGGTACACGAGGAACGTCAACCTTTAACCACGAGAGGAGTTAATACTTCATCAGCATCAGCTGTCAGAGGAGTTAAATCAGCGCTCTGTGCGATGGACCGACAAACACTTCTAATGTGTCGGACTGCGCTCTCATGGTGTTAATTTGTGCACATTTGCAGGAATTCAGGATCTGGACAGAACTTTGCAAAAGAAAGAACAACCGGGGAGGAGGGGGGAGGTTGGATCTGGACACAGATTTTAGATGACACATTTCTCAACTCACCCACAACCACACAACATTTCACAGCAGAGGGAAGAAGAAGAAGAAGAAGCGCCTGAAAGTTTAAAAACTCAACACCCAAGACCTCAGATGAAGAGCTGGAATCACACACGAGCACCGAGCAAAACAAGTGAATCACCGAGTAAAACGTCTCCCGTCTCCTGCAGCGGCGCCGCCGCAGGTGTGTTGGTGGAGAACACGGCAGAAAAACACACTAAGAGGGAAAAGTTCAGCAGCAGCGAGGCCACCATTTCATACTACAGCAAGAGAGAGAGAGAGCGGCGAGCGGCGAGCTGACTGCCCACACACACACACACACCTCCTCCACAGGTGTGTGTGTGTGTGTGTGAGTCATCCTCTCCCACGTAGTCGATACCTCCACCAGCCGTTGTGGAGATCCCTTCAGCCCCCGTAACGTACCTGCACCGCTCCTCACACCCCCACCGCCGGTTCAGATCCACCTCTCGCTTCCTGCGACAACAATAACGCCGCCGCCGCTCGGATTTAAGACTGAAGCAGCAGCATTTGGAGGTAACAGATGGCGATTTTTATTAACAACAGTATGATCAGAGAGGGACATCACGCTAATCGTGCAGTCTTTGTTTTCCACAATTAATAATGAGATGTAGCAGCAGCACTCAAGCATTTCGATGTGGATGTGCAGTTCAGTGTTATAATTAAGACTGATACTCTCAGTCACAGCAGGTGAACAGCTCGCAGCCAGGACTCAGCTGCCACACGTGCAGTGGTGATAAAGCTGTCCAGGTAAGCAGACAGCAGCCACAGCAGCTTTGCGATCAAAGTCCTCAGGGTCGCGAAATCGGCCGAGGACATTTCTGTGTAACTAAGAGGAGGATAAAAAACCCCACCGAATTACACCCAGCAGTCTGCTTTCACTCGAGCTGCTTCACAGCACCTTTTGATGCAAATATTTTTAGCAGCGCTGACCCGTGTGCAAACTGCACCCATCACCTTGGCAGTGTTAGCTTGGTGCTGCAGCCCTTGAGCTTCACAGGGCCCATTCAATAAAGCAGAAGGGCCGGGAAAATAAACCTTCCCGAGCACCCGGCGGGGCTGGCAGCGGCCTGCGGGCTGGCTGGAGCCCAGCAAAACGCTGAAAAAAGATGACTGGACCGCAGCCAAACGCTGGCGTATTTCGGCTCTGGGTGGTCAGGTTTTCTGCACCAGCGAGCCCCCGCAGACCGGTGACTGTGGTTTGGTGCTGGCGCTGCGGTGGAAAGATCGCACGTACGAGGAAAGGTGGCAAAAGTTACCGATGGGTTCAGAGATTCAACAGTGTCTGCTTTTAGCAAGAATATGTTGCTGCTTTTCAGTAAAATATTTACACAAATTTAACACTCCAACAGGTCAGAAGTCAGCTAACTGTGTAACTGTGTCGAATGGCAGGAGCGTCAAATGATGTCACCTGATGTCACCCAATCAGCTGTCATCTGGAGGAATTTCATTTAGAGCAGGAACAGCACAAAGGATGCAAAATCATCCAATGGTGCACAACAGCAGTGTGAGTTAAAGAGGCTTTCGATGGACCTGATAAGAAGGTAACGCAAAAGAGATGCAAACTCAAGTCCCTCATTTACTCCGAATGGACGACAGGAAACGCCCACATTTCTAGAATCACCACCTCGTGGTTGCAGGCCGCCAGACCCCATCAGGTTCCATCCTTGTGTGTCCAGACTCATATACCATACAGTATGTAGACAAAAGTATTGGGACACACCTCTTTATTACCGAATTCAGGTGTGACATGGACCTGTTCCTCAGGGTTTGGGCTCGGCCCCTGACTTCCAGTGAAGGGAAATCTTAATGCTTCAGCATACCAAGACATTTTGGACAATGCTATGCTTCCCATCAAAGTCCCTGTTGGTGTGATGGTCAAGTGGCCCAATACTTTTGTCCACAGAGTGTATGTAGTGACTGACTGAGAGCTTTGCCACATAGTCCAGCCACAATCACCTGAAGCTCAGTATCATCCAACCAATGAGCTTGTTCAGGACTCTTTATCGGGAAGAAAAACAAAAGGTTGCGATGGACGTATCCTGCACTGGAGCTCCATGACGTTCCAGATGTGGTGAACACAAACTGCTGAGCCTCTACTGAAACAGACCTTGCTGAACAGTCCCCAGATGAGTTCTGTTCCACATTACACAATCGTTCAACGGAGCAGCAGCCTCCGCGGCAGCTCGGACTACAAAGTGGGTTTAGTTCAGCGCCGCGGGGTTCGCCACAGGGTCAGCACTGAGCGCGTCGGCTCCAGCTGAGGGAGCATTCAAAAACCATGTCACATTCTGTACATGTAGTCTGAGGTCTGCTGCTCTGTTCTGTTCCCCGAGTCCTGAATGACCTTCGCTCTTCTCTTAAGTCGACTGCTCGTTTTGTTCTTCCTGCCGTTGGGTCGCTTGAGATTTCGCTCTCAGAATGTGATTCTGCCTCCCGCTCTTTCAATTCTCCGTCACTTCGGTTACACTTTTTAACACTACAAGAGCCAATCTGCAGAACCCCGGACCTGCGTTTTGAATTTTGGAAATGAAATGTCACATCTTTCAAAAGTGCCTCCCTGACTTTTTTCCAGGAGCCACTTTCTATACAAAAAGGTGTCTCGGCCTTCTCATCTGAAAGTGTCTCAGCCCTCCAGGTGTGATTCCCACTCCAAGTCTCATCCTCTCTCAACAGCACAATTTCAACATGTTGAAACACCAATTTTACATTTTCAGGAGCTCGTGTTTAGTCTTTAACCCATTCATGTCCACAGTGGAGTCTTTTAATTTCCTTTACAGCACTCAGAGTTCGCTGCATGAAGCACAAAACCATTAAAATCTTTCAAAATTGGTCAAAGTTGGAGGCTACAGCGCAAGCTCCCATTCATATAAATATTAGAACATCTTTTTGTGATTTTCTTAAAAGAAAATTAACAAATTTTGGCATGACGAAAATGTGAAACCAAAATTGTTGATTTTGTCTGCCGTGCAGCCACAAGTCTTGACATTTTCCACAGCAAACGTTGTGTTTCCACCTTGGACAGACAAAAGCCCTGAGGGGTTTCCTTCACATCGTAAACAAAGAGACTGCATCAAATGAAAGGCTTGTTGATCACTGAAACACTGCAAAAGCAGCCAATTTTCATTTAACAGAGCCAATGTGAGTTCTGAAAACACAAGCACATCTGAAAAAACAGGAATTTAACTGC
The DNA here is from genome assembly GCF_020382885.2 of Scatophagus argus. Classification (NCBI taxonomy): domain Eukaryota; kingdom Metazoa; phylum Chordata; class Actinopteri; family Scatophagidae; genus Scatophagus; species Scatophagus argus. The sequence goes on from NC_058509.1 coordinate 1,195,426, forward strand.
TGAAGGATGTGGACTTGAAAGGAGGAGAAAAGCACCCCCATTTTGTCCAGAATCTGAAAAATCCACCCACTGGATTCAGGACGAGCAAATTCCTCCGAGGGCCTTGAATTTTGCCATATTGTGTTTTTAGTCCTCGTTTTCCCACCTTCGGAGGGCCTGAAGGACGCTGAAGGCTCGGTTTGGTTTCAGCTCTTAGGTTTCTCTTTTCCCTTCCAACAGAGAAGCGACTGCACCCGACACCAGCGGAGACGTTACTGTAAAGCACAAACAAAGACGAGCTGGAGCTCTCTGTTTCAGGTCCCGGTGAAACCTCCTTTCAACCGAACTGTTTGTTTCTTTAATGATGTATACGCAGGCTCAGCGGGGAGGTCTTTTTATCTATAGGTAAATTAAAGCTGACAGGAGTGTTTCTTTTCTTGGCTGAGGATCTGGTTTCTCCTCCTGGGTTTCCTCATCGCTCTGAACAAATCTCTGGGATTTCCACTCAGTCTGCTTCACAGTGGAGGCTTCCTGACAGTTTGCCCCCCCAGCTGGGCCACGTGGTACACGTCTGAATACGGGAGGGAGACAAAGAGACCAAGTGATGTTAGGACGTCCCGTGCTTCCGTCTCTCCGCGCTCCGACGTTAAGCCCACAAACGTCTGAATCCAATTCAAACTCAGACTGGTGCTGCGCTTTCACATTTCAGTGTGGTAACACCTCACGTCCTGCTGTGTTTATCCAAGCTGCTCGGGTCTGCCCGGCCGGCTTTACGAGCCATCGACCTAACGAGCAGGATAATTAACGCCGGCACTGAGCTTAAGAACAATTTTAACTGAGTTAACTCCAAGAAAGAGGACGGAGCAGGATCTCAAAGCTGAATGGGTCACGATGTTAAGATCAAATCACACATTTTATCTTTTCAGGTATCTCACAGTGACAGAGCAGAGAGAAGCAGCGAACTGTCACACCTGGTGGGCTGGAGCATTTTCACCTGACGAACGACCGCAGGTGACTACCTGTGGGGTGCGACATACACAACAGCTGCTGACACCTGGACTGTGCTTCAGTCAGCACCGATGACTGATGGTTTTCCATCCACTCAGCTCGTTTACCCAAGAAGCCTGAACACACGCCTACAGCTTACAGCAGCTACCAACACCCACTACGAGTCAGCACGCCAACGCCGCTGCACGGCCAGGAGCTCCTTCTTCATGTCAGCCATTTTTATTAGCTGAAAAATGCACATTTACATGACAGAGTCGGGTCACTGCAAAAGGCAGCTGGAGGTGAACGCTGCCCCGACGCCGCAGACAAAATGGCAGACTTACAGAGCAACACGTGGACGCCGACCTCCTCCCGCTCCCCCCACAGTTCCTCCATCCTGCACCAGCTGACAAACAACCCTGAGGTGTCGTGTTGCTTTTACATTTCATTAAACCTGAACACAACCGGGCAGCCAAACAGGATGTGCTGATGTTTCAAAGTAAAAGCCCGATAAGCAAAGGACAAGATAAAAGCTGCTACTCACTGCACTTCCTCAGAGGGGAGGGGCTTCACTTGAGGGGGGAAGGGCCCAGTCACCTCGTCCAATCACGGTGCGTCGTCCTCGTTCTCCCTCTCGTCTCTGTCCCTTCTGGATGGTCCTCAGGCCAGCGGCACTCTGGGTAATCTCCTGTGGAATCTGAAAGCACAGAGGGCGATGTCAGTGGAAGAGTGTGTGAGAGTGTGTGTGAGTGCGTCGAGGTGTTGATGCTGAGGATGACTGCGTGTGTGTGTGTGTGTGTGTGTGTGTAAAAGAAGGAGCGGTGGAAGCGAGTACGGGCCTTAAAAACTGCACAACTACAACTTGGCCAAAAAAGAGAGGCAGTAGTTACCGTGGCAACGTGTGCCAAAATGAAGGGAGAAGGGAGAGAGCGCGCGAGAGAGAGTGAGACAGAAATCCAGAGAGTGAGACAACGAGACAGACAGATAATAAAGAGCGAGAAAGTCCACACATGGAGGACGCTGAGGTGGAGGACGTTCATGTCCCGTGTCAAGCCCAAAGTCCACACTGGCTTCTGTTCACCTGCAGAATGTGTCGCATTACGTGAAATTATTTCAGCCCAAATGAGGAGTCACGGCTTTAAGACTCGACTGGCAGCAGTGAGACGTGCAGATGAACGATCAGCTGAGAGGAAGAGCATTAAAAGACGCTCCGTTCTGCTTTTCACGTAGGCGTCGTCAGGACAGCGGACAAAAAGACACTGACAGACACTAGACCACATTCAAACATGGAGTCATGATGTGAGTGTGGAAATCACAGGGGAAACTACAGCGCCTGGTCTGAACCTGACGGGCTGATCTCTGCCAAAGACGGACAGCAGAGGAGAAAGAGAAGAGGAGCAGCTGAGAGGAAGAGCATTAAAAAGAGAAAAGTCCAGGAGAAACTGCTGCTGATCTGCTCACAAGCAAAGGACGACATACAGTCAGCGGATCACATCACAAACCGCCCACAGTTGGTTCACTGTTTAAAGAAGAGGAATCATGGTCTGTAGGATGGCAGGAGACGAGTCCTGTATCGTGTTAGTGTCCCTCAGAGCATCAGGAGGACAAACCGACGTCCAGTGTGAGCTCTGAGGCTCTGAGGCTCTGAGGCTCTAAGACCAGCTCACAGGACTGATACGAGGACTCAGTCCTGCTGGAACCAACGTCACGTGGCTGATCATCCCAATCGACCAGAGTCTCTTAAAATCACTTTGTCTCAAACACTGACTGTATTCAAAGAGAGTGTATGTGTGTATGTGTGTGTGTGTGTGTGTGTGTGTGTGTGTGTGCGTGACTCCTTTGTATACACATTTTAGTGCTGTGCTCAGTTTTCCATCAAATTCAATTAATCCTCAACTTTAACCTTAACTTAAGGCAACGTCTCACTTTAGAGGACACACACACACACACACACACACACACACACACACCACAGTTTAGCAGTGTTTTCTGCTGTGTGGCTCTTTTAAAAACCATCATTCATCCAACAAGACAACATTAAAAACTACAGAAAAGTCAAGCGTTTTATTTTGAAAGTCAAACCTGCCAGCAGAGTGTATGAGTCATCAGAGCTCACACGATTCAACGTGAAACCCGATCTTAAAAGGAAGCAATGACACAAGCTAAAACCAGCGGAAAACCCCTGCATCACTGTCAAGCATGAGTCTTCAGCGAACACTTTCGTCCAGGAGTCAGTGCTTCCTTCCTGTCTGAGTGTGCGGAGCTCGCAGCCATTATTCACCACAGTCACACGTCGAGCCAATCGGACGCAGGACCTCCTCACCTGTTCAAACACAACACAGTCAAAAGGAAATGCCTTCGACCACTAGAGCTCCAGCAAGGAGACGATCGGTCGATCAAAGGAGAAAATGAACAGACAACAATTCTGACCGTTTCAATGGCTTTTAGGCCAAAACATCAAACACCTGCTGGTTGCTGCTTTTCTCTGTCAGTAAGCGAAAGGTCTTTGGGTTTTGGACTGTGGCTCGGAGAGAAGAAGACATCTGAAGGCGTCACTTTGGACTCTGGGAACCTGCGATGAGCTTTTTCTCACATTTTACTTGGATTAATAGTGAAAATAATCAACAGATGAATCGATAATAAAATAACGGCTGACTGCAGCCCGGAGAAGTTATTTAGGTCAGTGATCAGCCTGCAACCACGACGGAGCTCCTTTAAGAGGGAATCACCAGCAGCAGTGTTTTCCCCAGGATGTGATGAGCGTGTGTGTGTGTGTGTGTGTGTGTGTGTGAGCGAGTGGATGAGATCATCAGAGGACTGGAGCTCAGCGGGGAGACACACACACACAGGGAGGCAGTGGGAGGGAGAACAACAGGTCTTTTCCAGAGAGTCTGGATCCCCCTCAGGACTGACCTCATCCTCCATCCATCACCAACCCGATCCTCACCAGCTCCACGCCGGGCCTCGCCGTGCATGTGTGTGTGTGTGTGTGTGCGTGTGTGTGTGTGTGTGTGTGTGTGCGTGCAGCCTCTCAGCGCTCCCCAGGCCCAGAGGTGATCATCACCACACAACCATCACAGACAAAACCCACAGTGAGCGTGTGCGGTTCACGGCCGTGCGGAGAGCGTGACCAGCCGTCGGTCTCCGGCCTCTCGTGCTGCTGGCCATATGTGCTTACTTGCTCCTGCTGGGGGGTTAAACCCATCACAAAGCGGCCTCAAATCTTTTCACGTACTCTGTGAACGCCTCAGGACCCCCCAGGAGGAGAAGGGGGACAGGGGAAGACCCTGTGACGCCTGCTGCCCGGTCCGACCCACGCGGGAGAGGCAGGATGTGGACGGAGGGGAGTAAAAGGGACAAATCTGATTTGAATGAAGAAGTCCATTATCACAGACAAAAGCCAGTCCTCGTTATGGATCAGACATTCTGAAGGAAAGTTCAGGATTCTTTGACCAGAAACCCTGATTTATTCGCTCTGGTTCAAATGTTGTTTTGATGGCCTGAAAGAGAACAAATGTGCACAGCTGTGGCTGCGTGTCCTCTTGTCTGGATGGACTGAACTGTGTGTTCCAGGTCCTGCTGTCCTTATGCATCGTGCGTGAGGTCCGGCTGTCCCTGCTCTCTGTCACCACATGCTGTATTAATATTTAAGCGCCAAAGTCACCGAGACAAATCCCTGTATGTCCTGCACTTCCTGCCTCTGACGCAGGACAGCCTCAGATTAATGCGGCAGCGAAGGACGTGGCCTCGATCGATTTTCCCGTCCATACCTCGGCGCCGACAAGCCGCTTTAAATATATTTAGGCTGCGGCGCTCATCTGGATATTTTGCATATCTTAATTAGTGCTTACAAAACATGCAAATGAGCCAGTGGGCCCTAATTAATTAGCTTTGTGGGTTTTCTTCTTAAGTGGCAGTAGTGAGAGGGTGTCTGTCTGCCTGTCTGCCTGTCTGCCTGTCTGCCTGTCTGCCTGCATCGTTTCATCCTAACCTGAATTAAATCATCAGGGCGATGACGGGAGGGATCCTGGTTTACAGAGACGGTCAGCTGAACGGATCTGAAGGCTGCAGGTCTGGGACTGCAGGACTCCTAAGCTCAGACTCCGAGTTGGAGGTCCTGAGTTTTCTGTTTCTGCTTCCAGAAGTTTTTGGAGAAGTTGGTGGAGACCAAACCAGGAGAGAACGAGAAGCGTGCCAATAATTCAGTGATTGTTTTTTTGCTTTGTCCTTCTGTGTGGGGTTTTTTGTTTTTTAAATTCTGGTTTGGTTTTAGACCAAACAAAGGAATCACACAAGCTTCCTCGACTGATGGAGTCGGCCTGGCAGTCATGAATTGTGGATGAAGTTTCCTTTTTTTTTTTTTTTTTAATTTAAAAAAAAAAAAGAACTTTAAGGATTTGTTTATTTAAAGTTGAGATTTAAAGTTCATTTTTCATGGGCAAACTCCATCCGCTGTTAAGATCCAAAGCACTAAATGGATGTGGTGGTCAAAGGTCTTAAATGAACTTTTAATCTCAGCTAGTTTGGCTGGTTTTTCCACCCATTAATTCTGACCAACAGCTGGCCATTAGCCACCAGCTAATGGCTAAAGATGGCGTTCAGACACAGCCGTGCCAAAAGCCGACCAGATGAGCCGCTGGGTGTTTTGGAGAAACTGATTTACCTTTAAAATCAAACACCAGATGCATTCGACTAAACAGGTTTGTAGAGCTCATTTAGACATTATGAAAAGCCACCCGACACGACAAACCGTCTTAACAGCTGTGCAGGATTAGCACTTAATGTTCTTCATTCAGATGTGATATTTTTACACATTGTACCACTTAGTTAAAAATGTTTATCACAAAAGCCCATTATTTTACCTTTCAGCTTACACAAAATTCAATGTGCCAAGAATGAAACCTTACGGAAGTGAAAATCTGCTCGTTTGTCTTTGGCTCAATGACAACTCGTTAGCGGAGTCCAAACGGCAGCCGTGCAGAGAGACAACGAGCTCCGAATCCAGAAGACAGATCAGATCGTGAGACCAGAGACAGAGACGAGCGTCCAGTCAGCTGTTCAGGTGAAGGACTCCACGCTCCCTCCTGAAGGGAAACTGTGTGTGTCAGCTCTTCCTGTTCGAGAGTCTGCTGCTCAGGCCTCAGGGCTGACCTCCACCTGCAAACCGGACTTTAGAAACCTCCACAACAACACAGCAGCTGCCTTTCACCTCAGATAAAGAAGCTCATGTGTACACTTCAGTGAACGTTTGTAAAGATGACATCAGCTCATCAGGCAACATCTGGATCGCCCCCTGGTGGCTGGCTGCTGTCTAGCTCATACACCACCCGCCCAATCACTACTACACAGACTCTGGCTCCAAATGGCCTCACCAGAACAAGATGGTGGCACTCCTGTCGGGATATTCTGGCTTCGATTTTGTACATAGATAGATAGATAGATAGATAGATATACTTTATTGATCCCAGGCTGGAAAAATTACAGTGCAGTGTTAAAAATAGCAACATACAAAGCAATATAAAAAGTGTATATACAACAAATAAGCAGTGTAATGTTGTGCAAAATAAAGCAGAATGTGAGGTGCAGTGAAGCGAGAGTGTAAAACATATAAAGTGTGTAGTGACTGTATGTTATGAGCAGAGTTCAGCTGTTATTGTACAGTGTGATGGCATGTGGCAGGAGGGACTTCCTGTACCTGTCCCTTCGACAGACTTCTACATCACACCTGAACACGGACAGGCCGCACCGTGTGGCGGCGAGCTAACCGAGCTCATGCTAACGAGCTGCTGCCTCGCTCCTCCTACACCTGCCAAATTCCACTTCAGTTGGTTTGGAAGAAGTCAAACCAGCTGGAGCTCAAACACCCGACTGGCAAAACCAGAAAAGCACCCGACCGCAGAGTATGTGGCCTTTGTTGTGGTATGAAACTCTTTCCTCTGTCACAACATGTCCAGCATGTCCCCGAGCCAGCTGCTGTACATTCATGGTGTAAATGCTGGGACTCAGCTAAGCCCTGAAGTATTCTTCATATATTCGTATGTGCTCGTGAGCCAACATTTTCATTTTGACGTGTTTGAGGTTGTCTCAAAGGCCTGGAAAGGTGGGAAGTTTACCTGGTATTTATTCAGGTGTTTCAAGTACTGCACACCAGAGACGAGGACTTGAGGTTGTGACTCGGACTCAACTTGAGACTCTTTCTAAAAACACATTAACATTAACATGAAGAAAATGTGACATCTGACGTTCCAACCACAGGAGACTCGAGACTTGACCTGGACTGACTGTGACACAGGAAGTGATCTATGAGTTTTAGTGCACTCGCAGATGCTCCGTCTCTGGCGTTTGCTGCACGCCGCACGCCGGTCCCGGCTTGTATGAACTTCCGGTGTGTTGCAAGCCCATGCAGGCTGAGCACATGACACAGAAATAAAAGATTCATTTCTTCATTCCTAAATATGTCAACACCTTGCAATATTGTTCACGTCACATTTCAGGCACATAAACATTAATACTGCAGGGTTCATAAACCGTAAGATACGCCGCCGCCGCCCGACATGAAGAGTCTCGCAGAGTCGTGTTTAAATCTGGAATGAAAGCATCAGAAAAAACCGAAGACATAACAGCACTTTAAGTTAAAATAAAAACTTAAACTGACATTTTGAATTATTTCTCCAAAACTCTGAAGCAAACAAAACTCAGTTCATGAAGACTCACAATTATTTCCTTTGTCCATTTTACTTCCTCCACTGCGTGACACCTTATGACTTAAATCAAACACGTAAAATGGAGGGAAAATCTCATCTTTGGAAACATCAGCGCAGCTTTGCTTCACATGAATGCAGATCATGTGAAGATCAACAAACGTAAACGAAACGCGACGTCCTTCACCACAACAACAGGCGCCGCCGGGCAACAAAGACAGCCCACGTTTCATTACGTGTCCGGCCCGGGTATTGGTGCAGGAAACCAGGACGCTCGTGTTGGTGAGGACTCAATATGTCAGGATGACCAGCTAATAACAGACCGCGAGACGACGAGCGTGAATAAAGACGGGAAAAACAGAAAAGTCTCCCCCACCTGCTGAGAAAGTAATAAAAACAGACACGACAGCTGTGACTGATCTGGGAACATCACACACACACACACACACACACACACACACACACACACACACACACACACACAGAGTAAAAAAATGAAAGGAAGAGTAAAAACATCTCATAAGATTTCATTGATTGTATTATGGCTGTGCAAGTGTGCACAAGCTCATTCCCTCACACACACACACACACACACACACACACACACACACACACACACACACACACACAGAGTCATGTTTCCATCACTTTTGAGGACATTACAAAGACCTCCATTCATTTCCTGGAGGCTTAACTACCACCTGCCCATAACAATAAACATTACGTGCCTAATCCTAACCTCAGCCTAACCTTTAAGTATTACATGTATAAATATTTAATGATTTATGGTGTGACGACTTGCACTTTGTCCCCATAAATAAGGCGTTCCTGGATGCTGATCAGAGTTCAGTTTTAATTTTGCTGTGCTGTCAACATCCTGTTTCTGTTCATCACACAGCAAAGATATAATAAAGTTCTTTATTTCGAAACGTCCACGAGAGGAGCTTAAAAAGATTCCGTCTTCTTTTTGGGAGAAGGACAACAACCGACAGCCTTGCTGGTTTGCTCATGGCAGACAACCGTCACCGGATTACTCAGACACTGAGGGCAACGCCATGTGACGACACTCAGACGAGGTCTGCAGATAATCACATCCTGTCAAAGTGTACGTCACAATGAATCCAAACACAAGTGTTTGTGTGCGACCTTTTGACTCAGTTAAGACTCAGAGAAGGAGCAGGATTTTTCAATGCAAATTGCAGCAATCAGCCGTTAAGAGTTTTAAAGTACCATAATCACCAGCGGCAGCTCCCACCGCTGACCGCGCTCATAACCGAGCCAAATCAGCCAGCCACACCACAACAGGCTGAAAACCTCCGCGGCCGCAAAATCAGGCGGCGTGTCTTTAAACAGAGCCCTCACATCACATCTGCACTTCCTGTGCGACACTGAACGCAAACACTTCCTGTAAGAGTCAGCGGTTCAGGCGGCAGTTTGTTTGAGACACAGCAGATCCCATCAGCAGCAGTGATCACGTGACCATCACCGTCATTTTGGTCCTCAGCCGCAAAGTTCATCACATCAGCCTCATAAACATCAAAGTGTGTGCAGCTCGTTTCTGCTGCCCCAAAGTGGCCAATAAAACACGAATTAATGCAGGTTTAACCACGACGACGCTGGTTTCAGATCAGCTAATGTATTCGTTATTGTTTTGGTTCATTTCTAAATAGTTTAGTCAATAATTTAACAGAGAATATCCATCACAGTTTGAGGGAACATCCAGAATCCAAGGATATTCAGTTTGTAAGGAAGAGAAAAGGATTCAAACACCTTCTTAAACATTCGAGATACAAATCGAAGTTAACTGCTGTTACAACAGTGTGAACGTTTCTAATGACAACGAGCAGCCTTCAACACAAACGTCTCACGTGGCGGCGCCGAAAGGCCGCTTGACGTTTCTCGCTTTGCTTGCAGTCAGCCACATTATTCGACTTCATGAAGAAATGAAAAATATCGAAAGAACTTCAAGTTCTGCTCTTTGAGAAAACATTTCAATTCAAACACTTTCCATGACCCTCGTCTGTGTTCAAAAACTCAGATTTTTCTTTGCATGGGACCCAGTGGAAAGAAGCCGAACGCAGAGCACGTTGACATTTGGGCTGATAAATCACACAACTGACTGACTATAAAAAGATTCTAACTTCCTGTGAAAACCGCCCTGTTGAAGCCTCACAACTGATGTGCAGTAAAAATGGGCTCAAATGCAAAACCTGCACGTCGTCAGGCTCATTTAAAGATGAAGAAGAAGACGTTCCTACAGACAGGACCACAGACTGCACCACTGACCCTCGTCTGACAGGAAACACACATCACGCACAGAAAATGAACCGCTGAACCACTGAGGCGAGCGTCGCAGCAGAATAACTCGAACGTGGTGCCTTTAGACCTTCTGCAGGACAAACTGCCTCCGAGTTAATCAGCTGTCAGCGTCACCGCCACACATTCCCACATGTTCCCCCTTTTTTCATTTCCAAATGATTAAAGAGACTGCAGCTCGGGTTCAATGAGGAGCCAACAAACGGCCTCTAATAGGGCTGTGAACGTGCAAACAGGCTAATGCTGCCGGTTGAAGTCCGCCTGGTGCAATGTGTTACCAGCCAATTACAGGACGAGCATGGCAGAGCTGAGGACTGGGTGAGGAGGGGGAGGGGGAGGGGGAGGAGGTGGCGGAGGACTCAACACTATCTGTGCACATGCTCAGTGTGGCTCTGGTGAAGGGGGTGTGGTGCTGTGCGCACATGCAGAGGCAGGGTGGGGGCGTGTGGGGAGTGAAGCCGGGATCGGGTGGGTGATCTGTTCCTCTTCCTGCGTCCTCAGGGGGATCACACATTGTTTGTACTGTATTTTTGCGCCACATGACTTGCAGATTTTTTTTTTCTTTCTCGACATTTTTCCTCCCCCGTCTCCCCCCGTCTCACTTCTCTCGCCATGTGAGCGGCGTTCTTGCCAGGCAGGAAAGGCGAAACAGCTGTGGCTGTGCCGAGCAGTTCCCCATTAACCAAGGAATTATGCAAGCAGGAAATTCAAATAAGATGCAGATGAGTGGAAGAGCCAGGCTCCAACCAAATACCTCTCCCCTCACCAGAAAGCCTCCAGCCTGCAGCCTAACCGGGCCCTGCAGTCTGCTTCCAAGTCCGCCGACTTCTCGCCATTTCAACAGCTTGTTTCTCCAAATTACATTAGTAAAATAAATACCATTAATGAATATAGTGCAAGTGCCGCCTCCTCTGACAAAATGCCTCCTGGCGCTGAGGGAAGGCAAAGAGTGTCTGTTCAAGCACAGAACGTGTAATGTTTTCACACCATTTAATCATCAACACATTAAGCTGGAGAAATTAATAAGCTAAAACACATGAAACCATCAGCAGCAGGACCGTCGGCCTCCATCAGTCTGCGCTCTGCTTCCACTGCAGCCGGACGGATGCGACAGGCGATCCGCTGGATTACTGCGAGCACCGACGGGAGGATGGAGAGACGGAAGGTGGAGTCTTTCCTCCACAGTTTCATAAAGCTCAAAGTGGAAATTTGCTATTGGCGTGCAGGTTTGCGATGAAAACGACGTGTCATACTGGTTCTGATTGCACCAGCGTGCACAAGTTGGTTTCCAGAAGCAACCACAGTCTTTTTTTTTTTTTTTTACAACCACATTTTATAGTCAAGAGACAAATATTAACATGATTTACATGGCTTTTCTAGACTAAACGAGAATCGCTGCCTCGCGGCTGTTTGCCTCCACCAGCCAGGCAGGTTGCAGTTTACATCCGCGTCTGTCTGGAATCTGGTGAAATGGAAGTCAGCAGTACACTGACATGCATGAAGGATCTCCAGTGAGAAACAGGAGGACTGACGGGGAGCTTCGTCTCACGGAGCACCGACCTCCAGCTCAGTTACGAGCTCGTCGCGGACGACTGCTGGAGTCTGTCATACACTGAGGTCGTCGTGTGCATTAAATCCTGGTAAACACAATACAGATGAGACTCCTTTCCAGTGAGACTTTGCCAAAAGACAGAAGTTTAAAAGTTTTAAACGACAGCTCTGTGAATGAGACACATCACTGTGTTGTGGAAAAGGTGATGGGTTCAGCTAAAGGGTGAGACATCTCGTTTCCTTCCCATCTCTGTTGACAGTTGCACATGCTCAGTTGCAGTGAGCTTTTCATGATATTCATAATAATGTTTTCATTGGTGTATAATCACCTGAAGCTCACAGTATTAAGGACAAACTGCGTGTTTGCTTTGCTGATATTCTCAACACATTTTTAGATGTGCACAAAACGTGACACTCGCCTCCCAGATGGTTTCCATTAGGACGTTTATGGACTATCTGATTCCTGTCCAAGCCTTTATATCCTCCTCAGTGCCTCAGGGATCCTGTTGCCGAGTTACAAAAAACCTTTCTGTAATTTATGTTTTCACGTGATAACCAAATTGGATTTTAACGGGAAAAGTTCATCGGCTGCCTCCCTCTGACCTTTGACCTCCTCTCATCACGGTTACAAACGACCGATTCGTCCGAAGAGTCTCTGCATTGTGTCATGAGCCAGCGTCCCAGATGCCACAGCCGAGTGTCCTGCCTTGTCTTCGTGGTTGTCCCCTGTAGGATGGAGTGCAGTCTAATAATAGCTGTGTGGAGAGTCGGCCTATAGCACGGCAGGGACACAAAGCATCGCAACGACCACGTTTCCTGCCTCGTTTACTTTAACACTACCTTTCTATGACGCGGCAGTGACGCGGCGACATTACTGTGTGTGTGTGTGTGTGTGTGTGTGTGTATGTGTGACAGCTTAAACATGTCTGCACAGAAGCTAACAAGAGCTAATGCAGAACAATGTCCTGAGCTTCACATTAATTATCCCTCAGTGTTGTTGGTGAAACCAGGCAGGACTCAAGACGGTGCTGTCGGTAGGCATCAGAATGATGACACACACACACACACACACACACACACACACACGCACTTTAACAGCAGGAGAGCGCTCTGATAGGCCAGAGAGCAGCAGGGAGTAAAGACGAAGAAGCAGCCAATAAGGAGAGAGAGAGACGGTGGTCAGCCTACAGCAGTCAGCCAATGAGAACGCGGCTCTGGCTCCCAGGAGGCGGGGCGTTCGAGTTCTGCCTTCCTTGTTTTGTGTTTTTGGCTCGGACTGGGAGCCACATTCCTGCCGTTCTCCCTGCTCATTCCTGGGCTGGTGACTGGGTTCAATAGGTGAAGCAGGGAACTGTGGGAAAGTAAGGAGGAGGAGCAGGGTGGAGGAGGGGGAGGACAAGGAGGAGGGTGGAGGAGGAGGAGGAGGGTGGAGGGCACGAACATGCATGTCTGAAAACCTCAGGGAAAGGTAGCCAGGCGGAGAAACGAATCAGCGGGCAGAGTGGCATCAGAGAAGGACACGACTCCCACCATCACATCCAACATTCACATCCACAGAAACATCAAACTCCTCAAGGACGTTTTCAAGGCCTTTGAAAGTCCGCCTTGCAGAAATCCTCACACAGCTGAGCATTAATGATCAGTTTGGTTGCAACTTTCCATTTTATAAATCAATCAAACCTCAGTTCAAACTTTCCACTGATTTTAAAGCGGCGGAGGAACACCTGAGACGGGCGGGAGTCGTCCCACTGGCCTCGGGACAGACACACGGACTCAGAGAGGGGGGTTATGGCTAAAGCAGCAAACACACGTCTTCAAAATCCCAACAAACAAGCTGACATGTCGGCCGCTTAAAACTGCTGAGCCGTCGGCACACGGAAAGCCTGCACATCCGTGAAACAGATTCAGGAGAAAACCATTTCTTAAAAATCAGACTTTAGCAAAACCACCACCTGCATCAAAACTTCGCTGATAAAGTTGGATGCGGTTCGACAAAACACCTGGAGACACTCAGGTGAGTCGAGATGCCTTCACGCGTACCGGACTGCGGTCCTGAAACTGAACTGCAAACGCTGTGTGCCGCCACATCCCGACTCACATGAACCTCCACACACACTAACAGCTATTTTTTAAAGTCAGGAAGGACAAAGAAAACACACACTTTCAGGCCTTAAAGGCAGCACGCAAATGGAGGTGAAGGTTGGAGGCCCTCAGAGCTGAGGAGAGGAGGGTTTCTGTTTGGACTGCAGGACGGAGGAGAGAGGGAAGGAAACTGGAGAAGGGAGGATGACTGAGGAGGAAGAAGACGAGGACGTGAGGTACATCTCGAGCAGATGGGTTTTCAGAGCGGCTGTGCTCCTCTGGCTGCAGCGGGAAGGTCATTTCAGTCCCGAGGAGACGGGAGGAAGAGGAGGAGGGGAGGACCGGGACAAACCGAGGAAGAAAAGTCAGGTTTCAGAAACAGGTCGCAGACGGGGAAGAGGCCTCAGTCAGACCTGCTCGGATCTCTGAAACTGCAAGACAAAGACAAGAAGAAGGTGTTTCCAGCCCCAGAAACAGAAACATCAGTGTGAACGGCCTCGTTTACTGCTGTGGTTACGTTTCTTAATAATTCACTAATCGCTTCTGTCATTTCTCAGGCAAAATGTCAAACATCTGCCGTCTTAAATGTCCCTTCTGATAGAAACAAAGAGTCTTTGGGTTCTGAACTGTTGCTTGGACAAAAGAAGCGATTTCAAGACACTTTGGACTTTGGGAAACTGCGACAACAATATTCGATAGTTTTTTGACATTTTATAGATGATTAATTAGCTCTCATTAGTGTCACATGTGGAATCTACATTTAAAACAACAACTAAAACACGACGCTGCAACTCAACAAAGACATTAAGGTTTGACTGAGGGTGTACTCAGCAACTTTATTTTGATGCAGTTTAATAAACTGTGCCGAGCAGGAAATGATGTCACCAGCCAAACCGGTTCAGTTTGGTGAGAAGCCAACAACTCACATGCTTTGGAGAAAACTCAAAACAAAAAAGAGCTCCATCAAATCGATTTGGCTAGCAAAAGAACAAAGAGTGGCTGCTGAATTTGGAAAACCATCTGCTGCTGTGCCTGGTGCAGAAGGACGGCGGTTCACTTCCTGTCATGGTGATGAGTCAGGCACAAAAATGGCAGGATGGCGCAAGTCCTCTGCCGCCGACGCCTAAAAATAGTCCCCGTGGTTTACGCCTTGTCTACTCTTCACCAAAACATGGAATTTTCTCCCACATTAAAAAGTTCAGTGGGAAACTAACAAGCCCGAGTTTGGCTGCTCTTTGCCCGGGTTTCGACCTCCCAGAGTCTCAGTGTGCAGTCCGGCTGGAGCACACACGCCACAGACAGGGCAGGAACAAAAGGTAGAAAACGCCGCTGGGTTTGTGTTGGACTAGTTTTCTTTCCAAGTTTACATTTTGCTTCCTCTTCCATCTTTCCTGTATCCTTTCCACTGTATATACACTGTCTAATGAAGCAGAGAAGGAATAAAAATAACAAAAAAAGCAGCAAAAGTGGTTAAAAATACCACATTGTTTAAGTTCTTTAAAGCTCGACTTTTCCTGTTCTGTCCGCACTGTATATATTATGAATAGAATCAAAAATGCCAGCTAAAAATACACCATATAGACAAAAGTATTAGGACAGGGCCTGTCTCTCAGGGTTTGGGCTCGGCCCCTGACTTCCAGTGAAGGGAAATCTGAATGCTTCAGCATACCAAGACATTTTGGACAATGCTATGCTTCCAACTTTGTGGCAACAGTTTGTTGAAGGCCCTTTTCTATTCCAGCATGACTGTGCCCCAGTGCACAAAGCAAAGCTCCATAAAGACATGGTTGGATGAGTTTGGTGTGGAAGAACTTGACTGGCCCACACAGAGCCCTGACCTCAACCCCATCCAACACCTTTGGGATGAACTGGAACGGAGATTGTGAGCCAGGCCTTTTGGTCCAACATCAGTGTGTGACCTCACAAATGCTCTACTGCATGAATGGGCACAAATTCCCACAGAAACACTCCAACATGTTGTGGAAAGCCTTCACAGAAGAGTGGAAGCTGTTAGAGCTGCAAAGCTGTCTGAGTGTTTACAATGAGACGTCATTAAAGTCCCTGTTGGTGTGAAGGTCAGGTGTCCCAATACTTGTGTCTATATAGTGTATTTAAAATACAATTCAAAAGGAGTAACATGAGGCAGTAAAGACTTCTTTTTGGGCAGAGAAACCTAACAAACTTGAGGAAAACGTTTTAAATGAAGAAAACACTCCTGCTTGCTCTTATGCTCTTATTTTGAAGAGCATTCACTTCCTTTGATGGACATAACTGAAAACCTGTGTGCTTTAATTGCTTCTCATCCACACTCTCCCACTCTGAATGTGCACAAACTCTGTGTGAAATATTAATGTGGATGTTAGGTAGCAAACAGCAGGGGCTCGACTCTCTGCACACACCCAGAGTCCGTCTGTTCACATTTCTGTAACAGCAGCTCTGCAGACACAGAAAGAGGTCACTATGACAAATACTGGCAGCACACCGACCTGCGTACGCTACAGCTCTGCGGGGTGGACGCTGGAAAAAGAAAAATACTGTGCCCTGCTGCTTTCAAACGCAGCTCGACACAGTCAGACAAAGAGCCGGCTCCTGCTCCTGTAATCATCACTTTGTATTAACGACATTCAAACTCACCAAAAGATGCTTTTCATCAAAAATAAATGGAAGTGAAATGCAGACGGCTGTTTAACAAAACATCCACAATAGTCACACACTCCTCTACCTCGACAGTAAACACTGGCTCAGTTCATCTCAGTTATCACAACTGTACAGAACAGACTCACACGCTGACTGTAAACGCATCATTCTGGTCAGAGACGCTGAGGCGTGCGACACACCTGTTCAGAGCTGTGATTCCAACAGGTAAAATATGATGCTGAACCGTAAATGGGCTTAGTGGGTATCTGTGGCAGGACTGACAGGGTGATCTGCCACTCACCATCTTCACGTTTTGGAGCCAGAAGTGCTCATATTTGGACAAGAGGGCGGACGAGGACATCCTGATTGGATCAGACTGAGAACCTGAGGGCACGCGTCCCCTGCTTTGTGGGACATAATTTACAACATGAACATCAAGCTGTAGTGAAGAAGACTTGAAACCAGCAGCTGAGACCATAAACCCATCAGGAAACTGATTACTGAGCTCAGAAATCAGCTGAGAAGCCGACTCATTTTCTCATACGCTCACACACAGTCAGACCCCCTGCTGGATGCATTGACCTCAGACCTGGAAGCTCTGTAGTTTGCTCATGGGAACTTCAGCAGAATGATGAAGTTGTAACGAAGACCAGCAGTGACCTCCAGCAGTCCTCACACACACACACACACATTTGCGAGTAGGTATCATGTTCTGGCAGTTGGGATGCGATCGCTCACCATCTCCGCTGATTCTCCTGCTGGCTCGGGGATTCAAACCAGCAGCTCTCTGACCGCAGCACATTCACATTTAATCCAGTTCTGTCGACGGACCACTCAGGGCCGCTCTGACGTACTTAGATGCAAACCGATCGGGTTACGCGATCGATTGTGGAACTGCGGCATCGGTTTTCATTCCCTCCTGATATTATTTTAGTCCCTTCCCAAAAGGCAGAGCGGGACAGCTTGGTGAGCAGAGGAACGTCTTCGGCGTCTGCGTCTGAAACAGATTCTTTCATTGGAGATGAGTGAGCCTCCGTCAGGGAGTATCACGTTCTGCACGCTCGGTGTGGTGGTGGCCTCGGCAGCAGCAGGGTTTTGTTCAGAGTCAGGGGACAGTGCTGGTCCTGGCTGCCCTGAGGCCTCGTTCAGCCGTAGGAGCCGGACTAACACGGCCGCCAGTCTTTGTTCAAGCAGGTTTTAAAAATACACGATGGACCCCCCAGCTGAGCGAGTATCCAGCACAGCCAAACGAGAGCGAGTACCATCTGAGTGACACGAGTCAGTGTCTGTACTCACGATGAAGAAAAAATATTGATTATTTCAAAATCAATTCATAGCAATTTCAGCTCTGTATTAGTCCTGATCTGGTTTAAGCTCCACCCACTTCAGGTAAAGGCCTCACACAGTCCAAGTGCAGACGGTCAGAGATGATTTGATTGGCTGATACAGATTAAGGGGGGGTACTCCTCTGCCTCCTCGTCCCGTCCTCTGACTGGTATTTTTATTTCCAGCCTCCTCTACCGTCAGAGGACTTTTTTGTGACATCACTGAGTGCTGTGACATCATCTGGGTGCTGTGACATCATCTGGATGTGGTAATGTGTGGGGCACGCGCTCCCTCTTTGTCTAAGTCAGTGAGGAAAACGTCCTCGAAGTCTTCACACCTGCCTCCTCGTGATGTTGGCAGACATTTTGGGGCTGTTGCTGCTGCAATGCGTAGTGGGATTTCCTACCCCGCCTGAGGAACCACTGAACGCGTCCTTTGTCCCGCGTGTCCTACCCGGATGGGACTACAGCTACGTTTTGATTCTTAGAAATGCTGCCCAAATAGAAATCTTCGCTGGGTTTGAAACAGAGCTTTTTTGTGTCTCCGAGCGGCTCTGCCAACAAACTGTTATTTCTTATTTGCACTGAGTGTGTGAGAGTGAGAGATGGAGAGTGAGAGCTCCAGATTCCTACGATTCCTAAATTTGGAGAGCAGCAGGATGGCAGGATGAGGCTAATTCAATCAGTTCGAAATGAAAATAGAAAGCAATTCATTTTCCACGCAGCAAAGAGTTTATTCTCCCTTATGTGTTAAACAGTCACATGTGACTAACCTGCTCAGGACGAGAGCGTGACCCGAGAAGGGATTCGCATCCGTCGCGTGCGTGAACGTTCAGCCATTCGTTTTCTTTTCTGGCGAAGATCTGAAATGGTCTTTTCTTTCGTCTTGCCTTCCTGCGGGCCTGAGGAGAATTCAGGAGGCAATAAAGCACATCTGTTCACCTGTTACACTGCGTGTCATACGAAGAACAGCTGCTGCTCGTGTTTTGTACACTGTGCATCATATAATTTAATTAGCCGGATAATGATATATAATTACAATGTTACTGCAGTAACAGCTTTCACATCAGACGCCACAAATGAGGGTTTGAGTCCAGATTGTGCTCTACCATCTTACTTCAAATGAAGAAAGTAGAATTTCAGAAAATCTGTCACGCACAGAACATTTGCCATCATCATCATCATCATTCTTCTTATTTTTATTATTTTTGCCTCATTTCTAATTGCCACCAGCTGATGCCAAAACTCGTCTGGGAAATAAAAACGCATGGAGTGCCAGCTGACCCGCTGACCTGGCAAACCACCGCAGAGAGATGAAAACGTCCCACAGGTATTTTATTTATTACACTGAGTGTTCGTGCTTTTTATAAAACTGTCAATCGGGTTATAATAAACTCAAATTTAAAGGAAAACTGAGCTGAATTTCTTTGACAGTCATATGGTGATAAAATGAATGTTTGGCTCAGGCAAAACTGATGCAATTCCAATAATCAAATTTATTTAGAAAATGTAAAAAACTAATTGTTTTAATTGTTTTAAGCCATAGAAATTTCGCCACAGACAAAAGCTCATAAAAGTGTGTGATAATTTATCTTCGGTTTAAACGTGAAGTCGTGACCACAGAAACTCTGGGCTTCACTTTGAGTCAAATCTGTCGCTTATTTTATCCAGAAAGCGTAACTGCCTGACCAGAATAAGCTCTTCTGCCTCCAACACCCGCGTCTGAAGTTCTCTCGAGCAAGGCAGCGGAGTTTATGGCGAGACGAGCCGGCGGCGTCGGCCAAGCGGCCCTCAGGTGTGAACACGCCAAACGTATGAATATCAATGAGGAGCTGAGCCTCCCGTGGGCTCGCGTGAACGACGCCGACGCGGGGGGAGCTCAGAGAGGACATCTTTATGTGTGATGAGCCCATCAGTGCTGCTGGTCACTCATGTGTCGAGTAATTCAGGAACACACGCTGCAGACTTTAATGAGAAAATAAGCCTTCCTTCCTGTCTTCATGAATAAAAATGACTGCTTGGAGATTTCGGAGTGAGCGGCGCTGATGGCGGAAAACACACGCAAATTCTGACAGAATCACAGACCATCACAGACGGAGGCCTGCCTGCACTTGTCCCACAGCGTTTGAGCACCGACACGCTCCTCCATCAGTCACAACACTGACGGAGTCAGAGTCTCCGTTTGCTTCCTTCTCTGTCTCACCGAAGACGCCAGCCGAGGTCCTACAGGTCATTTTATCTTATTGTCCATTACACACATTTCACTACTTTCTGACAGAAACGAGTCGACGTCACAGTCCGTCAGCTCGTCCACACTCGAACGAAAGCAGAAACCTGATTTATTAACGACGACACGTGCAGCTTAATGTCATTGGCCTTAACGTTGGTTCACTCGTGTTTTGTCTCGGCGGCGCGGGGACACACAGACACGCGGCTTACGTGGACGTTTCTGACCCTCCAACGCCCGACCGACAGGCCCAGAGGGGGACACTGCGGTCCCAGGCTGACGTGTTGGTCGGCGGCAGGCGGAGGACGACGTGTTCACCGCCGGTTTGTTTGCCGGTCACGCGGCCCCCTGTGGCGCCGGATGAACACGAGCTTCCTGCGGCTCTGCGGGCCACAGCAGTGACGTCTTCCTGTTGCATTAATGTTAATGAGTCTCGTTTCATCTCATGTGCAGAATAACTGATCCACACGGCTCCCGTATGCTCGTTTATTTATCAGCACTGACAGGAACCGCTCTGAGGATGCACACTTGACTCGAATCATCTGCTTTTAACATCAGGCCGATATGTGTGGACTAAATCTGCTGAGCTGGCGGTGGCGGTAAGCCTCCACAGGACGGTCGCGCCTTCGCCAAAGCGTTTCTGGTGAGGCCTTCCCTGAACACCATCAGGACTGTGTGGATTGAGGGTGCAGGAGGAGCGATCAGATGGAGGAGCCACACTGGATCTGGACTCTGAATGATCTGAGTGCCGATGCTCTGATTGCTTCATGTCTCATTTGCCAAATGGGAAACCAAACGTAAAACCGAAGAGGAAAATATTCAGCCAGTTAAGGCGTCTCAGCCGGCCGCCGGCGCCTCGGGCCGCTGCAGGAGGATGTCTTGCTCATTTAACACACGTATGCAGAGTTTCACATTTAGTCATGTTTCCTCAACCAAAAAGGCAATCAGAGCTTCGGCTGTGGGATTAACAACGAGGACGTCGCCTTGTTGTGCACAAAGATGGCCGCAAAAACAACACAAAGCACGAGCGAAACGGACGCAGCCGTAAATAACTTTTAAACCACAAACAGATTTCCTCAGCAGGAAACAAAATGCTCTGCAGACACCTTCAGGCAGAACAACGAGAGGACTTCTTCTACTTAGTCTGGAGACCAGTTTCGACCCCACAGGATCCTCATCAAACAGGTCAGGCTGGGAGAACACGAGGACGATGCTGACTCGGTGTTTTCCTGCCTGCGAGTCGGCGAAACTGGCCGACCGCGTGCTGATTTCTGTGGTAAAAATGACAAACTGCTGCTTATGACGGCTGCTGGTGGCGTGTGGTCGAGCGATGGTCGGGCTGGTGACCAGAAACCCAAAGAAAAGTCCTGCATGTGGATGTGACGCGGCGGTTTGGGTTCAGTCTCAGAAGAGACGGCAGCGACTGAGGACATTTAGACAAACGTCTTCCAGACCCTCAAGAACCAAAAGCAGCTCGTTGGTCGCATCAAAACGCAGCCATCGACCGACGCCAGAGCTCTCAAAGTCAGATGATTCGCTCAATTAATCAGTCCATCAGAGCTGGTAACCATGACGACAGATACCTCAGTCTTCGCCGATTGGTTGGGGCGACCGGACTCAGAATGCAACAAGAGCGCAGCCGCGTTAGCGTTAAAGGTACGTAAACAACTTCAGCGCGCAGCCGTTAACTTCTTTAAAACGGTCCGAACGTTAAAAATTAAACGTGTACTTTTAATATCTGCTTTACTGGAGCCGCAGCGATTGTTCAGAGGACATGAATGTTGAAAGTTACTATCAACGAGTAAAAGTACGAACAAACAAAGTGGGTGCAGATCATTAGGATCATGTGACAGATTTCCATGACACACACTGACCACACACACCAAAAGCAGGACTCACTGCATGCGGAGCAGGCAGACCTGGTCCAGCACGGATCCCTGGTGTTCGTGTTCACACTCGCCTCAAGACCCAAACCCTCCGAGTCCACGTGGAAGGTGAGTTTGGTCCAACAAAGGCTGTGTGTGTGTGTGTGTGTGTGTGTGTGTGTGTGTGTGTGTGTGTGTGTGTGTGTGTGTGGAGTTTCCCCATGAAGAGCTTCAGCTGAGAGGCAGGCAGGACACTGACACACACACACACACACACACACACCGAGTGTTTCTGACCAGCCTATGCTCTCTAGTGACTCACCACACACACACGAAATCATCAGCACTTCACTCACTCACGCACAACCCGGCATGCTCGTACTCTTTCCCAAAACACACACCCACACACACACTCAGCCTCGCACTGTTTCATAAAGCACCAACGGCACTGGAAATGTGTGTGTGTGTGTGTGTGTGTGTGTGTGAGGGAAATAAAAACAAAAAAGGAGTGAGCACAGGGAGGAAAAAGTCTGAGAGTGTGTGTGTGTGTGTGCAGCTGTCGTGCATGCTTTCTGCATGTGTGTGCATGTGTGAAATAAATAGCAGTTTAACAGAGCAACAAACAGAGTGTGTGTGTGTGTGTGTGTGTCTGTTCCGGCTCATATAGCTGTCATAAAGCCTCATGACTGAATGCCACTGAGGGCAACACACACTCAACACACACTCAGAACCAACCAAACCAACCACATGAACAGACTAAACGGTGAAATAAAAGCTCATACGGCTGCAGAGCGCACGTGTGTGTGTGCGCGTGTGTGTGTGCGTGGGCGTGTGTGGATTGGGGTGACGGGTCAGGTGGCAGCAGCAAGTCACAGCTGCACTTCCTAGGAACCGGCAAAGTGTGTGTGTCTGTGTGTGTGTGTGAGTCAAAGAAATAGCAGCGTGTCAGAGCAGGAAGAGGAAAAGCGAGAGTGTGTGTGTGTGTGTAGAAGTCTCCAAGTGAAGAAGGAGAAAGCACACGAGAGCTGTGTGTGTGTGTGTGTGTGTCAGAGTGTGTGTGAGTCAAAGAAATAGCAGTGTGTCAGAGCAGGAAGAGGAAAAGTGAGAGTGTGTGTGATGTGAATGTGTATGTGTGTGCGTGTGTCCATGTGTGTGAGAGAGAGAGCGTGTGTGTCTATGTGTGTGTGTGTGTGTGTGTAGAAGTCTCCAAGCGAGGAAGGGGAAAGCACACAAGAGCTGTGTGTGTGTCAGAGTGTGTGTGAGTTAAAGAAATAGCAGTGTATTAGAGCAGGAAGAGGAAAAGTGAGTGTGTGTGTGATGTGAATGTGTGTGTGTGTGTGTGTGTGTGTGTGCGTGTGTGTGTGTGACAAACAAACAGCAGCCGGAGAGCAGGCAGGCGCTCTGACTCTGACTGACTGGCAGCATGACTGACTGATCCCTGCTTCCATATCATGGGATTAAGCAGCCTGACACGGCGGCGACACAATGGAGGCAAAATATGAGACAAAAAAGTCGGTCAATGGGAAAGGAAATGTGATTATGAGGCAGAGCAGGCGAGGGGGAGATAATATTAAAAACTGTGACACACTTTGGTGAGGAGCCACACGGTGCAGCGCGCCGACGCTGTCGCCGGGCAGTATGGAGGAAGGAGGAAGGAGGAAGGAGGAGCAGGAGGAGCAGGAGGAGCCGCCGCCGCCGCCGCCAAATCCGAGCCTCTCCGGTGTTTTCCACGAGCCAAGACACACTTCAGTCACACTGTGAGGGTGAAACCTGCCCACATTCAGTTTACACACCTGCTCCTCTGAGCCTGACTGACGGCTGCCCCCTCAGATGGGCAGGACACGCCAAGCTGAGGACTCCTGGCTGAGGTCAGAGGTCGCCAGGCTTTCATCGCCTGCCACCACGTCCCTCCACAGCAGCCGTGTGTCCAATTATTCATGATTTTATGTAACGAGATTTGGGTGGAGAATCAGGTCAGAGAACATACTGAGAAGGAACAGGACGAACTTGGACAGGAGAGAAGTTTGCTCGTGGGCAGGATCGTCAGAAAACAACCGACACAATCTGGGTCAACACACCAGCCCGTCCGAACGCAGCCGGGCTGTGAAATCCTCATGACAAACTTCGTGACCAAACAGTGCATTGAAACCGAACTGGTTTCCACACAGACCAGTTAAAACCAGCCACACATGGAGGCTGCTTTACACACACACACACACACACACACCGACGGTCTGCTCCTTGTGTAAAACAGTTGAAACCCAGAACACTGCGGGCTGTTTGCGCCTGAACCAGCAGAAAACCAGTCTGCCATTAACTGGCACCGAGTCAGCGTCTGCTCGCCAAACGAAACCCACGACGCTTCGTCTGCACGACCTGAAACCACTTAAATAACACAAGTGGACAAACTTGTCCCACGTAGCCCCTTCGTCTCTGCGTAAAGCAGCCCAGCAAACAAATAAAACCACTTTCAGGACGAAAAGTGTTTCACATCAAACTCATCGGCAGTTGGTTTCGGCCGCAGCGTCACAGTCCCGCAGGCTCCAGCGGCGGTCCGCTGCCGGAGCAAACGGGCTCAAAAAGCGGCTCTGACGCCACCGACAGCCCGGTTAAACACACAAACAGGTTAAAAGGCGACCGGCCGCTTTCCGTGCTGCTCCGCGGCGGTGAAACAGCAGGCAGAAAGCGGCGCGCCGCGAGCAGCGAGTGTGTTTCCATACGAGCCGCTGACGGCTTCACCTCAGATGACCCGAGCAGCCAGACTGGCTGTCTGCTAGCTTAGCCCCGTTTGAACCGAGCGTGCAGCGGGGGACACCGGAGCCCAGCGCCACCGACCCGACTGTCACTGCCTCTGCCGGTAACCGACTCACCGAAAAACACACCGGGACTGTTTTCCTCCGCGGCTCGGCGGAGTGAGCTGACTCGGAGGGGAAGAAGGGGGAGAAGGGAGCCAGCCAAAACAAACGCATTTCCCGACATGAAAGCACCACATCCAGAGACGGGCAGCCACGTTTCGTGCTGCTGCGAGCGGGGAAAGGCTAAAGCTAAAGCTCCTAGCTGCACCGGGCTGCCCGTCACTGACGGGGGGCTAGCGGGCTAGCGGCTAGCTCCGCTGGCTAATAAATTTATTATGTGCACTTTCACCGGGGGTGGAGGGGAGGGGGGGACGGCAAAAGTTGGCCACTAAAAAAAAGCACCTCAACGCGAACCGGATGACATTCACTTGTCTGGCAACTACCCTCAAATATAACCGAGAGCGGTCGCACAGCGTCTAAAGTTGCCTGACAGCCAGGTATCTAACAGTTTTACTTCCAGTTTGGCTGCCGTGGAGGTTTGCTGGGCGACAGCGAGGTGATCTCCGCTCCGGCAGCCTGTGATGGAGGGGACGGTCGCTAGCAGCAGCGGCGGCGGCGGCGGCGGCGGCAGCAGCGGCAGCAGCCTGGGCTCAGAGCGCCAGCCAGGCGGCTAGTCTGCCTGCAACCGAGCCGCTTTAATAACTTCACTTTTGCGGTCACTTTGGTCAAAATTTCTCCCCGGGAGTTAAATAAGAAGTTTCCCTCGTGTCCTACCTGTGTGTAGTCTGTGAGCGCAGGGTGCGACAGCCTGGAAGTTGATTATTCCCAGAAATCCAGAGTGGTGCGGCGCGGGGCGCATATGGCTAGCGCTGGGTACAGTAAAGATTGTAGCATAGCTAACCTAAAGACAACAGTAGAGAGGAGAAAAAAAACCTCCTCGTTGCTCATAGGGGGGATCGACGACAAAAACCACATGATCTTTTACGTCAGCATATATTTGCATAGGATGCCAAATTTATGTTTGGCGTCCAGGTGACGTGAAAATGTACAGAAAAGTTTGATTACGGCGCTGGCGGACGCTGGCACGGCTGCTCCGGTTGCTGCGGGGAGGCGCAGGCATGTTGCAGCCACGCACCGCTGTCCCCCCGCCTGCAGCCCGGCGCTGCACCGGCGTGCGCTCTCCCCGCTCACAGCGCGGGCGGCCGTTCCTGCACATCACCGGGACCTTCCTATACGTTCACGGGGTGTGGGGGACTCGGAGCGCCTCCGCGGGGCTCCGGGTCGGTTTATGACCACTTCACGCCACGCGGAGCCACTTTTTATCCGCCGTGCGGTCGCCCTGCTGCCCCTGCGGCGGCTCTGATGGAACTTACAGTTTGACCATAATTTACACTATCCTGGTTTTTGCTTTATTTATTTCTCCTTTTTTCACAGTATGCAACTATGATTTATTTTCCTGAAGCCTTGTCTGCAGGGAAGTGCGTGCAGGAGCTCAGCGTCCTGAGGGTGTGTGTGCTGTGCTGAAATGTGCTCGGAGCACCTGTTTGATCCGACGCTGACCCCACCGACAGCAGCACCGACAGCAGCACCGACAGCTCCCGGCTGCAGCGGCTTCACACCCAGCGAGCTGCTCATCTCAAACCGGCCTCTGCGGACATGCGGAGCGGCTGGGGGGAGTGGAAGTGAAGTCCCCCCGTTCGCCTCACTGCTGCCTGCATTTAATCAGCCTCGTGTATTTTTGATAAACGGGCTTGTTGTAGCTGATCAGATGCAATAAATGTAGAGACCCCCCCCCAACCACACACACACACACGTCTGTGAAAAGGTGGCCGAGGGCGACCCCTACAGGCGCATCCGAGCGGTGCAGCCTGAGCGGACTTTGTGTCCACTCACCTGTCAGGTCTGTGCTGAAACGTGTGTGTGTTCACTACCAGATGAGAAGAAACTGAGAGTCTGTGACTGACCACACACTTTACACATTAAACATATCGTTCTTATAATGTCAATTAGATTCTTACAGTTTAAACACTGAGAAAAACAAAATCCAAATCAGTTTTTGTCACTGTTTTGACATGTTTTGATCACTGCAGGTGTGTTTGTTTTACTCCCTCCTGTCAGTTAAATGTCACCGTCTTTCCTCCAGTTTCAGTTTTATATTTCATGTTGTACGTATGATTTTCACTTTCTGGTGTGGACCGAGTCACCTGTGAAACACTGAGCGGCTCCGACCTGCAGCAAAGCCCGACTGCCTGAGTGACTGATGGCCGTGATGTGCAGCAGGCCTGCGTTCACGGGACAAACAGCCAGCCGCCAGTTTTGTGCCGTTTGATTTGAAGGTTTTTGTTTCCTGCTGTTTCGGTGAACCGGCTCATCGATCCTCATCGTGCTGCAGGTTCTCGCCCTGTGAACCGGGTGCCGGTCCAGAGCTTATTCACAGTCAAACACTGTGGAAATGGTGGTTTTAATAAGATGAGAAAGCAGACCGCCTTCATGCTCAGATGTGGTGCGTTTAGGGACCAGATGCCGGAAATCTCACGTCTCCAAAGAGAAGCAGCCTGAGCCATCTTTGCACAAGAGTTGTCTGCAACTGGAAGCTCTTGCCAGTGTCTCCAGAATACACAATCAGGTAATGTTGCCAGGCAAAAGTGCCAGCTCTAGCCAATAAGCAGAGTTTTGGCCAACATTGCTTAGCAACAAAAGTTAAAAACTGTACCACTCAAGGCTTAAAATAGTCTTTAAAATAGTAATCAAGAGCCGACGGTGTCACAAAAGTCTGCAGATAAAAAGCTTTGGAGGCAAGAACTGGCCTCCCGGAAAACAAAGACGGAGGAAAGAAACGTTTGTCTGATTCTGTGGGAGAATACGTGAATCAACAATGTATCAATAATAAGAGACTTTATTCTAATCTCTAAAACAGAGAGGGGATCATAGGACACCGGGGCCCCGGGCCCCTGGGACAGACGTGCAAAAGGAGAAAGAGATGTAGACGTAAAACAAGGAGACGAGAAAGGCCTTCAAACGTCTGCACAGACACATTAACAGTCACGGCACACAGACGCCCTGACCCTGGGGCCTCAGGGGCCCCTGGGGGCCCCCCAAGTTTGTTGGTCCATAACACAACAGGACCGTGAGCAGAGACCCAAAGAGGCTTGTAGCAGACCACCGCAGCCCGAGTCTCGTTGAGGGGCCGTCGGACCTGCGTTCAGGTCTGACAGGAACACAGCAGAGGGTCCGGGTCAAGGGTCTCGGGTTTATTTGCAACCCGTTCACGACATTCTGACTTAAAAATGTCTTCCTCGTCTTGTCTGATCCCAGGACACATTTTCACACGGCCTCACCTGACGCCACACCAGGTGCTGCACTCACCTGCGTGAAGAAGGAAGGCAGAGACTCGGAAAGACGGACGGACACGTGAACATCTGGCTGACGTGTTTCAGCAGTGAGCTGCTGGCAGGTCCTGGTCCTCTGGGTCCTCTGGGTCCTCGTGGCAGCTCGGCTCACGTCCACTTTGCTGACTTTGTGTCTCAGCTGGAAAGTCAAACCTTTTCAGAGGCTCAGAGCCAAAACAGCTGAGAGTCTTTAAGCTCAAAGCGAACCAGGAACGAAAGCAATCAGTGACTGAAACGACAGGACCGGAACACCTTCAGTGTTTCCATCTGGTGGTCCTCCACAGCCGCCTCTACTGCTCCTCCTCCTCACCAGGTGAGTTTGATCATCACGAGGTGGACGGTAGCGATGACGTGCTGTCTACATTCAAACGATTCATTATTAACACACACACTCGACCGCCCTCTGCTGCAGTCAGTGTCAATAATTACAAACATCAGCGACTCAGCACAGTCAGTGTCACTTCAGAGTGTGTGTGTGTGTGTGTGTGTGTGTGTGTGTGTGCTCGGCTGCCTCGTCTCTGTTTTGGTGTTTATTCAGATTCTGAGGAGAAGCCGAGCTGCTTCACCTGCTCTGCATCATAACATCCAACACAAAGGTGTGGGCTCCCCGGCACACAGGTGAGTCCTAGTGAAGCTGCAGCGTCGCCCTCAGGTGTGTGCGAGAGGTCGTCCATGGAAGTCTGAGAGTGAAATCTGATAAGCTCCTCCCATCTCTGCAGGAGAATCAGTCCTGAGTGCTGACCACATGACGCAGGCTTGTAAACAAACCGAAACCAAAACAAATGAGACAGACAGACAGACAGACAGACAGACAGACAGACCGACCGACCAGCTGCTGAGCTCAGGGGAGCGTTTAGCAGCTAAAGAGCACAGGCTTCCCTCACAAGGTGATGAAGATCATTGACTGTAGATAAAGAAGTGAAGCCCAGACATGTGGACGCCCCCCGGTGGCTGGCTGCAGTACAGCTCATAAGCCCCTCCCCCTCCACGTTATCAGGTGGGACATGAGCCAAACTAAAAACTGAAATAAACGTTTGATTTCTGTCATTGCAGGCAGTTCTTAACACACTGATGTTTGTTCAAGTGTTCACTTTTCTGATTAGTTTTATTTGATGCTATAAAAAGGGGCTGAAACATAACATATGTTGACAGCTGAGAGCTGCTCCTGATTGGCTAAGGCGGATGCTTGGGTGGGAAATTGATACCTAAACTCCACCTCCAAGCACACACACACACACACACACACAGTTTGGTTCCTCTGTGCAGCTGATCTGAGAGACGTTTTATCTTCAGGTTCTGTGATGTGTGTGAACTTCCTCTCTTCTCTCTGTGGATGTCAAAGCATCAGCTAACATTACACATCCCATAATAACAAAAGTGTGTCTTCAGAGGCGTCAAACCTGCGGTTCACAGGACACGGCCTTCGCTGTGTCGTATTTGTCAGTCTGATGCGACTCGGCTTCAGTCACACGACTTTATTTCACTGTGAATCTGATCTTATCTAATTTGATTTGGCAGATTTAGACTCAAATGTGAACCGCATGTGTCAGATTAAAGATTATTTCTCTGGTTATAAATATCACACATGGCATCTGATTCACTGTGTTCATGCCGTCAGGAAACCGTCCTCCTCCACTGGATCAACACTGACGGCGTTTCAACACATCACTGCTGCTTTTCAACGTTCGCCTGCTCGCCAACGTGGATGCACGTATGAGGGAGGATAAAATGTTCATACACGAAGACACATCAGAAACACTCACACAGTATAACGACGGGTGGACGGCGCTGGCGGAGGTCAAAGCCCCTGGAGGCTAAAGTGTTTCTCCATAAGATTACAGCAACAACATGAACGACCTCACAGCATTCAGATAAGACAAAACCTCATTGTGATAAAGGAAATTAAAAATAAATGATCCATCTTCACCGAGGCTCCCAGCTGCACCGTGAACCGTTTTCTTTGATTAAATCACAGTAAAGCTTCACAGAGACGGTCGTAAACTGCCAACACGCAGAGTGCGAACACTCTGGATGTCAGGATAATAAAAAGCCACCACAAACAGCACAGAGGAGGACAAGGACGTCTTTCACGTCTCCGTCACATGTTCTACTCCACCTTCACCACACGAGGGCAGCATCTCGTCAGAGTGGAGGAGCTGCACGTCAACAGACGAGGGTCCAACATGATGAAGGTCTCTGCCGGGACAGCTGAGGTATCAGGAAACATGGAGAACATCTTCTGAGTGAACGTTTGGACGAAGACAACCGAGACAAGAGGAGGAGGACAGAAAACATGGACAGACAAAGTTCATTAATTTGTCTCCGCTTGTTCTCAGCACAGAATGCGATTCCAATAAAACTCATCAAATCCAAAGACAAGCAGCTTCTCCCTCCCACACTGTAATTTGACTGTAATTATAATCAACCCCATCAGAGCTGAAGAGCTGTAATCACTGTATTTAACCACTCTGAGCTCTCGTGGTGATGATACCTCACGAGTGTCCTCGCCAAAAACCAGACATCCACCGGAAAACAGCACCAACAGCTGCCGTCTGTCGTAAAGGTGCACTCCGTCAAAGTGGGTCCGAGTTCAGACCCTCAGCAGAAGTCAGAGTGTAAAGACCAGCAGCTGCAGGCTCACATGTCCCTCCTGGACATCCAGTCTGCCAGTCCGGACAGAAGACAAACACCTCACTGCTTTTCCACGGAGGTTCCTACCCGCCTGCCTTTGGCGCAAAGCTTTGAAGGCCGCAGATGAATTTGCTTTTCCCTTCTGAGACGCGATACGCTGCGTTCGTCACAGGGGAACTACCAATCACAGCGAAGCTCCGCCCCTCCTGCACCTGTCAGTCAGCCGCTGCATCACCTGAACAGCTCAGTTTGAGCGAATGGTGGAGATGATGCATGAATGATCTTATCTGAAGTCTGAGCTTTTAAAACGTCTGCTCAGTTTCCCGTTTTGATCCTTTACTTTGACTCAAGTAAAACTTTGTACTGCAGTATTTGTTTGGAAGTATTTATACTGTGACTAATGGACTGTCTGCTGTATGCCAACACAATCCAGTTTTCATTTCATTTCTTAAAGAAAAAAGCAGAGATTTTTTGCAGCAATTTTCCTGTTTCTGTAAAGCGTTTAACATTATTCTCAGCTGGTGCACAATAATCATTTGATTATTGATCATTTCATAATCTGAACTCGCTTCCTTCTTCCTCCTCTTCAGCCTCAAGTCACCCAGGACCTTTGAAAGCTTCACTCTGACCTCCACAGGAAGTTCGTTCCCACGGCACTTTGAGACCGGATCGGTTACACGTCACAGGAAGATGGTGGCCTTCGCTCAGCCTGAGAGTGACGTCTAGAGGCTGACTGTTGAGGATCTGTATGGTCTTTAACACGCACTTTCAGAAGCCACGTGAATGAGCTCGCGTCGGGCGGGAAACGAGCTGAGCGAGCACTCGAACCAAACCGCTCAGAACGTTCGAAGCTCAAAGCGTCGTCAGTCGTCTCAAGGCGATCGCCACGCTGGTCATCACGCGGCCTCAGCTCACGAAAACAGAGGGAGCAGTAAGACGAACTCCACGCGGTAAACTCGACCGTGTGCTTGGTGTCGCGACGGCAGGCAGCTGAGGTGCGATGATGAACTCTGCAGCTCACCTGCTGGTTTCCAATCAGCTTCCTGTTCAGGCTCAGCTGAACCACACGTCAGAGCTGAGTCACATTCACCCCACAGGCCACACAGACAGCAAGCACCACAGGTGTACTTCAGCTTTATTGTTCTGAGAAAATCAATCAATAAGTAAAAAATAAATTACTTCCTTGATTTTATTTTTCCAACACCTCCTGGTCAGAGGGGAATCTCAAACGCTGTGGCCCGTCTTTACAAGATGTTTGGAAAACGCTGTGCTTGAATTAACTGACGTTTGCTCTGACAGGTGAGTGAATGAGGAAATAACTTCCCTTTACATAACTGATCTCCAGCAACGAAAGAAATCAAGTTCAAATGGACCGAGCTGCTGCGTTTCTGTTCTCAAATCAGTCTCTGCCAAGACCCCCACAGTTCAGTCCCGGAACAGACGGCTTCCACTTTGACTTACATTAACCGAATGAGAAAAGTTACAAACAAAAGAGACAAAACACAGAGTGGAAACCAGCTGTCCGTCTTAAAAATGAAAATTATTTTTCAATCTTCAGCCGTCCCTCGACAACACGGCCAGCAGCTTCTGCCAGTTACAACGAGATCCAGAAACCTGGCAGCTAAACCCACAGACATTCACTCAGAAAAATCTGTTGTTTGTTTTCCTCAGCCTCCTCACAGACAGAGCAACATCAGTTTGAGCTTAACACTGTTAGCCATAGTCTCTATACGCCACAGTAAAATGTGTCTATGGCTCTATGAGGTTAAACAAAAACATACATCACATCGTAAATAAACAAAAACATGCAAAACTTTACATAAATTACTGTTTTCAGTTCTCAGGCTGGCTGCAGCAAACGAGAGGAGGGCGCGTTCAGATCCAGCAGTTACTGCAGAACAGGAGCCTCGTTAGCCAACGCGACGCGGCTAACGTCAGCTGACAGTGTGTGACCTGTCAGACGCAAACGTGTGAGGGATGATGTCTGACCGGGTATTCATTATCAGGAGTTAATGGACAACACAGAGGCAGTGATTTAGTTTTCAGTCAAATTTAAAGAGTTTTGTCAAGTTTTTCACAAGCCAAAGCTCCTGTCGGCTCGCTCTGAAGCAGAGCTGAACAGTGAAAGGGATGTGAGGCGACCGCTGACAGCCACAGAGGAAGTTCAGAGCGGCAGTGCAGGCTGGTGCAGCTGGTGTTACAGTCGCCACCCTGTGGTGAGGATGAGGCACTGCAGCACTTCACTCAGCGCTGATATTCAGACGGTTGTCACTTATTTCTGATGCCGGTGCATTCGTTCAGAACAGAACAGACACTTTGACTGAAACCACTGCACAGGTGTCCATCATCAGGAATTAATGGACACCTGAGCCAATCAGAATCCGGTATTCACACAGCTCGTGGTACAAAACATTAGAAAGTACTTAACGTAATGTGTAGAATTTGTGTTCAGATGAAGGTATAAATCTTTTCTTCGTTCAAATGAAGTTGTTGTTTAATTATGGGATGGATCACAGGTGTTATGTGATGTCTGGTCTGCAGCCGCTGCTGTAGATGAACATCTCGAGTCAGGCAGGAACACCGGACTTGTGCACCAACCTGATCACAAAGTATTTATTGATGGTGCATGAAATTAAAACCTTCTCATGTATTTATGCCTCACGATGTCAGCTGAGAACTCTGCAGTCATAAAACTGAACGTAAATGCAACATAAAGAGTGGCCATGTTGGCTGTTAGTTTGCTGTGTGTTTCTGTGTGTTGTAGTGTACTCTGAAATTTCTTTCACAATAATTGACATTATTAGGAGGCACTTAACCAACCAGGCAAATAACAAACAGCACAACTGAAACGTGAAAACACGACCGGCGACTTTCCTCCAGTCAGTTTGTCGACAAACCGTCTGAGAAACTTGATCACATAAACAGTTGAAGTGTTGACAGAGTAAAACTGTGAAATATAAACCCCAGTTAAACTCTGCCTTTGTTTTTAAAGGATCGTCTCCACGGAAACAAAAACAACAAAAACAACAAAAACAAATGAGTCAACATGAACCTGTTTTCTTGTTAATTCAATAGCATAGATGAGTTAAAATAGTCCAAACCTGACACCCCCACCCCGTCCCCTCTACGATGTCCATAAGAAACCCTCTACATCAGGCACTTGTTGATTTGTCCGTAACAGCTCCAAACCGCCCAATCACAAACAGCGAGAAACAGCCCTTCGTCCTCCGATCACCTCCTCTCAATCAGTGAGACCAGACAGCGTCTTCTCTCCTCTCTTTAGTCTCCTCTTTGGCCCGACGCTCTGCTCCTCCTCCTTCAGGCTGCGGGCGCTGCGGTGGACGCCGGGGGGCCACAAGTCGATGTCGTCCAGGGCGAGCGCAGGGTCGTCAGGGGCCACAGGCCGAGGGGCCGGGTAGTTGGGCTGGTAGTAGCGGTAGGGATCGTCCTCCTCTACTTCACCGTAGTTCTGGAACACGTTTGCCGGCAGTTGGACTGGGGGGATAGCGCCGCCGTCAGTGACATCCTCACCCTCTGCGTTGCCAACCAACCAGGCAGCGAGCCAAGCCAGTACGCCAGTCAGACAGGCACACGGTCAGTGAGAGCCCAAAACAAAGATGGCCGACCCCCGCCACCGCAGGAAGCAAGGATTTGGATTGGGTTTTGATTGAGTTAGCGAGACAGTAAAGAGGGGGCAGGAGAAGAAGCAGAGGAACAAGGGTTACCAAGGGTTACTAAAAGGCTACCAAAGGTTACAAACTGAATGCAGAGCGAGAGGGAAAAGTTAAGTTTCATGAAAGAAATTCTGTCTCTTAGTTTGCTTAGGAGGTTTGTTATGGATTAATTCACATTCAACCTGTCACAATTTAATTAATATAAAAGTTTTCAAGTGGTATTTTTTAAATGAAACGTGCAAAAATTGTATTTGAAAGCTGTCATGCAGATGAACTTTTAGGACCTCGAAGGAGTTTTCTCGTGTTACAGGAGTTGATATTAAGCTGGTGAAAAAGACGCAGCGGATGATCGTAATCTAGAAGAAGTGAGGAGAGGACGATCGTGTCGGTGTGAGGTCTGATGCTTCCTCACGTCCTCTCTGCTCCCTCCGCTGTCACGGACGACTGTCCAATCCCTCAGGGGGACACGACAAACGAGGACAGAGGAGCGCAGAGCGAGGAAACAAAATGACTGAATTATAAATCAGTCATGAAATACTGAAACACTAGAAGTCGCCTGACTCTGCTGACCGTGGAGCTAACGGTTTCTCATTTGGAAACTTCTGCTCGTCCGTCCTCACGTGTCTTCCTCACATGACTTCTCTTTGAAGGTGTTTGGGTTCTTTAAGAAAACAAAACTTTTAGTGTGAAAAGGAAGCACAAATTCTTTCTCAAGAGCCACCACAGGCCTGAAGCTGAGGGAGGGACGGTTTGACTGTTCAAGGACTGAGAAAACTGGCCTGATCTGTGTCATCAGCTATAAACAAAAGAACAACTTGTTATGCGTTTGAAGTTCTAAACGTGGGTCTGTTCCTCCCCTGCAGACCACTGTTTAAGACGAAGCCGAGCGCTGTGCTCTGAGTGGTCGAACACGGTCAGCTGACAGCACGTCCATCACACTCCTTGGCAGCAGCTAAAGCTACCAACCCCTGCTGCTGTCTTTTTGTGGACGAGGCTCAGTGGTCACCAAAGTACTGCGCTGAGGGTCGTGAGGAGGAAACAGGCGTGAAACGAGGCGAGGACAGACAGGCAGACAGACAGAGAAGGACAGACACAAAGACAAAGACAGAGGACCGATTACAACATGCAGACGGCAGCAGGCTGTGAGCTGAGCAGCCACCTTCGCCCTGCACACGACCATCATGCGTTTGACAGGTGAAGATGAATCATGCAGGGTTTCCTGTTGTTCATTCATTCTGTGTGCATACTGACAGAGCTGGTTTGTGTATGTGAACTCTTCCTGGAGTTCTGCTGCACCAAGCGTAAACCTGAAAATAATTTCCCACGTGTTTCTTCTCGTGACAGACTGAGGAAACACAGGCCACGCGTGACCGACTGAACCCACACTCGTAACGCCGAGCGACCGAACAGAAAACTGTCGCTCGTTAAACGTTAAGATGCAGAATTCGGTCGTATCATTGGCTGATGCGTGCAGACGCTGCAGGAAGCTTAAAGGGTCAGTTCGTCCAATTCACAGAAGTTTACTGCGAGCGCTGTTGTGGATGTAAGATACTCTTTCATCCTGATAAATGTTTACGCATTAGTCTTTTGATTTGGCTGACGTGACCCTTTAATATGTTTAATGTGTTCATTCATACCAGCTTGTTGTTTGGTTGTTTACATTCATGCTCCACCAAAAACAAACTCAGAGTACTAAAGCTCAATCACAATGCAGCATTTTGAGCTCCTCGTGCGTTTCACACTCCCAGACTGATGGAGCCAAGCAGAAGTCCTGACAGCGAGTGTGTTTCAAGGTGTTTCCTGCACCCTCAAACACACTCTGAGTGTTAACTGACATGCAGCCCGTTTAACTCGGTGGCAGCTTTTCAACGTGAAAAGGAGCCGAGTGAGTTCAACATTTCACTTGACGAGCTTCAGTCCTGAAGACACTCAGCGCTGAACGGCTTTCACGCTCGCTCACACCCTTCACTCTGTCCACGCATTAACACTAAGACACCTGAGCAGTTAAGGCGGGTCAGAGCGCCGGAGAGCAGAGACTTCACAGACGATTAATGTCGCCGCCAGTTCAGTCAAACAAGCTGTTTTAGCCCGGCGATGTGTTTAAAGACCTGACTTACCTCCGACATTGTAGCCCACGCAGGAGTTCTGGTCACAGTAGCCGGGAGGCCCAGCAGAGCCGACAGGTCCAGGGACCCCAGGCCGACCAGGTGGTCCAGGATTTCCAGGTCGCCCAGAGGAACCCGGGCTGCCAGGTCTACCCTGCCCCGGGGCACCTGGGATGGGAGGAGGAGGAGTTTGTAAAAATAAAAGATCAGGAAGACCAGGTGGAGAACTTGACTGAGAGAAGGTGTGGTAGGTTTAGTGAGGTTTAATTTACCAGGGGGTCCCGGAGGTCCTCTTGGGCCCTGAACTCCAACGCCTGGAGATCCTTTTTCACCCTTTTCTCCTAGTTGACCTGGACACATACACGCACACCACACCTGTTCAAACAGCTCAGGGAGTACGAGGCAGCTCCCTGTGTGTGTGGCTGTGGTGTGGATCAGCCTGACAGTCCAGGTGTGTGTGTGTGTGTGTGTGTGTGTGTGTGTGTGTGTGTGTGTGTGTAGAGAATCTGGCTGTGAATCAGTGTGTGTATTCACCTCTTTCTCCTGGTTGCCCATTCTGTCCGTTCTGTCCTGGGAAACCAGGCCTTCCTGGGGGTCCCTGTTCTCCCTGGGCGCCCTGAGATCCTGGTCTGCCAGGTTCTCCAGGGGGACCGGGCACAGTGCGGATGGAGATCGGTGGACTGGGTGCGTGGTTCAGGATGGAGTTGTAGCGCGCCATGTGGCCTGAAACAGGAAGGGACGAAGTCCACGTTAGCGCTCAGCTGGAGAGAATCTGGACTCTGGAGGATCCTGAGGGAACTTTACCGAAGATGTAACGACACCAACACTCACGTTAGCACTTTAACACACTAACCAGAGCCTGGTACACCTGCAGCAAACCCCCCTCAGGCAGACAGACACACAGACAGGCAGACAGACAGGCAGACAGACACACAGACAGGCAGACAGACAGACAGACAGGCAGACAGACAGGAGCAAAGAGTCTGTGTTTCCACTCACTCTGAATCAGCTGCTCACAGACCTGCCTGGCGATGGCCTGAACTGAGGCTGTCGACTGGAGGTCACCCTGGAGTCACACAGAAAAGATGCTCACACATTCACACCTTCTGCACGGACTTCTGTTGATTTCTCCTTATTTTTTTCTTTTCATTTCAGTTACTGTGTGTCTCTGTGCTGTCACGCCAGCACCGCCACTCTGAGAAGTCATCTTTATTTCAGTCCTGCTGAACTTCCTCTTAGCATCTCTGTGGTTCCTGGGCATCTGGCAGACTAGCTGCCCTCACCGATGCTCATAATGAGCGATGGGCCTCATGCCTTCGGTCTCTGGTTCACGCCTGGCTAAGCGCAGATTTAGATTTGGAGCATCCGGACACAAAGTCTATGATTCGTTTCTCTTAACAGAAAATTAAGAGACGAGAAGCTGAAGAGAATGTTGCTGCCGTGTGTTTGTGACGATGAGCATGACTGTTTCTTAAATCCCTCTTTTTATGCATTGTGTTTGGTTATTTGGCTGCCTGCTGCTGCTGTTGTGACCACAGCGTCCATCAACATCACACACAAAAGCTCAGTCACTTCATTTTGCAGGCTGCCTTTTTTTGTAAAAAAAATATTTTTTAATTTCTCACTCTGAATGTGTTGTAGACTCATAATTTTGCACTTGTCTGCACATTTAAATGTAGAATGTGTACACAGACTCGCCTGTCACACACGGGACCACCTGCAGGCGACACTCAGCCGTTCTTACCAAAGCTAACGGCTGCTGTGCACACAATTGCCTCCAGCTGCTGTTGTCAAACGAGCGTTTATTGGCTTGTTTATTATTTATTAAACATAAATCAACATTTCATGTCTGCTTAATCACACTCACTTTATTTTGTTCCTCATATCTGCTGTGGATCATGTCACTGAATTCAGTGGGAGTTAATGGGGGCCTGATGAGCTGAAAACAACAATCAAAAATCCTGCAGGTGGCGCCACACTGACAC
This sequence comes from Scatophagus argus, assembly GCF_020382885.2. Taxonomy (NCBI): domain Eukaryota; kingdom Metazoa; phylum Chordata; class Actinopteri; family Scatophagidae; genus Scatophagus; species Scatophagus argus. Next base: position 1,233,675 of record NC_058509.1, read on the forward strand.
TGACCTTCACAGCCTGATAAGCTTCACTCCAAACAGCAGCGCTGGCTAACGCTAACTTCCTCGTGTAAGACAGTTAAATGGACAGTTTCATGGAGGGACTATTTCTCTTCGTGTCACCGTGCAGATGGACACGTGCGTCTGCCTGTGGACGAGGGGCGAGCTAACTAAGCTAACTAAAGTGACAGCCCAGCTGAGGACACCCCGACATTTGATGCATGTTTCCTTCCTTCAGTGTTTGATATGAAAGCAAGTGTTTTGCTCTGGTCACCGTTCTGTAAGAAGTGAATTCATGTTCCACTCTAGCAATTTTGCAGCTTCGTTTATTACGTGCTTCTAACATAAAGGACCACTTACCCGTTCACCTTTCTCGCCTTTGCTCCCAGGAGGACCCTGCAACAGAGAACAGTGAGAAGGATGTGACACTGCAGACACAACCTGCTCACATTTAGGCTGAAGACACAGCGAAAACATGAAGCAAACGATTCTCCAGCCACAGTAACCTTCAGCTGACTTCAGCTGCACGTCCCGCTCTGCTGGTCTGCCTTTTTCTGTCTGGTGTCGTTCATTCAGTGTTTCCTGTTTTACTTTGAAATGCTCACCTCTCCTCTTGTCTCACTTCCTGCCCCTGTCAGTTTCCCACCTGTGTGGTCAGTGTCTCCTGACCATCACAGACCACAGACCACAGGTGTCAGTATGGTCCTGCTTTCCTCAACAAAGAGCCCACGAGATTTTTGACGTTCACTAAGACCAGCTCGTGTCCAGGGTTTTGCGTCCAGTTTTCCAGGACCTTTTGTCCCCCCTGTGCCTTGTCCTGCGCACTGAACCCTGCTGGTCGAGTTCGACCTGTCGCCTCAGACCTGCTCCTCTGAGTGGTGCAGCGGACCCAGTTGGGTTCCAGGCACGAGCTGACGGAGACGTGTTTCGCCTTCATTGGAATCCAAGCGTGTAAAAAACTCGACAGATGGTTAAAACACTCAGCTTTTATCTCGACAAACTTCCCTTCAGCGCTGCATTTGAACCGTTACAAAAACAATCTTTATGCAAGCAGTGCCATTACCACAAACTGAACTGTATTCTCCTCACATTAAGACCTGCAGTTGACAATAGTGTGGTAATTAGTTAAGGAGGGCTCTTTGCAGTCCACCCACGCGTCTGTAATTACATGCTTGACAACATTTTTTCACTGCAACGCAGAGTAATTTGTCAGCAGTTTGTTTCACCTCCCACAGAATCTCATTTCTTTCCTGGCACTGTAGTCGAAATGTGATTTACCGTCTGTGAACATTTCACTTAATCAGGAATAAACGCCAAAACGCACAGCGATCACGTTTTTAAATCAACTCTTACACACCGTCAGCAGAAAGAAGACGCTCTCACGATCTGTATTTAAACACTGTAACACGAGAGTAAAGAGTCCACGTACACACAGCTAACCACATCACGTTTAAAGGAACAGCCCACACAAAACTGAAATTCAGTCATTTTCTCTTCACCTTCACAGTCCACAAAACTCTTCCGAAGCTTCACAAACAAACACACTGTTTGTTTGTGAAGCTTCGGAAGAGTTTTGGAGAGTGTACAGCCTTCTGTCAAACAACTGACGAAGCTGCAGACTTGTTTTAAAACTTAAAAAAAAGATGAACATAAAATGTGTCAGTACAACTTGTCCAGCGCGAGCTGAAATCACTTTATTTACACCCTTTATAAAGCCACAATCTTCACTGCATTTGTTAAGATTTTCAGTTGATTTTTACATTTTAAAACGGGCTTCTTCAGTGTTTGGCTGAGTAGTTGATGACTGAATTTTCATTTTTGGGTGACCTGTTCCTTTAACAGTCGAACCTGTATATTCAAACGTATGCAGACGACACGGTCATGTGTGTTCACGCACATTCAGTCATTGGAGGAAGTGACTGTGGAAGACCACAGGATGCTCTACATGTTCAACATTATGTAATTCAAACACGTGTGCAGTCAGACACATAAAAAGGAAGTAATTTGAACCCTGACGGGGTAGGACAAAGAACAAGGAGGAGGAGGAGGAGGAGGCAGCTCTACTGCATCATCTCCACTCACCGGTGGTCCCAGCTCTCCCTGCTTTCCTGGAGGGCCTGAGTTACCCGGGGCCCCTGGGGCTCCTGGAGTCCCCTGAGGAGACACAGACAGAAACGAGCAGGCAGAATGAGCTTAGTGGCCGGGAAGGAGCTTCACTGCTGCACTGTCAGCACACTGACACACACACATAACGTATGTATTCACAAAGAAATGCAGAAATACGACAACAAAGTCAAACAAAGACAAAAGCTAAACACAGAGGACAGAAGGTGTGAAAACACTGTGGGATGTGACATCTCTAAGGCCTGCTCTGTGATGTACCTTTGGAGGCCTGAACACGTTGTCAGAGAAGGAAAGTCCAGTCTAACTTTCAGGGTAAACTACATAAATGTGTAGGATTTCAGCAGCTTTTTACAGCTTGTGTGTTTTAGTCTTTAAGCACAGCAGCCTTTGATTTGAGCCATACAGTCACATTCACTAACATCCACGATTTATTCAGCACTTCACACAGCAGCAGATGTAAGCTGACAAAGTTCTCATTCAAAGCGGTTTATGCTGTTACTGTATTTTGATTCTTGATGTTTTGGATGCTTGATTACTGGCCTATTGGCCTGTGACGATGGGGACGGAGAGCTGCAGCCTGGCACTAATGTGATTTACAGGACTGTGGTCCAGTCGGACCAGAAGGCAGCCTGCACTTTCTCTTCCATATCAGCTTACAGCACCTTTAGCTGACTACATCACTGCATTGAAAATCAAATCTGTCCAAGAAGTCATGACTAACTCCTACAGGTCCAATTAAAAACCGACCTTCAGGTGTCCAGAAAGACAACCTGAGGCACGACAGCAAACCTGCTTCAGCTGCCAGACACCAACATTTCTCCCAGCCTCCAGATTGAATCATCACTTACGATGGTTCCCAGGGGACCCTGTCTGCCCGGTGGGCCGTCTTTGCCCGGCAGTCCCTGTGGACGAAAGAAGAAGCACATGTTGAAGACTGAAACATCCTCAAAGGGTTCAGGAAGGTTCAACATCACGATGCTCTTTTCTACATGTGACACCAAACTCTGATTTATGATCTCTCTCATTTCAATCCTCATCTCATTTGCTTTGCATATCAAGACATCTAAAACACATTAACATGTTATCTAATTACTACTAGTAGGAGCAGTTGTAGAAGTAAAACGAGTGGGAGCAGCAGAAATACAGTGAGGGGAAGTGGTGGTTAACAGACGTGACAGTGGGAAAAGCCGACGTTGCTACTGCTACCACTGCAGTAGTACACACAAGAGTAGCAGAAGAAGCTGCAGTGTTAGAATGAGGACAGCTCCCAGTGTTGGTATGAGGTGACTCACTCTGGGTCCGGTTGGTCCTTCTCTGCCCGGAGCTCCAGCTCGGCCAGGAACTCCCTGAAACAGCGAGAGAGCAGAGCTCACGCAGGTTAACAAAGCACACCTGTCACAGCGTTCGACTGCAGGACAAACTGATCTCTATCATATCACTTCTTTGTCTTATTTAGTTTTTGTATTTTCAACACTAATACAGACTGACTGAGTCAAATGAAAAGCTCAAAGTTTAGACTGCACACCCAGACGTCACTGGTCTGATCGCAGCTGGCGGTCTGTGCTGCGTTGTGTCCCAGAGAAGCCAAACATCGCAGAAAAGAAAGAGAAAATGTGGCTCCTCTCTTACAAATGTGTTGTACAAAATGCTGTAAGATTGGATCTTGCTGTAGTGTCACAAACTCTGAGAACAGAAATGGATTTGAAGCACAAAAATCAACCTTTTGCAAATGGCACCATTTTTCAAAATCTGACAACTGCTTGCTTCCAAAAGGTCGAATCAGTCGCAGTAATGTAGAGTAGAGCAGCGGTTAATGTGGGAGGAGCTTCTAAAGCAACAGCTTTGTGAAAATGCCCAGCGTTCTGTCACTAACAACGTGAATTCATTTGTATCTCTGACAAAACTCTTTTACATTTACAGTTAATTACACAGCGCAAAGAAGGACTAGTCCCAGCCTAGAACTGATGAAGCCTCTTGGATGAGAGGTGAAACGTCTTCAAAGACAAATAACTAAGTCCAGTTGCATTCGATTGAATTTCCTTGAGACTTCAAGATAGGACCAAACATGCTTGAAGGAAAATTTGAAATATTTTAGATTCACGTTGTGTTTTTTTTTTTTTTTTTTCACCTGTGGTCCTGGTTGTCCAGGGTCTCCTTTCTGTCCTCTCTCTCCTGGAGATCCCTGCAGACAAAAGTTAGACTTATATGCACTAAATAATACGGCTGCACTGGGAGTACAGACAGGGTGATATTGTCTGTGACCTGTAGGATCGTTCTGTGTGTGTGTCCGTCATACCGGGGGTCCAATGATGGAGCGTCCACTGGGCCCCTGTGGTCCTTGGGGTCCCTGAGGTCCTGGTACTCCAGTTTCACCCACTGGACCAGTCGGCCCCTGGACAGAACGAGATGGAGAGAAAGAGATGCAGGAAAAACGTCAAACTGTTAGGCTGGACGAGGAACTTGTTTAAACTATTCCATGTTCATAACAGACTGTCCATTTCTGCTGGGTGTCAGAGTAGGAAGTCTGCATCAAGGTTGTCAGGTCCTGGTCTGTGACTCACAGAGTGCAGCATGGCTGTGCTGTGAAGTGAGGGGCACAGACAAGGTACTCACTGAGTTACAGCCCGCTTCAGAGCTACGAAAAGAGGGTTTGGGCTGTTTTTAAAACTTCTTGGAAGCATTTACACTCTTATCTATTTAGTCCAAGATGCATGAAGCGGTCACGTGTAAATGAAGTGTTATCCCATACAGATGGGACATTGGAGTTTGTGGTGAACCAATTATTTTTCCAGCTTGATCTGTGATCCATGAGAGTTTTGTTTTCTGTTTACTGTTTCTGTTCACATTAATAAAACTGATTCAGTAAGATCACGCGTGATGCTCCTGTGTGTAACCGTGTTCAAAACTAAACACTACATGTCATTATTAATAGCTGCGTCATCACACTGGGGAGAGTTCAGATTAGTCTAAATGATGCTTTTTGATCAAACGCAAACCAGGGGAAGAAGGGACGAGCTTTGCTGACAGAACCAACGGTACTGGCCAACATTCTGAACAGTTTGATCAGCCGATTTGATAAACACCTGAGCCCACCCATCCCACAGCGTACAGCAGGGCTCGATGGCCTCCTGAACACACTACTGCTGAACCGGGCGCTGCCCACATGTCTTCTTATACCGTTACTGTAGTTAGTATCAGGGCCAAGCAGGAAAATCTGGAATTTAAGAAACTAGAACCCGCAAATGTTTTACATTTATACTTGAAAAATGATGGAGCGGTTCATCAATTATTTAAACAGTCAACTAATTGTAAACTAATTTTATGCCAGTGGACTAATTGTGGCAGCTGTGTCAGTACTTAATTCATTGCATTATGTGCGATATTGAAACAGCAAAATCAGTTTCCTGCCAGTTTGTAAAGGTTCGCCATGTTCAGATTCGTTATCTACTTCTGTGTAATGTCACATCGCGTGAAAGTGTGGCAGTGAGAAAGTGAAGGATGGGAGGATAAGAGAATATTTCACGTCATTACACAACATTTTAGTCACAGCATGTGGCTTCAGGATGACGTCTGTCAGTCAGAGAGAGAAAAGTTCATTAGCTTTCATACATGTTTCATCCAGTGAAAACCTCAGATGTTCAAATCAGAATCAGAAATACTTTATGTGGCGTATTTTCTGCGTGTTCCTCCTCCTACTTCCTGTCTGATAAAACCTGAGGGGCTCAGACAGAAACACAGAGACACAAACTTTGGTAGAAACTTTGACTGCAACAGCAGAATAAAGCACAAAGTCAGATTTAGGAGCAGCAGTCAGGTGAAATAAACAGCAAACTGAGACCAGTGGAGACGTTTCAGGGGCCCGAAGATGTCCTCCAACATTTATGAAGACCCAGATCTGATGCGTAACGTGATATACAGCAAAGGAGAGGACGGAGGAGCGAGAGTGGAGAGACTGGTCGACATCTACGAGGGTGCAGGCGCTTTGACAGAACATCGTGTTGATCTTTCAGCGCAGGATGAAAGTATGTATTAAATCCAGTGGAATAAATCCTAAGTATTACTGCTGATAGGAAATAAACTGAATGTGTGTATGTGGGTTTGCATTCAAGTCAGGGGCTCAGCTTTAACTTTAACTTGTACATTACAGCGAGGGAATTTTAATCATTTAGCTTGAAATCTTTATCCTCTTTACTTTGTCTCCTCTTATTTTTACTCTTACTCAGTAATAATTAATATTTTTTTTTCATTATACACGAGAATGTGGCTGTTGCTCCCATGAAGTGGGAATTTCTTGAATTTCCTGTCCTGTACGTTAAAGCTAAATGAGGTCTTTGTCTCTGCAGGAGCACACGGCGTTCCACCTCAGAGAAACCTTCTGAGCGCTGCTGTACTGGTCCTCGGTTTACTGAGTCTCCTGCTTGTCGCTGGAGTCACCGTCCTGTCCATCTTCTGTGAGGGCTTTTATTACCTTTATAGTCACACATCATTAGTGACTCAGGACCTCAATCAGCCGGTCTGATTTGACACCGCTGTGGTGTCTCTTTGTGTGTTGTCCTTTCACCAGATGTGTCAGTCAACTGGGAGAAAGACCTGCTCAACCGCACTTATCAGACCAGTTTGGAGGAGCTGCACAGCAGCTATGAGAACCTGAGCACCAGTTACTGCTGGCCACAGGGGAGAAAAGGCCGTACGCAGGGGAACGTTACAAGTGAGAGACCCTGAGAAAGAAGCCACAGACTTCAGGCCTTTCACACTGCATAACCTCAGCCTCAAGCTAAGGACAACCCCGCATGAAGAGCTGATGCTTTTCTCACACACACGCACACACACACGCACACACACACACACACACACACACACACACACACACTGTTAACCGAGGGTCAAAGAAGCAAACAAAACTCCTGCACTCACAGATTAATTCTTAAGTCTTCTTATTTACTGTGGGCAAAGAAAAAACAAACATGTTTCAGTTAGAAGTCACCATCAGCCTGATCCAAATCCAGTCCATTATGTCTTTCAGAGATTCGTCTGTTTCCTGTGTACTCTCAGCCCCTCATTTACACAAAACACAGATTAATTTCCAGCGTTGGGGCTTCAGTGTCTGTCACCGTTGGTTCTGATTATCTCTCATGCAGTTGTTTGTTCTCTTTGCTGGTTGGAGTTTGGACCTTTGTGCCGATCACACTGATGATAATGTTTTGTTTTACTGCCTACAATAATAGGAGATTTTTGATGTGGAGTAGAGCAGCTTTGATTGCTTTGAGACATTGTTTATGTTTTCATTTGCTGCTGCTGAGTTTATCTTAACTCTTAACTAATCTGAGCCCAGGGCCACATGCCTCGCACTGCACTTCTGCTACCCCGGGCTGAATGTCTGAACTCTGGTTTTCCTTTGGCCCTGTCCCACAAGGCTAACAGGCCCAAGGCTGGAGTCAGTGTCCAGTCTGAGTGTGCCAGGATGGTGCCAGAGTGAACTCTTTCTTGCCCTGTTGTTAACGGCTCCCTTGAAGGCTTTTCACACTGCACTTAGCCACGGGCTAAAAACATCCTTAGCCTTTTTAGCCCCAGGCTAAAAGCAGCCCTGGGCAAAGATATGCAGTGTGAAAACCATTCTGACTAATCTGTCATTCAGTGATTTGAAATGTGCCATAAGAACACGTCACCTACACAAAATTGTTTCTTAAGGATGGAAGAGATTTCGATGCAGTTGTTACTACAAATCCAGTGAGATGAAAAGCTGGATGGACAGCAGGAGAGACTGTCAGAGCAAAGGAGCAGATCTGCTCATCATAAACAGTAAAGACGAACAGGTGAGGGCCTGTCTCTTAATGTGCAAAGTCTGCGCATATCCGGAATGTCTACTTCATTACTGAGGGTTTCTTTACCTCAGCGACAAGACATGAAACATCAATTTAAAACTACAGAAAGACTTGTGCGTTGACAGAGAAATAATCATCTGTTCTTTTACAAAATCACTAGGAGTTCGTCAGTGAGCTGAGCCAACATGGAGCTTCCTGGATCGGCCTGCAGGCAGTGAAAAGGGATGAGTGGCAGGAGGACGTGGAATGGAGATGGGTGGACAGATCGAAACCAACATATATGTGAGGAATTTACAGTTCAACCGACGGTTTTAACTTGACATCAGAGCAACGTGATGGTTGTGGCGTGTAGCTGTTGATTACTAAGGCCAGCAAAACCAAAGTCAGGCAACACTTCAAACTGATCTGCTGTCAGCAGACACATCGCACTTCCTGTGATTACTTCACAATAAAAGCCAGCTTGTGTGTCGCCACTTCAATGCTTTTACTGTGAAGCGACAGCTGTAGGAAATGTTCAGTTTGTATTAACAGGTGAATACAGCATTTCAACAAAAACGTCACCAGAGACTATACTGCAATACTGCAATATATAATCATTGTGTTACCTCATTTGGTGATAGTCAGTGTATTAATAGATATTTAAATGAAAGTTTTAAATTTACTTTAAATTTAAAAAACTTTAAATTTGTACACAACCAAAGTCTGAAGAAATGGATCTGAAACACTGTGTCACCACATTGGCTCGTATTTAAGAGGCCAAAAAAGATCTCATTCACTTTCTGAAACTTCTCTTCTGTGAGGTACAAATCAGTTAAAAGACAAAGAAACTAAACATGAAGCTCACAAGGAGTCCAGAATTCATTTTGTTTTGAGTTTCCAATATGAAAACCGTAAGCATAACCTTAAGCCAATAACTCTTTAAATCCGTAACCATGCAGTGTCTGCCCCACAGGGCCTGGCGTGTAGGAGTCAACGTAAACCCTGAGGACGGATCCAGAGGATACATCGGACAGCAAGGAACATTTGAACACACCACCAATCACCAAACATCCAAACACTGGATCTGTGAGAAAGAAAATGCTTGAGAATCTTCTGGCAACAACACATGGAACTGTAATATAAAGGGTTATTGCACATAATTCCTTCCCGTCTTTTGCCATGGTTCTTACTGTGTTCACACATACTGACTTGTTGAAAAGTGAAACAGTGACAAAATGAACAGGGTTCACCGTCAGTGAAATGTACTTTTTAGAGAAGGTTTGGCCTGATGGGGGCAGTAATGGACAGCACTGAATGTACGTCACTGTAAATTCACAGGTATGATACCTTGTTCCAAAGCAGGATATCAACTGATCAACTGTCAAAGCTTCATCTCATTAATGTTCTCATATATATAATATGTTGTCATGTGTTATGATGCAGGAAGCAGATGCTAACATGCTGTTTGGTGGTAACACCTCCAAAGCACAAAAGCACAACGTTTACCAATTCTGACATTTAAGAAGCGGAATTGGTCGCTGGGAAATTGAGTTTGTTACAGTTGCTCCAACCAAAATTAGAAGTCTATTATAATAAACATAGAAGTAAAAATATATCTAAAATATAAAAACAAACATAAAATCAATTTAGAAAGTATGTGTGCTGCAGTATTTACTTAAATTGTGCAGAAGCAGTGCAGCAAATACTGTGAAATTGCAGAGCCAGTCACTCAGTACGGTTTTATACTCGCACTACTGCACACATATTTTTTAGACTTTTTTGATAGACTAATTGACTAATTTTGGCCGATATGTCAGTACTTAATTCACTGCATTATGGGAGATTGTGAGAGAGCAAATGCAGTTTCCTGCCAGATTGTAAAGGGACGTTCAGATTTGTTATCTCTTTCTGCTTGTGGTCATATCTGTTTTGAGCGTGCGTTTGATCGAGGGTGGAATGTCAGATAGTGCGGCAGTGAGGAAAAGATGGCTGTGGCGATAAGAGAATATTTCAGGTCATTACACAACATTTTAGTCAAAGTAAACACCATGTTTCTTCAGGATGCCATGTTGAACGTGTATGATGTGTCTCAGGTTACTGCAGAACAACAGAAATAAAGCAGGACATTTTGAAACCATTGGCTGCACATGTTGGCTCTTTGGCCATTCGTCAGTGTGCTGTTTGTACTCCTTCACTTCATCCTGCTGACCTGAAAGCTGTTACTGGGCCTCACAGGTCAGGCGCTGAAAACGCTTGTTTTTAATTCCTTTGTGGTCCATTCTGTTAAACTACAGCAGAAACAGAAACATTTTAACGCCACTATAAGTGAAAAATCTGAACTGTGCAAACACCTTCAAGTCTAATAAACTAAGGGTTGAATCAAATCGTCTGAGCAAAAGGGATAAAAATGTGGCGTGCTTTCTGCGTTTTCCTCCTCTACTTCCTGTCTGATAAAATCTAAGGGGCTCAGACAGAAACACAGAGACACAAACTTTGGTAGAAAACAACACAACAGCAGAATAAAGCACAAAGTCAGATTCAGGAGCAGCAGTCGGGTGCAATAAACAAACTGAGACCAGTGGGAAGCTGCAGAGACGTTTCAGTGGCCCGAAGATGAAGACCCAGATCTGATGCATAACGTGAGAGGGTCAGGGTTAATGGAGGACGGAGGAGAGACAGCGGAGAGACAGGTGGACACGGACGACAACGCAGACACGTTGACATCACAACATCGTGTTGATCTTTCAACACAAGATGGAGGTTCGTACGTATTAAATCCTATGGAATAAATACTTTAATAAATATTACTGTTAATATAATAAGAAACTGAACGTGTACATGAAGTTACAGTAAACTTCAAAACTATATTGTCAGTATATTTTCTACATACACTGAAATTCTTTCTCTGCATTTAACCCATCACTGATAACTATCACATTTTGCACTTTTCCACTGCGACGTGGACATTTTACTCTTTCACATACTCCTATACTAAAAGTGAGTCCAGTCTCAAGGTCCCCTTTAATGAAACCAAACACACCACGCTGATCTTTTCTGAAACCGAATCTAAACTCTTGCTCAGCACGTTAGAAATTTTTTGTGGCAGGAAGACTTTTTTTTCTGCCTTTGAATTTTTATTCTCTCCACTTCTTATTTCTACTCTCATTCTAACAATTATTCTATAATCCAGATTTGATGCATTGCACTAATAAACCTTAAAGTTTGCTGGCTTTCATAACTGGGGAGCTGTTGACCAACAAAAATTTTGTCTCTTCATGTGTGAAACTTGTTCTTGGGGTCGTTTCCATCTCACTTTAAGAACCAAATGTCTTCATTCTGGTCTGTTCAGATCTAAAGGAGGAAAAACCCGCTGCTTCATCAAAACGTGTTGTGTGTGTGCTTTGCCTCTGCAGGAGCATACAGTCAAAAGCATCGTCCAGCTGTCCAAAGAAAAGCTTTGCAGGCTGCCGCAGTGATTCTGACACTCTGGCTGGTAGTTGGAATCACCGTCATAATCAGATTCAGTGAGAACATTGACTTTATTTTAATGTCATATGAGTCACTCATACACTCGAGCTGCTGGTTTGTTATCACTGCACTGTCTTTGTTGTGTTTTTCCACCAGATTTATCAATACTTTGGGAAAAATACCTGCTCAGCAAAAGGTATGAGAAGCTGCAGAACAGTTATGACAACCTCAGAAACAGTCACCAGTTAAAGGAGACAGAAAGCCACGCAGAGGGGAACTCCACAAGTGAGAAACAGTTCCACAGAAACAGCAGAGTTTAAGCTCAAGTATCTGTCATTCAGTGATTTGAAATGTGCCATAAGAACACGTCACCGACACAAAATTGTTTCTTAAGGATGGAAGAGATTTCGATGCAGTTGTTACTACAAATCCAGTGAGATGAAAAGCTGGATGGACAGCAGGAGAGACTGTCAGAGCAAAGGAGCAGATCTGCTCATCATAAACAGTAAAGACGAACAGGTGAGGGCCTGTCTCTTAATGTGCAAAGTCTGCGCATATCCGGAATGTCTACTTCATTACTGAGGGTTTCTTTACCTCAGCGACAAGACATGAAACATCAATTTAAAACTACAGAAAGACTTGTGCGTTAACAGAGAAATAATCATCTGTTCTTTTGCAAAATCACTAGGAGTTCGTCAGTGAGCTGAGCCAACATGGAGCTTCCTGGATCGGCCTGCAGGCAGTGAAAAGTGATGGGTGGCAGGAGGACGTGGAATGGAGATGGGTGGACGGATCGAAACCAACATATATGTGAGTAATGACCACAGATGTTGTACTTTGAAAATAAATAATACTTAATCGTATTTCAAGTAATGTTAAAATTCTGAGTTGTATGCTGTCATTTTAAATTATCACTACATGACATCAGATGATTAATTTCGTTTTAAATTTGAACATTTTTCTGAGTCCCTGCACACAATCTAAGTCTGACAACATGGATCTGAAGCGGTTGAGATCAAAATACAAAAGAGGCTGAAGCCACTGATCTCCCCACAGCTCAGTGTAAGGAACTTGCAGTCTACAGCTCTACCAACAGATGGCGCCAACATGTTCATATTAATCCTCCTCTGTGCTGCCCTCTTCACTGAAATCAGTAAAAAAGAAACTCATCTCAACCTCTGAGTGTCCTCTTCTGTGGTGAAACTAAATATGGCCAATTCATTTTGTTTTGAGAGTTTCCAATATGAGAACTGCATGCATAACCGTCAGCCAATACCCTTTTGACCCGTAACCATACAGTGTCTGCCCCACAGGGCCTGGCATGTAGGAACAAACATAAGGCCTGTGGACGGATCCAGAGGATACATCGGACAGCAAGGAACATTTCAACACACCACCAGCGGATCCAAACACTGGATCTGTGAGAAAAAGTCAACAGCAACATGAAGATATTGTTAAGTCTACAAATGCTAGTAGTGTATCCGACACAGTTCAATTTGTTATTTTTGTTCTTTATCTGCTTCTTTTTTTCTCAATAAAAGTAAAAAAAAAAGCAAAAATAAAAAGAACCCAAAAGTACTGTTTAGCACCAGATCGATAGGCAGGATCAGTAAGAGCAGCAGAACAGTTCAAATCTGCCAGAGGCCGAACAGCCAAAAACTGAGCAAGAAAAGTGCTGCACTGTAGCCTCCAAACATGACAAGAGGAACTCAAGTTAAAAACTCAAGATCTACAAGAGTCATAAAATAAAAAATAAAATAAAAATGACAATCTGCAGCTGCAGGTGCTAATTTTGCAGGTTTTAATTGGAAACGTGAGGGTGTCGCTGCGATCTGCCCCACAGCAGTGACGGCATGCTACTGTTCAGCCATGGATTCAAATTCATTTTAAACTGATCAAATCTTCACTTCATTAAACATGAACATTTGGTTGGAAAACGGTCTACGAGACACCAAGAAAACATTGCCAGCACGACGGGAATGGATGTGAACAGGATGGGAATGGGTGGACAGCTCGCCGCTGATAGAAATGTGAGACATTTTAAAGGTTTTCTTGTTTCTGTCACAACTCCATCAAAGTTACTTTCTGACACTAAAAGAAATGTTTTAAAAATGTTGTGTATGATATCAGTGTCTGTCTATGAGGAGCTGATGAGCTCCATGATCCAGCACTACATTAGTATACAGAATACTTTATATTACAGTACAGACACTGTGCTGAATGACACTGTCTCTGTCCTACAGGTTCTGGACACCAGGACTGACACATGATTCCACAGGACAGTATGAAGCACGTTGTGATCAAGATGAAAAATGGACTCAAAACCAATATGATTACAAAAACTGGATCTGTGAGAAACAGATTTCTTGCATTCTTTGCTGACAGACGGGTGTGTAGTGTTGGTCTCAGCTCTGTCAAGTCAAACAGAACTGTTACCAATGAACCTCTTTATGAACCTGTTTACCTGGAGTGTGGGTCAAACAGGTGTTTCTGAGTATTCCACAACTTTCTCACGCCTTGTCACTACTGTCTCTAAATTCCACCACTAAACCACTCAACCACTAAATTCAGTATAAACTTATATTCACAAAAACACTCTTGTTTCCACCTTGCTGCATATATGAGTCTGTTAGCCACGTTACAAATCTGACTGATCAGTCTCAGTTTTCCCAGGCTGAACACACATCAGGGTCAGAACTAATTCAGTCCAGACTGGTTCAGCACCAACAACCTGTCATGCTACAGTTTGACAACATCACATTAAAAGACATCCAGCAAACTGTCCACTGACAGACGTAAACACAGAGTTGCCTCCCCTCATCCTGCACTCTGTCGCCTCAGGATACGTTCTGCCCATCAAGTGCAACGGTCACTCATCGCTGGCCCTTTTTTCTGCACGCCTCCATACTGTTTAACATCTATGACCTGGTCTCTGGCACACGCGGTACAGACAGCAGAGCGACTTGTTCAGGAACTCTCCACTGACATCACATTTCCTGCGTCAGAGATGTGTGTGTGCTGTGAGGACAAAATGCAGCTGTGCACCAACGTATGAATGGACACACACACCTCTGCTGCTGAGTGAGGACCTTATATTTACTGTCACTGTAAATATAAAAGCCAAAAACAGCTTCGTTTAGAGATTCAGATATACGTTTAGATCGTTTATCTGAAGGGTATCAGAAGTCCAATAACTGAACTTCAAATCAGGTTTAAGTGGTGCTTTTTATGTGTTTATTTGTGTGTGTGGCTCTGGTCTGTTTTTCTGTCACTACCTGTGTTGGGGTCTGTCCAACTCAAAGACAAAGAAACAGACTGAGGTACCAAAAACAGGTTCAGTTAGGTTTTCAGTCATTTGAGATCTTTACCCCGCAGCTGATTTAAACTTGAATGTCCAATGTACCAGAAAAGTCCCAGAGATCAGAGGAGATTCAAGTGGAGATCTTTGGGTATGAAGAGCATCACACTGGGACCCAAACAGTTGGCAGGTTTGAAATGGTGAATACCGTACAAGGGAGTTAATGTCTACTTTTATGTGACTATACCATAATTACATACTGGGAGAAAATTCAAAATTGATCAGTTAACGGGATATTAGTCACCATTCAGTATGGGTGATTGCCAGATGTGTGGTGAGCCATTCTTATCCAGCAATCACATCTGTCAGAGTCTTTCAAATTCTTACACTTGCCCATATTTTCTCTGTTTCCAACACATCAGCTTCAAGGACAAAATCGTCAGCTGCTGCCTAACATATCCCACCTGCTGCCAGTAGCCACTGTAACGAGATGAACAATGATATTCCCTTCACCTGTCAGTGGTCATAAAGTCATGGCTGGTCGGTGTACATTCCTGCTCGTTTCACTCTGTTTAGTGTGAAAGTGAAAGATGAGAGAATTATACGTGACAGGCAAAATTCTACACAGTTCACATACAGACAGACACAGCGTGGCAAGCTAACAGATGAGTTGCCATATCCGAATTTGCATAATCATGACTCGACTGCTACTTTATGCAAATGAATTCGTCCAGCATGATGCACCAGACACGAAAATCAAATTACACTGTCAAACTAAGCAGAGCTAATAAAATATGAATCAAGGTTATCTTCTGTAGTGCTTATTTCTGTAGTGATGTTGTGTGTCTAAATGTATCCTGCTGGGATTCTGCACCATTGGGCAAACATCGCCTCAAAAGTGTTTAGAAATCTTAATAAATTTCACATATACCGACACTCCCTCTGGGATAACGTCATGGCTTACATTGTAGCTCAGCATGTTTTGATGCAGTTGATGCTGAGGATGAACAGCCAACCCCAGAAGCAGGGAGTTTCATCATACTTTATGCTTTGCCATCGTTAGTTGTTGGTCACTATATCGTGTTGTTTCACACTTTAGTTGGCCAACAGATTTCATCCTTGTGAGCTGAGTGAATATTTTTTCCAGGCTTATCTTTTCTTCTTTTAAAGTCTGAAACAATGAAATTCAATTCAACGGGAACATCTGATGAGCAGATATGTCTCTTGCATCTTTGTTGTGCCCCTCGTCAGATATTTTGGTCACATTGGAAAAAGACCAGCTGCAGAGACATTATGACAACCCGCTCAACAATTACAGCCAGATACAGGATGAAGTAAAGGGGAAAAAAAGCTCCAGGGAAAACAGTCAGGTAAAGAAAGCTGCAAAACAGAAAATACAACTAGTCCTGCAAGCTGGTACGCTGGGGTCAAAGCATTCCACAACTTGCAACCAAATGCTCATTGACCCACAGTAAGCAAAAGGAGAAACAGCAGTTCACCAGGATATAACAACAACACATAACACCCATTAAAACCAAAAACTGTGGTTTTGTCAGTGTGGCTCTGACTCAAGAATCAAGGCAGACAAGGCATTAATAGTGAGCTTCATATGGACTGGTAGGTGAAACTTAAATACAAATTAAATTATTCTTATTCTGAAGTCTAAAGTAAACAACACTGAATAATCACACTTGATAAACACTTGTCTGACAATAAGGGATGGGCTGTCCTCAAGGTTGGAAGAGATTTGGATGCAGTTGTTACTATAAAGTCACAGAAAGCACAAAGTGCGAGGAGAGCAGGACAGACTGTCAGAACAGAGAAGCAGATCTGGTGGTCATCAACAGCAGAGACGAACAGGTCCGTGTCTTTCTTCATGCCATTAATTCATGTTTTATAGCTTGGTTGCTGCTGTCATTTTATTTGCCAAATACTCCAAAATGACTGATAGCAGAACTATTTTTACAAGTCCTTTTACACGGGACAAAAAAACCTACCAACACCCATAAACATCTGGCTGTTGTCATCATTGGGAAGGAGAACAATCAGTATTCATTCGTGAGTCAAAGGACTGCGCAGAAATTACAGATATTTCATATATCAGATCCAGCTCAGATCTTTGTCTGGTTCATGACACGATGCGGTTGACAGAAAGTTTGAGAGTCTCAAGTTAAAGATATAAAAAGATATAACTTACCAACCAAGTTAAAGATATAAAAACATTCACAGTCACATCATCACTGGCCTCCATACTGTTTTAAAGTTAAAGTTTAAAGATTGGATATCATCTCCACATTTGATACTCTATGAAAAGCATGTTTTCTCACTCTAGTTTTTCTCTCAGTGACAGATACACCATGTAAAAAATATTTATCTTCTGTCTTGTCAAATGATCAGGAATTTGTCAGAGAGCTGGCTGAGTCTGAAGTCTCCTGGATCGGTCTAAAGGCTGAGTACGCACACAAATCAACAGGACAGGAACCGAAGCGGGAATGGGTGGATGGATCACCACTGACACTGACGTGAGAAATTTTACAAGCTTTCATTTCATAATGACATCAAAAGTATACCCAGTAGAAGTATACATTAAAAAGAGCACAAAAGAAAATTCCTACATTCAGTTGATATGGAATCAAATGAGATAACCTGAAAGTTATCACTGATTAAAATAGTTCAGTTCTTCATATGTGTGAGGCCCACCTTCCCACACCAATAATTTTATTACAGTTTCAGTGCTCTAAGAATCGACATAAAATAATTAGTACTTCTAGGTTTATTTAAACTGACGACCTTTCCTTTTGTCCTACAGATTCTGGGAGAGAGGACACTCTCAAAAAACCTGGTTCCAGTATGCGGAACACCACACTAAACAAGGAAAATGGACTCAAAGCAGATGTTATAATTCCAACAACTGGATATGTGAAAAAGCGTTTCATGCTCCCTTTGTCGATAGAGATGAGTCGTGTGAATGTCATTACATGTCATGTCATCTACATATCATCCAAAAAAATAACTGTTCGTGCAGGAAGTCACTCTGTGGCACTAAAATAGGAAGGTTGTTTCTTGTTGGATTGACTTAAAATTGCAATAAACTATTTATTTGACCACATGGGGGCAGCAAAAATGTTTTTTTTCTTTTTGGTTTATGCTGCTGTGACTTCCTTGACAGTCACTGTTTAAAAGCTGCCACACTCACAGGGAAACAAACAGTGAAGAACAGGATCACTTTATTTCCAGATGTCCACAGACATTCAGGCACCAGATCTGAGGTTGAATATGAGACACGGCACCGGAGCCGAAAAGATGGGAGGACAATACGAGGAGAGTCAGGGGGAGGACTACAAGAATGAAGACCTTCTGAAACACAGAAACGCTTATCTTGAGTCCCATAAAGTCAGTAAGTAAGAACAACAACAACAGCTTGAGAAGTTCGTGCATGTTTGATTAAATTCTGAACAATGAAGGTTTCTTCTGTTTAACTTTTCTACAATAATATCAGGTAACTTCAACACATGTTTAAGGACTGATTTGCGCTCTGGACTGAAATGGACGCTAGTGTCTCATACAGTAGCCCTTAATAAGCGGATGACTGAAGGATGAAATAATCCAAAACTTAGAAAACTGTTTTCATGTACTTTGTCTCTGCAGGACCCCTCAGTCAGAACAGAAGCCATTTCACGACAGCAACCATTCTGGGGGTGACATATCTTCTGATATCGGGTGGGATCTTCATGCGCTGTGAGCTCTTCCTCATCATTCTATGACAACATAACAGACTCTGTGTTGTGTGCTTGGACCGTTTGGTATTTTCCTGACCATTAAATCCTTATTGCCAGCCTGTGAGGTGTTTGGGTTCCCCAGCAACGTGCGCACATTGATAAGGTCAACGTGTCAGTCATGTGGGCCAAATGCAGTGATTGGATGGGTTTGTGACAGCCACAGACAACAGAATTTTTTTCTTTTTCATTTTATTAAGCATTTATTGATAGCTATATGGATGTTCAGAGATTTTCTACTAATATCATGAAAAAATGCCTCTATCATAACTTACCAACCAAATCCTCATGTCTGGTTAATTTTATATTGTTAATCTGCTTGCTTTGTTTCACTTCTCGCCAGATATTTTGGCCACGTTAGATAAAGAACATTTGGCGATGGAGCGAGAGCGGCTCAACATCAGCCTGAACCAGGCACAAACCACAATCATCAACCTCACTGAAGAGAACGATGAGCTACAAACCAGATACAACGTCCTGAGCAAAGACTACAGCCAGCTGCAGCATGAAAGAAATAAGCTGAAGGCTCAGCTTGCAGGTGAGAGCAGTTGTTCAAAACACTGATCTTTGACTCTTGGCAATCTGAGATTAATTTTTCTTTTCTTTCCCTATTCGGAATAATCTGTCTCATCTCCCATGAAGCCAGGGCTTGGCCTTCTCCCAGTTGTATGATGTGGCTTCCTAGCATGTGGCACCCAATGTAGACAGATGCGTTCTCAGTTCACTGAGCTGCCATTTTTATTATCCTCGCGAATGAAGCAAAACCTGTGAGCCAATTCAGGCAGTCCGCTTGAATCTGCTGCTACAGCCATGCGGTCTACTCTTGTCCCTGCAACACAACCAACGACCACCTTTAATCACATCGGTGACCTGCAGCCGGCACTTCTGGCACCTGATGCTGCTGCTATTCATATGGAATTCCCATGGCCCCACCTCCACCCCAGCATCCACCTGTCAGCTGTCAGTCTGCCTTCTTCTGCAGGGGAAGTTATTGCCCCCATACGGTCCCTGCACTGGCTGATGTTTAATGTACAAAAGCTACCAACTCTGGAACCACTGGCTTTGCAGTATACATACTCTTCCATTAATTTATCAACCAGGCGTACACTTCTTATTGACATGATTGACACGATGTATGTGGTGTAATGCTCTGAGTAACCTTTTAGGAGTCCAGCTCCATGCATTTAGTGTTGTTTTGTATTTATGTTTGTGATTTAAGCCTGTTAGTGAGATACATATGAAAATCATCTTCCAGCTTTCAATGTTTACATTTCATATTGTGCATGGTGACTTAGAGACGAACAGTATCAAAATAAATAACACTTAATGCAAACTCAAGAATTCTTCCATGTTCATTTGTGGCTGTGGTTTGGAGTTTGGACAGCTGAGTTGAGTAACGCTCTGATATTATTTGGGACTTTGGTTACAGAAAAGTGACTCAGACTGAACTAGTGCTATTCAACTAACAGGCTGCAGTGCACTTCAGCAACATGTCCAACTGTCGTCTTTCAGAAACTTCAATGCACTGTTCAATAAACTCTGAAAGCACCGATGACTGCATCTAAAAGAACATGGCCTGAGAGAAGCTTTATCAGATTCAAGACAGGAAACGGCATTAGAGCCGTGCTGTTCCAGGAGTCACATGAGGCCCAAACACAGTAGATATTCAGACGATAGTGAGCGTAGAGTGTAGGCTGGAGAGCAGAGCCCACGTCTGTTCTCTGGTGTTATTAAACTACCCATCAGCAGCATTTTCCACTTATCAGAGCCTACTTATTTTTACACTGGAACCAACTTATTTCTTCAACCGCGTTCGATCTCCAGACTCAAACCACTACTCCCACAGTCTGATCTCGAAAAGGTGACCCATACCTCCATTTTCTCCACGTTAGACTATGGCAACTCACTTCTGTTTTAAATTTGTATAATTCCTGTATTTTGTGTCAATTATTTTTCTGTTTCATTTGCTGTTGTTTAATCTTAAATCTTCAACTGTCTACAGGTATTATCACCAATTGTCTATTGCCTTCTGTTTGTATACAATTTGGTGGTTTTGTTTTTAAATGTCTTCTTAAGCACTTTGGAAACCAGTTTTTTTTAAAAGAGCTATATAAATAAAGTTATTATTATTATTATTATTATTATAGACAGGTAATTTGACTCATATTGTGTCATTTTCTCTGAAAATTAAAAAATCTAAATATTATCTACACCTTATGAAACCTTCACATGATGTTGATGCTCCTCTTCTTCTTTTGACAGATCCCTGTTAGGGGTCACCACATCTGTCTCCAGGACCCACTGAACCTAACGATGTGATTTTGGGATATCCGCCAGATGCTCTTTCCTCCTCATTTCACATGCCATGACACAATGTGAGGTCACCAAAAACCTTTTAGAGGGCTGTGTCCACAGTCAAGATTATTATTTCCTAAAGCAAGCTGAGGGAATTGTTTGTAGGTTACAATGTCCTTTGACCACTAAAATCCAATCAGTTCACATTTGAGTCCAAGTGGGTCAAGTCTTAAGCTATTCATGAGAATGGGACTGATGGAAAAGCAGTAAACCTGCTACCTTCGGCTATGACCGTCACCAGGGTGAGGGCCTAAAAACTGCTGTGTGAACTGGTTCCTGTTTACCCAGAGGTCGTCCTGCAGCCAAGCGACAGCAGCTCTGAGTTCCAGGGTCAATAACTATCAGTGAAAAGTTATCCCTTACATGATGGCTGCTCAGAGTCATCCACATCCACAATCAACTGATTTCTGCCCCCAGTTTGTTATAATGAAAACACTCTGAAAACTGCCTTATCACCACAGCAGACCTCAGAGGAATGAAGACTGTAAAAAACTAAAACATTCAGAGTCCAAACATTGTAAGCTGTTGATTTTAGAGAGGAAAAAAAGTATGTACATTTTCTGGTGCGTGCAAAATTCTTTTTTTTTTCTTTTTCCATGTTTTTCCATGACTTTTTTGTATTTTTTAAATGTTTATTGATGCATTGTTTATTGACATGTGCTATGAAATATGTTTTTCTGCAGTATCATGTTTTGTTTGTTGTGTTTCACTTGATTTTTTTCTGTTCTGTTACGCCTGTAATGTTGCTGTGTTTTCTGTCTCTTGATCAGTTTTATGAGATTCTGTTTTCTTTAACCACGTCTGTCTTCTGCACTGTGGTGTTGTATACTTTCATAAACACATAAATCATTGAAAGTCTCTGTTACGCCCACAATCACTTCATTTAATAAAGAAAATCTTCCTGAAATGTTAGGCTGATGAGTCTACATTTGTGTTTAATATTTTTGTTTTGTGTGCATGTGAGTGTAACAGTTTTTTTTCATTAACTGAACTGTTGGTCTACAGTCTCAGTACTGTAATATTAGCATTGTGCACCTGAACTCTGAGAACTGAGCTTACCTGAACAAACAAAAGTTTTAAAGAATGTGTATGTAGTTATAAGGTTGGGCGAAGCTGCTGAGTGTGTGTTCAGGGCAAGAAATTAGTGCTGCCTGTCAGAGGGTCAGCACACTGCATCCCAAAGCCAGAGTGACAGTACAGCACAGGAGTGACTTTTCACACTCACATTTTCTCAGAACAAGCATCAAAACAGGACACCAGTCATGACTTGGTATCAGATTCAAAACCAACACGACTTACCACCGGGCCTGGCTCTCCACGATCTCCTCTGGGTCCTCTGATGCCCGGGCCTCCCTGTTTAAAACAAGCAAACAGCAGGAGCTGATTAGAGGTGCACAGTTAACACATACAGTGTCTCTCACACTTAGTGTTTGTGTGTGTGTGTGTGTGTGTGTGTGTGTGTGTGTGTGTGTGTGCAGAATGAAGAGAAACAAGATGAGATACAAGATGAGTTTGAGAATAAAACTGCACTGAATGAACTCAAAGTGTACATGAGACATGAGACGTGCAGGTAATTTTGTATGAGCTCAACCCCTGAGAAACAGGCCCACAAAGAGGTGTGTCTGGATACTTTTGTCATATAGTTTATGTGGACACCAACAGTTTATGTGTCCATCTGTCAACCTGACGCTGCAAAAATGCCTCATTGCATGACGCATTCAGTTGGATTGTTCCCTCATGTAAAATGTCACAGCACATTTCAGCCGGGTGTTAAGCCTCTTTGGGGAACAGAATCGTTTTCATTACATCTGACGAAGATGTGGACTTCATATATGTTCAGCATCATGTGGTTGTGAGTGGGTGTGTGTTTGATGTTTGAAAAATGTGTGTGTTGTGCTCACTGGTGGTCCAGCAGGGCCGGGGGGGCCTTTGCTGTCCTGGGTGCAGGTGCAGGCTTTGGGCATGGCTGGGCAGTCTGTCTCCTTCCTCTGGACGGTCACAGCATAATGATGATGATGATGATGTCATGAAGATGAAAATGTAGACAAGAAAAGAAGGAACGTGAATGACGTGTCATGATAAGTCTTCGAAGTAAAGCAGATAGGAGTGTGACTCATTACTCCCCCTAATACGTGACAGCTTTTCCACTTCAATGTTGGGCCGAGCTTTACAGCTCACAGTGGAAGCATGTTTTCACTGCTTCCTTTTTTGATGTTGAAACAGGAAATACATATGTGACTTTTTTCAGTTTTTTTATCCTTAAAACCGAGGACGTTTAACATCTTCTCTGAGACCGATATGAAAGCAATTCAAGATTTCTTTCACGTCACTGGCATATAAAAGTACAGAGGAAAACTTTATAAATCTGATATTTGCTCTTTAAAGATCACAGCCTCCTTTGGACCAAAGTTCATCCAAAGAAAATTAGCAGCCTGTCACTTGGGAAACTATGACTCAATTTATAGACTAAACAATTATTGATGATCCATCAATGGTAAGAATAATAGTGAGATTAATTAAAATGAAAGCAATTGTTGTGGCAGTCCTGCTCCTTTAGAAAGTTCGAATCTTGAGCATTGCCAGAGTTTACAAAAACATTTTTAAAGGGTATAAAAATAATGTAAAAATGCTTTAAAATCTACTGACAGTACATCTTGGTGCACACAGAACACAGTAAATTATTATTATTATCAATATTATTAATTATTCAGCTGTTAGCGTTTCCTTGGTTTACAGACAGTTGACAGACAGATGAACTTTGACCTCACCAGCCCAGGAAGTTCGCAGCACTTGTCCCGGTTGGCCCACGAAGTGCTGCAGACGATATCAAAGATCTGGAGCTGGAACTGCAGAGGACGAAAACGCACAAAACCAATTTTAATAGCACAAACCAAACCAAAATGTGTTTCAGCACACAGCTGAACTTTCAACAGCAAGACATGGATGTCCAAGGTCCTGGAAATGAAGGGGAAGATTTGATTTGCATTTCAGTAAACAGAAAGTTCCCTTATTTCAGTTCTGCTCGAGAACATGACACAATGAAGTGTGTTTTACTTATACGATAATAAACAATTACTGTCACATCATCAGTTAACGTTCCGTGTGGGATCCACAAAGACAAGGAAATTTCATGCTCACGTAGGAGGGAAAAGTGATGGGAATAAAATCAAAATGTGATGAGGTGATGGAGGTTTATTCTTATTTCACATGGCAGGCATAAAATCACTGATGATCTCTGCTACAAGTCACCAGATATCTCGAGGTATTTTTGTGCTGTGCGAATAAGACATTTAATCATCATCTCGCCTCTAATGCCAAAAAAACATCCCCTGAGGTTTACAGGTTTCCTTTGAACCCTTTTGCAAAGGTCTGTGTTTTCAGTTTGTCTAATTAGGGGTGAATTCTGAGGTACAAAATTAGTCAGTATTAGTCAGGGCGGCCCAGTGATTCATGAGATTGAGAACACAGTGGGAGATCATAAGCCTCATCTCGCATTATGGAAAAAGAAAAAGAACACATTCAGCTGCTGTCGGACGATGTGTGAAAAACATTTGTCCTTCAAGAGAAGCTAATTTTTTTTCTTCCTGTGTGCTGTTTCTGATTCAATAACCTTGTTCCACCACCAGGTTGCCTGTTAATGCGCATACAGAATGTGAATTAAAAGAAAGGGTTAGCAGCTGGGTTAACAGTCTGTTAAATGCGGGCATCGAGGCTCAGATCTGCAGTTTGTTGTCTTGAGTGCAAACCGCCGACGAGGCTGCTCAGTTTTGGTGAAAATGTTTAAAAATAGTGGAAATTATTTGACACATAAGTGAAATTCCTCAGCTTCAGAGCAAAGTCAATGTCAAGGGTTTCCTCTTCAAAGGGAGAGCAAACCAATCAGACACACAGTCTGCCTCTCTGCTCTTTCTGGGGAAGAGTGGATGGAAATGGATTTTGTTTGCATTCAAAAAGCTGCTCAAGGAAATGGCTCCACTTTGATGAATAAAATAGATGAAACCTCAGAGATCAAATACTGCAAGTTATGATTCATGCAGCCACGACTGCTGCAAAGTGGACATCAGAGAACATAAGTGTGATCAAGTTAATCCGTCTTTTTGTTCTAGCTGAGCTTTGTGAAAGTTAAGCTCTGAAATCACATTTGGTCGTTTCCCAGCAGCCATCACTTTCTCATGCAAACATGTAGTAACTTGTTGCTTTTACTTTTCCACATATGAAGTCTTGTGTGTGTGTGTGTGTGTGTGTGTGGTATGCGCCTCACCGGAGCAGAGTTGTCCTTGTTGCCTCTGGAGCGAACCATCCTGCCCAGGACTTCCAGTCCGTCTATGGTGATGTTTCCCGCTGCGTTGATGGCTTTCTCGGCCACCGTCTTGCAGTCGATCACCACTCTGGCACTCGTCTTGCTGATGGCAATGTGGAGCTGCGTGAGACAAAATGTCCAACACATTTACTTGGTCGCTTCTTAAAACTTGATTTTAGCTGTTAGGATATGTCAGTTTTAGCATGTTTCAAGAAGAATCAGCCCACATGTTAAAGATGCGTTTACTCGTCAACCTGCATGAAGAAATTCTGGCCTGTCTGGGGTGCCGTTTGTCACATCTTACAGACAGATCTCCCTGAGGAGGATCAGCATTTTACTTTACTGGCCTGTATTTGCAACCTATAGATTTCAACTCTGCAGGCTGACAGAACAGCACCCTCTGCCTGCAGTCCCCTGTACTGTGTCAGATTTTTATCACGTGATTGGACCTGCTCAGTTCGACTTTCACATGTGGTCCAGTGGCTGTGGTTCTTCTCCCACTGAGCGTGCTCATGTTACTGTTACAGTCAAATGTGGAGGATCTGGTGATGGACTGTGGGGTCGTGGTTCACATCTGCTCACACTAATGGGTCATGCACAAGGACGAATGTGAACAGTAAAGGCAAACTACAGGGTGAACACAAGACCCAAAGCTAAGCTCATTTCCAACGGTTACATTATGTTTTAAAGTCAACTGGATGTGAAAATGTACCATGTTTATCTTGTGTATCTGGTCCTACAACTGGGGAAACTAAACGACGATGATGACCAAAGAAATTTATTAAAATGTTGTTTTAAGGCACATGTCCAGAAAATGTTTTCATCTCAACTGAATGAAAAAACAAGAGAAATGCAAAACGTTGCACCTGCATGTGAAAGAAACGAAACACAGAAACAAATTTCAAAATTAATGCTTTTACAACTGAGCACAATTATGCAGCAGATCAGGAAGTGGGACAACAATCAGGAGAAACTAAAATGACCTCCCAACAGTCAGGAAAAACGCTGCCTGTCAGCGCTCCTCGACACCATTAACCCTCCTGTGCTGTGCTGCTCTCTCTGATTAACCTTCATACTTTTGTTTGGATACCTTTGATTGAAGTAAAATAAAAAGGTTTTCTCTTCTTTGCATCCTGGAGGGCTGCTGTGTTTACAGAAAAGGATCAAAATAAAGACGCAAAGCTGTCACTGCTTACTTTTTCTGGAATATCTTGGGTTGTCTGTGTGCGTTTTCGTCTCTGTTTTATTTAAATCTCTATTTTCTGCAATTAAAACTCACAAGAGAGCAAATTAACTTGTTAAAATGGTCCACATTTGTCCTGGCAAAGAGCACATGCATCCAGCTCTGTGGGAAACAGGCCACAAATCCAAAAGATCCGCTCTGTAATTTGGATTTCTAAGTGCACATAAACGTGACTGCAGCTGTCACAGTCAGAAATGACATTTTTCCTTTTTTACATTTCCTTTTTTTCTTCACACTGAAAGTGAAAAGTTTCTGTTTTGCTGTGACCTTTGTCGTCAGATCAGAGAAAATACATACAGTTATCTGACGACGACGTTCTTCGGTTGACGGTGAAGCACCTGCAGATGACAGCAGTTCACTGAATTCCACAGCTTTACAGACAGCAGCATGCAGATGACTGATGGCATCAAGCAGTATTGAACTTTAACCTTGTTGGAAGGTTGTATTTGGGCTCATTAATGTGATCATAATGTCGCAGAAATTTTGAAAAATGTAGTTTAGAATTTCTCTTTCACTTTGTTCATTAATGCAGCTGCAGATCTACATTAAAAATATCTGAAAACTTTTTTTATTCTACACCAGGAAACAATCTGCTGCATGCCCACCTCTGTGTGTGTGTGTGTGTGTGTGTGTGTGTGTGTGTGTGTGCAGACACACACTGTATATGCTTGCGGGCATCGCAGAAGTTTCTCCGACCTGCAGTAACTCTGCAGAGCTGGAAAATAAATCCTGTTGGGAGTGTGAAGTGTGACTGCACCATCACTCTAGAAACCTTGCTAAAGGAAGTGCCTACACTTTTGTCACATTTCCAAAATGTCAGCTTTTCAGGAACTAAAGGAATTTGACAGCCAGAGACATTCAGAGTTTATCTAGTATGAAAAGGAAGAACCGAACCCACAGGGGACCATTCAAGCTTTTAAAGTTAGTTAAGACATGACACTGGGCGTTTCTGCACAGATCACTATCAAATTAGTGATGTCCTCTGGACCATAATCACATAAACCTGGACAAACTGCACAGATTCTTCAGGCAGGCAAGATTACAAAATCCACTATGCACACACACACACATACAGAGCTTTCAGAACAAAAGGTGAAAAGGTAAGCAGGATAAGCTCCGCTGACAGTGAGCAGACACAAGCGACTGCAGATCAGTGAGTGAGTCCCTCAGCACTGACTGACGCTAACACAACATGACTGTGAGCAGGTTCAGGCTCAGGGCACCACTCGACTACAGTCGGCCTGTCAGGGCCCCGACGACTGTCTCTGCTCAGAGGGAAGGAAGAGTGTTGGGGGAGGGAAGGAGGGGCCACTGAGCCGACAAAATACAGAAACACGAGCGAGCCAGTCAGAGCCTGACCCTCATAAAAGGTTTTGCATCATTTATGTCTTGGTAAACATCTTATGGCCCGATGATCAGTCAGAGACCAAACAGGACTGGAGGGATTCTGACCTTGTGGAAGCTGCCATGGAAGAGTTTTTTGATTTCAGGCCCTTCGAAGGTGACTGTCTGGAACTCGCCCTTGTAGTCATTGTTGAAGAAGGTCAGGGTTTTTCCTCCATCTGCAGGGAGACACACAAACTAACTAAAAAACCAATAAAGCACTCGTGCAGATTACTCTTGATACTGAGAGGTCAACACTTTTGTCCAACACAGCTTTCACATTACAGAATCCTTGGATGGAAATCTGTAACGCACAGATTTTACTTTCTCGTCATGACAACGGCAAAAACAACAAAGAGACACAAGCGTGTTGGTATTGATTTGTCGACTCACTGTCCAGGATGACTCCCACCAGCGGCTCGTTGTTCTTGTTGAGGATCTCCCACAGGGCGAAGGGCTCCTCAGGAGTGTTGGCCAGCAGTCTGAACAGCAGAGTGATGGTGTAGTCTGAGGGCAGCCCTTCAGGGTGGATGTACCTGTAAGCCGGAGCATCACACATCGATAAATATTGTCAACTCTTCCCGTGTGCATTCTGGGCTCTGGTCGGACATCAGAGCTTGTTTGTATTTCTAGAAGTCACGTGCTGCCCTCTAATCTTCGGGAAACGGTGTGATGTATTTGTCTTACTGCAGTCAGACGTGTGATAATGTCCGCGTACCTGGTTGGCTGTGCCAGTAAAGCGTCACTGTGCAGGTGGAAACAGGGGAAGGTATTGAAGGTGCCGGGTACCATGGAAACACCAGAGATGCTGCTGTACCGATTCTCCACCAGCCCAAACAGTTCCATCATACGGAAACCTTATGACAGATGAAAGAAATCTAACTTGTTAATGTCATAAAATCTGATCATCAGCTGATGATTTAGTGCAAGCTGTTGGCTTTTTTCTCAGTGAAGAATCTTTTACAGTACTCATGTACTGATCAATTTTAGGCAGTATCAAAGGCATCGCTGGTACTAGTGCTGGTATCAAAAAACTCTGCTCAGTGCATTCAAACATAAAGTGAGAAGCCACCACTGAAGCTCATAGCTGTTTCTGTCAATTCCATTTGTCTGAAGGGTCTAATAATAGGCAAAGAGAGCAGCAGGTGGGATACTTCTGGAGGTCTGACACATCCTCAGGGCAGTCAGCGTACTTATATTTACTGCTCTGCTCATATACTGTGCACACATGTGCATGTTCACATTGGGTTTATACACAGGGGTTTCTCTTCGAGTTGACTCTGTGCTGCTCTAAGCCACATCTTTTACCTGGTGTTGTGCTGCCACTCATCGGCACAGATGGACAAGCTGGGGAAGAAACAAAAAGGTGTGTTTGATTAAAATCCCTTCAGACCACCGTGAAATACAGTAAAGTGAAATACGGACTCAACCGTTTTCAACGATGTCGTCAAGTAACGTCACGTTACACAACTTTGGACTGGAAGTGACTGACTTGTCCTCAACAGCATCAGGTACAAAGTGAGCCCTCAAACTGTCTGATAGGCTTCAGTTACTCACTGGCTGTGGCGGCCTCACACACAAACGTCACCAGCTTCTCTTCAATCTTCTTGAAGGCGTCCAGATCGTCCACGAAGAAGACGTGTCTGTCGCTGGGTTTGCTGGCGATACTCACCAGCTCGCCATAGTCGGCGTCAGCGAAGCCGATAGCAAAAACAATGTAGCCTTTACAGGAAGACACAGAAGAACAAAAACATTTGTCATCAACATGGAGAAAACCACAGGAAGAATGTGGACTCCCAGCCGTCTTCACCAAACATGAAGTCAAAAATTGCGCTTTCTTCTTGAATTCTAGCATTAAAAAGTACTGCGTATGACATGCAGAAATATTAACTTAGCGACTAGGATTTATAATAATTTCATTCTTTTAAAAACAAAAATAAAAGCATAAAGAACTCAGCTCTGACCTTCCATCTGCATCTCCTTAGAAACCTTGTTGACATCATCCTGAGAGCGGCCATCAGTGAGGACCACGAGGACGTTGGGGATGCCCCTCCTGACTCCTCCCTCCACTGTGAAGATGTTCTCCTTCACGTGCTGGATGGCTCGACCTGATTGGTCAGATGAACTCGTCAAACAAAACCGTAATCCAATCACCATCTGAGACTGAGGCCTTTCACTGTGAAGTACGCATTTTGCTAAATGTTGTGATCACATTATCATTTTGAAATGATTTCTTCATTATTTTAACCCTTTTGGCACTGGGAACTCATGAAGGGCTTTTTCATATTCTGTTTTATTTTATTTATACACACCATACATTACACAGCTGACAGAAAACACTGACAAATGTGTTGCTGATAAAAAAATAAAATCAGTTCATTTTAAAATGCCAGACTGTAGTCTGATGGTTTTCTACAGGATGTGAGGTTTGATGCAGGGAGGACCACAGAGCCGCAACATTTCAATAAATAGATCCAATAATGAAATCCTCCAAGAAACGGATTCCTAATTGCAGAGTGCAGAACGAGGTGATTGAGTGCTCTGAAACTCCCCAGACTGCTGCTTCCTGATAGGAGAGGAGGATTAGTGTCTTACAGCGTGACATTAGCAGTGGGAGAAATCGTCCCCAGCAGTGATGCTGTTACAGAATCTGAGCTCCACAGTCTCGTCCCTGCAGGAGAAACTGGCTGCGCCACTGCTTTGTAAACTCAGATTAATGACTACACGTGTCCCTGCTCCCCCACATACACACACACACACACACGCGTGCATGCACTAGACATTTAGGCTTCTATGTCTATGGGATTAAAGGCAAACATACACACCTTCTTATGTCAAGCTGTTTTAGATGCACGGAAAGCACCAACACACACATGCACACGGATTTAATTTTCTGTTGGGTCTGCCTGCCGCTCAGCGAGTATTGATAATGTTATTAGGAAAATCTGAGTATGTGTGTGTTCATGTGAGACTGATTTGTCTCACACAGGTGTCTCCCTTGGTTCCAGACATTATTTCTCCTGGGGAGCTGCAGTCACACAACGCAGTGGTTTCATAAACACATCCTGAAACACATTCATGTTCAACAGCTCATATCCAAAGATCGTTCTCCTCACGCCTGCCTCAGCAGTCCGTCTGTCTGCTGTGGACTCACCTGTCTTGGTGTTTCCTCCCTTGTAGGATATCTTGTTGATGGCGTCCAGCAGTCGCTCCTTGTCCTTGTATGAGTTCAGTTTGAACTCAGTTCGGGCGTCGTCGCTGAACTGGGCGATGGCCACCTGTCAGACAACACAGGAACGCAATTAATCAGTAAGAAAACAGAGGAGGTGTTTGGATTTCCACATCATCCCTTCGAGGTCTACCAAGGACATGTTCCAGTTTTGGTCAAATGTCAGTTTTCAACGTTAGCATCAATACAGAGTCAGAGATGTCCACGTTCTGTTGGAAGTCAGGGAATCTTGTTAGATTTGCCTTTCGTTATTATGTTAATATCACCTGTGTGCCATCTGGGCCGATCCGGTCCAGAGCTCCGGCGGTGCTGTACAGGAAGCGGATGATCTTCAGGAAGTTGTCATCACCAATACTCCAGGAACCATCAACCAAGAAGACCAGGTCTGCTTTGGCAGCCTTGCAGACTGGACAGAGAAAGAGAGAGAGAGGGAGGAAAATGAAGGGAGAAGGTGAGTATAAATACAGTCTGAGAGGGATGACAAAAGCAAATTGACCTCCATCCTGCAGGGGAAGTTCATGTTTATACTTTTCGGTTTGTTTGTTAGCTTTCTGATAAAGGTGAGCAGATAAAAAGGATAAAAACGAGATGGAGTTTCTGTGCTCTACAGCTGACATCTCCCAAACCTCTGCAGCTCACACCAAAGCTGTCTGGATGGATCAACAGCACTCCAGAATGCAGCAGTGCGTCTGGTTTTTAATGAACCCAAACAGGCTCATGGCACTCCATTACTCATCCAACTAAACTGGTTACCTCTGGCGGCCAGAATCAAATTCAAGTCACTAAGTTTGGCTTACAGAGTAACTTGATTGATTTTGGAGTGAACTCCTCCTTTAGAGTGCAGTGAGGAGCCGTTCATTCTCCCCGAACGCTTTCTGGGCCCTCATTCATAAAGCCAATGTGCTCCTGTACTTTGTCTTCCCCGATGTAGCAGTGATGCAGTGTTTCAAAAACGTTGATTTTGTGTTGACAGACATGGCAGAAATGTGAATGAGAACTTCTGTCAGAGATCCAAGACTCACCAGGTTTAATCCTGAGACATTTATTTAAAATTACCCCTCTATTCAGACATCTTTGAGTTTTCACATGTCAGAATTCAACCGTTTAAGACCCTCACTGTGTGGGAGGAGAACAGTTTAAGCTTATTTACCCATACACGAGTGTCAGTGTTGGCTGATACTAAACTGTCAACCTTAAAACTCCTCACTTTGATGGGTAACATGTCACATTTTGTGTTGGATAAGATGATGTGTCAGTGAGGAAATAAAGCTGCATCAGGATGAAACTAAAGGGAAGTGAAAGAAGGATGTTGTCACCACCAGCTGAGAAAGGAAAACTGATGTCAGCACACATAGCTGATTTAATCCCCTGCTCTCATTCAAACCATCATGTGTATGAAATTTGTCAGGCTAATTAAAATAGTATTTTATGATTCTTCTGTTTCTATAGCTCCGCTGTCATGACGCCTTGCTGAATGAGCTCCAGCTTTGTGTTAATGAGGTCATTAATTACAGTCTTGAGATTGTTGTTGTGACTATACTGAGGTGAAACACAGAGAGGAACAGCTACTGAATTCCAATTTGGATCCCATTAAATATCATCATATTTTTCCCAAGATCCCTCGCTGGACCACCACAACAGGAGGATTTTGCTCTGTGCAAAATCAGTTCTTACCTTCCTTGGCAGGAGGGATTGTGGGTAGCGGCGTGGTCGTTGGGGGCTTGGTCGGCGCCGGGGTCGGGATGGGTACTGCAAAGAGAAAATAAAAAATTCACACACACATGAAGACCGAAAAACCTGCAATCATGACCACATTCGTCGTAAAACAAGAACCACACACTGTTTAACCCTGAAATTAAATTCCTCCCTTAAAACAACAGAGCAGAGATCCAGGCCACAGTCAGCTCTGCGAGTTCAGCTGCTGTATAATTTGGGAGATTGATCACAGAGTCTGCTGCACTTCAAATCAAACTCCTACTGTCTCTGCCTTCAATTCCTTACTTTTGCTCACACACACACACACACACACACACACACAGTTTATGTATTCAGTACTGTTTAGGCTGTAAATCTGCTACCTGAGGCTGTGAATTACTTGTGAAGGCAGGTAGGGAGCGTTCTGTAGCGGCTGCCTGCAGTGATGGGGATAGTCATTTGGAGAAAAGGCTTTCATTTGCATCAAAACAAAGCAATAAATCACCATGGAGGCTCTCTGCAGAGCTGCAGTTCAGAGGGGAACAGCTTCAAGCAAACAAATACCTGCTCCTGGGAGGGAGGAACATTCTTCCTTTATTCCCTCTTTTCTTTTATCTCTTCAGCCTCACATTTCTGCCTCTCCTCACTCAGCCTCACCTCCTATCTTTCAATTTGTTTGCTTCCATCTTTTCTCTTCCCCTTCCCCCGTTTCTTTGTCCTCACTTCATTAATTTCAGTGCGCTACACAAATGAAGTTGCATAGGCTCCAGTTGTGTTCCTGAAAGGTGATCCATCTCAGGAAACATTATGCCTGCTATGATTCTTGTCAGACTTTCATTATAATTGCTTGGCAGTGCAGTGCAGATTAATTAACACCCTCAAATACAATGCCCTGCTGAAACATAACAACTCACTAACATCTAACTATAACGCTGTCGATATGATGTTCATTTGTTTGGGAACTGGACTCACGACTAACTGAGGTGCACTGAAACAAACAGCTGCCTGACTTTGAATAACGTCCATCTGTAACGTACAGCAGGTATCAGTTAAAGAAAACCGATAAGTTTTGTCCCTTAGACAAGAATCAGCTAAGTTCAGTTGTGACTTTGTCAGCTGCTCATGTCAGACTTAAGTCACAAATTTTGATCCGACTAGAAATCACTTAACTCAGCTTAGACTTTGACATCAGTGACTGAATTATGGCAGAAGTCATGAAACGATTATTTCTCATTTCATTGACGATGTGTGTATGAAATTAACATCAGGCACTACATGATTTTCTGGTGAGTAAATCTCAGAAGTCTGTAGGGCACACTTGGGGGGAAAATGTTCATACCAAAGCAGTCACTCCACAACAAAACGATGCTGAGAGTATCTGCTGTGTTTTGGTGTCATTCAGTTACCGTCATGTTGCTTCTGTCCTCTGCTGTCTGTCTGCATTTCAAATGTGTTGCTGCCATCACATTCAGAATGAGCAAACATTCAGAAAAATCAATGACAGATGGGGTCAAAGTGTGCTTGTTTCAGCTGAAGAAGAAAATATCACAGTCTGTTTTGGTTTTGTTTTTGAACTGACTGAAAGCGATCTCACACCATGTGATGATTTTAAACATCCCGTGTACATCACAGGGGTCATTCCAGGCATGCTGACATTCAGCCTCGAATGTGTTTTTGATAGGTGCGTTAAACTTCAGAGTCCTCATCTTTGCAGCAAAGCCAGTGAATAAGAAATGATGAGAGCTGACAGGAAAACATGCACAAAATAAAAAGGGTGAAGTCGCGTCTTTAACACTGGCAGATCTCACTGCACACTAAAACAGGAAAAAACAGCTCACCCGCCACAACACTTCCTCCCTCCCACCTCCCTTCCCTCCTCTCCAGACAGTAGGCCCTGATTAGTGTTTGGGGCTGCCGGTGCAGAACAAACAGCTCATTCTGAAAGGACGGACGAGGATTCAGCTCTCATCACTCCCTCAAGGATAAAAGATGCTTTATGATTGTCCTCGCAGCCTGTGGTGGGCTTCTTTTACACAGAATGACAGCTGACAGCAGTTTCACAGTTTTAGGCTGTGTGTTTCTGCTATATTGTTATTGTGACACACGTATGGGCGTATTGAAACGGGAGTTTGGCACATCGTATGGAGAATTTGACACGTGTGTGTGTGTGTGTGTGTGTATCTAAAAACGGTAGAGACATCCCACAATGTGTATGTGTCTCATTGTGAGACACATTGTGAGGCTCTGAAGACACTCTACAATACATAACAGACAGTTCTTTGCCAGGGGCCCTTCCTACACCTAAAACATTAAGCTAACATTGTTCAGTGTCTTACTTTTGCTGGCCTGGCATGTTCATGTCAAAGTTGAGCCGATTTTCAAGAGTGTCCTTCTGGATTTATGGGGCCTTAATTTACCTCAACTGCTGAGTTCACCAGGCCCTGACGAGCAGCAGGCTAATATTAAAGACATCCCTTTATTTCTTATTCCCTCAGTTTAATAAATGCATTCGGTCATATTTTAGTATGAATTTTCCCATTAAAGTATTTTTTATTTACAAGATGCTTTTAATAGCACAAAATATAGTTTGGCTGGGACATTAACACACATACACCCGCAGATGCTTGAATTAGTTCATTAAATCTGAGCAGGAGCAGTTTTCCAACATGCAGAGTGATGTGGAAACTGAAACATGAAAACATGTCATCTGTCATCACAGTGAAGCTCACACTTCTGTCATTCCTGTCAGAGTGTGCATACTTACGAGTCTTCTCAGCAACAGTGACTGCAGGTCCTTCAGTCCCGTCCTGCAGCTGAGCGTACACGCTTATCTTATACTGCGTGTTGGGCTTCAGGCTGGTGAAACAGTGTCTGTTGGCTCCTCCACTCAGCTTTGTCTCCTGCTTGTGACCATCTGCAGGACAAAAACACACACATCACCTCGATATCGATAGAGAAAGGCTGCTATTCCTGTGCCGATCCTGTTCGGTGGGGGAATGTTTGTACCCACAGTATCAGAGAGGAAATAAAGTATTTACAGATGTCTCACAACAGCAAAACTTCCCCTGTAGCTCCTGGTGCCAATGAACAGTCTGGCGCGTCTGTCTGAATCGTACTGTTGATTAGCAGATGCTGATTTGCAACACTTTCAGAGTGAGATGTTTCAGTTGCTCCTTAGGACTGTGATTTGTCAGCAGCTCAGTTTGTCTTTTGCACAAATGAAACCGAACAAAGTGAAACTTTCCACGGTCTGAAGGAATAAGTGATCACCCAAACCCAATTACTGAAG
The DNA here is from genome assembly GCF_020382885.2 of Scatophagus argus. NCBI lineage: Eukaryota > Metazoa > Chordata > Actinopteri > Scatophagidae > Scatophagus > Scatophagus argus. Next base: position 1,269,630 of record NC_058509.1, read on the forward strand.
TAATCAACATGCGTCACTCCACGATGCTAAGCAGGGTCTACTGGCAACACGTCAAAGATATTTCTACAAAAACTTCTTATCCACAAAATGCACTCAATTGTACAACTTCATTGCAGAGGGCAGGTGGAACATTTTAATGAGTGAAAGAGTTGCAAGACTGTGCCAAGTCAATTATTATAACACTGCCAAAAGAAAACAACACATTTTTTAATAGTGTGCAGGTACCTGCGGAGATCAGCTGAATGTCAAGCTAAATGTAGTTCTCTATGCAGGAAGGGAAGTGCTGGGTATTCATTCGTTACAGCCTGGTTGTATCCCCATCACTCACACTGTCAAAGTCCTAGTTTTAAATTCTATATGAACAGAAAACCACATTTAAAGAAAAGCTCAATCTCTTCTGTGGTGAGGTGGGAGGAAAAGTGAGGGGGCTGCAGTATAATTGTCATTCCTTTAAAACATCCCTTTCAATATTCATATAATTGGAAGTTTTGCTTTTAAGTTATTATTGATATTATTGTATACTACTGTACATTAATGCAATTATGTTGCATCATGTAAAGTGTTAGCTGATTGCATGGCAACAGTAAAATAAACATTGTAAATTATGACATAAAAATTACTGGCTATAATCGGGAAATGTATGACCAAATTTCCATACTTAACTGTTGACTGTTGATTTTCACGGCTAAAGAAGAAATTCGGTCAGTAGTGAGAAAGTTTGATATCAGACATGTTCTATGTTCAGTTTAATGATGTGAGAGAAGTAATTATGTTTTACTGAGATACCAGCTTTTACCAGCTATGTGTGCATCATTTCCAAGAGCCTGATAATCCTGTGCAGGGTTGATCTCTGTAAACTTTAATTCAACAGTAACTCTTTGTGCTTGGCGAGGATTTGTGAAAATGCACTTTATCAGCTCCTCATTATTTATTTATCTCTTTTCTTCTCCTCCTTATTTGGAAATAAACTAAAACCAGGATAAACTCATTGTTGCTCTCTTTCTCCTGCAGCAAACACTTTTTTTGGGTAATTATTTACCAGCTGCGCAAACACAAGTCCTCATTTAGCTCTATTGTGTGTTGAGAGAACCAATACCTCGGAGCTCCCCGAAGAAACACAGGGGAGCTGCCATAATATGTGCCTTTTATGTGACGTTAATGACGATAAGGCCGCTGCTGCAGGCCTGAAGATGATGAATAACAGCCATTACCTTCCTATTTGGTGGATGACGGCGTATTAAAAGTCAATCTTCTACCTCTGAGGTGGTGACTGAATGGTGGACGTGTGCAATAATCGGGGGCCACGCCGTCTGTTGTTTGATGTTGTTTTGGTAGATAGATAGATAGATAGATAGATACTTTATTGATCCCGAGGGAAATTCAATTGTGTTGGAGCGTGTTATCTTTTTCAAAGTACACAATTGCTTCTACGAGTGCTGAGCCTGTTGGCTGCTGTGAATCAGAACAGAGAAAATGACCTGAATAATAGCAAGGCTGCTTTATGGAAGCGACTTTGGTGCAGAGTCATTCCTGACAGCTGAAGGAAGAGAAGGCTCCTTCAAAGCCGACTGAGCTTTGAAATTTCCCTTGAACATCCAAATTCAATCAAGTTTAACAATTACAGTCACCTGAAATCTCTCTGACATCAGAGCACTGATCAGTCATCAGTCAGTATTTAAACCACAACGCACCAAAAATCTTCAACTGCTGCGGAAAAAGGCAGATATGGAGCTCATCTCTTTTATAGCTCCAGGTTTGTGTGATTAAATCTGCATTTTCACCAGAAAATGAAAAATATTGCCGTTCACAGATTTTCTGTTGATAGATGTGTACATAACTGAATGACTGATCAGTGATACGTAATAAAAGGCCAGCTCATTTGTCAGCTGCACACACACAGACAGACACACACACACACACACAATGTCCACAGAAGTCCATCTGAGAGGACTGAGGCAATGGAAGACATGCAGAAATAAACTTTCACTGTGTGTTTTAGAGTGTCTTGGATGAAACATTCAGAAAACAAATGCTGGACCCTTTGACAACGTGGCAGTTGAACTGGGAGCTTCGTACTGCATGAGACAAGGATACTGGTGCATTCTGTCCATTGGACTGTCTGTACCAAAGGTGTTAGGCTTCACCTCAGAGGTCACTAAAGACGACTTTCTAAAAACAAATCCTGAAGCTCTTTTTGTCCTTTGCATCTGCAGTGTTTCAGTGAGACAGCAGCCTTCAGCCTTCAAACACCCACAAGCCAAACCTCACACAGCAGCAACCAAAACGAGAAGAAACTCATTCCGCTCTCCTCCTTAAAGCTTACCTCTCAGAACAACAAGACATAATTACTGTCATTCTGGGAACACCTCATTCCAACACACTTGGCAGCTATAATACTGACCTTTTGTCTGTTTCCTTTATTTTACCTCACGCAGCAAATGTAAATGTCACCCATGCTGCGATCCGTAAGCCCTCCTTGTCTACAGAATGGCTCAGTGTCTGATTGCACAGCTAAACCTTTAAGACTGTCAGCACGTCTCTGATGGGATACAACAATATCTTTGTGATCTCAGGCTGCTCAGGGATTCAGAAAATTGGACTCTCACTCTGCGCTGCATACTGAAGCTCCCACCAACGAAGGCATGTGAGGAGATATGCAGCGTAGGAGTTTGATGGGAAAATGTGAGGAGGAAAATCACAGTGGCCTATATGACATAATGTATCCCACTTTCCAGCTAATGTAGTGACGGTGATGCACAGTCACGTTTAATGAGCTCGCCAGCCTCGGCTTAAAATCCACCAGGTAACCTGAGAGCCAGGGAATCCCGCACGAGACGAGTGAATATTCGTGTGCACGTGGGTTATATGCATACATCCCACAACTCAACGTGGTCTTCATTATGTCAGGAAAAAAAGAACTTCATATTGCAGCAAGACGTAATAGGACTCTTCTGTCTGAAGAAACTTCACCTGACCATCCACCCACCTGCATCTGGGTGAGCAAATAACGACTGAATTTTTATTTTTGGGTGAAGGGTTCATTTACATACACAGACTGTGGCATGTAAATGTGCTGACATGTTGTCGGCCTGTGGCATGTGGATGGGGTGGGTACAATAATGGGTGTTAACAAGGGAATGAAAAGAACAGCTGATGTGTACTCACTGAGCAGAGACTCGAGGACCAGCCTGTAGGCGCTGGCGTGTCGGTGAGGCTGCCACTGGGTGCACAATCCAGTCATCCTCACCTGATATGAGCTCAGGTTCGTTACCCCCAGGTACACTGTGGGAAGGACAAGAAGGACACACAGAAAGAGATGAAGTCCTCAGCAGGTTCATCTGCATGTACCAGCATTTTTCACAGCACTCACAAACACTTTTACAAATGCAGAAAACAATTCTTGGCTTCAGTTCTGGTATTCTTCTGTGTACTCTGATGCCCTTTCCCATCAAGTGTTTTGAGTCTAAACAACAAGTATGAGCATCAGTGGAAGCATGCAGATGACAGTAACCTGTGGTGGTGGCCACCATATTGTTGAGGGAAGCACTAAAGCAGCGACAAAAATAGTGCTGAGATGCAAAAACAAAGTCTCTCTGAACTCTAAAAATATGCATTAAAGAGTTGTAAGCATTCTTCTCTGCATGCTGCTGTGACAATAAAACTGCACGGAGCTCAGATCTGAGAACCGACACGCCATCGTGTTTCCACATTTAAAAACATTTGGTCACTTGGCTTCAACGACACTGACATGTGAGTTATTTACAGACAGAGAAATAAAACTTGACTGACTTTTCCCCAGAACTGCAGTTTAGGCACACACTCACAAACACACACAAACCCAAGCAATCTCACACACTCTATTTATGCAATGGTATGTATGTACTTTCACTGCCTGACTGAAAGCATCCCTTGTTCTGAGGAGTTCAAAGACATTAGCATGCATGTTACTGTGAGCTGGTAACGCCCTTGGACATCACAATATATTTTACACTCCCTCTGACACAACACAACATTTTCCGGTCGAGCCAACTATCTAATCTGCATTATTTTGGACTCTGTGAATAAATGCATAATGTACCTCTGCATAATGTTTATGTAAAAATGTCCCCATGTGATTTAAAGAGGACCTATCATGCTAATTTACTGATGTATATTTTCTTTCTGGGACTCCATGAGAGTAGCTTTGCATGATTCACATTTCAAAAAATCCCTTATTTTTCTTATGCTGGCTCTTTAGCGCAGTCGTTATAGCCACTGTCTCTTTTATTTCCTCACTTTCCTCCGACTGGACAAACGACAGGGAAACTTGCACTGGTGTGACATTGAAGCATCAGTCCACTCATCTCTACTGGTCCACTGGCTTCATTAACATGCTGCTGAGCGACATGACAGACGCTCCATTCACCTCCTGGGATCCCACTGGCCTCATATCATTACACTCTCTTTTACAACTGCGCTCATCTCTCCATCTTTCTTCTTCCTGTCCCCATCTTCTTCAGGTTTACGCCCCCCCCCCCCCCCAAACTTGTCCTTCAAATCAACCAAGAAGTGCTTAATTGTCATGCAGGGAAAGAAAACCGTTTCTCTAAAGTAAAGTGATGTTCCTGCAATCCATGTAAAGCTTCATGTTCGGGCATTTAGCTGACACTTCCACTGAGAGCTCTTACCTACAGAGAAATGAAAATGGATGAAAGGATTGGGGTTCAGCGTCCTGCTCGAGGACAATTCAAGAAGACGTGTTTTTGTCGGTCGCTTTGGCTGTCATGGAGATCAAACCGACGACCTTTCAGTTTCAAAAGGAGCCATTTCACCAGCCGGCCAGCCTGCAGTGAAGTGGCTGATTATCATGCAGGAGAGGGGAATCCAGGCGCCTGCTCACATGATTGTACTCGAGAAGCAGTGATTGATCGAAGAGGGCCAAACACAAGAGCAAAGGGAGGTGTCCACATCGCCCGAGAGATAACTTAAATCTATTGCATCTACAGTTCATTCCAGAGCTGCATGCAATTAGATGAAGTCACTACTAAAGGCGTGAGATGGGTGTCGCGATATTGATTGTCTGCATGAGTCTGTCTGCTTGTCTGACTGCATAGAGGAGACCATTTTATTAATTGTGTAGAGTAGAGTGGTAGAGTGTACAGGCATGGCCAGTAACACGGGATGTAAAAGACCAAAATATCAACCAAACAATTATGTTACTGAGAAGATGATCTGAGATTTAGCTGCTCTGACAAGACTTCATTAAAGCAAAATGTTAAAGCAAGATGTGCTAAAGCAGATCTAGTAAGGTAACTAATTTATTTTGTCAAGCGGATTTATTTTAGGCAAAGTAAAATTAAAAACATCTCGTATTTAGACTGCTTGTGTTTCTGCTAACTTGATTAAAAATAGGGACAACAAACTGCCAATGAAGTTGCACAAATTACTGAACATGATTATTCTGTAATGATACTCATAAATTATTGGACTTAAGGTAACATGTGATCCTCTACTGATTCACAGCAAGTAAAATATCAGAAAACAACTCTTTGAAGGTGGTAACAGATTTTCTATTTTGCATTCACATTCAGAATAATGTGTGACGAGACAGACAGTGGACAGTTGCTCGTCGTTCTGTGTGAGGGAGTGAATGAACTTTATGACAAACAGCACCACGTCAAACATCACATTACAGAAATATTAAAGGCTGGACTCACAGGTCTTGGCCCTCCCTGAAAGGGCCTCGCTGGATCCAGTGGTGTAGGAGGCGATGACCTTGACACTGTACTCAGTCCCGCTCAGGAGGTTGACGATCAGCATGGTATTCACGTCCTCTCCCACAAAGGTTTCCAGAGCTGGGCCCGGGGCTGCAGACGAGCGGCGGGATAATTGAGGTGACACAGTCAAGTGAAAGGAGCACAGAGGAGTGAAACGAGTGACAATCGTTAGCTTCAATTTCAGTGAGTTGAAATAAATGGAGGATGAATCTCAGTGACGCAAAGAGCAAAAATGACGCAAGCGGGAAAACGACAAGAGAATAAGAAAGAATATGCCGTTAAAATGAGTCTGAGAGGCGTCCCGTTAAAGACAGAATCGTGATTTTAAGATACTGAAAATGATGTACCAGACACAGGCTGGTAGACGACCCTGTAGCCCATGGTGGGTGAAGGTGGGACGTCCCAGCTGATCCTGAAGCGGTTGTACCACTCCTCTGAGACCCGGAGGTTCCTCGGAGCTGAAAGAGGAACTGAGGGACAAAAAAATAACAAACAGATTTGATGTCTCTGTTAAAACACCGCTTAAATTTTAAATGAATTCCTCAAACGCTGGCAAAATAAAACATGGATCATGATTTCAATCATTTATTTAATACAGTGTATTTACCAGGACATGGAGCGATAACAACAGTCATCAGGCTTTTTAGGTTTTAAATGAATGAATTTGGCCCTTTTGATCCTCGTGTAGCCTGCAATGTTTTAACGAGCAGCTGTGGCGATGAAGACGTATCTGACATGCAACAAGGGCCTCAATATGGACTAGAACCAGGGGCAGGGATGACAAAATGAGATACAGAGCGAGAAGGGAAAGAAGCAGGCGGGAAAGATTAGAGAAACAGAGTCAAACCGAGGCAGGAGTGAGACAGGTGGTGGGAGGGCGAGGACACGAAATGACATGAAAGAGGAAAGAAGAAGGTTCAATAAAAGGAAACAGTAATGAAATGTGAGGGAGAGAAAGCAAAATCAAGACACTGGTATAAGAATACATGAAAATACAATCTGCAATTATAAGCCAAATCAAACTGAATGCAACCAAATCTATAAACCAAAACTGAAATTCACTGCATGTCAGAATGATTAAAAATGTGCTTTATTAAAAGGCAACCATCGTCACACAGCGGAGAAACTGGAGGGACTGAGGAAGATAATGAGGAAGAGTCAAAGAAAGCTCAAAGACTGATAACACTTTTCAACAGTCAGCACAGTGAAAAATGTGAAATCATTTGATGCTGCGGAGCGCAGAGTTAAATTAGTCTGTCAGACAGATACTGAACCCACACAGTTATCACTGGCACTTTGGAAAAGGGAACTAATGGCAGGATGGGATTAAAAAGTTCTCTGACGAATGTGAATTTTCAGCCCATCTGCACGTTTGTCACCTCCCTGCAGTCCCAACGTGTGCCTCCTGAACCGTGATAGACTCAAATCCTCTGATGATCCCTTCGGTTAATGGCAGAGATTTTCAGGTCTAAATCCCAGAGTGAATCTCCTGGCTGTTCTGTTGCACATTAAAAGTACTAAAAACCTCCAGTCATTCTCTCTGTTCCATCGTGAGTATCCATCCTTCTCACCATTTTTATTAGAGCTGAAGCCTCCAGATTATAGTGGCTCATCTGTCTCATTTTCCCTCTTCACCTTCCGCCGTCGTTCACCATTAAAAAGCCAATCATCCTCTCCATGTTCAGCTGCACTCCCAGCCTCTGCTGCGTCCTCATACGTCCAAACCCCCACGATACACTTGCCTCTTGTGTTGCATTATCTGTCTGCTCCGTGCCCTCGCTGGTCCACAGAAAATTACTATGATCCTCTGAGCCCTTTCCATCATTCCTCCTGCTGTGTTTTCACTCTTTGGGCCTGAGGCTAATGAGAAACCGCAGATTTAATGGCCAGTAACATTTTGAGGAACTTGGGTACTAATTCTGCATTCTGAGCCCACAAACCTCCTTTCACTTTTATTCCAAGACTGTAGCTGCAGCTGCTGGGAGAAATTTTCAGCTTCTGAATAACAAAGTGCTGCTGTATCGTGGCACAAGAAGCAGCCACCCCCTAACCCTCAGTCTACTCCAGCCAATCTTCACAGACACTGAAAGAACAAACTGTGTTGCTGACTTTTAGTTCTTTCACCGCTAGACATCCTGTTAAGTTCTGTCTTTGTACTATCTTTTCTTGCCTCAGCCCATGCACCAACCTGTAATGATAGAATTAATGTAAGCTTATGGCTCATTAAAAACCCTGACATAATCCAGTCCTGTCCCTCACAGATTTACCTACTTGACCCTTTTGTCTTCCAGTCTTTTCAGCATTTGTCTTAAAGTCTTTTGTTTTATCTCCTCAGGCTTTTGTGAGTAAATTGTCACTTAACTCTGATTTTATGGGTCATGTCCCCAGTTATGACCCTCACTTCTGCATTCCAACACCATAGAAACCCTTCAGCTTCTCTTTCAGCAACCAGCTCAACTCTCACAAAATTAAATCCTCTTTAAAAACCTCAATCAACCATCTTCAGTAAAATGTCCCTCGGTGATGAACTCATCCCACATAATTTCAAGTGCACATCTTAGGATGACTTTTCTGTTATATCATCTATATTTTTCTGCCTTTGTAACCCCCCCCCCCAGTGATCATCACCCCCTCCCTCAGTCAATCACACCCTCAGGTGCTTCTGTCACATTATCTATCTTCAGTTGAGGCTAAAACCCAATCATCCTCTCTGCATTCGCTGTCATGCCTCCCTCAGCATTCACCTCATCTGTCATAGGCTCAGCTCTCCCAGATTATGCCATCCCCCTTTGTCACATCATCTGTCTTCACTCTAAAAAAGCCACTCATGACACCCCCCCCCCACCCATCATCTCTCCCTGTTGATCCTCCCCAGGCGATCATCTCATCCCTCACTTGCTAACAGGAGCCATTCATCATCAGCGCGTGACTGCGGCCCCGTCGTTTAAAAACCGGAGAGCATCGTTAGTGTCTGCTAATGTGTGTAATGCGCTGCACAGGAGACATGAAGGGACGCAGCGGAGAGATGAATAGCTTAAATTTAGCATTTCCTCCTCTCTTAAAAGTTGAGCGTTGGTTGTGTGATGCACTTGATGGCAGGGAAAACCATTATCCTCTGCAGGAGCCTTCACAGCATCTTCAGTCATGTTTAACAGAAGTGAAAAGAATGCTTCCGACATGTTTCTGTCTTCAGCTCCACAGTAAAGAAAATGGATGTTGAACACTGAGCTTCCGAGTCAGGCTGCTGTCTCTTTTAACTCCCCTGAAATTGAGGTAATGAGCTGCACAGGATGGGTTTAAGCAGAGAGCACCTGACAAAGTGCTCCTGTCTACTGAGAACATCTTCATTTAAACACCAGATCATGGAGGAGCTGCAGAAACATATCGAGACGTTTTAGGAGGTCACTGCAATTATAGCATTTTCTTGCCCTTACTCCAAGATATGAATTCTCAAATGCAAACGAAAAGCTCAAACATCCATCAATTTACTTTTCACTTATTAAAGAAAGATGCGTGTGATGTATATGCACCAAATGATATCATAACAAGGATTTAAATTAAAAGTTGTGCCCAGTGTTTCATGAAAATTGATTTATTTTTGCAAGAAGGACAACTTCCTCTCCATCCATCCCCTCTTCCACTCCAGAGAACAAGACAACCTGAAGAAAATGAAGCACTAATAATCTTCTGTTTGAGGGCAATGAAAATTTAGCTTCAGGCAGACACTGGGGATGGGAATATTTCTTTCATTTTAGTTTGATCTAAAATTAGGTTTTTCTCTTAGGAGCCTGGCGGAGATTCAGGTTTCATACGACACAGTGAAGAAAATGAGCAGAATAAATAAAACGATCAAATCAAACCAGTGATGACTTACGTGTTCGCCCCATGCGTATAGCTGTCGGTCCGTCTCCATCGGGGTAAACAGGAGTGATGGTGATTTTGTACTCTGTGTCCGACAGCAGAGGCTGCAGGACCAGGCTGTTCTGACCCGTCGGCACTGTCCTCTGTGAGCAGAAACAAGCTCAAGTTCAAATTCAGCTGAAAAACTAAAGCCTAATGCAAAGATTTTGATGAGGTCGTGAAGGCCAGCTGAGTTTAACATGGTCTACAGAGCCGTTACGGTTGTGGCTCAGGAGGTGCAGTGGGTCTAATCACAGGGCTGGCGGTTTGACCTCCAGCTCCAGCAGTCCACATGATGAAAACAGATGTTCTCGGCCAAGACACCAAACACCGAATTGGTCAGGCTGGTGCAGTCAGGCCAGCTCGCCGCCTTTTACAGAGGTAGCCATTTCCTAACACATGTAAAACGCTGAATGTCTCTCCATGTTTGTTCTTCTCACATAGCAGAGGCTGTAACAGAGGACAGTCTGACTGCTGGGCTCTGCAGTCTGCAGGAGAAACCCACGCTGTTTTCTTCAATAGAGACGTCAACAAGTTTTGAGATGGAACTCACAAAGGAACAACTTTTGGCGGAATTCTTCTTTAATATCTCTTTTCCTTTCACGGGCAGGTGCTTCCTTCGGGACTGACACGTTAAGATTAGAAAGAAGCAGAAAATCAAAACAATGTACGAGCCTGTTAATGGAGGTGCTGCTGAGGTTAATTGTGTGCAGGTTTCCTCCTCACCTGTCTATGAACTGAGGTGTTTCGTTAAAACCGATCCCTGAATGACTCACTCGTCCAGGTGAGTCCTCACACTGGAGAAAAGCTAACGTGCCCTCGGCTCTGCTCTTTCTTCTTCTTCTCCTGTTCCTCTGTTGCTTTGTGTGTTTTTAAATATTTTATTAATTTCCAAGTTTCACCTTCCCATTTCTGACTGAAAACTGATTACATGAGATTGTAAGATGTCATAGTACTTGTTAGAACAAAACAGAAACAAGACCAGATGGGCAAAGGGTTGAGACAAAGTTAAAACAAGCAGACAAAACATCCAACGTGCAAAACACAAATATCACACACATATCATGAGAATATCACACAAATAAAAAGGATTTAAAGGGTAAAAACACAACATCACATAAAGGCAAGTCTATAAAATGGGTTTTAAAAGTGAGAAATAAACTGGTGTATGGTGGTGGATTTGTTCTGACAGAAATCTTTCAGTTTTTTAAAGGTTGTGTGTCTGCATGTCGACAGCCTAAGACTTTCCATTCCTCTCTTCCTCTCTGTCTTTGTGTCTGTCTGCATGTCTGTCTCTTTGTCTGTTGGCCCAGTTTGCATTCTAAGCATGTACAGTCTAGTCTGGCTCCGTCCACAGACCCTCGACTTCCACCCTAAAAAATACACTTCCGTAGCCGTGTCCGTCAAACACAGCGAGCCCTGACAAATTAATTTCAGCCCAGTCTGATGAAAAAGGCAGCAAGTCTCTAAAGTGTCACAGAGCCACACAGTCCAACTCTCCTCTACTCCACTTTGTAAATGCAAACATGGTTTCATGAAGTATTTAAAGGATTCAGAAACTCAATCTAGTTTTGACAGAGGCTCAGTGCAGGCACAGAATATTAAGTCTGATCCGCCCGAGACTGTGCTGGAGCTACAGTGCTTGAAGGCAAACTGTGCTGGAGAAAGCAGCGCACAGGTGAGAGGAGTCTATGATGCTGACTAAACTGGAAAACAACATGATAATACATCTGCTACAACAAAGAAAAACACTGACTTCCAACTAACAGTCACAAATAAAAAGAAAACACGCTTTGTATGTGACTGCCAGGGTGCAGAGACCACTCTGCATGACCAAAATAACCACTCGTTTTGGTTTTATAACACCCGCTTGAGGGCAGAAAATCAAATGACCAAATGATACATGGAACAGAGCGGCCTCTGTGATTTTCTGCTCTTAAGTTAAATACCACTGACATATAAAGACACGTCTCCACTTCCTCCCACTGTACAAAACTGGAGCCCTGACATGACCACTGCCATCTTGTCCTCATGACATCATTTGGAGCCAGAGTCTTTGCAGTAGTGGAGTGGAGCTTCACTTTTGGGTTCTTTTACCTTTATGCATGTTTAAATACAGTCAGTGGTTTGTACTGGATTCAGCAGAATTAAATTAGTGTCCCTGGATGATTTTTTGTGCACTGATTCAAATATAGATGGTATGAAACACAGCAGAACAAAACTCAAGAACTCCAGACAGGAGTTGGAGTCTTTGCCCAAGTTGTATGAGCTACAGAAAATCTTTGACAGACAACTGACACTTTTTAATCCTCCCTTCACTTGGGTTTTTACCCCCTGGAAGAACATTTTGTTGCCGAGCAATAATGGCCGTAACTCTGTTTACACACAGTGGAACTGCACTTGATGCCCACCAGCTTTGGTTTATTGGACACTGAATGAAGCAGCGTGGAGAAATGACAGAACTTCACTGCGTCCAGCATCGCGGCAGCTGTCTGAGGACAGATGGCTGCAGACCGGAGTAGCCCCACAGCTACGGACCAGAAACTGACATCTGGTCAAACAGTGACAGAGCCATCTGAATGGGCACAACCATCAACGTCTGTATTTACAGGCTTGGAGAGAGGTGAGCACTGAGGAATTCTGAACTTTGTGCAGTAATGCAGTCATTTTTTTAGACCCTCAGGGGACAGAAGACCTCCTAAACAAGACACTAGACACAGCCCTAACCTATCAAAGTTTTTCTGACAAATGTTTTATTGGAGCGACATGACTCTCATATCGGAGTCACTCCCCTTTTAGCTCTCGTTTGGTCTCCGAGCAACGCAAAGCCGTCACACACATCTGAACAAGGCAGGTGGTGGACCAACAATCAGTGCAATTTATTAGCAGTGCAATAAGTACAACACTGGCCACCAAAAAGTAGTGGAGTGGATGTGTAAAACGCAACAAATGAAAATTTTTTTACAAATGTATGCAGGTTTCAAATACTGGTTATTGCTATTTTTGATCAATAAAAAAATAGTTTAAAAAAAAAACTAATAAAAAAACCTCAGACCAGATGAAAGACCCCCAAGCAGCTTTTCTGTCCCGCCTGCTGGACAAAGTCTGTACTTTGGAATCTGACGTGACCCTTCACTCATCACCACGTACGTCAAATACTCTGATCATACTGCTCCATCTGATCAAACCTCTGCTTCTTACTCACTTCCTGCAGCAAAAGCCAAAACTAAAGAAACTGCTCATTAGCACATCAAACAGACCCTGATCTGGACTGAAGCCCACCTCCATCCAGGCCAAGACAGGTGAGCAACTTCACACATCTTGGACTCATCATGGACAACAAACCCAGTTTCGATCAACACATCACTTCTCTCCAGAAACAATCCCGACAAACTCAGAGCACTGTGGCGACACAGTGCCTTCAGGAGACTTAACTGTCTTTGATTCAGCCAGCACCAGAGCTATCAGGCTGAGATGGGAATTTAAACGGAAATGCTGAGAGTTTTTCAGGTAAATGTGAGCAAAACAATGTGGCACAGCTGGTTGAGGCAATTCACTAAGTTTCAGGAATAAAAGCAGTGCAGAAAGACAAAATCACAAACTATTGTGAAATGATCACAGTTCAGACGGCTCACTCAGAGGAGTAAGACTGAAACAAAAACAGTTTTTGACTTTAGAGCAACTGTGTTGTTGGAACACTAATAGACCTCTCCACTGACTCCTCTTGGACTTGACCACTTAAAGGAAACGTTCACCCAAAAATAACCAACTGCTCACATCCATACAAACAGATTTAGATTCACATTTTTGTGCTGCTGAAGCATTTGAAAAGCACTTTGCCTAAAATTGCTTTTTGATCGAAACTGCTTGCCATCCACAATATTGTGCAAGTTATGTGCAGCGTAAGAACAAATTGGATGAAGTGGGATAAGTCAATCACATGCAGATGAGGGGTGTTTTGGACTTTTTTAGTTCTTTTTGGAATGGCTGCTTGTCTCTCCCTCAGCACCCGCAAACAACAGAGAGAAACTTACTGTGAACAAAGCGGGAGAGGAAGTCTGCCAGTTTTCCCTTGCAGATGATTGACATCTAAATGGCAGCTACTGAGTGTAGCACTTGGTGATTCATAACCTGACCAGATTGCCAAACAGAGCCCACAGCTGCTGGCACTTTGATAAGAGATCTCATTTAACAAGGCGCTGGTGCGGGCAGCTGGTGGCTCTTTATTGTCGGGATGAAAAGGCTGATGAGCAGGGAGCTGTGGCCAGAGTCTCACACACACAAACACACACCTGACAACTCACAACTCACTTTTTAAAATATAGAGGATTACTGGAGATGTTTGACACCAGTTAACCTGACATTCCGTTCACACCTCACTGTGGAGCTATGGAACAAAATACAAGGCTGCAACTTTCATGGCTTATATTTCTCGATCACCACATTCTGAGGTTTGGATTACTGTATGGCAGTAAACAAGACATTAAAGTCTGCCATAAGACGAGAGAACAGGACAGACTGACTCCAATTAGGGCTGCAACTAAGAACTATTTTCATTATCAATTAATGTGACGATTATTTTCAGGACTAATCATTTAGTCTCTAACTGCGAAAAAGTCTCATCACAATTTTCCCAGAGCCCAAAGTGACGTCTTCAAGTGGCTTCTTTTGTCCAAACAACAGTCCAAAACCCAAAGACTCTTCTTTACTGACAAAGAAAAGCAGCAAATCCTGACATTTGAGAAGCTGCAAATGGTTTGATGTTTCTGCATTAAAAATAACTAAAATGATTAATTGATGAAGGAAGTAGCTGTCAACTAATTTTCTTCCAATGGACTCATTGATTAACCAAACGATTGCTGCAGCTCTAGTTCCAATTCCACATATCAACCCCTGAGACTCTGTGTGTGTGTGTGTGTGTGTGTGTGTGTGTGTGTGTGTGTATATGTGTGTGTATGTGTGCCAGTCCGTGGCTGATTGTTTGCATCTTACTTGTCCTCAGGTCTCTGAGATATTGATCTTAATTACACTGCTTGAATAATAAAGACTGACTATCATAAACAGGAAGCTATTATTTTAACATTTCTGCACACATACGTGCAGGACAAAAATAAAATGAAATCAAATAGAAAGCTGAAGGAGGCAAAAATATTCTCAGTTTTGTCATTTAATTATCAAATTGACATTAAAGAATAAACAGATATCTGCATATAGATGAGGAAGCTGATTTTCATATCAAAAGTGTTCTGGTTTTTGTTAATAGGCATTAAATGTGTCTGAAGTTGTTAAACAGGCTGTTTGACTGTAATGACTCGCAGAACAGGAAGTCTCGGCTCAGATACCTGCCGGCTGCGCCTGAAACTTTGCCCTTTGACACTCGGGGGGTAAATCCTGTCACAAAACATCCAATGGGGTTCTGATTCTGTTTCCTGATTTCACAAACCATACAGATTTACAGACATTTCAACTGTCATATACACATCCGTTTAGCATCTCGATGAAAAGCGTGTACAAACACAAAGCACTAAAACGGTATGTTTTCACATCGGCGCTTACTTTCTATAGAAGTCTTCTGTCACTCTCCCTCCCTGTCTGTCTGCTGTGGCTCATTAGTGTGAAGACCTGCCATTCTCTTCATCGCTCTCTTGTGAAACAAACCCTTTGAAAATCTGCCACTGTTTTCATCATCATTATCCTCATCTCCTCGTCTCTTCTTCTCCACTCGGCTCTGTAAGCCTGCCATCGACATCAACAACAGAGTCTGTCTCCTTGCCTCTTCCTCTCCATGGAGGGCTTTTAATCAGAGGACCTGCCTTCGCCTTCATCAATAATCTCCTTCACTCTGCTGAAGACCGACATGTCTGAGCTTTGAATTTGTTTTAATCAACATCCTCCCTGGTCACCTTTTCTGTCCGACTTTCACACAGCAACAGTCTGAGAAACTCCAAACTTTCCACTGGCAGCGCAGTTAAGATTAGCGTCTGGTGCACCAAATCCTTATTAATTAGCTCCTGTGAGCCCACAGCCTGATTCCAAACATCATCCTGAGGTTACAGAGCTGATCGTCATGAAAACACAAGTAAAAGAAAGCAAACACTCTCCTGCTGTCTTACCGTCTCTTCCGCTCGGTCTCCCCTGGCGCTGATGTAGGTCAGTCGATAATGTCGGACGTTTCTGGAGTCGACAGGCTGCCAGGACACACGCAGGCTGAAGGTGGTTTCCTCATCGATCCTCATGTTCCTCACCCCAAACCGAGGAGCTGCGGCGTCACAGAGTGAAAATCACACCGCAGATCACCGACGTACACAACAACCACAGTCACAATGTGATCTTTTCCAGAATTTCATTTATTATTTGATTTATTTCCTAAGAAAGCTAGTGGGACAAACTTCATGATGGATGACATGTGAAAAGATTTCCAAATGCCATCAGGAAAACAGCACCAGTTATTTTTCTGGATGATGGCATATTGCTGCTTGTTCCAGAACTCCACTGAAACTTTATTAAACTTATAGAAGTGGACTTGATATTAAAATGCAAAATGACATTTTAAGACGTCACGAAAACATAATGAAACAATGAATTATATTTATTGTCAATAAATCTACGGTGCGGATGATCGAGGATGACGAGCAACACGTCCAACACGAGAAAAAAAGCCAAGGCAGGTGGAGCAGAAAAATGTGAAACAAACAACTGGAAGGAATATTTACCTTCTGTGGTGGTGGTTGTCGTGGCGACTGTGGTTGCTCTTTCAACTGAAAAACGAAAACAAAAAATATTTAGTTTATATAAATAATATAATATTCAGCTGATCTGTGTGATGAAACAACTGATAGAAGCTTAATGGACAGTTTAAAAGGAAGATTAGTAGTAGTAGTGTGAGTGACTTTACCTGTGGACTCTACGAGGATCACTTCGTCACTCTCGACCTCGTCACTGTAGACTGCAGCGAGGAGGACTTCGTATTCCGTGGAGGGGCTGAGTCCTTCGATCAGGTAGGTGTCGGTGTTTCCTTCCACCATAACCTAAGACAGATGGACCGAGACGTGTGGGAGACGGGCAGATGTGCAGCTCATTTAACCACCTTTATAGAATATAACGACGACCAAATGATTTTATCCTTAGACCTTCAGCAAATGCAATTCAGAGAAAGCATCTGAACATGTTTTACCGGTTAAGCAGGTTTGCCTAACTGCATTAAACAGATGACTGAACAAAAAAAGCACCAAATCTTGTTCTTGCATCTGAGGAAATCGAAACTGAACCTCACTCACTTACAGCGCTAACTGGAATACATGTGGAAGCATTCCTGTCCAAAGTTCTGAAGCAAAGCGTCGCAAAAACACACAAAATGCAGAGAAATCTGTTCACAGCCGATGATGTTTTATGTCAGCTATTTGCTGATTCTGATGGAGGAAATCTGACTTTAGAGGATGACGACCAGACGTCTAGCGACATGGAATATGATGCGACGTATGATAAAATAAACACACATACCTCTTCACTGTCTCCTCCATCGGTGGGCGCCCAGGTCAGTCGGTACAGCACCACGTCAGACGCTGGGTGTTGCCATGACACCCTGAAGCTGTGCGTTGAGACGCCGCTGCTCCTCAGATTGATCGGGTCTGGGACCGACTCTACACACACAAACACACACTTTGTGAGAAGAGCTTCTGCTGGAAGCTGTGAAACCTGATTGCTGTTTAACAAGGGGCGTTTTCTAATTCTTGTATTTTTATGTTATAAGCATGCCTGTGTGTTTATAAGATCGACGTTATCTCCTACTTGTGGTGAAGCTGTCAGTCACGGCCTCAGCTTGTCCCTCGTCGTAGATGGCGAAGACTCCGACTGTATACTCCGTCAGGGAGGTCAGGTTTCTCAGCAGCCAGGTCGTCACAAGGCCAACATCCACCTGCACATGGACAAACAAACAACAGACATTTTAGATTTTCCTTCAGTGATTTGGTTTGTTCTTCATGCCAAAACGTTCAGACATTTGGGCACAACCTTCGGTACCACGTGGATTTGTTTACAGGAGCTGCATGACAACAGGCCAGCTGGCATTCTGACACTCTGACTGTTTGTTAGTGAACACTGACGTTGGTAACGAGAGGAAGTGACAAAGCTGTGAAAAGCTTTGTAACCTCCGCTCTCAGCGGCTGAGGCCTGCAGGATCCTCTCACCTCATTGGTCTGGACTCCGTTGGTCTTGACGTACATGATGCGGTAGCCTTTGACCTTCCTGGAGGTGGAGTCCCAGGTGAGCCGAGCGGAGCTGTGGTCCACGTCTGAGAAACGAAGGTTCCTCGCCGGGGTCAGCGGTACTGAGGCGGGAGGAGAACACACACAGTAAACCTCCAGATTCTGTCTATGCTGCAGGACTGTATAAATTACAGAGGTGCAGCAACTGCAATGTTCTTGGCCAATTCCGATTTCTCCTTTCGGTGACCCGCCGAAACCGATGTTTGCCGATTCCAATTTTCTTTCTGAGAACTACAATTGACAGCATATACAAACAACAACGAACTTTTCAAAAAATTTTACTTTCATAGTAAAAGAAATTATAAATTGGCGCATCTCTAATAAATAACATGATGAACAGCAAACTGCACACAGGACGCTTATTTACCTGTCGATCTGTGTTTGGTTCACACCACAGGATCGATAGACAGAAAGCTTTTTCAAAAAATGTTTACATTCATAAAGTGAAAAATCAAAATGTCTCCTTTTGCTGCTCACAAATACACACAAAGTAAAAAAGAAAATGAGTCCTGATTGTAATCACACACCACACAACAGCGCAACAAACTGTACAGCCTCAGAAATGATCACTCAGTTTTTATCAGTCTCCATCTACAGAGGACTGAAATAAATTCTGCTGTCCAGGAATTTGCTATCGTGCTCATTCATCAGCAGCACAAACCAGAAGGTAAACACAGAAACACCCGAGCCTCAATAAGAGCAGAAACCAACCGGCTGCTGCAGAGCTGCTCTCGTCAGGGCTAAAGGGTTAGCGCAGTTTTGATTCGGTAAGTGATTTCTCTCTCACACACACACACACACACACACACACACACACACACACACACACACACACACACACACACACACACAAGGTCTTGAACCAGGGTGATTGGACTCCACTGTTTTAATTATACAGTGGACTGAGCCTCACTGCATCCCTCAGCCTCCCTCAGGCTCTGCCTCTCGCCTCGTTCTCATTTCTTCTCTGTTTCCCCGGGAGGAACTGCAAAGGTCTAAAAGGCTTCACTTTTTAACTCAACCAGGGAATCTCGGAAACTTTTATGCTTAAAAGTACTAATCTGTTTTCTATATAAAGAAAAAATCTTGATGGTGCGTGCCATTGCTTCACCTCAATTATAGCTGGGGTCAGAATTAAGACAAAGCAGAAGGGGAGGGGGAGGCTGCTTGTGCTTTTACTGTAGCTCGGCATAGGAAGGAGGAGGACAGGAAATCAGAAAGGCTGGAGACAGATGAGTCTATAACATCACTGAACGTAAGTGCCCACATAAAAATCCACACTGCGTTAAACTCCCAAAAGTTTAAAAACTATCCCAAAGTGCAATCAAAAGAAAAGTTTTATGAGAAGGATTTCATTTCTTTCATTCATTTTAAATTTTTATTCTTCAAAATAAAATGTATGGGTGAGTGCACCATTCAGTGAATCACTCTGACTAACGTTTAAAAAAAGAAAATCAAATAAACTAACATGACTTCAGACTGAACAATGAAGTGACAATATTTTGATTATTGCACGTTATCAATGGAAGAAACAAAGAAATCTATTTCTACTGCATAGCGTGTGCTCGTATGATCTGCTTTAAAGTGAGACTGGTTATAGTCAGATTTTGTGGAAAATCTTTATTATCTTTATTCTTGTCCATTATGCTCCTTTTCTTAGCAAGGGCCTTTTCTTTGTGGCAGCAACGGCCTTATTTCACTGCAGTTATCATTAAACCTCATTTCATCTGAACAATGAACGAAAGAAAGAGTGAAATAACGCTACGAAATGAGAGACGAGGGACTTCTGGAGGTGGACAGACGGGGTCTGAGTGATGACGAACAAACACGAGCGAAAAGCACATTAAACTCAGATGCATCATGTGCTGTCGCAGAAAACAAGAACCAAGGGAACGCTGTGACCTCTGGCTGATGAGTGCAGGACAGAAAAACAAGAACAGAAACAAAATCATTTTGGTTTCCCATGAAAGTCTGAATGCTGTCAAATACAGACAAGATGACGAAAACATCACGCAACCCCATCGTCACTCGCAGAGCAGGGCGAGTCTTTCCAGGACAAGCAGTGGGATCCATGATGCTGGTCACTGCTTTGGTTGATGCCCAGGATGATTAATGAATTAAATACACCTAAGAAGAAACAAACACTCAACATAGTGCAGGACTGACTGAATGCATACACAAGTGATCTCTGCATGACTGATGCAGGCATGAAGTTCTGCTTGCTTGGATGAAGGAAAGTTATCCTATCATGAAAAGTAAAGTCAAAAGTTGTCATCCTCCAACAGCCGCCAGCGCCCTTATCTGACCTGCATTCAAAGTCTCACAAGCATCGTAAAGGCTTAAACATGCCCTGACTAAAAGCCGCAAGCCACAGACCTTAAAGGAGACTTCATAAAGCGTTAATTAGTGAGTGTGGCGAAGATTTGGGGAGGACGCTCTTCCAGTCTTCAAAACTCTTTAAAATGAAAGTGAGGCGCAAGAAATAGCACAACGACGGGAAGCTGGATGCTGGCACCATGCAGTGGCTCTGGCATCGCTGTTTACGGTTCTGTTGGGCAGAAAGTGTGCCGAGCTAAGACACGAACACGCTGCAGCTGTCCTTGGAGAGCCATGTTAACACTCAGCAGCTGAAAAGTCAGCAGCTGATTTGGCTGATTAAAAAATCTTCAAGTGGAGCGAGCGCTAATCAGAGACATTAGCTGCTGTAGTGTTTGGAGCGAAAAGCTGCTTCCTGCTTGTTATCGGAGTCCCACGACACTCCACACATTTAGAAAGTGCCTAAACTTCACTGTGAGATTTTCAAAAACAAGCAAAGTGCTCTTCATCAAAAAAACATCCACATCTTCTGACAGACGTGCAGTTTCCTGCCTACAGCTGTGAGTGAATCAAAATGAAATGTGACGAGGGCGTCAACGGCCTGAGTTTAGAGGGTCATAAAATCTATCTGGAATTTAATGAAATTGAATTTCATCAGCAGTTAGTAAAGTTCACAGACAGTTTGACAGTAATACTCATATTTACTGTATGACTGAGTGTGTGTGCTCTTGTACTTCTATCTTTGTGAGGACCAAACTGACATGAAAACAAACATAAAAAAGTTGGTCAGTTCCTCTATTTTTCACAGGACTGTTTGAGGACTTGGATTTAGGTTTAAGGTTAGCATTAGGTTTAGGTTTAGGTTGGGATTAGACATATAGGGAAGGATTAGAGCACTTTATAAATGAGGATATATGAAGTCTGAATGATTGTCTTCCTTAACAAGGACGAGTCTGAATTTCAGCGATTTCCCCCTTGACAACATTTCACGTAAAGTGCAGACGCTTGTTTTGCCGGAACATACCAACAGATGTTGTCCATGTTGTAAAACATGTTAGCTTTTAATTTTAATTCAGCACGTGGAGTGAGAAAACACACTCTCATTGATTACCTGTTTTCTCTTCAAAGATGTGAGAAAAACCCTTAAAAGAATATCAGAGAAAAAGACACAAACAAAGCATACAAACGCTGCATATGTACGCAGATGACGGAGCACAAAGAAACATTTGTGATTAATGGTCCCCTCAGATTAATCATTGAACTTGTCTGCTAAAATGACGGGTGGCCTAGCTTCTTTGCACTTTTGCACACAATTTGTGGCTGCGAGGAGCTTATTTTATGGCCTGGATGATTCAGGTGTTAAGATTTGTTACGTGCCACGACAAAATAACACCTATTTGTGTTTAAATGTGAAGAATAGCCACATATCTCAGCTAAAAGTCTGTATGAGGTTCAAGAAAGGTGTCAACAGAACCTGGACAAACGGACCATGTCCACATGTGGAGTAGGAAAAGAAAGTCAAGGGCTAAGGGCTCACGTGTGGTCTGCTGGCTGGTCATGGGGTCGCTGGCCTCCTCTCCATACATGGCGTAAACCGTCACCGTGTACTCTGTGGCAGGAGTCAGTCCCTCCAGCTCCACCTCGTTCACCGATTCTGCCACCTTCACCTGCACACACACACAGCAATGGTGAGAAGGTATGCAACCTCAGCAGAAAGAGGATACAGTATATGTCAAGCAGAAATCCTTATCTCTCTCTTGTCCACATCTGTTCTATCATCAACCCATCAATCCTCAGGCTTGTCCAAACAAGCAGACAATCAGACAAGCAGACAAATTTCTGACGCAGTTTGTCCTCTTACGTTGAGCAGGAGGAACCCTGAATCAGAGGATGGTTCTGCTACGGCTGCAAACACACTGACTGCCACAAACCTTTAACTTTCACCTCCTGCCAACAGAAGTGGCAGAACGGAGCCGCTGACAAATGTCTGTCCATCTGCTCTTCTTGTCGGCTCATCCCATAATGAAAATGTTGGAGCCTGAGAGAGATCAGACGTACTGCCAAATTCTACTCTCCCTTACTGATGCAGCAGTAATGTGATGGACAGAGATCTGGACTCAAGTCCGACTCAAAACACGCAGCCAACGTAAAGTCATTCATGTTCCACAGATACTGCATGGCTAACCGGATTACTCATAACATGAGAAGGTTCCCTTGGTTCCTAAGGATGTTTGGTTTTGGTCTGGACCAATCAAAGCTGATACCAAGGCAGAATAATCAGTGATGAAATGTAATTAAGTGCAATTTACTCAGGTGTTGTACTTAAGTACTGCTACTTTCTACTGCACTACATTAATTTGCTAACTTTAGTTTTGACTTACTTGAGTGAGAGCACAGACTGGTACTGCACCGGAGCAGCACATTTTTGAATAAATTTATTTTATCGGAAAGAGGCTTTTCTTCTCAAACAAGATGGTCATTCTGACATACCCTGTTGTTTATCTCTGGAAGGAAAACAGTCAGTTTTAGGGACATGGGCCTTCAAAGACCATTTTGTCAAAGCCTGACAACCCTGTTGTTGTTCACATCTTTCAGCGTGTGTTCTCTCTCTCTCTCTCTCTGCCTGTAAAGCTGTGTGAAGAGTTTTCCTCTTTTCGCAGTCAAACTGGGCTGGCTTTGACTCTGGTTTTGGCTCAGACGTGTCCCCACATGGCTCACGAGCCAGCCGGGCCCAAACTCTGATGTCAGTGGCTTATGCTCACCACTGGAAAGCATCCATCCTGATTCTGAATTCCTCCCTAAATTGTTTTTATTGCTTTGTGCCTAGAGGGGAATGTGATGGCAGCCGTAATGAGGTCCGTCGGGAGGAGGAGGAGCGAGACAGACGGCTGGCTGTGCCCTTCACACCTCTCCTCCTCTGGCTCATCCGCCTGATTTTACCTGTCAGCGACCTGCGTGTGTTATTTTGCTGTTTTCTTACCTGTTGATGTTTGTCTCAGCAGGTGGTGTTCAAGAAGTGTGTCTCTTTTGTCGATAATCATTTCACTGTCCTTTGATTTCCAAAACTAGCTGATAGCTTTACTTCATGGTTTTGCCCTCCGACCGGTTTTCAGGCCATGTGACTTTGAGGGTAGAGGATTTGTTTTTACCTCAATGTTGTTGTTGAAAGTCTTGCACCGTAGGAAGCTGAAAAGTTGCTCAAGGGAGAAACTACATCTGTGGCTCAACTTGTTTCCTCTATTAATGTTTGATTTTTAAGGTGCCTCTAAAAATGTAGTCAGGAACACCAGATAAAAATTTTTTACTCGTTTCACTTTGCCTTTCTCTGTTTCCTTTATTCCATTCTCTCACCTCTCAGGTCTTACTGAGCTTTATGAAGGCTATAAAAGGATGCTTTCGATAAAAAGAACATACTGGGAAAAACAACAGAAACACCACATGAAAGCAGACTTCTAACAACTCAATTACAATTCGGTCAGCTTTACAAAGTTGGTTGCTCATTAGCAGTCTGTGTGGGCACTGACAGACGTCCTCTGAGCCTCAGGTGGTTGACAGAGTCGCTACAACAACCAAAGAGAAAAGAACCAAGAACAAACTCAAGGTCAAGCACAGCAATTAAGAAAG
Organism: Scatophagus argus; assembly: GCF_020382885.2. NCBI lineage: Eukaryota > Metazoa > Chordata > Actinopteri > Scatophagidae > Scatophagus > Scatophagus argus. The sequence goes on from NC_058509.1 coordinate 1,293,490, forward strand.
TCAGTCACTTACGACTCAAAAAAGAGTGAAAAGTGACATAAAAAACTGAACTAAAACTTAATCTTGTGTGATGTTTCAGTGCACCCGATTCCACATCCAGGCCAGCTGTGCTCTATGAGATTCTCTTCCACTAAAACTGTTCTTTGTACAACATAGAAGAGCATTAAGTTTTTAAGGCTGTCAGATCAAACGGGGTGTCAGAAGTGTTGATGTGTTAAACTAACCTGCGGGGGGCTTCGGCTCAGGAGGTGGAGCAGATCATTCAACTAACTGGCTGTAAGTCAGTGGTACGATCGCCAGCCCCTGCGGTCTACATGCCAAAGTGTCCCTGGGCAAGATACTGAACTGCTATCAGTGTGTGAGCTCTCGCATCGATGTGTGAATGCTGGCTCGTGTTAAAGTGCTTTGAGGAGTCAGTCAGATTAGAAAAGCACTTTGTAACAACAGCCCACATGCCTCTCCAGTGCAGTATGATACAAACTGAGTCTGTTCAAATCAGCTTTAAATGAAGGCCGAGGTGGTCTGACTGTGTGGTCACCACTGCATGTTGTAACTCTACTGAAACTCAGACTGGTGAAAACTTTTCAGGTCTCTCTCTCTCTCTCACACACACACACACACACACACACACACACACACACACACACACACACTCCTCACCTCCTTCTCATCAGCAGGGTCACCCTCAGTCAGCGGGGCATACAGAATCATATACCCAGAAGCCCCGGCGGCGGTCTTCCAGCGGACCCTCATGGTGCTGTGAGTGACATCAAACAGCTCCAGGTCGTTCACCATGGGCAGGGCCACTGCACGACACAAACACACAACTCTGCTGAGTGGATTTGGATCTGACAACAAATGAAGCCTTCAGCTAGTGTCTCAGAACGTGTTGCTTTTCATTTAGGTGGCTGCATTAACTCATCAGAGGGGCCACCAGCTTAAATGAGCACCGTGACTCAACTTGTGAGTCATCTACAAAATCAAAAAAAAAAATCTAAAAAATAGAAAATGATGCAAATGATCTTTTCATTATACAGTCACACCGGCATCAGACAGCAACATTACACCTTTCCCCACCATGTCAAAGTCTGTATCTGTAGAATATGTTCCAGAACATCAGGCAGAGGCAGAAGTGTGAAGTGTGTTTCATTACATCTAGTGGTCATTAATTCACCAGGTCAGTGTCATCAGGTCGCCTTCTGAACTGTTCTCTGTAACTGTCTAATTAATCTGTTCGGGTGTACTTTTGTGCGTAGCTCAAGCAGCAAACCTTTTATCTGTTCGGCATTCAAAAAAAAAAAACAAAAAAACAAACAAATATCAAACAAACCTCTCACTTATTTCATTCATTTACTTTCTTCTTCTGTTTTACATCCACTGTTTGGGCAAGGCACCACACCCCAAAATCAGTATATAGTGTCACATTTGATTTGCTGCCTGAGCCAGGCAGTGCAGCTCAACCAGGAGTGGCAGCTAATAGCAGCAGCCAAAGTCCATTAACTTTGGTTCAAGGTCAACTCGCGACTTAGCATTCATCGTGTACAGACGAGGAGGAACTGCCCGTCATCCCTCAGCGAGGGCAGGGCTGAGGGGGCCCAAAGGATCCTGGCAGGCTGTGGTTCAGATGTTGAGACATCATGACGGGGCCTCAGGCTACACAAGCAGAATTAGAGCTCACCACAGGCGCCCTGTCAGAGGTGGAGGATCAGCGCTCAAATGCATAATGGAACACCTGTGTGCCTTTCACAGCCCAGATTCACTGTGCTCTGCTGTCGTACAACACATATCTGCTGCTCACTCAGTATCAGAGATGCTGTAGCTCAGAAGTAATAAACTGGCCATGCAAGCCTAGATTATACGCTGTTGGTTTCAGTCCTTTCAGTTCCTTCAGCCAAAAGGAAGAAAAGACCCTGCCTTTTTACTTCAGTTTTTGTTGTCCTCCTGTTGACACCTTGTTACAGACACAGACAGACTGAATTCACATTCAGATATTTGCTGCAGCTCCAACAGATTCTGGTAGCCTAAAATGGAAACACATTTCTACTCAACAGCAGCAGAAGAAGGGCAAAAATTCAGTGCAGATAAATTGCAGGTTAGCAAAAAGAACTCTTGGGATTCTTGAAAGCTCTTAAAAATGTAGAAATTTGGGTAATTATTAAGTAAGAGAGTAGAAAATCAAGGGAAAGTGGGCTCGTTAAAAAAAAAGTAAAAAGTCCTGCATTAAGTCATGAGAGGCTAATTATATGTTTCATGTTGGTCCTCCTCACTGAGAGAAGCTCAGCAGTGATGTGGAAGGTTGTCAGACAAGCTGGATTGGATTCCCCCAAGAAGAGTTGCTCTTGGGGCCAAATCTCCACCTCATAGTGTCTCCACGTAAACATGTAAACTCACATGTGGTGGCACTGCCTCTCAGGGCCTCGCTGGCGGAGCTGCGGTAGATGGCAAAAACGGCCACCTGGTACTCGGTCAGAGAGTTCAGGTAGTTCAGCTCCACGCTGTTCTCTGTGCCCTGGACCACCTTAAAGACACATCACACGCGGTCTTAGCCTGGAGGCTGTACTGTTGCTTTGAAAAATAAAAGAGCTTACTTGTTTCTAGTTTGTCTAGCACTGTTTATGCCTTTTTAAACCTTTTATAGTAAATGCTGGAATGAAAAATCCGCCCTAACAGATTTCTAAAAACCAACCATGTGTGTTTGTCATTTTCAGGACTGTATTTGAGCTGTGTGCTCAGGGATCTACATCTGTGACAGCATTATTATTCAAAATAATGTTAATTATCTCTGATTTGTGCTCTTTGCAACAGACAGCAGCACTTTGTATGTCAAAAACATTAAACTATCCAAAAAGCCCCCATTTATTGATTATTTATATGCACAGCTGAAAAGGCACCACATGTTGCTGCAGGCATTCAGCTCTTCTCCAAAGAGATTTAAACTGACTGTAACTAGATCAGATAAGCTTTGATGAAACCTCAGTTTTCCTCGTGGGGGAAAACTGGGCCGTTCCAGCTGCAAGATGTAATAAACATCAAAGTGAAACTGGATAAAAATAAGAGGGAACTGGATAAACACAAATATCAGCTCAGAAAATTACAGCACTGCATGTCTGTGGTCGGGTTTGAGTGTGTCTGCTGCACAGGTTGGCATGTAGCTGAAGAGGTTTTGTAGTGATGTCACCTGAGCAGAACCTATTTTGCCACAGCTTTTATCATCACCTACTTGTTGTCACTTATGATGCAAACCACTTTGAGAAATCCATTTAACTTACAGAACTGACCCTAAAAGGATTAGCTGAGCAGCCTTAATTAAAATGCTGCCATTACATCAGCATCTCAGCATTTTGTTTGGCCCCTGCTGGGAAATCAGGCATGGAAGTTGTACGAATTGAGGTGATCAAATATTGATAAAAAGACGGAAAAAGTCGAATGGATTCCTTCTTTAAATTTAGTTAGACAACTCCAGTACTGTGAATCATGGCACAATGTCTGTCAAATAAGCTTCAGTAGTGCTTTTAACAACAAGGAAAATTGTTTGTTGAAAAATAAATGTATGTAAATACCTTTTCGTCCGGCTGTCCTCCGCTGGCTGGGTAGTAGACCACGCGGTATTTCTCCACCTGGCCCGAGGCATGGGTCCAAGTCACCCGGAAACTGCGAGCTGTGACAGCAGATATCACCAGGTCGCGGGGCGGAGCCACGGAGGTGGGCGGGGGTGCAGGTTCAGATCCCCCTGAAGAGGAAGTGCAGAGAAAGGAAAGAAAAAAGAACATGCTGCAACCGAGAGCTGAACCAATCTCATCACAGACTACTAAAGTTGTTTTATCAGAAAAGGACTAATTTAGCCTGCTGTTTTAAGCAGCGAGTGTGTGTGTGTGTGTGTGTGTGTGTGTGTACATATATTTCAGGATATCCGTGACATCAGGAGGGGATTGGTTCTTACTGTTTGAGGATGTCCTGCAGTCATAAATACAACGTGAGTGCTGCTGTTCAAACCTTTGAGCTGCTTGTCGAGCTTCTCCACCCGGTCGCAGATGGTCGTGGTGAGACCCTCCACGATGTCGCTCATCACACTGAAGTCTGCCACGTTGTAGACATGAGTTTCCTCAGGAGGGGAGGCGATGGCCTTCAGCTCGTTCTCATCTGCGTTTTTCACACCTGCAGGCACACAGAAAGACGGACAGGAAGTGGTTCCATGAAAAATAATTTGTCAAAATGAAATGCGTTCCCTCCAAAATAATTCTTCACTGAAGAAAAGGTTTTTCTAAACACCAACATAATTTCAAATTAATGTCTCTTACTGTATGCTGACCATTACTGTACATGACTTTTCAGAGCTCTGACAAGCCTCCAAGAAATCCTGACAAGCTAAGAAATGATTCTCTCATGAAGTCTACAAGCTGTTAAAAGTAGTTTAAAGTTTTATCCACCATCAGATTTAAGACTGATTTCCTTCCTTCCCTCATGTTTGTTTGAGTAAATTTCATTGCAACATGAAAATCAACTTGTGGAGTCTTCATCACAGGAACATTTACTCACCTTTATGCTTTTTAGAGTTTCAAATACCTGTTTAATAACTGTTTTCATCAGTGATTAAGCTCTCAGTATTGACCAGGTTCTCCTTACACTTTGTCCCACAGCCCAAACTGCTGTTTTGTCTGACCAATATTCAGTTCACAATAATATGAAACAGCAGCCAATCTGAGAAGCTGTTTGATATTCTCCCTGTTCTCTCCATGATCATCCAGCAGAAAGATTAAACTTCTACAAAATGGTTGGAAGAACATTTTCTGCACTTGATTAAGGAGCTCATCATTTCATCGTGACTGTGACATAACAAGTGGAAACGCTTTAGAAAACCTTGAAATTACGCTGCAGCACAAAGAAACAGAAACATGTTTCACTGTAATGTATGTTCAGCCCTCAGCGATCAATGCAGCCGTCAAAAGAAAAATGCAGCTAGAACTATGTGATTTAAAGCTTTGATGTGTGGGGACAGAAGGTCTCAGAAAAATTACAGAGTACATTTCAACACAGCAGTCAGACAACAAAATCCTGTACGACTTTACTCAAAACGTTTTTCAAGCACCACCGTCCCTGTGCTGATCAGTAAATATCTTCTACTAATGTCATTCATCCGGATGTTGGAGGTTCATACCAATGGCAAACAGTTCAATCCCAGCATCCCGCAGGCTCTGTGCGGGGGGGATCACATCGTCCTGTGACTTCCCATCAGTGATGAGGATTCCGATCTTGGGAACACCGGGCCGGGATCCGGACTCTGGTTTGAAGCTATTCTCCAGGATGAAGGTCAGTGCCAGACCTGGAAGGACATAAAGACGAAACGAAGACAGTGTGACAATTAACAGGTCTTTAAGGCCTTCACAGTCCTGTACATCTGCAACAGGTGGCCTTACAGAGGAGCTGGAGAACTGGCAAGAAACTCAGTTAAAATGAGCCCAAAAAAGCAAATTCAAAAAGGCCCGATTTACACTGTGATTGCTGTGCTGTGGCTTTGTTCCCTGCAGGTGTGAATCTACATCACCTGCGTGCTTTTCGTTGTTCTAATTTAGCAGAGAAAAAAAAACCTATTTTACGTTTAATTCCTCCAGCAAAAGCCATATCATGCAGTATGTTTGGAAGTGAATGTGCTGCAGTCTGGAAAATACATTTTTGCATTTTTCCCGTCCTTGTTTTGACATGCAGTATTCATATTTCTACTGCTGAATATGACTGACAGCAGAAAATTAGAAGCACTTCTGTACGTTTTAAACAGTTGTAATATTGAGATAAGTCCTGGCTGACAGTATGGCTGCACTTTGAGTTTCCCTGCGAGGCACAGTGAGGACAGCTGAAATGACTCTGTGACGTCTGGGCTCGTGGACAAGATGGGTTTGAAGTGTCATTATTACTCTGATAAGTATTTAGTCTAACGAGTGCGTTCACATAATGAGCAACTAAGTTCTGCCGGGTCCAGCAATGACACCACTGACATCTTGCCTCCTCACAGGCAGTTTTAAGTCCTGCTGCGTTCTTGAATTTCGATTCAGATTGCTGCACAGCTCTCACAGTGTCTGACAAGACCGTGCCAGAGTCCATGCTTTTTACTTACAGTGCACAGCACTGTTGGACTGCTGTATGGACACAACTGGCATACAGTACAACTTCTACTATGTTGTGCCTAGAATTTTGACCTCGAACAACAGTTTGTACTTCGGAATTTTTTTTTAATACGTCCGTCTCCACAGTCACAAAGAGCATAGAAGTCAGATCAAGAGAGGATGACCCTCGAGACCTTTGGTTCGCACTCAAATGTTTTCAGAAACAGATTTCAGTTTACTGTTTAGCTGCAAACCTAATATAAAAGACAGGGCTGCCACTGTGTGAATGCTTGAAACTAGCAGCACAACACAGGACAGACATGCTTCTGTTTTCTTTGGTCATGTAGAACCAATTTCAAAAATACTTGCATCTCTCTGCTGTAGGGACAGTCCAGTTTTAGGAAAAGACCATCTTTCCACCAGTGAAATATTTCTTAAAAAGTGAAAGGTCACAAAACTGAAATGAATTTAATAAGCAGCAGCAGGAGACCGACTTTAATCCACATCAACCTCTAAGACCACCGTACCAGGAGGGAGGCTGGAGATGCTGGGTGGCAGCGTGCTGTACCTGTCAGGGTGTTTCCTCCTTTGTATGGCAGGTTCTTCACGGCATCGATCACAGCCTCTTTGGTGGTGTGAGTGTTAAGATGCCACTCGATTCTGGGGTCTCCGCTGTACTGAGCCAGACCTGCACAGCCACAATGAAGCCAACAGTCACATGGCTACTACAGTCAACAACATCACACTACAAGAAACGTTCTTGTGGCTCATCTTAGACACACTGCTGCATGACCCAGCCTTTTGCTTCGGGCAACGTTGCAAACTTTGACGTTTTCTGGTTAAAAAGTCAGATGAGGTGAAATTAAACGAAAACAGCCTCTGAATGTTATGAATATATCGTTTACAATAAAAACACCTGAAACCCAGAAATCAAAGTCTCCTCACCAATCCTGGTCTTGTCAAACCCCACGTTGAAGGCTCTGACCAGGTTTTCCAGGAAAGTCCTGACTAGCCTGAAGTTGATGCGGCCGATGCTCCAGGATCCGTCCACCAGAATAACAATGTCGGATATGGCCGAAGTCTTACATGTAAAACCCCCTTCAGCTAAAAACAAACAGACAAAAACAAAGAAAATTTACCAGATAGAAAAGGTGCTGTCCATCAAATCATCCTGACCTGGTGATAGTGTATTAAAATGAACCTCCATGACATGAAGTATGAAGCAGCTTAAAGAGTGCACCCAGGTGCCACACACACACACACACACACACACACACACACAGGATAACCCTGCAGTGGTAAAAGTAGGACAATTTGATGTGCAGCTTGTGTCCCAAAGTATTACAAAGTGTTTCATTAATTCTAATTCAGTGCAAGACAGTATAATTAAACCCCGGAGGAGCGAGGTGCTTCGTTTTAGCAGATGAAAAATAACAGCCCACTCTGTTCACTCTGTTGTTGTGGCTCAACAGTTTACTGGGTGATAAAATAAAAAACAGACCAGACTCTAATGAGGCAACAGACGTTCATTTACAACAGCCAGTCCAGCACAGAGAGCCAAAGGCCAACCAAATTAAGAAGCTTGTTTCTATCAGCCAATTATCTGGCACACGGTTTAGGGAACCTCTGTGAGTTTGGGTCTCTGCGGACAAAACAGTGGAATCAGAGCGACTGCCAGTTTTAACCCCAGCAATCAGAACGAATAAATGCTGCCGAAATGCAGCTGAGCAAGGCACTTCAAGTCATACTGCTTGGCAGCTCACTGAGGGACGATCGTGCACATCAGTCACTCCAGTGTTCACACTGAATTCTGTGATCCACGTTAGAGCTGCAACAATTAGTCCACTCATCGATTAGATGTCAACTATTAAATTAATCTCCTCAAATATTCCAATAATTGATTCATTGTTCTGAGTCTTTTTATAAGAAAAAGAAAATATCAAAATCCGCCAATTTCATTTTTTTAAATGTGAATTTTTGTTTATATCTTTGACCTCACAGAAAAAAAGTGGCAAGCACATTTCACTATTTTATGGACCAAATAACCAACTGATTAATAGACAAAATTCTCTACTAATTATTTGTTAATGAAAGAAATCATTAGTTGCGATCCTCATCCACATGTGGGTCCCTTAAACTGGGAGCATCACGGTTATTTGGAAAGCTTGGAAATTTGTGATTCTGATTTTTTTGGGGATGAAAGTGGTCGTTCACTGCAGTGAAATAATCAGCTCAGTCTTAGCCCTTCATTCTGGTTTTACAGCACATTTTAGTGAATATTTGTGCTGTTTTCACACTGTGATAAACACTACCTGGTCACCATCAAATGGCAGAGAAAGTTTCCAGCAGGCTGACAGCAGCTTGGCAAGGACTCTCACTGACTTTGGCATCTGATCTCACTTTCCTCAACCGCCAGTCAAACACAACGTTAAAGCACTCAGCAGCCAACAGGAGGTGACTGTGGCTGCACTGGGACATTCTTGGGTGTGAAAGTTTTAAAGAAAATGAAAATGATGAAGGGAGAGTCCAGCCCAGCAACACTCGCTTGAATACATAAAGCTTAAGAAAAAACAAAAAAACCCAAAAACATTCAAACTCAATAATGCAGACACGAGGCAGCAATAAAAACAATAAAAAGCAGACCCTGACCTTCAAGTTTACCTTCAAAGTGGATTAAACAGTTGAATATTAACTGGTAGGAGGATCTGCATTAAGCTTTCGCTTCAGTCTGGCACATACTTGCTCTACTGCTGCCTGTACATGTGAGACCCACAATGAAACCAGCACACAATTTCTTATCCTCCAGATGAAAAAGAGAATATTTCTTTCAGGCTGCAGCATGTTTTAACATCTCGGGTAGAAGAGGGGGTTGTGTGTATGTGTATGCGTGTGTGTGTAGGGGTGGTGAAGACATTCTTCAGCAGTCATTTCATTCATCATTGACAGGAACTAAGAAGTGTATCACTCCTTACAAGTCTCTACAGTGTCGGAATTCAAACCTCCTCCTCCTCCTCCTCCTCCTCAGTGCACCAGAAGAGTCTCGGTGCTGCTGTTCAATACGAGTTCAGCGGGCACATGAAAGCAGTGACGCACAATTACAGCACTGCTTTGGAAAGAATGAAGTCTGAGCTTGGTACTGATTACCAGTTGGTGGTGCAGTGAGCAATACAGAAACACTTAATATTTGTTAAGTGTTAGTATGTTGGTGTATGAGATGGCTTTCAGAATTAATTAATAGCAATTATAACATACAGATGAATTCCCTTCATGTTACCAATGGACAAAGTGTAAAATTACTTTGCCAGTCCAGCAGTGAGGTTCTCAGTTATCAGTTTCATAAAATGGAGAGATGCAGCAAATCCTCACATTCAATGCACCTTGCTTGCGAAAAGGACAGCATTATCAGTAAATAAATTCAGTTTAGCTCTTGCACAAACTCTAAAATATTGACAGCATCTGCAGTGGAGAACAGTCCAAGGACAAGCTCCTGAATCGTTATTGTTGCACTGTCGTATCTTCTCAATGCGTCCTACAGAACGTCTGCAGGTCGTCGAATGAGATCTGTATTCATGCCATCACTACAAATTCCTTGGAACTCGGAGATACAGGTGACAAACCCTGAATAATGGATTTTTGAAGAGGAAGGGTTTAAATGGATTTAAGGATGGAAAGGAAGGATGTTTCTCGGTCGATGCAGGAAGCAAAACTGAAGGGCAAAACAGTGCCTCCGAGCGCCGAGTGGGAGAGAACTCACTTCCTCTTAATAGCACGTCTGGGAAAATACTGGCACCTGGACAGATGGCGAAAAATGAAAAAGGACAGAGAAAGAGAAAAGAAGCAGCAATGGAAACAGCTGTAACGGATGCATATTACACAAGTGAGTCTGCTGCGAATACCAATGTTGTGTTTCTTTCTGCTTGATCTACTAATCTTCCCCTTGGCATTTGTTTGAGTTTGTTGTCCTGATTCTTTTGCTTTTACACTATTATCAGCATTGTTCTGTTTTATCATTTATTCATGCTGTAATTCTAATACATGTCTGTTTTTTCACTTAACACCTACACATACTAATTATACAAGAGCAAAAACACAAGATTAAAGAAACAGGATAATGAGAAATAAAAAATATGAGCAAGAGATTAAAAAGAGATCAGAGTGGTGGAGAAAGAATATAACAGAACTGGTCACAGAAATGATAAGACGACCATTTGATAATGACCATGTTGTGATCCTACATGACCTCTGCAAATAAATAGAAATTACAAGGGCAGTTAAAAGACAGTGATCTTCAGAAAGACAGAAAAATCCAAAGACAGCGTCACAGTTTCAAAAGGATTCCTGGGAAGATGCACTGGACAGTGATAAGCATTTGGCAGAGTGGACAGAGATCAAAGTGGGGAGGAATCGTGAAGCCCCTGGAGAATGAAGGCGAGGTCACGAATCCGTTTTATTACAGCATCATGGCAACAACCAAAAAATCTCTTGAGTAAACCTACCATGAAAATCAAGAAAAAAAAATGGCCCTAGAACATGTTTCAATGGGCATCACCAGGCAACTAAGAGCTCAGAATGTATTTTGTGTTTTAAACCTCTTGATGCTCTGTCACACTGCGCAAACCTGCTTGTCGCTGCTGGCAGCTGTGTTTCTGAGATGGGAGCCTGCGAGGATCATACTAGGACATAAGAGACAAAAGTCCCAGCCATGACTGACCGTTGTGAAATTGTCTTTTTGGGAGGGAAAAAAAAGCCAATACAAGACTTTACCTGTCTATCATGTCCTTTCGCCAAAATGGTACAAATTGCCCTGTGAAGGGGTCACAGTCTTAATACAGGAAGACTGAAATGTGCACGAGAAAAGCAAGGACGTTTAAGAAAAGGAGAGAAAAGCCAGGAGGTGACAGAGATTTAACAAAACAAAGGTTTGCTGACAGATTCTTTAAGCTGATAGCTATTAGCAGTGAGGCCCCTCAGGCAAAGAGTTCCAACACAGGTCAAAAAGTCAAAACGGTGCAGCTCTGAGGCTCATCCCGAGACAGCGAGGGGTCAAGGCTATAAAACAGAAGATGTGACCCAAGTTGGCTCAAAGTAAACAATATTATAATGAATCCTTTCTGTTTACTGACAGTCTCATACATATTCATGACTGCATGCAGGGCCCACAGGTCGGTTCAGGCTGCGCTCAGCCAGGATCCACGAGTATGAAGAGCAAAGCACCAACTCTGTCAACATTATTTTGTCACATGCGCAGTGTCCAAGTTCTACACTGTATCTCCTCATATCGCAGTGAAGCACTGCAGAATAGAAAGGCAAAGGTCCATCATTGTAAACTGGCCGGTTAATCCTTTTTTTCTGTTTCACTATTAAAATCAAAGAGGAAACATTACATCACCCACATATTTCTGATGGCATGATGGGATACAACCCTATCAGCATTCTGGAGACTTCAGATATCAGATGTTGAATTATTAAAATTTTAGTTCCAACTGTGAAAAGAGCAAAGACAAACGACAGAGAGAAAAATATTTTCTCCTCAGTTATGTTCAGATAAACATAATACAAATAAAAGACAAACAACCAAAAAGTTTACTTTTCATCAAATGAAGGTTACAAAGACACCAACAGAAGCTCTCCAATGTCTCTTCCAAACGTCCAGCAGTGAAAGCTGGGTCAGGGCTAAACTAACAGCCTGAGGCGACGGGTTCAGAGCTCCAACAGCAAGGCCAATACCTGCCATGTCAAAGGCTAGCTATGGCACCTCAGGGCTTCATGTGATGAATTTATCTACGCTCAGCTAATTTACACACGAGGAGTCAAAAGGTCAGCTGCCTCTGATTCCACGGCTCCAAACCAACACGACAGCTTGTTAAACAAAGTTCATGTCCAGCACATGTGGATTCCACGTAGCCACCAATGTGGAAAGTTTAACAGGTACACAAATCAACATGTTGCTCAGAACACCTGGAGGACTTTCCTTTAATTTATAAAAGTGCTCTTTTAAGCACAAGGCAACGACTATTCATTTATGCCACTTCAAAGAAAGCTTAGTTTCCAAACACATAATGAGAAGCACGCTGGGTAGTTTTGTCTTCAAATGTGATTTGATGAGTTTAGTGTTGGCTCACTGAAAACTTTAATTACAGGACAAAAGGTGAGTCAATGTTAACTTGCTGACTTGTTTACTTGCACAATACAAAAGAGAAAACTCTAAATTCTAACAGGTTAAAAACTGAAAGAATCATGCATCAGGATGTGAGGAAATTCTGCAGTGCGTGATGATTCTGTTCGGAATTGAGACATGCTAACTAACTTCGCAGTCACCACCAAGTTCACATCAGTTAACCTAAGGGTAACTCAAGGCCAGCTGAGGCTTCATCTGATTGGCCAAAAGGTCTTTTTCAATGTGTTTATAACACAGGTTCATGTTCACATTGAAAGCACAGTGCTTCAGCACAACCTATAAGCTGGAACATGAATACTGTGTATTATATTCTGTTCATCGTCATTTTATATATATTTTCATTTCTTATTTTTGGATGAGGTTCAGGTTAGAGTGGGCTTATTTGTCTTGCTTAAATTCTTGCTCTGCAGCTTCTCAACAGAGTGTCAGATACGTAAATACATAAATTAGTTTCCCAAAGACAACAGGAACACATTGTTATTCGATGGCAAACCCAGGGCTCTGACATAATTAGAAAGAGGGCAACCGACACCTCAAGCTAATAAGAGCGAGCACTTAATTCCTCCCTGAAACATGAAAGAAGAGCGAGCTGGTTAAGATGCAACCGCACATTCCTCTAAGCTCCAGGCGACATTTCTAATCTCAAGTGTCTTCTGGTCACATGACATATTTAACCCTGCGTCAAACACCATTGGCAAATTCTTCAAGGTGTTTTTTTATTTAAGCTGTGTTCAGAATACGGTGGCCAGAAGACATCAGTTCAGAGTTTATCACATTGAAGACATAAGACACGTTATAGACTTCAGGTCTCTTCATCAGAAACACCAGCAGTCACTGCGGAGCCCTTGAGCAAAGCACTGAGGTCCACATTGCACTAATGAAGGGACTCTCTCGGGCAAAGAGTGCTGTTGCACTGGTGTGAGAATGTCTAACAAAATAAATGTGAAGCAGGGTGGTGAGTTCAACAAGCTTGTTCAGCACAATCCTGGGGAAATGAGGGTTACAGATAAATGGTAAATCCACTGTCATATGCACAGTTTGCAGAAATAAATGTGCTGCAAATCTAAAAGTAGTTGCTTTGACAATTAAAAATATGAGACTGGATAAATATTTTTTACACAGAGATCTCCACGGGATGCAAATTAATCCTCGTTGTTTGTTGTTGTCGAGCCAGTTGGACGTCTGGAAGCTGTTTCACTGCAACATGAAACGATCAGGCCGGACGCGCCTCCATCACAGTAGATTAAAGCACCTCATCACAGTCAGAATAAACCTAAACAAGGACAGGAACACTGGTGTATCATAGCTCATTTCAGCCTTGTCTTAGAGTGGGAAATAAATAGCTCCGGAGTTCAGAAGACGAAATATGACGCTATATCGAAGGTGTTTCTTCGGTCAGCATAAAAGATGACAATCGACTCTCTAAATTCCTTTCAAATCTAATTTATGGTGAGATTGGGGCCAAATTACGACTCCCAATTTGTCTTCATTAGGCTGTGAAATTTTCTTTAATGTTCCGTGTATCTCCAAGGCATTTGTAAAGCTTCAGCTGTCTGCGTCCTGCTCTGTTACTGTGGCATCTTTACTGCTGTTCCCTCTGATACTGATGCTGTTACAGCTGTAAGTGTCAGCCTGCAGACTGAGGCTGAAAAAGGCTTTCAGGTTGTTAAAAAATTAATTCAAGAGTAACTACACCTTAATTTAAGATGACTTCAGTCACAGATACTGTCTGTCACCCGCACATCAAACTCAACATGCGATAACCTCAGTAAAATGTCATTCTGAATGTTTAAAAGAGGGTGAAAAATTACAGAGCTGCTCAGTTAAGCAGACATTTTACTTCCTGCTCTGGGGGCCATGTCCACCAAAGCTGCCAGCATATTTCTTGAGCCGTGAGCAAGGGGAGCGCTGAGCGTCTACTCTGTGCTGAACGCTGCAAATCTGACAATTTCTTCTTCATTCAAATCAAACATTAGTATACAAACACACACTATAAAGTCACCTCACTTTGTCATGTAATATTACTAATTTCTTATAAAACTTACAACCTCGGTGTATCACACACAGCTGGGTGATCAAAGTGCGAGTCACACCGAGAGGCACTGAAGTCGTACAGACGAGTGCTCTGAATGAATCCATAATGACACGAGGACGACTCAGTGTGACGTGCCAGCAATCAGATTGCTCCCATGAAGCACCGGGCAGCGGGAACGATGCCGGAGCAGCAGGGTCACCACCAAACAGATGAGCAGTGATTTTGACACATGTAGAGACGGACTGTCTTTTCAGTCCACACGCTGTCCTTCTGAGCCATCAGGGAACATGTGAAACCAGCAGGATTAAACACCACAGGTTCAGTGTCCTTCCATTTTAGAAACCCCCCCAACAGGAAAGAGAAGAACACCCACTGATGCTTTCTGAAACCTTGTATATTCAGTAAAATCTTTTGAATACACTGTGGTGAGCAAGGCACTTAACCCCCCAATACACACACTCAAAGTCAGCTGACAGTGTTGACTGACTGTAGAAGAGGCTGTAGAACAACAAACAGCTCACTTTCATAATCAGAATAACGTCAGTCGTGGATGTGAACAGTCAGGTCTAAATCTCCTTTTGGTTCAGTCCACATGGTTGAAGGTGATTTTACCTACAACATGATTTACCTTCAAACCCTCCCAAAAAAACAGTTACAGAGACACATTGCTGGCTTCAGAGCTGTAATCCATCACTGTGGAACAATGACAAGTGATAAAGATGTATTTCATTTTGTATTACCTCAGAGGCACTGCAGCATCATGTTTCGTCACGGCAAACCTCGACCTGTCAAGCATACCGTATCATAATGTGCACATTGGCAAGCTAACTGCGCCTCAGGACAAACATTTCCACTGGCACACTCTTGAAGACAAGATACTGTTCACAAATTCTGTACACCTTCCATTATGCACTGGTTCACACAGTGTGTGTACTAAATCAAAGCGCACAAACCAATGAACTCCGTGAGTCTGTGTTTCCACTGATCACAAGCAAAAATCGTGTCACTTTAAGCTGTTATTTCTTCAAATTTGTTTTTCTGTCCTTGTAGCAAGATTCACCAGGTGCCAGACTCCGTACATGACACGTAAAGAAAATGTTAATCAATCATCACTTGTGTAGAAGAGTTGGGGCAACTGGACTTCAGTTAAGCCACAGCTGAAGATCTTCAC
The DNA here is from genome assembly GCF_020382885.2 of Scatophagus argus. Lineage (NCBI taxonomy): Eukaryota > Metazoa > Chordata > Actinopteri > Scatophagidae > Scatophagus > Scatophagus argus. The sequence continues at coordinate 1,308,972 of NC_058509.1, forward strand.
ACAAGATGACCTGGATGAGTGAGACAACACGGACATTTTGCAGCATCTTGTTTCACTCTGACAGGTATCATCAGCACAACCACATGAGCTAATTTTGAACGTTAGGTGAACATGAAGTACGGTGGTGTTAAAAATGGTGAAGGTGTAACTTTGTCATAACGGGATATTAAACCCTACCTGTGTCGCACGTCAGCTAAGAGAGACAACACACCTGACACCAATCGCGCTGCTGCGAGTTCTTGCTGATGTTATTTTCACAGGTACGTCGCCACCTCTGGGGACTGAGGACACACTGTTATCTACAGCTGTGAACGAGGTACTTTGTGTGTGTGTGTGTGTGTGTGTGTGTGTGTGTGCGTGTGCGTGAGGAAGAGGGAGAGTGACACAGACAGTGGGACAAGCAGACAAAAAGTGTGAGGAGAGAAAACAGTGTTCTGGCTGACTGCAAAGCTCTTTAGGTACTACAAGTTTTTATAAATGTTTATTTTGCCTGTCGCTGTTCAGCTTTGTACTCCATGTTTAGCTCTATTTCTACTGGAAAAGACTGAGAGCACCTTAAAACTGGAGTCAAACACCTTGTGTGTGGTCACATACTTGGACCAAAAAAAGCTGATTCTGATCTCAGCAGCGTCTGCTTCCTTTAACTTTTGGTGAATAGTCTGAATTTACATGTTTTAAGGCTTTGCTTAATTAAAAGAACAAAAAAGTTGGCTATGAAGTTCTGACAGGTATGACATGAAGTAACACTAATGGACTGTGCAGTACTGGATTAATTTTCATTTTGGGAGAATTATTTAAAGGATTGCATGGGCATTGGGCAAAAACACATCATTTTGAATCGTATATTCTTCAGATCCCCTGATGCAGGCACAGAGAGGAGGTGACATGACGTGTTGAGGGTTTTCTGGTCATCTAATCTGCAGTAACCGTACCTTTATTTTTACCTCTATGCACTGAGGGGGTCAGTGGTCACTAAATGCAGCTGCAGCTGCTTCACAATTGAAAGCCTTAAAGAGCGTGACTGACAAAAACCATGAAAATCATAAAATCGGATTAAAATTGGAACGACTGCATAAGGACAAAGTCAGCTCATCTGCCAGTGAAATGAGAGGGAAAAACAAATGAAAGGAGAAAGAAAAAGTCCTTGTCAATAAGGAGACATGTCAGACAAGGTGAAAGAAAGTGAAAAACAGGAGTAACAAAAGAACAAAAGGGGGAAAAAAGATGGACAGCAGGAGAAAGAAAAGGGAAGATGGGAGCTGGAGAAAGGTATGAAGCTGTAAGATAACGACAGATTAAAAAAGATCTATGGAAGTGAACAAAAGGGAGGGTGAAAACCTGTGACAGAAAAAATAAGGAAGGAAAAGTTAATGAACAATGATAACTAGAATCTCATACACACACACACACCACACAACAGTCACGTCTCAGTTTCCACTCATGTCTGTCCAGACTCATATGATATACTGTATGTCACCTGCAGCTCAGCGTCATCTGAACCAATGAGCCTGGTTACCAGTGTGAGTGTGTTATCTCTATCTCCATAGAGGAAAACAAACTGACAGATAGCTCTGAAAACTCTGAGGGAACTACCAGTCGACCAGATGTTTACAGCACGAAGACAGAACAAACAAATAAACAAAGAAAGCAGTTCCAGACACTGATAGATACACTGGGTCATACTTCCATGACGGAGGAGAGAGAAGAAGAGAACACACATTTACTGACATAATGCACGGAGTTTATATGCTGGAAGGGACAAGTGAAAAAAACAAACAAAACCAACTGCATATGCCAAAGTGTTGTGCAGGAAACTGCAGACGAACAAACACTGATACAAGCACGAGCAGATTTCAGTCAGCTCAGTCAGCACACTATAGTTTTGTTTGAGCTGATTAAACACAAAGCTAAAACAGCACAGGCTCCAGACAACCTGCTTTAACCTGCCTGGACACTTAGCAGCATGCATGTTCATGCTGCTGGCTTCACGCTGTCCCCACTCTCCCGTCTCCCTGTGTCCCCTCATTCCTCAGATCTAAACAGGGTTGTCACAGTGTCAAATAGAAGGTGATGGAGCTTCATCTGAACTGAAACCCCTCCGCCCAGCCCGCATTACTGGCCACTCTGTCTCCCCTCGCTCTCTCTGATTTCACTAAATCAACATGTCTTCTCATCTCTGGCCTCCCCTGCACAGATGACTCATCGTTTCATCATTCTTCTTTAGTCGTGGCGTAGCAGAAAGACATCGCACTGAGCTGCTGATGTGTCCCTCTTCTTCATCTGTGGCCTGCCGAAGAACAGGTGTGTGTCAAAGGCTTTCCAACAGCTCAGTGTGGAAATGGGAATTAAATTACTCGTGTAGCAGTATTACTTAGCCACCAAGCGCTACAATGTGCTTCCTTTGTTTGTACATTCCTCAAACAAGACTTTGCACAGGATTCAGCTCTTCACAGCTTGAAAGTATTTGACTTACATGCATACAATCATACAACTCCGTTATCTGTTTTCACACAAAGATTTTCAAAATGTCTGTCTATGTCTGTATGCCAACATTTGGCTGAATAAGCAATAAACCAAACGTATTCAGTGTCCTCCCACCATGTGTACAGCCCCATATTGTGTACACAAGAAACAAATCCACATCAACATGTCCAAGTATTGACATATGCAGCAGTGCAAATCCACATCTTGACTGTCCTTGTGCAGCTGCACATTGCTACAGTTGACACACTGTTCATGCTGACAAGTTTACCCAAGCCTGACACACCATCTGTCTCTGTATAGATACATCCTCAGTGCAGAGAAATGAAATGTCCACGCACAAGAGAAAAAAGAGCAGATGAATCATGTCTTATATTTTTATCATGATATCAGCACTGAACGTTTAAAGTCAGACTAACAGCAGAGGAGAAACGACCACACGACCACATGAGACAGTGAAACACAGCTACGAAGAGGAGTTTCTGAAATGTGGATGAACATCTTTATGAGTATCATGTTTACTTCCACAGCCCGACTGGAACCAAAGCCAGTCCGCTTAATTCAGCCACTCTGGGTTACAGCCTCTGAGGTTTAGCATATTTCCAAATTTTGAGGCAAATTCAGACCACACAACCAGTGTGAAAGCACACTGATTATAAACACAGGAATGTAAAGTAAAGCCATGCCGAACAAACAGAGAGGAGAAAACTATCGCTGCCTAAGTACAGGTTGGAGAAGCACACAATTTGATCTGCAGACAGACAGCTGTGGGGAAGCCTAAATTAACTGTGTCTGAGTGACTCGATCTTATGTCACACACGTTGTATTTGGTTCTTTTTCTCTCAAACACACACACACACACACACACACCTCTGATGAGTGGAACAGGAGGTCCAAGCTGTGATTTCATTATTCCTGCCTGTCCTCTGCTGACACAGTCTAATTATCACAGCCTGAACAAATGGACCAGGAATTAGACCTCAATAAATGGGTCATGTCAGGGCACACACATAGATGTACGCACACACACACACACAAAGACTGGTCTGGTGAGTGTCTGGATTTGAAAGGTCACAAGTCCAAGATCTGAAACGGAGTCTTTGACCAAGACACTGAATGTCAAGCTGAAGGAAATTGTGGTTTTACAACTTGAACTTTTCAACTGCCTTTCGTCAGGCCTGCGGGCTATGAGGAGACTTTACTCTGCAGATTATTTGTAGAGATAAAAAGTGGCAGAAATCAGCCAGCAGTTTGAACTGGAAAATGATGAATGAAAGATATTAAACTGCAAAATGTGACAAAATGAAAGCTTCACGTTGCATTCAAGTTGACCTGCACAGTGCAGTCACATGAACAGAATTACTGACTGCCTGCAAATGTGTGCAGGGATTTATAGTAACAAAAAAACAAAAATGCATTTGGCATTTTCACCTTCAGCTAACCTCAGTTTTATATCCTTGTTAAGAAACTTGCTCCACACACAGGAGGTTCAGGTATGTAACACACACACTTTTCAGCATCGATTCTGCGCTCCGGTGAGTAAAGACGACAGTGATGTAACTCGGACTGACAGAACCGACAAATCCAAACAGCGTGTGCTAATTCAGATGGATCACTGAACCGTGGCCTTGAATGATTTGGATTCCAATTGGATAAGATAGTGTGTCGGGGTGCAGGAGTGATTACACAGAGGCAAAGCTCAGTATGTTTTCAAATGACTGTGATGTTACACAAGCAAGCCCACACCTGCCTGCTGCTGCTCTGCCGACAAGACGGTGCCCTGAAATGTAATGCTGAGCGTAACTGCAAGACCGCAAATTCCTGAAACAGAATCGTCAGTCTGCAGTTTGAGCAGTGCAGTAACAACACTCTAAGTAAGTAAAGTAAGTTCGCTCAGGTTCCGATCCTGCTATCTGAACAACTTAACTGTGGACAAGCACTAAAGTGTTGCACGTATTATCATTCAATCTATTTATTACATTTTCGAATTCTGTTCACTTCAGCTCAGCATTCAACACCATCATCCCTCAGCAGCTGGATGGTAAGCTGGGCCTTCTGGGTCTGAACACCTCCAACTGCAACTGGATCCTGGACTTTCTAACTGAGAGACCTCTGAAAGTCTGGACTGGCAGCAACATCTCCAGCACCGCCACACTGAGCACAGGAGCCCCACAAGGATGTGTGCTCAGCCCTCTGCTGTTCACACTGCTGACTTATGACTATGAGGCAACGCACAGCACATCACAGCAATCATCACGTTCCCGATGACACAACCGAGGTGGATCTCATCAGTCAATAACTCGTACCTGAACATCACCAAGACCAAAGAGATGGTTGCGGACTTCAGAAGAGCACAAAGTGACCACTCTCCACTGAAAACTGATGGCTCCACCGTGGAGATCGTCAAGAGCACCAAGTTCCCTGGTGTACACCTAGCAGATGGCCTCCTCTGGGCCCTCAACACAAGCTCCACTGTTAAGAAAGCCCAGTAACGGCTCCTCTTTCTGAGGAAGTTGAGGAAAGCTCATCTGCCCCCCCCATCCTCACCACCTTTTACATGGGGACCATTCAGAGCATCTTGTGCAGCTGCATCACTGCTTGGTACGGTAACTGCATCGCAGCAGACCACAAAAACTTGCAGTAGGTAATGAAAACAGATGAGAAGATCATTGGGGTCTCTCTCCCCTCCATCAAAGACATCTACACCACACACTGCATCTGCAAAGCCATCAGCATTATGGATGACCCAGCACACCCATGACACACAGTGTTAACCGTCAAAGGGTACCGAAGGATTCAGACTCTTCCGGCCAGACTGTGCAACGGCTTCTTTCCCCAAGCCAAGACTCCTCGATTCTAAGAGACTGGACTGAGTTCACTACACAGCAATGCACACTGCCACCTTACACCTCACACCATTTACAATAACTGTCCTACCTGCACTTTATGGCTGTCTCACACACTCGTTACAGAAGTGTGTTCTGATCTGTCCTGCTCCTTTTGTGTTCACTGTTCTCTCTTGCACTGTGTACCATCTTTGAGCAGTATGTATGGTCTTTAACCTCTCCTGTAGTGTCGATATAGGTTCTCAGTCATCCAGGTCATGGTGTTGTTAATGTAGTACCTGGTCCCTGGAGGAACGCTGTGTCGTTTCACTGTTCTGCTATACTGTAAACAGCTGAAATAACAATAAAAAAACACTTGACTTGACTTTCCATATTACATGCATGGTCACCGCTCTGTCATCTCACTCAATGTTCCACCCACAGTTGATCCGATCTGATAGGCTGTACATCACAAGTTACAGCCAACCAACAGCGAAGGCCGCTGTGCCCGACATGCTGACAGAGACTGAAGCTGTGTGTCAAGGTGAAGGCAGCAGGTATTTCTGAAGTTATCGAACAACACAATCTCATGATCTGCTGCTACGATGACCAGCATGCCCAGAGGCACAGCCAGCAGGATCTCATCCAATGGAGGCCGAAGTAACGGCTTTTAAATCAGCCACTTCAGAGCGAAACACAGCACACGTCTGTCTTCATCTTTTCACTGCAGCTCTGACAGCACAAGGTCCAAACCTTTTCCATCCCAGAATAATATCAAGCTTTAGCCAAAACTCAGACAAACACCATTAACAAACCCACAGTGCTGTCCACAATGAGCTGCCATGGAAACCAACATGAGTCACACTGTCAATCCTTCAATACAAATTATTTGGGTGTACATAGAGTTCACTTTCCCAGGCAAGCGTTAATGTCGAAAGCCTGGGCAGCGACATATTTTAGGCCTTCGAGTGTTTGGTCACCAGTACTTTGGATGGACTGTTTCTGACACACAGAGCTACAAAATGTATTTTTCACATATCTGTGTGGAGTAAGATGAAAGGAGATCTAGTCCTGCAAAGATGTGAAGGTAACGTCTTTACTTTTACATCAAACTCTCCCTCCTGCCATTTTCTAAGGGGACAAGCCTCAACATAAAAGCCTGGGCTGGCAGGAGAGTTTGGGGTGCAATGTGTCATCAGATTTCTCAGGAGGGAACATCCCATTACAGATGTTTCACAGCTAAAGTACATCCTGAAGGAGGTCGGCTGGATGTTCTGCCAGAAGCAGACTGATTAAATGATAGCTGTGCGTTAGAGAATGTGAGTTTGTGCCAACAGGTTCTGCTCCTGCTTCACTGTTTGTTAAAAGTTTCTTTCATTTGCAATCCAGTCGATATAAAAGTAAAAATGTGCTTTCATAAGGCAAACAGCTTTATAACAATATGCTACAGTGGGAACAAAGGTACCCAAAGGAAAGTAAACCTGAAAACATTTAAGACTGTTGAGGGGAATCTTTAAAGTTGAATCAATGAGCAATAAAATAGACTGGTTACAATAAAATGAAGTTAAAAAATAACTTTATAACTGTCAGCTGAACAGAATCATAAAACCATTAAGGAAAATACATAGGAAAAGAAGGACGACACCATAAATTGAACTATCAAAGAACACACAACTTTTTTTATACACCCAAAGACCCAAACCATTTGACCATATGGAACACAACACACTGAAATGCAGCTAAATTTGCACTCAGCTAAATCAAAATATGACACACAGGCCTACATTACATAAAGCAGAAGAATTCAACTCGTTACCTCATCAGAAGTAAATGGTTACTAGAACAGAGCAGAAAGGACAGATAGGAGGACACACAGGTGTATGTGCTCACCTGGAGGGACACCTGTGGATGGCACCTGGGTGCTCTGAGAGTGAAGCGAGAGACAGGATGAGTTATTGTGCTCTCATGTCAGATTACACTCGACATCCATCACACAATGGAGGGCAGCCGGCAAGAGAATTGGACAGACTAATAGTCTGTCTGATAAGCAGGAAGCCAGGGGCAGCAATATAAACTTTATTATATGAGCCCATGTTTTATTTTAGTCAGCACTGACACAATGGCTGGCAGGTCAGGTGTCTGGACCCTGCTCGACAAAACTCTAACACCTGTCAAAGCCTGACAAGCCACTCTATGGAGGTCAAGATCTCCTTCATCTTCTCCTCAGATGGGTCAGAAAACTTTTCACTCAGATTTGAGCTTGTTTACTTTCTGAGGGTCTCCTCCTGTTGAATACCTAAACACAAAGTTTCATTGCAGATATAAGACGATGTTTGTTTTGACTGACCTAATTCTGAGTATTTAGCCATATTCTGACAAAATATAAGTATCGGGACTGGATGGATGATGGATGGACAGTGATGAAGTGGGTTATAGTCAAAGGGATGTTTGAAAACTCCAAAGTGGGTCACTACTGGAATCATTTGTAACTGTTGGATCCGAGCTAATTACAGCTGCCATCTACTGCAAAGGAGGAAGCTCAAAACTCTCAGACCTACAGGGGACAGCGATTACTTAACACTCTTCTTTAAGACATAAACCACAGAGCGTGCATTTCACCTGCAGTACAGGTGAAACGCACAACATTGGAGGACAAGCACGATGCCTGAATTTAAGACTGACAGCCATACATGCAGGCAGGCAGGCAGCTGTTAAAGGTCTGATCAGCAGCCTAAGAACAGGCCTGTGAGGCTACAGCTGAGGTATTCAGCAAGTGTGGGCAAGGAGCAAACTCAGCTACGAGCACGGAAATGTAGACGGAGAGAAGTGAGGCTGTAAGTAAGAGCAGGGAGGGAGGAGGCCAGAAAGAACAGCGCTGAGACAGAGCTGACAGTGAGAACTGAGAGAAGAAGAAGAAAAGGGAGAGGAGGAAACAAAAAGGAGACAGCAGACTGTCCTATCATAAACCAACATTTCAATACACCTTTGAGCAAAGTGTGTAAAATTAAATGTAATACTTTCATCAAATGCAATCCACAACTTATATTCTGATCAGGAAGAGCACACGTATCTGCACAGTACTGATACAGGCAGGCAGAAAAAGACGGATAAATGAACAGATTAAATTTAAGACTAGTGCTGAATCCATAGCTCAGGTATCATGGCAACAAAATAAAAAAAGAGAGGAGAAAACTGGGAGAACTTTATCAATCTAAAGTCATCCTACACATCCCACACATTTCATTTGATGTGTAAAATGATTGTGTGTGTCATACATCCAGTATGCTGTATGCCATGTTTTAATAAGGAGGAAAAGAAAGGGAAGACTGAGAACGAAAAACAAAGCCAAAGAGAGTCACAAGGCCACAGACTGAATAGAGTCATGAGAAAAAGTGATGGAGAGGAAAAAAAAACCTCTTCAAACTGAGATAGCAGTCAAGAGAGGAAAGCAAAAAGCTGGTGAAAAAAGGGAGGCAAAGGGGCTGAGGATGGGTGTGTGTGTGTCAGAGGGCGCGTGTTTCAATAATACAAGCAAGAAGACGGTGGCGGTGGTGGAGTCACATAAAAAAAAGGAAAGTGTCTATCACTGGTTGGCTCATCACTCCCTGATCTGTCCTCATTAGCCTACGGCCGGTTAGAGCAGCTTGGACATGTAGCAGGTGACTCTCTCCCTCTCTCACACACACACACACACACACAGTATATCTAGTAAATATTCTGTCATCTTCACTTTCGCAAGACTCAACATTCAGCACTTCAGTGTTGTTGTCAAACCTGACAGGCTGCATCGGCAGCTTGAAAGAACAACATAAAGCGGACATCAACTCTGAGGAGACTTGCCGTTAATAATAACACAGTCCAACAAAGGTCAGCCATGTTGGGCTGAATGACAATGAGCAACGTTTATCAGCTATAAAAGAAGCCTCATCTGCAGGTGCAATGACAAGCGGCTTTAAAGTGAAATCCACAAAGATCAGAGTCCATACATTCACCAACAGCAACGCAGTCTTAAGATCAGTAAAAGAAAACTGGACCACGAACAAAACAGCTCCAAAAGAGAAGTTGGTTTATCTTTAAAACTCTGCAAAGTTAAACGACCCACCAGAGATAAACAGGAGATGAACAAACACAAACACAAGTTTCACACTAGACATAACTCAAGATTTTAAAACACGTACTACATTTTAGAATGATAACAATTATTAGCCTGTATTAATTACCACATTAACTTTTACATGAACATATTACGTAACTAATAACTTGCTGTTTTCAAACCAAATAATCACTACTTGGAATACTGACAGTTATGTACTTCTGTTTAGAAAAGTGATTTTATTCAAACCAAATATTAAACATTTATTAACTAGACTAACAATAAATAACTATATCAAAGTTATTTCCATTTTCTTATGTGCATTGTCTGTGTTCATGCTAGCCTACTGCTAACATGTGCACAAAACAAGCTGATATTTTCCACTGAAACTAAAGAGGTAGAAGTTGAAGTAGAACCTCTTCAATTACATCCATGAATGTAACTTATGAAATAAAAACTCACTGATTTGTGTATTAGTGATGCCAGTTTGTTTAATATTTTGAGCGTGACGTCAGCACAAACTCCACACTGGTACAAAAAGACTTGCCCAAAGTGAGATGTAGCGAGACAGAAGAGGAGCAGCAGTAATGAGTCAAAAAGAAAAAAAAAACCAAACAAAAGTACACTTATTGAAGTCAGAGATTTAATTATCTCAGCGTTTTGGATCCGATCCTTTTTCCCTCCCTTCGATCTGCCATCACCCTCTCCTGCTTTGACTAATCTTGTGCAGCAAGTGCAAACACAGCCGGTGAAGTCTAGCACCCATTTTAAAACATCTGTCGAGTGTTCTCGGGGAGAAAAGGCTGACATCAGATCTGTCACATTTGCAGCCACTCAAACACCTTGAACATTAGTGAAGTGTCGATGTAGAGGAGAAACTGTCTCCACCCTGTACAATGTATAATGTTATATATTATATATAGTGATGAATTTTTAGTCACATTTCATTTAAGTGTTTTATTCGAGTACATGAATTTAAAAGGTACATCACCCCTAGACTTGGGCCTGATTGGCTATCTTTCAATAAAACATCCTAAAGAACAATACTTTCATTCTGACTCAAAAACTGCAAACTGATCAGAATACCTGGATAACGTAATGCAGGATCTCTGATTCTGCAGCACCTCCTCAAGTCTAGTAAAAATTAAAGCACATCTTTAATCCAATGACGTTTGCCGCTGCATTACCTTAACTTGCCCATGAGAGCAACAAGATTTTATCTCATCTCAACTCTGATGCTGCCACACTCCAAAACTGGTTACACGACTCAGTTACCACACGAGAAAATCTAATAGCACGAAACCCCAGACAGGATTAAAATGACCCCAGGACGGCAAAGCTGTAATTTCATGTAGAGGCTGAGAGGTTTGTAAAGTTTGTGTCGTCTGGGGGACAAGAAATCACAGACCGCCAAACCTCTCCCAGCAAGACTAAAATCCACATTTAGGGGTTTCAGGGTGTAATTATGAGAGGAGTGCTGAGGCGATGAAGTGAAATGAGGTTTGCCATGACAAGAAACTCAAGTTCTCTTGCAAATGTTGAGATTTTTTCTTCCTCATTCTAAACAAAGACAAAAGAAAAATAAAGCATACAGTTTAATCAAAAGGAAAAGTAAACGTGCTGCAACAAAAACATAAATAGAGGAAGTTATATAATAATAAATGAGATGAGGTGGATTAAGATTCACCAAAAAGATGACAGAGAAACCAAAACGATTGTGACGATTTTTAAAGCAGAAGTTATAATTTGGGTTTGAGACGGCAGCCAAACGTTTGCCAGAAGTCACATCTGCACCGACATTAACGCCATTCATGTCACGGCTCTGAAACACAACAGCACTCACACACATCGAAAGGTCGCATTTTCAGAAGCTGCAAAGGAACATGACACAAGATCAGGCTTCTGTCAACAGAACGCTGACACTGCAGACTTTCATTCAACATAACGTTTATTGTTTTGGATTTACTAGACACAAAAAGCAAAGACTCTGATTCCAAGCCTAATGACACACACAGAATGGACAAAAGATAAAACTGAACTAACAGCTTTATAGTACAAAAACCAAACAGCGACATTTTGTGTAAGGCTTTGAAACATTTTGGCTTACCTGCTTGTCTCCTGCATCTTCCTTGTGGTCTCTGATTGTGCACCTCAGCATGGGTGCTTACAATCACTTTCAAAATGATAATAGGCTTGTTTACTGAGCTCTTCTCTCCACTCATTTCCTGACTGTTCCAGGCTCTCGCTTGAAATCTGTTTTTCACAGCATTTCATTTCCTTTCCTCCATTTTCTGAGGAATGAGGCTCAATGATAATCGTTGCGTGAGGACACGAACATAACATTTACATTCCTTTCTTCTGCAAAATGTGTCAGAACGGTTTGCGTTTCCGAAAAGGATGGACAGATTAGGAGAATCTTCTCATGGTGAATCAAACTTGTTTTCCATCAGCGGCGAATGCAGCCGTCTGTGGCAAAACTCAAAGGCCTCTTCAGCTTCCACTTACCTGTTTTTGTTGCGCTGTTGCTCTTTTCTCCTCTGTCAAAATCTCAGTCTGAGGAAGGTCAGCACATTAAAAATGATAGCTTCGTGCGTGAGCGATGCTGAGCGAGATGAGTCTGCACTAAGGTGAACTGAGCTGAGAACAGAGAAGTCTGCAGTGCTGTCATCTCCAATTTGTAAAGAGAAATTGTTCTTGGTTGCAGGACATTTTTCTGACTTTCCCTATTGAAGTTGTTCTTGAAAAATGACAGGTTGACTTGCTGCCACGGCAATTCAAAAGCTCTGCTCTTGTTACACATGTGGGGTCTCAAATCCAGATGACCAGACACCAACAGACGGTTGTGTCAATCTTCAGTTTCAGTGTTTCTGTTCGCCCGGCTTGCATCCTCTTTCCCTGTCGTGGATCTTACCTTCTGAAATCTCATTGTTCTCCTCAGTGACTCCACTGCTGTGTGTCCTCTGGGACTGAACCATCTCGACGCCTGATCGCTGAGCTGCTAGAGGCAACACACAAAGAAATGTACATTAAAGAGTGGAGAGGAGCGGAGGAGAGAAATACAGGAACCTGGTCAAGATGAGTTAATCAAACAAATCAGAACATGAGAAGAGAACAGACCAAAACACATATGAAATGATTAAGCATTTAAGAGAAGGCGACAAAACAAAAACAGTTGCTTGCTAAAATGCCAAGAACAGACTCAACTGAAAAAGATACCATGATAACAAATTAGAAAGCATGAGCATGTTCAAGCTTTTATGTAAGAAACAAGCCAAGAGGCATCAAGTGAAAACATCAAAACCTTCCTTACTTTGAACAATGAGGCACAGCATGACTACAGTTTAGGCTCTGATGAGCCTGAGGAGCTCAGTGAATGAACACTGATGCTTTCTAGTTTCGTACAAGTCAGCTTCTCATTATTTCATTTTGGCACTTTTGTTGGCAATAATCAGGAAATCACTTTGCTGTAAGAGTGATGCTAAACGTTAAATATCAGCTAGTTGATATCACGCCCCACCAATCCGACTCAGGTGAGGTTTAGACTGTGAAAACCACAGTGACACCAGAAGCTCCCTGACCTGATGTTGTTGTGTGAATACCAAGAGTCATCACAGTGCTGCTGTATACTTTTTCAATCAGTGGTGCAACAACAACAACAACAACAACAACAACAACAACAACAAGACATTTGTCAGCACAGGAGCTTGTGTGATTCTGAAAGAGCAGCATGATATTCTTGATGCTGACTCAAAGGGCTTTTCAGTCGTGACTAAACAAATGTCTGGAGGAAATGGCTCCTGCAGATTTCTGCATGACAAATCCTCTTCAGAAGGTCTACGTGGGGTATTCCTTCTTCCTGAAGTGCCGTGTGACAAGCAAATATCAGCAGGTTCTTGAATGTCAGTGACTGAAACAAAGGAAACAACTCACTTGGCACATTGTCACATTTGCAGCCGCAGCAGTGAGCTGAGGCGTGCTGTTGTTGCCAATTGTGTAGTTGCTGCTGTTTGAATTCCTTACTGTTTTACTCAACTTGTCTTACGCTCCATTAGCCAAATAAAGAGCACGGGTGTCACTGAACAACAGGAGCACAACAGGAGCTCTCAACAGGTTCACAGAGATATTCTCATTTCTGTTTTGTGTCTCCTCATCTCCTCCCTCTTCCGTCCTCCTGCCTGTGACTCAGAAATCAACCTCAGCACGCCATCTTGAAGGATGTCTTAATTTCTAAAATGCATTTGGAGGAGAGAGGAGGCTTGCTGGAGGAACATTAAGTAAAGCCTTTCTGACATACAAGGAAGGAGCTGCTGTTACTCTGATACATCAGCTGGTACAAACCGACAAATGACAAGAGAGCAACACTTTCCAGCATGTTGCTTTTGGTCATGCCCTAATCAGTGATGTCACAGCAGGTGTTCTGCCAATCACAGCTGACTAAAAATATCTGCAGTGACATCACTAACTGGAGCCAGAAGTGCTGGCTGATGTCACATAGTGATGCCAGCCCTACTCATCACAATGTCTTCAGGTTGTTGCACTTACATCTCAAGTTTGGTTGGCTTTACAACAACATTTAATAATCAGGTCCCACTTTAGCAAACCAAGCAAGTCAGTCCGAGGGCAGCACAAACACTGCTGGAAGAACTGGCAGCATCAATCAAACAGTGCCTGTCAGAGGAGTCATGCTGCTGAGGGCTGAAGATTCAGTAAAAGTCTCTTACCTTCATGTTTGGCCTGAAGTGGCTTGCTCTGCTGTCTTCCCTTGACTGCAATAATCTTAAAGTTGTACTCTTTAGACGGGTCAAAGTCCTCGATGAGCAGCTTTGCCTCCTGCTTCGACACCTGAACCTCCTTCTGCTCTCCACCTGATCCAGGATAAGAGAGGAAAAGCCACTCAGCTGAAGTATGATGATGGAAGAGAAGAAGAAAACAGCTTTGCAAGGCATTGTGGGATTTATGGTGAAAAGCAGGACTGACATGAAAACAAGGAGGGGCTGAAAGCTAAAACTTTTCAATGTTATGCAAATGAGGGTGAAATTTTTCTGCCATTGTTGTGTGATTTCTTAGCGCTCTTTTCATCTGTAAGATCTTGTTTGACGATTTATAGTTTAAAGAGAAACTCAAAACATCCTGAAGATCTTGTTTCTGCTGACCTCATGTGGTTGCCCCCTGAAGAGACCAAAATCACCCTGCTAACTGACTGTAATGAAGGAAGTCACTCAGGGCAGAGTGATGACTGTTTCACAGGTTTGTCTAAACAAGAGGAGGTTAGAGGGATATACTTATTGTTGTGTATACCTACAACGTTCCTTTATTTGTTACGAGATAATTTACATGGTCTGGCATCACTTTAAATGTGAACATTAATAACCAAGTAATTACATTTACATAAATTCAGTACAGGCGCTTGCAACAGCAACAGAAAATCTACAGCCTGCAAGCTAAGAGCTTCCAACTCAAACCTGAAGGCGCAAATAAACCTGCAGACTGAGCTCCTGTCGACGCAGGCCTTCGCCCGCTGCAGGTCAAATGTTACAGACTTGTGCTATGCAGATATATCAATCTGAGACATGAAGGGACAAAGTCACCTGACCAACACTTAAACTGTGCCAGCCTGGAAAGAAAGAACAAAAAGGAGACAAATGAACGAAAGAAAGACAGAAAGATCTTCAAGCTGGTTTACAGTTACATTCAGCTTAAAATCTTTTTTCTGCATAAACATGATTCTGAAAGATTTCTGACAGGAAGAAATCCTAATTTTCCAACATTCACTTGAAAATGATGATCTTGTTTTCTAGCTACTTCTACCTTCACAGGGAACTCACTGTACGCAGTAATGACCAGTGTCTCCAGATCACATCTGCAGGTGCATAAACCATCATCTTCTTGTGCCCAAACTGAACTGCAACAACTCACTAAATGGCTTCTGTAAATGCTCTGACAGCTCAGGTCTGCAAGCTGCACTTCAACAAGAACAACTGGTTTTAGCCAGCGATGCAGTGACTAAAAACTGCTTGTAACAGTTCAGAATTGAACAGAGTGCATTTATACAGTGTTTTTATTGACCACACTTTACGATCTGCCCCTCATTCAACCACTCACAACTGATCCGTGTCCTGCTGAAGGACAGGAAGTACTGTGGTTCAACGTGCCAACCCTGCTTCTTACTTGCTGAACCATAGCTGCAACACAGTACAAAACACTGCAATAAAGTACAAAGCAACAACACGTACTATAATGCACCTGATTTTAGACAGCAAAATTGAAAGATAATGTATGTGGTTAGTTTAATGTTAGAGCTGCAACAAATAGTCAAGAATCAATTAGTGAGTGGCAAAATTTAGTTGCCAACGTCTGAGAATCAACTGTTCATTTTTCAAGTAAAAACTTCACATCAAACATTTGCTGGTTCCAGCTTCTAGAAAGTAGGGATTTGCTGCTTTGATAGAGAATGTTCCACTAATAACCTTTACTGAACATACCAAACTATCATCAAGCATTTGAACTGTACACACCTACGACACACCTCTCTGCATTCTCAAATCCCTCAGAAAAGAAAATGAACACAGAGGAGCCCTCTGGCATCACAAACTCAGGAGAGGAAAGACTAACACCTTTATTAACGCCTGAGGTGGCGATACCTCACCACAGCAAAAAAGACCACTGGTAAAACAAATTAGAACATCAAGTAAAAGTTAAAAACCAAGAATATGAACAGAAAATGTAATAAGGAGTAAAAATGAATAAAAATAATCAGCATTTAATCCTGCCAAATGTGCTTTGCTGTCATAGCAGCAGAAGGTTTGGCAGAAGTCAGCAGTTTACAGACTGACGAGAAGCGTAGGTTTCCATTTCCTGGCTGAGTCCACCATGTGCACATATACTGACTAAGTAGTTCAAGATCATCACATACAAATTAGTTTGCATGTTTCAGATGAAGAACAAGTATTCATCACTTCTTTGCTTTTTTGGGATTAAATTCCTTAAGTCATTTAGCCTCCTGCTAAGTTCTTTTCCTGCTGCAGTTGAGATCAATAAATCCCCTGAAACTTTCAGATATGCAAACCAGTTTTCTAATGTAAAAAGAGTTTTAAAAACTGACTTTCCGTCACCTGCTCATGCATGTCAGCACAAACACCACCATGTTATCATACATTTCTAAAATAATTAGTTTGTCTCCTTATTCAGGAGATACAAACCTTCATGCAGATCCTCTGTATGTTGCTGTGTGCCTCTTGTTCAATCTCTGAGTGAGGAAGAGTCAGGACATCAGCCACAGTAAAAAGCTCAGTGGGCTCCACAAAAACTCCCCACTGATGAAGAAAATTAACTATGGTTACCGTCACTGCTTTTCCACCTTTGTTACACTCATGCTGATAACAGCGGCCTGCAGCGAGAAGATGATCGTCCCCGTCATTCACCTCCCTCACTTGGCCCAGGAGGCATGCAGCCACTTCCAGTTACTTTCTGAAATCAGATTTTTTTTTTTCTTCTCCTTTTCTTTATAACTAAGCACTACCCAAAGGCAACATGTTGCAGAGCGAGCTGTGTGGGCATGTCTCAGAAATGAGGCCATCATGCTTTGGTGAAAATGTCAGGCCAGTATGAATAACTGTAAGATTATGAAAAAGGAAGCAAAGCTGTCCAGCATATATATGAGGATACATGTGTAAACTGAGGCATTTCCACATCATGAGACAAAAGATGTCTAAAGGAACTCTAGGAGAAATGCATAACCTACACCGAAGAAAACTTTTAACTGAGCCACAAGAAAAGGAAACAACATGTTTTCTTTGACAGAAACCGCAGATGATGAGATTTTGTCTGGATCAGTCACACCGCTTCTTTCATTTATCTATACCCAACATCCCTCTTTGCACTGACTCCCTCTCTCCACCTCCATCTTTCATTCTGCTCTCAAGTATCTCCCTCCTCTTATATTCCTGTGTCATTCCCTCCATCCATTTGGCTCTCCCTCATGGTGTCTGGGGATGGCTGCCTGCATTTACTGCATCTTATCTGGCATTTTCTTCATTGCTGTGATCAAACAAACAGACCCAAAGTCATACCCAAAGCCACAGGTTTACGTCACCACTGGATAAAAGCAGCACCAGTGGCAGAGGTTGACTCCACCATCAAACAGGCCTCGATGGATGGCCTGCAACTCGGGTAAAATGTGATGTTCCCATCCAGTTTTGAGAAAAAAAGGTGTCAGCACAAGATGCTTCCTAAAAGGTAATTTATATAATATACAACATTGAAAAACTATTCTTCTTTATCAGGAACAGTCATCATAGATCTCATCCGATTGAAGCCAGATGGGACTTCCAGGTCAAACAAGTCAATTATGTCAACATGCACACATCAGATTCTATGACAGGAACAGTGATGGGTCTTCTCTGTGTAAACACACCTGTCCCAACAGTCTTAGGGAAATACAGTCTAATCTATTCAGATGTTTTTTGTCAGGCTTCAGCATCTGACAGCACCCAAGTGATAGTTTGGTTTTTGGAATAATGTGAACAAAAGAACAATCAGACAACACATGCCTCCACTCTTCTATGACATGCAAATGTGCAAGTGCGTCCACTGCAAGATCTGGATACATTTCCAAAACTAACAAAAGTGTGTCAAAATATGTTTGTGTGTAGCTGAAGCATCGCATCACCTCAATCATCAGTTATGACCCTTACTGGGCCCATTTGTGTTATTATTTGGTTGTGTTGGGGTCATGGACTTACAACCCGCAGCCAACAACCAGTGTGCAGGGTGTGAGTTCAAGAACTAAAAGCATAGTGACCAGGTTACAAGGCTTCCACCATTTTGATGTATGAAGAGCTGAAGGTGTGTGACTTACATGTGTTTTATCATCCTACAAAATAAAAAAAGACAAAGTTTCACCTTCCTGCAGGTTTGGGCATGTGTGTTAGTGTGTTCACTTCTGCTTTAGAATGTAACCGCTGTGAAACAATCTCACAATAATGTTTTACTTCTTCTCATTCGCTGCTCAGTCGACCACTGCTACAAGTAAATGTGCGTAGCGAGTGAAATCAAAGTGAGATTTTACTGTATCTCCACAAATCCACAGAGGGACCCCTGCTGGGCCTCGCGTCTTACTATGAGAATCTTTTTTAACTGTGATATAATTACAAGCCCTCAGCAGAATGAATTCTTGAAGCTTGCCGTCATGACGGTAATAGAAGTAAAGAACAGTTTTACAGCAGTGTGTGCAGCTGCACCTTTTTCCCCAATGAAACAGAATATCTCTTTTCACTCGATGTCCAGAAACAGAAAGGGAAGAACTGTAGGAAGAACAGAAATGTATATCCAATCTACACTATCCCTGTGACGCAAATGACTGGTGACTAATGACTGGGTAGCAGTTCAAGCTGATTACAAACTGAATATCTGAAATATTTCACCATAACAATAAGACACCAACTAATGTGTCTGAATCTTGAATCTTCTCTGTTCGTTTTCTTTGACTACAATAAAAAACCTGTGCACTATAGGACAACACCGGCTGGATCTTTTCTGACTTATCTCCTCTATTTTGACTCTTGGCATTCAGTGTTAATTTCTAAGTGCAAATGAACAACACCTAAAATTAACCTAAACCATGTGATGTTCCTGTCAGTGCTGTGAAGTGACGCTGAGCTGTGTTTATTTAGACCACACAAAGCTTTGAAATAAAGCAATTTCACATAAATAAAAACATCGGGTACAACTATGAACAGCCCTCTGAACATTTTTCTGTTCAATAACAACCCGCAGCAACACTGACAGTAGTCACAGCACCTACAGCCTTCTACAGATGCTCACTGTTCGGTCTTTCAAACATGTTTGCAATGGAGGTTTTAGACAGAAACTCAATCCCACCCAGAGACGATTTCCACTCGTTTGTGTTGGTGACCAAGACACTATGTTGGAAGAGACTGTGAAGGTTATCCTCTCCTTTAAATCACAGACTAATAATTTGAACTGGTGGAAGTTCTGTTCTAATTATTCTGAAACAGCAGTGAAAAGGTCATGAAGAAAAGAGATAATTACACTGTTATGTTTACTTCCAACATGGCTGCCTTGACCCATGTGACAATCACTAACAGCTGCCCTGATGTCACACTTAATAAATGAATCCCACTATAATTCCAGTGCAGCACAGAATGAAGCCTTACGGCTTTGCATCACATCATGTAAACAGTAACTGTAAACGTCTGCAGCGCACCTGTTGTCACTCACTGCAATAAAAAAACTTGGCCACAGCTTTCAAACCCACCCCTTATGATTATAATCACAGAGCAGCTTATGACCTGTGTATATTCACATGCCCTCACTTTATGACTATAATTACAGTCTATCTATTAATTTCACAGAGCAATAAAATCCACATAACACCAATGTTGCTGAGTGAAGAGTCCAGACAAGGAGAGAGTGCTGGTTGAAAGTGTCTTTGTGGTGCTATTGACCCATATTAGATTGTACTGAGAGATGGTTCTAATATTTTGATTTAAATAGGTTATAATCAACTGTCACAAGTGCTGGTACTGAATCATGTCTCACTTATCTGCTCCCACCTCCACTTGACTTCACACCTGAAGAGAGTCCAATCACAAGCTGGGCCTCGCCACACCAGTGTTCAATGGGCTTAAGTATTTTCACAAACTAGCTGAAGCCTCCATCAATAAATCCAGAGGCATGTGCTGCAAACAACCCCAGGTTTCCACAGAAGGCTCCTGAGCAGCCCTGGTATCAGTCAGGTCACATCCTGTGTGTGGTTACACGTCTCATTCTCACAAGAGTGAATTATGAACCAGCACACAGGTGAAAGCCACATAAAAAGGTGATTTGTTCTCCCTCGGGGGAAGAGGTCCAACTGCAGCACTGCTCTGTGCATAACTAGAATTTTTGCCCCATGAAAAAAAGACAAGCACTACAGTTCACATGATTTGTGATCTGACAGAAAGCACATTTACCTGCATTCTGTTTGTTTCTTTTCCACAAATCGCTCTGTGTCATCTTTTAACTGCTGACGGACGCTCTTCTTTAATTATGCATTGTTCCTGGCTAATTACTGCCGAGCAGCTTATGAGCAAGACATTACACAACAATCCCTCACAGAGGTTGGACTGCTCAGCCTCGAGGTGAGAATGAGGGTAAGTGTGAAGGCCAGAAACGAAAAGTCCTAAATGTCTTAACAGATCATTGTGCTATCTTGACTGCTCAAAATGTTGCAGATTGAAGGAAAATAGAATCTGTCCTTCCTCTGTCTTAAAGGTACATTTTGTTATTAAGTCTACCTTTTCAGATCAGTGCTGGATCTTACCTGGCGTGGTGTAAATGACCTTGTAGCTTTCAAACTCTCCTTTCGGTTCTTTCCACGACACATGAAGCTTAGTGGGGCTCAGGATTTTGGCACGAAATCGTCGTGGCGATGAAACTGGACAGAGAAGCGAGGAAACAAAGAGCTTTAGACAATAACAGTCCAGTTTGGCACACAATGTAAATATTTGATGAATGATAAAGACAACATCCCTGTCATGCAGCAGCCACACCTCCAATATTTTTATTTAATATTAGACAAACTGCTATCATCAGTGTGTATTAGTAGATTACCTCCATAACAATGGATGGAGTTCAATTTTGTTGGGCCAGTAGTTAAACTTTTGATTGAAGGCTGTATAAACTCCATGTGTCTGCTATTCAACTTCACGATATGATGACACCGTGTCAAACTGCTGCTATTAAAAGTAACAAAACAGTGTGTTCATCCTGAGCAAACAGCATCACTGCTCAGGATGTTTCACAGAGCTGCAGGTTTCACAGAGTCTGTTCTCCTTCTGTTTTCCTTCTGCACAGTTGTTCATCCGCTAAGCGCTAACCACAACTGTGACTAAGTTAAGTTGGACTGAACTCCCTCCAGAGTTATGGTGGCGTACAGGCAGTTGCTCCATCTGTGTGTTTTATCAGTTAGGAGAGGAGGAAGAAAATGAACTGTATCTCATCCAGGGAGGGAGGATACACATCAGAGAGTTTAGCTCACACAGATGTCACATTAAAAAGCAAAGTCCCATTCTCCTTCTCATCCTCATCTTCCTCGCATTGTCGACGAGCCTGCATTGTGCTCGTCTCCGTGGGGATACGACAGGTCTTTTTCTGTGTTCCACTTACCGTCAGCATCAAAGCGACGCCCCTGCTTCTCATCCTGATTAGTTGTTGGCCCTGTCAGCCGCCTCGAGGCCTAAACCCCCACTTTTCTCTCTGTATCCTTCTCTTATATTCATTTTCTCAAGCTCACATTCTTTCTACTCATCTGTCCATCTGTCTTTTCTCTTCCATCTGATCTCTCCCAGTCCTGATTCCATTTACTTTCTTTTATTTTCTTTCTGCATCTCGGTGCTGTGAAACTTTTAACAGGGGTAGGATGAGGATGAGAAAAAAGGTGAATGCGACTTCCTTTTAACTGCAAGGAGAAAAAGAACAAAGGGCACGAAAGGGAAAGGCACTGGAATAGCATCTGTTTACTATTCCTCTCCTGTCCTAAGCAGGAGTCTTTAGATGTACAACACACAGCCACGAGATCCACTGAGCTGCACAGTATACAAACACACTTTACAACAGCCTCGACCCATGTTCAAAAACCAACAACACTGTGTCAGTGGAGCTTGAGTATGATCATAATTCACTAAACTCCCACACAGTGTTGTGTTTTCATAATAAAAGGCAGGTTAAAACACTGGAATAAGGCCATTGTAAAGCATCGCTATGCCAAAAACCACATTTCCAGGGTCAACAAACAAAACACCCCATCATTTTCACTCCGGCAGAGCCAAATCCCGTATAATAAATATGTATCCAGAAGCAACACATTCCCCAATCTAATTTAGTTAACTATGAAAAGAATAGCCTGGGGATGGAAGATAAAACATGAAACCCACAAACTCGTTCATGTGTTTGTGTCCTCATTATGAGGTAAGCCAGCTGCTACTGCCGACTTCTTTAAATACCTACACTGTGATTGACGCCTGGTAGAGCTCTGATGCTCTGGCGCGCAATAAACAAGAGGCTGAAAGGGATGGTTCACCTTTTAGAAGGACAAAATCATAAATGTTGTCTCTCCATATGAAACACGGCAATAACAATATGCATGGATGTTTCAATAATACCAGATTTTTCAATGTGCCACCCATGTTAAAATGACAGCTTTGTATAAAATAGCCTCTTTATGCATCTGCAGAAGACTGATCATGTAGGTATGAAAAGAAACTTGAGTTCAGCACAGGAAGGATAATCCTGATTTCAGTGGAAAGAATGTGAAGCCGGCGCATTCAACAGCAGGCAAATATATTTATATACAAACACATATAAGGAATACTGTACCAATTATTTCACCAACCTGGGGACGAGAATGGGGGCTGCATGTGATTTCGGCTCAGGGTTTAGCTCCCTGTCTTGGAAACAAAGGACATTCCCCCATCTGCAGAGAGTTGCTCAAATCCCAAATGATTCGAGAAGCAGATTTCACACCTCTCTGTTTGTTTGTAGTGGAGTTGAAATGTGTTGACTGTGTGTATCTGTGTGTGTGAGTGCATGTGTGTGCATGAATTATGTATGTTTGTCTGCGACTGCAGGCAAGCGTATGCACATATAAATCTTATCCATCCATGTAGCTCTGGTGGTTATGTTTTTCTCACACCTTTTAGGAAAACCTGCCAGTTCCTTTGCAGCAAAACACACACACACACACACACACACTCTCACGCACAGAAAGCCATGGATCTCCTCGTTAAGACTGTACACGCCAAGACAAGCAGTGGACGCTAAGCAAACAGCCTGGTGAAGACAAAAGGCCTCATCTGTAGATAGTGGACCTCAATTCTCGTCTAGTTTTCATGGAGAAATTCATTTAAACAACAAAGCTGCCGAGGGATGGAGAGGTGTCCGAGCTGCGCAGCAAGCCCCACAAGCAAAGTTTTGAGTGTCTTTTAAAATATGAGGGAGAGCAGGAGAATCCAAGTGAAGGAACGGAGCCTGGCTGAGTTTATAAACAAGTAAAACTCATCTGTGAATGTGTTTGCAAACCATTTGTTCATAAAGGAAGACTACAAGACCTGTGCTGTCACTGCAGAGAGCAAACTCTTAAAAAGTATTACAACAGCAAATCATTATCAATTAAACTTCGCAGATCAGTATGTCTAGTCACACTGCACACACTCAAACTAGAGTGAAGCTTTCAGAGTCCCTGGTGATGGAGGACAGAATTTAGTGTAATTTTTGAATCCAATTATTTTTCTATTTCATGCACTGACAAACTCCCACTCTGTTCTCACAGCTTTTGGTTTTGTTCACTGGAATGTCAGTAGCCGACAAGAAATAGAAGTGAACAACGCTGACATTTGACCACATTCCCCTCGCCTGTTTCCCCTCAGGCTGCACAGATACTTCTTCCATTATTTCTGCAGGCAAAGAAAACATGAGGAGCCTTGACAAAGCCTGCGCTAAGCCACTGAAGTAATTTTGTGACCTTCCCCCTTTTTAATAGGGATTTCATGGCAGGTGTTGGGTTGGAGAGTAATTCAGAACATGGCTAAGTAATTACAGGCCAAACTCACTTTCCTGTATGGGACAGGGACACTTGGTAAACGGAATTAAATTAAAGGCCAAAATAAAGGAGAAAGTTTCTTTGTTTCTCATCTCTAGACTCAACTTGCTGGCAAAAGGTTGTGCTCATGGATCAACATGAAGCCTATTTATGTGACTCGTGTGAAACTACCACAGAGCCACAAAGAGGAGAGGAGTTTCCCAGTGGAGGCTCTCCAAGCTGATCGTAACTCCTCAGCTCTTCCTGGTTCACTGCTGTAGCCGAGACCAGCACACTATGGCCTCTTCACTGAGGAATGCTGCAGTTCCTTCCACTTCACGCACTCGCGGGCCAAAACCTGGCAAGTGTCTTCATTGTGACAGACTTATTCTGTTTCATAACTATAAGGCTGCATCTCTACAGTGGCCAGTTAAGGTTTCAGACTGCCAGATAAACAAATGAAACTGGTCAATAACAGATTAGAGAATCTACAGAAAAAAAGCACTGTAACTATATTTATGACTGACTAATCGCTTCAGTCACTGTTTAAAGTTTAAATAAAAATGCCAAATATTCAATGCTTCCAGTTCCCCCAGTTGTAAAGATTTGCTGCTTTTCAAAACAACAGAACACAAGCCATTCAAAGACAACTTCTGACCATTTTCCACAATGGAGTTATGGACTAATGGATTAATCAGTTTAACAATAAATGGCAGACTTATCAATAATGAAAAACAATTAGTTGTAGCCCATTCATTTCTTTGCTCCTAAATCTATCAACAACTGTGTCATGATATGGCACAGTATCAGTCCATCCACTGGATTTAGGGTTATGGCACAGTTTCTGATTGTCCACAGCAGAACCGAGAAGGTTCAGTCCTATTTCAAGTTCAGCCAGCAGATGCTACATGTTTGGGTGCCACATGAGTACCTAACTGTGTTTCAAGCACACATCAGTCTTTTATTTACCCACAAAACCAGAAAAATAAATCTCAAACCAGATATACCACCCAACACACTAAGAGTAAAAACAGATACAAAAGCTCATCTTTGATCCACGGTCAGGTCTTCTGCATAATAAGGGTAAACCTTGCTCAGCTAATTAAAGACATTCCATGAATATCAATCAATCACTTAACATCCCCAGAGAGAAAGTCTATTTGGTGAAAAAGGAGTTTACAAGATTATTAATGATGATAATGGTGTTAAGGAGACACATGTCTCTTTGTTAATGTGGTAATGAGTGAGGTTACGTGTTAATTGCTGAATAAGTTCAACGAGCTAAGTAGGGTGACAGACTATGTCAGAGGAAAGATAATTACATGAAGAGCTCTCATCCTGCAAACAGTGATAATGGGAAAACACACAAATGCTGTGAAGCTATCAGAAGTACGAGAGCAAAAGAGAAGTTTAACAAAAACTGTTTTAACCAAAGTAAGGTGAACAAAATTTTTTCTTGGGATGAAAACTCCTCCAAATAAATAAATACACAAGTTAGTCACACATATGGTACACTGGTGAGAGACAAGCAAACCAGTTTCTCCAGCTAAGACACACACATTTTCACAGGATGATTGTGGCATTGAAGCTTTTCCCTTTGAGACACACACATGTGGGTAAAGGCACAGTCAAAGGAGAAATAAAATCAGAATCAGAATCAGAATTCCTTTATTTATCCCAGAGGGGAAATGAACACTTTGAAATAAAACCCAGTTTCTTTGGAGCAAAGTTGCACATCAAAACTACAACAAGAGTGAAATTCAAGATGTAACCTGCTGAATAAAATGGTGAATGAAAAAGATGATACCTGCATTCCAACAAGAGGACCAGAGTGAGGCTAACTGAGCCAACAATAAATACTTTACCATACTGCTGAAAGCAGATATGTGGTGATCGAGTTCAAACACCAACATGGGAAGCCCTGTTTGGCCTGAAAGTCAAGGGCCAGGTTGCCGTTGTTAAAGAGAACTGATATCTTTGTTTCAGAACAGTATCTGTGATTCCACTCTCACTCTACATGGTACCATTGTGGAAGGTCCTAAGACTACACCATGACTAGCCCTACTGGCCCTTTCCAAAAATCCAGCTTGGCCATGTTTAGTCCCATGTTGCTGGGTGGTAAATCCCTGAGCAGAAAGCAGGATAGTGGAGGTACTTACCTTGGCCCCGCGCTGACTGAGGGAACATGCAGACGAGGAGGAAGCCCAGCAGGCAGAGGCTCAGTCTGACTGAGAACTGCATCCTGGCAGCAGCAAACAGGAGGACGCAACACACCTGATGGACAGAGGAGGAAGAAAAGAAGAAAAAAGACAAAAAAGAGGAAGGGAACAGGAAAAGACAGGTGAGGAGAAGCAGGAGATGGGTGAGGAGAGAAGGCGAAAGGATGTGGGAAAGGGAGTGATGAGGAAGAGGGGGGAGGAGAAGGGATTTAAGAGAGATGAGTGGAGGTAAAGGAGGAAAAGGACAAGGAGGTGATGAAGAGACTTAAACAGCCTAAGAAAGGACTCACATCCTCCATTTGACACTTTATACCCAGGTTATGACAGATTAAAGCTGCTACAAACAGTCAATTCATCCATTAGACGACAATTTTGTTTCCAATAATTTTGACAATCAATTAATCGTTTCAGTCATTTTTCTATCAAAAACATCAAACATTTGTTGATTGCAGCTTCTTACATGTCAGGATTGGCTGTTTATCTTTGTCCTTTCTGACAGCAACTGAAGAGTCTTTGGGTTTTGGTTGGACAAAAGAAACAATTTGAAGACGTCACGTTGGACTAAATGATTAACTGACTAATTGTGAAGATTACTGGTCGATGCAGGTTAGCTACAGTGCTGGGCTGTTTGACTTCAGCCAGCTTGAATCAAATTTGTGGAGCTACAGATACATTTTTTGTATTCAAAAAAGTGAGCTTATATAAAATTGATTAAAAAACAGGTGAGATTCTGAATATGACATTCATCAATCGCAGGAAAGCCACACCTTGATGAGATATGGACTGACAAGTTCACTTGGATCACAGCCCGGACCACCCAGGCCTCCTGCCCCTCATGCCAAATCTCAAAAAAACTGGAGGCCACTGGTTTACAGTTTTAAATGATCCCTTCCTGGATTAAGCTGTCTCTTTTGCTACGCCTTTAAGTCCTCTCCTTCTGCGCAGAATCAAGTCTATTATAATGACAAGAAATTTCTTGTGTGGGTGAAAGAACTCACAGCCACGTACACGCGCATGTCTTCCTATCTGCATCACACATAAAGCACATTAGTCCCTGCAGAAGGCTGCATGAAGGTGCACACAGTAACACAACTGTCACATATAAATGCACAAAGACACGGTTATATAAATAAAAACTGAAGATATGTTTTATAATACCTGGAGGCAGCTGCATGATTATTCAAACACCTGAATGTAAGATGTCACAGAAAAGACTAATCTGCATCTGAAGGGATGTACAAACCCATTTTGTTTCCAACTAATGCTGCAGCCAACTTTTAATGGCAGGTAATTTTCAATAATTTATTGATATGACAGATTGTAAGGATTTTGTATTTTCACCATGTCAGCGTCAAAACAAGCTTTAACTGTGGTAATAGAAACAGACATGCCTTGCCTCAGAGTAACTTGAAAAGAATCACTAAATATCAGTGTTATCAATGATATATTCCCTCAGAGACTAACTGTGAATGTATTCTCTGTAGGGAGTTTATGGTGATATTAAAAAAACAATTTAATGTCAAATTTCTCTGATTAACCTGTAGTCTATCAGCTCGCAGAGCCCTGTTGTTTTATTATTACATGCGCCCAGCTTGCATTTTGGCATCACTAGAGCTCTTTCAAAGGGTTATCGCTTAACACTACCACAACGTACTGTACAGGAGAAGGGAGCGTCGGTTGTTGCACGCTCGAAGAGCGCAAAGAGACCCGCAGCAGAGAAACAAATCATGCAAGACATCATATCAATCCACTTCTAGTTTACCGTGAACAAAAGGAGCGGAAGTTTTCCTTGACTGAAAAGAGCACAGGTGAGACCTGCACGGTGCGCCAGCAGAGAGGACGCGCTCCGCTCTCCGGACTGAGGTGCAGAGAAAAGCCCCGCGGATGTAAAAGCAGCGTGTGAGCAGAGAGCAGTTTTACCTTCTCCTCAGATCATCCGTGTCCTGGCTCCGCAGCTCTCCTCCGGGCAGCTGTACGACAAGCTCACCAGTCCCCAAAGCGACTCTTATCCACACTGTCCACCAACTCTCCGCTCCCTGCCGACCAGGAGACAAGTTCACCCGAGCGATACACCACACTACCGGTCCAAGATTTCAAAATAAAGTAAGTAATGGCGACTACATTTTAGTAGCAGTGATGGTCAAAACCAGATAAGCGAAGGTAACGTAGCTGTTTCAACATAGATTGATGCGTTTGCTGAAATAACGATAGCTGAAAGGATTGCAACAGCAAGCCCACGTTAACAATAATATTAACAGAAATTACTGTGAATATGAACACTCAGTTACTTCACAATTTAGGCATCTAAACTTACAACAACCCTACCCTCTATCGTTCTTCCTCTCTTGGTCGCGTATTTTGCTAGCTGGAGAAAAATTAGCTTGAGGTGAGCAAACCAATATTGCTGTAAACTTAAACAAACATTCTAACTACAGTTGTAGCTGGCAAGCTTTTCCGTTGCTAGTCCCTTAGCTTTAGACTTATCTCTAAGACTTATGACCTTAAATCGTCAAAAATGTCACCATGACTGAACAAAAACAGGTTATGACTGTACTATTTTTTAACTAAATTCTGTCTTCCAAACTTTAACTGGAACAGATTGGCGGTTTTAGCTCCTCCCACTGCAGTTTCAATCAACCAATCAGATCCTCAGATCCTTCCCGCCTCCTCAGTAAGGAAACAGGAACACAGGTGACTTCAGTATAGTGGCGTAACTGTACTATTGAGTGAAACACGTTGCACAGTTTTCATTTGCTGTAAATCATTAAGCAGCAAAAGTTTGAAAATGCTTTTCAATAGGGGAATATTTCTGCCAAAATGAAACGATAGTGATGTCATTTTGAATCCAAAGGCATTCTGAGTAGCTAAGAAAAAAAAAAATCAAAAAATTTGCCAAGTATAGAACACAAACCTGTTGATCCCCAACGTTACTGAACTGAAAGCCTTTTCATCCAGCTGGTTTCCTGCCTTCCTTGCCACACAGCACATGGTATAGGTTTTTGAGTGATTTTGTGGCTGTTGTTTAATTTAAAACCTCGTCAGGTGTTAGTAACTTTTTCTTTTAATTTGAAGACAAACTTGTCTCACTTCCTGTCTGTCTGGCCAGCTTCACGCTGTTGGTGGGTCTCTTCCTCTCCTCCTCATGGTTGAGACTTGCTGAGGACTGATGGGTGTTTCCCGCTTCCTTCACCATCAAACCCTGCAGCTATTCATTCCTTTTACCCAGTTTAATGTGAGGCGAGGCTGCAGAAAAATGTGCAGGTTGAGCGGTCGTGGGGACAAAATGTGTAATCCTTGTGGCCCCTGGCTACATGCTGTACTACGATTCCCCGGGGCCCCTCTAATAAAGGCCCGTACCCTTCTGTTTGAGCAGGTGCCTCGTTGTAAAAGCTAAAAGGGAGGATCATGGAAACGCTCTCATAAAGCTGTTGGAATGAGAACTTTCCCACAGACACAAGTCACTGGTAAACATGTGAATTATTTCCAAATCAGATCATAATAAGAAAGTTATTTTACTGTTTAATTTTCATGTTTCTCAAAAAGTCGAACTTGGGGCACTTGTGTAAAGACTGCAATGCTGTAATTATAAAGTCTTTGCTTCGCCTGCGTTGCATACTGAGCCTTGCAGCACGGTGACGTCCTCACTGAGACGCAGCCTCCGACATGCAGGTGTCCTTATCTGTGAGACAACACAGAGTCTTCAATGGGTTTCTGTCTGCTGAAGGTGGGCCGCTCAGCTTCTCTGAGCCTCGCTTATTATGGCTTTGTTTGCTCATCATGTAGCTTTTAACCAGCAGAGGTGCTGGTGGTGCTTGTGGGCCAAATGATCTCGTTACACGTTACTGTGGGACAAATCAGAGCCTCACTACAGGAAGCTCAGACTGTACTGCACATTAACACACAGGGGTGTCGCGGCGTATGCAACTACCTTGCTATGTTGAATTAAGAGAGACAGGTGGAAAACAACCCAAGAGGCTTGTGTTTTTGCTAATGATACAGTCTGGTACCAGCACTTTGTGTCTGGTAGTGGACACAGTCTTTCTGCAATCAAACCCTTCTTGTGTGAATATAAACAAAGTCTCTCCCGTATGCATAAACCAGAGAGCTGAGACTTAATGATGTGACAGGACGGCCACAAACTGACTGAAATGGAGGACTGAGATGAGCTCCAGCTCTTCTGTTCCTGCTGAAAGCTGAAAATGTGACCCTGGTCACCTGCAGAGAATCTGAGCTAACACTCACACAACATGCCTTGATTGCGACTGAATGGAAAGCAATGATAGCGTGTGTGCGTGTGTGTGTGTGCCATCTTGGATGAAGCAGATGGAAGGCCTGAAAAGATGGCTGGACGACACCCAACCATCTCTCTGTATGGAACCTAAACATTGTATTTTTATAGGACTTTTTCAGTTGGTCTTTTAGCTATTAAGTGATGGAACCTAAAGAAGTTTCTCTCCTTGAATCTGTCTGTTTGCTGTATACAAAAGTTGGCATGAAGTGCATCGTATCATGAGAGAGTGTTGTGCTGTAATTTCTAACTGCTGAAGGCAGGATGGAGGAGGAGAAACCACTGAATTCCCCACCGAATTCAGTTGAGTACACGGCACTCGATAAAGTGGGACAGGCTCTTCCAACACTGCACCCTCGGTTTAATGAAGTACCGGCTCATCGTGAGGTACCCTCATCTGAAACAACCAAAAAAATGTTGCCTTCAAGGGCCCCTCAAAAAACACTTAATTTAATTGCTGTCACATATTTAGTTTCCTCTGCTGGCACACAGAAGCAGTTGTTCCTGGGTTTGACCAGTAGGAGGCAGTATGAGAAAAGTGATGTGCGGCCTGTGCAGCTCCTGCTGCTTCACAAACTGTCCAGAAGTCAGTCAGAATCAGCTTTATTTGCCAAGTACGTGTGACCAAACATGGAATTTGTGCATCATACAAAATACAAAATAACAAATAATAATAATAAAATATCCTCAATGATCAGTTCTGTCGTTTGCTTACGTGAAGTACTTATTCATGCTGAAGTACTGAAATACTGCAGGTAACTTTTGCTGTTGTGGTTTTGTACCATGAAATCATTAAGATGCTGACTGCAGTCTTGTCTCGACACATTCGGAGTCACAAAAGAGCACTGAAGATGTCGTTTGGTCATTTTGTGTTGCTCTTTTTAACATTTTGTGTGACAGTTTTCAGCAGAGAGTCGCGAGCTGAGGACCATTTGTTCAGCTGCTCCTCATTCAGTCAGGCTCCTACATGAAGGCCACCCAGCACAGCCCAAACCCTCTTCTGGGTGTTGGGACTCACCACAGTCACTGCAGCAGCCTTATCGAGCGTTCAGCCACAATCACACCACAGCAGGCTGATGTTAGAGTGGCTGAAATCAGTCTCCAAACGCAGTCCAACTGCTGCAGCGCCACGCGTTTTTCCTCTCTGTCATGGCGGCTTGTTGACGCGCCAGTCATGATGTGGCGGCCTGAAACGTCTTGAATGTTAACTATGTGAGATGTGGGTAACCAGGGTCTAAAGCTGTCCTTTCTGACTGGTGTGGGACATCGTTCCCCACGCTGACCGCTGAAGAGGACCCGCATGTCAAAGTTATTTTGCTAATGATGCATCACAGGCTTTGGCTGCGTCTGATTTGCTTGAAGTGTCAGTTGTGTCAAGGCTCAAAAACCCTCCTTTAACCTCCCCCCATCCTCCCATTTGCATTTTCTCTTCATTATGACTGTGACTTCAATAAGTTAAGTCAATAATACATCAGAGCTTTGACCTTCCCAGAAACCATCAGAGGAGTCTGAGAGTCTCCATTAGATGAAACAATGATCATAAATTGTCTTCTTTATGAGCTGTGTTTGTTCTGCTCTGGTCCTGGTTATTGATACTGTTACTGGTCTGATGTTTTCCATCACGTGTTCCAGTCCTAATGAGCTCCTACACAGCAAATGACTCTTCATTCTTATCTTCCACTGCGATCTGTGATGGCTTGCGCTGGTTTCTGCTGAAGGAGTGCTTGTCGACGTTATTTCGCATCGCTGTAGTGGAACGTGATGTTGCTGGGAAACGTGCAACACGGCGAGCAAATCCTCAGCTGTACGACATGACGCTGAGCCTCTGCACAGTCGGTTCAGTTCTCTGTTTGTGTTGAATGTGTCTCTACAAGCTCGGAATAAAAAAGTCACTCACCTGGAATTTTCCAAAATCCCCTGGAAGGTTCAGGAACGTCCTGCTGATCACTGAGGCGAGAGGAGAGAAGGTGTGAACCCTCCTCTCTGCTCCTCCTGCTGAGGACCTCATGAGCAAGACTCCTGGTGTTGTGACGATGGTGACGAGTTCACCACCGAAGTGGAGCTGAAGGGGATCGAACCGCTTTGAAGCCCTTTAAAACACTTTGAAGTAGACTTTTTATACTTTTTGTACTGCTTTGTTGTACTATTTTTTTCACCCAAGGGGACAATCATAAAGCCTCCTCGTCAAGTTTAATAATCTTGTTTTTATTATTGCAATTATAATACTTTATATAAGAGCGCTAACATTATTTGGCAATCATATGTATGTTTCTTATATCAAAGGTGACTGGTGCATTTTAAGTAGTCGGCACTTGACCTACTGTAACCCCTCATTCTTCAGCCCCAGCACTTTGAAATACTGAAAAGACTTCTTGACTCTGTGAACTCTGACCTTTTTTATGAACTTGGTAGTAACCATCCGTCACCGACAGGACTGTTGACAAGAGAGAATGTCAGAAATGATAGTGATTTTCTGTCTGTTCTGGGGGAGGGTTTCACAGGCTGAAAGTTTTCACAGTTTGACATTACGCTTGGCAAAGGGAACAAAATCCTTCTTCCCGTCATTCTTCCAGTTTCAGCTTCGTGCTGCATTTGAACCGTGACTTGTGATCAGTTTGGTGTCCACTCTCGACTGTGGCCTCATTGTAATCATCCACGTCAAGATTCATTAATAATGCTGGATTGTTTTATGAAAATTATTTCAAGGACCAAAGAAGAGGCAAAGAATCAGACGGCTACGGTACGAAATACAAATGGCATGTATTCATCTTGAGAGCAGAGTGGAGATGTGGATGTGCTGCCACCTGCTGGTACAACTGCAAACTGTAAATCTGTGTGTGAACATGCAGCAGCTCAGACCTCCACCCTTCTGCTTCACCACGTCGTGTTTCAGAGCCTCACGCTCCCTGACAGCTTTTATAGGTTCTTTTTTATTAGACTGAGTCAGAACTTTTTCCAGAACCACAGAAGAGAATGTCTGTCAAGATTTTGTTTTATTTGATTTTCACATGCAGTGTAAAGTACATTCACAGTTTGAGTCAAATAAATTCAAACTATTACAGGTGAATACACAGAGAGAGAAATGGCCAAAAAGCACAGCAGTTTGTGAAGAAAATCCACTCTCCTGAATCAATATTTCACCATAATTCGACTAACTGCCTGCATGAAAACCACAGCAGCAGCAGCAGCAGCAGAGACTCGCTGAGTCTCCACACTCAGTCTGCAAAGAGCAGACGGCTGCCTGCTGAGAGACACTCACTGCTGTCCTGCTGTCCTGCTGTCCTGCTGTCCTGCTGTCCTGCTGTCCTGCTGTCCATACGACACAGTGACAACAGAGACAGT
Organism: Scatophagus argus; assembly: GCF_020382885.2. Lineage (NCBI taxonomy): Eukaryota > Metazoa > Chordata > Actinopteri > Scatophagidae > Scatophagus > Scatophagus argus. The sequence continues at coordinate 1,342,798 of NC_058509.1, forward strand.
AAGGTACAAAAAGGCAAAGCCAAAGGAGAAAGTGCTTTCACACACTTCAGCTGAAGTCTTGTTGTCTCTTCACACTTCCTTTCCGGGAATTTGACATCGCAGGGAGTGGATGGAAAAGTAAACACAACAAGTGTGTGTGTGTGTGTGTGTGTGTGTGTGTGCATGCAGGAGTGTGTAAACGCTGCATGCAGGTAATGAGCGGTGGGGTTAAAAGTCCAAACCTCCCAGTGAAAGAAACAGCACGAATGCTTCCAGTTTCTAAGACAACGTCTCAAGTGTGTCTCACAGCTCATTAAACATTTAAACAACAAAATATTTTTTCCTGTCTGTAACCATTTCAGTAGGAAAACTTTGTTGTTTTCTGTCAGAAACACTCGGCGCCTTGTGGATCTTGATTTAACAACAAGCTGGTTTGGAATGAATAAACGAAGATTTGGATGAGCGACAGAAAATAGGCCCTCCAAACTTCACGGACAAAAAGACAACCAGTGTCTCTGGTCCATTCACACGTGGACAGACAGCCGAGCTGGAGCTCATGTGACTGTGGAGGCTGGCATCAGAGCTGTTCTTTCCCACAAAATGGCATCTTTGTCTTACTACAACTGGACCCATTAGATCCACTGTGCAACAGAAATCACTGCAGAAGCTCGGGAGCTGTTTCAAAACGTTTAAAAACAACCCATGAACAACAAAAAATCTTTTACAGCCTTTTTCAAGCCAAAATCTCCACTGTGGTCTTTAAATCAATTTGCGCATTGTTTTTCTCACGTTTTAAAAAGCAGTCCCTGGTTGTTTAGCAGAAAGCTGCAAAGCTGTTTTACTGTGGACCTCCAATGAAACTTCACCTGACTTTCCATCAGCGTCAGGGTGAGGAGATGGTGACTGACTTTTCATTTACTTATTACTCAAAACTAGTTTGTCACTCAAAGGTTGTGGCTGCCATTCAGCACAGTCTTGTTGAGCTTAAAGTTTTCTTCAGCCAACCTGAAATCTAAACACAAACGGCTTCCATCAATAATTTAAAATGATTCCTAACAAGGTTCTGGTTCCCGTTTCATTTTGTGTTCTTACAGTCCGTTGGAGAAAACCTCAGACAGGACATATGAGTTTCATGAAAGCCAGAACACCAAACATCCTGTCCATCTGTCCATCCATCAGTGTTTCCTCCACCGCTCAGTGCTCAGTCTCCTCCATCACCTCCATCACCACCGTTCTGGGTCCAGTCAGGATCAGGTGGCTGACAGTCCGGTAGTCCAGATTCAGAACATTGAGCCCGTTGACGGAAAGCACAAACTGGCAAACCTGTAGGTGCACCATAGAGGGAAGGAACGATAAGAAGAAAAATGAAAGAGGGAGTGAACAACAAAACCCATTGGAAGGCCAAGTTGGACATGTTTCAGTGTTATGTGAAACTCACATCCAATCAAAACATAATAAACTCAGATGACCCTGTTTCACCCTCGACTGATGACCAATAATTGAAGGGAATAACCTTTTGCACCGACTGCGTTTCCCATGATGCCTACCTTCAGGCCAGCGGCAGCAGCTGGGCCGCAGGGCTCCACGGCCTGGATGTGACACGGCCTGTTCCCTCTGACCACGAACCCCCAGCCCACGGCGTCGCCCACAATCTGGGGACACACAGAGACAAGAGACAAGTCCGGAGGACACCTTCAGTGTGGGATGAACTGCCCCTGAGTGAAGGATTCTCACATCCAGTGGAGCATTTTTACAGTGTTAGTCGGTAAAGAATCTGAATCCTCACACAACTGCAAACCTGAAGCTGCAAAAAAGAGTTGATTCAGTTTCATCTGATTAAAGTTCCACGTGCAGACTTCCTAACTGTTAGAAGAGGATCAGGTTGTTCACGTACTGTAAATGTTTTCTTGATGTAGGGTCCTCCTGGTGTCTGCAGCTCGTCTGTGCTCACTGGTCTCTTCAGGACTGGACATGAAACAAAAGATAAAATGTGAATACTGACTCGCCTCCACTCAGACATGATTTTGAATTCCTCTCACTTCTGGCAGAGCAAACTTCTCTTTTTCTGGATGTGCCTCTCAAAGTAATAAAGCACTGACAATCACAGAGTGGACTCCCTCAGCCTGCACGGACTTTGTGGTTTCCTTTTTCTTTATCACCTGATTTGGGGTTGGAGAGCACCGGTGAGGAGGAGGAGGAGGAGGAGGAGGAGGAGGAGGAGGAGGAGGAGGAGGAGGTGATGCTATGGAGGCCGACTCCTCTCCTGCTGCTGTATCTGCTGCCGTCACTGCTGCTCCTCAGCCGGGCTCCTCCCTGAGCCCCTCCTGCGACTGCCTTCACCTCCTTGGAAGGAGCCACTGGTGGAGACACAGAGGACATGTTTCCTGAGCTGATGGAGAGCTCAGTGACTGACCCACTTTTCATGTTTGACTTCCTCAGTTCAGCTTCTAACAATTCAGCTTCTGTCCAAACATGCCTCAATAACAGCAGAGATAAGAAACAGGCAGAGGTCGCCGTGCCGCCCGGCCGTCCCTCTGAATGAACTGCAGCCCAGGCACCAAGTCAAATCATCTGCCCGTTTCATGTGTTTATTGCAGGGCGTTCTGTTTGTTTGCTCACACTGATTTCCTCTTGCCTCGTAAAGGCTCATCAATGAATGTGACCTGCAATGAAGAATGATGCTTTATGCATTCATCCTACAGTAACATTTTACAGTAATCTGCCCACTTAAGGTCAGACTTTTGAGCTTCATTCACATCTGCAGATCTCTGCTCTCCTGATGCAAACTCTCCTCTCACTTCATGACTTCATCACTTCAGTGAGTCAGAGCAGATGACCTCAAACGCCCAGATAATAAAGCAATCATAAAATGTTCATTTGTTTACTGCTTGATCAAAACATGTCACTTCCTGTTCAGGGTGTCTTGTAGTCACGGTTACCTGCACAAACATGACCAAAGCCCAAGTCTCATCCAAACCAACTGGTCTGTGGTGGACTACGAAGCTTCACGTGTGGGTGTTGCTGCAGAGAAGCTCCAGACTGTAAAACGTGGAGGCTTCACTCACATGTTCAACCCGGCAGCACAGAAGATCAGTGAATATACAATCAGCACAGTTTGAAGGTGGACACCTGAGATTAGAGTCACAAGTCTGGTATGTGGGCTCAGGTGAAACCTGGTCCCAGTCTGGTCCTTTACGTCCTGAGTTCTGCCGCTGAGTGGCGGACAGAAAACATCACGAGGTCACAGTGAAGCATCTGTGTTTTCTGTTACAGCATTTAACTGAAGACATGGAGAGGACCTGGCACAGCTGGTTAAGGTCAGTGACGGACTCAGGCCATCTGAGGGCCAGGGGCAGAAAGAAACCATGGGGGACACCGGCTTTACGTGGTGATCGTGTTTTATCCTGTGAGTCGGATGTGCTACCCTCTACACCTCTGTAGAGTTTCTCCACAGGAAGGGCAGCTTAGAGGACGCATCATCACGTTGGTTCACATTCTGGATCACCCAAAGAGAACTTTACATGTTTTATCTACTGCAGAGGCATCCAGGAGGGAACTTCTCTGGTGTTTGTTTTTATTGTTGTCAGCCGTGATGATGACGATCTGAGCAGAGTCTTACCTGCTGTGCGAGGTCCCATCTCTGCTCGGTCGTTTATCCAGTCACTCAGAGAAGGATGACTCCGGACGATGAAGATCCTCAAGTACTCATATGAGCAGACGAGAAGACGCAAGGAGGCACACTCAGCCGGCCCGAGCCTCTGCACAGGTTACCAAAAGTTTCCCGTGTGTGCTGACAGATCTGAAAGCAAGGGGAGTCATCTCAAATGTGTGTGTGAGCTAAATATTAAACCCGTGAACAAACAAGCTGACCCTCAGCAGGAGGGAGGAGGAGGAGGAGGAGGAGGAGACGCGATCCAAACACAAGCCTTCCTCTCTGAATCACTCCTGTTAGCAAGTGCTGTATGTCAGTGCAGTTTTGAGGAGTTTCTACTTTAAGTATTTCCACTCCACCACATTTATTTGACAACTATGAAGATTAAGTTTAACAATAGAAAAGATATAATCATCAAACAACTGATGATGTAATGTTAAGGATCAAAGGTATCGATTTCAGCTTCAACACTGATGAACACATGAATGCATCAGTAATTATAATCCAGTAATCTGTCTGGACTCTCCATTCAGCAGGACGAGTTTCCAATAACGAGTGTGTGAGGTGGAGATCTGACTGAAAAGATCACATTAATCGAATGAAGGGCAGGCAGCCTCCACACAAACTTTCAAAATCAAACTGTTAGGCAACGAGCTGCGAGCAGCGAGCAGCGAGCAGCGAGCCGTGTGTTTGAGGACGTGTGGTTTGTGATATCTGGACCAGAACTGACTGTTCCCGAGAAGCTGAATGATATCAGTGACATCTGTGTTTAACCGTATGCTCTGTTGCTCTCCGATTCCACCTGATAACGGAGGATTTCTCCATAACGAAAGGCTGCACTGAGCAACTTTAGAAAGAGCTTTCATTTCAGAGAGTGTGCAGGGAACAAAAAGCCAGGTGTGCACACCAGGTCTCAGTGCTGGTGGATGAGGCTGAGCTTCGGCCTGGTTGCCACGCAGACTGTAGGAGGCTGCAGCTGAAGACGAGGAGGAGACGCAGACATCATTTCTGCTCTGATGGACGCAGGAGGTTTCCATCAGTCGATACGAGGCAGAGAGGCAGGCTCATAAAGCTCATTAACGCATGGGCTTTGATCCAAAATGTCCGGCTGTTACAAAAAGGTGTTTTCACAAGACAAAAAGAGAGACGTCTAAGAGGTCTGGCTTGCCCACTGCTAAGTGAATGTGGACACATTTGATCAGATAATTAAAGTCTGTCTCATAAACATGTCCAAGCTTGTTGAGTCATTTGGACAACGTGGCCAAGAATGACCACAATGAAGAAATATGCCATCAACAACAACAACATCAACAAGTTGCAGACAAAGTAAACAAGCTTCTGATAAATCCACATTCTGTTCAGTCTGCAGGACGGGACACATTCCTGACTCTTCCCACCAGAGCTGAGCAGCGATCAATCTTCAGTTCTTGATCAGGAGTCAAGCCGACAGCATGGCTTCTTAAGCTGAAGAAGACAACACGGAGACATAAAGACACAGTGGCTGTGCAAACTGATGCCGGCTGTGCTGCTATTTCCCACTTATTAACATCAGGTTTGCTGTGGCTTCATGAGGTGTCTCTAACCATATTTAACCACATGAGAGACACGTCCCCACACTCGAGTGGACGGAGCTTCCAGGTCTGAAAAGTGAAACCTGACATCTGCAGTCTTTCTAATGTCCAGCAGGGGGCATTTCCACTGGTTTCAAACAGAAGTCTGACTGTATGTGAGCATATGAGAAAAGAAGATGACTTCTCAGTGGATTCGTGAGCTCAGTAAACAGTTTCCTCTTGAGTTTATGGTCTCCGTTGTTGGTTTGAAGTCTTCTTCACCACAACAGCTCTGTTCACTCAACATAAAATTTAAAGGGAAACTTGTATGACAGAATTCTCACAGTAAGTTTGTAAATGTGACGCCAGATGCTTTCCGGTCAAACAATTACAGCTTACATTCAGCTGCAGAGGCATGTGATGATGGCAGCTTCTTTTACACATATGGAAGTCAGAATGGTTTCTTTTCAGTAATATTTGCTGTTTTTTGTCACATTTAAAAGCAAATATCCCCATGCACACCCAGAACTTTTTCTTACGAGATTTTCATTCACACCAAACTGCACGCAAGTGAACATTTTCCTTAAGACCTCAGACAGCCGCCGCTCACAGACAGAACAATCAATGTCAAGTGGTCCTCTTTTTCTGCTTTGTGTTGTGGGAATCGATCATTTCCATTGAACTGTTTCTGCTTCAGCGCTGACCTCAGTTATTAGAATTCCTTGAAGCTTTGGAGTCTTGAAGCAAGTCGGCTTTATCATCTTTTATACTGAGTCACTTACATCAAATGAGCGTCTCGACCTCTGACACAGTGATCCAGAGCTCTGAGGATCGCGTGATAACGCCGTCGCCTTCGTTTATTTGTTTACCTACTCAGCCCGGTCAGGAGGAACTGTATGACTTTATGAGAGTTCAGGGCTCATCTGACGTGTGGAATAAATGTCATCCACAAACAAAACGTTTTACTGCCAGATTAACTTCCTGCTCGGACTTTCCTGCTTGATCTCACTCGGCGCTCAGGTGTGGTGTTTTCTTAGCAGAAAACTGAATGAAGTCAGCGACCCATGAACAACAAAATACCAACCTGCATCAGGTCTTCTTCCTCACTGGATCACCTCAGATAGTTTTGATTTATTTCATTTTATCATCATCGTCATCATCATCCAGTGTTGGGAGCCGACAGGTTACATGTAATCAGGACTTTTGTAAATATGTTTGAATAAATAAGTAACAGTAATCAACCCAGATAACATCTGAAAAAGTAACACGTGATTAGATTATATTTACATGTCAGGGATTGGTTGATTACCTTCCACATTTTGATCACTGTGATGTAACCGTGTGCTCATTTAGTCTTCAGCTCGATGATCTAATGCCTCTGCGTCTCATCGATTTCATGGATCAATAAGCTTATGGGTGGCAGCTCTGAGAACAGCACCGTCAATACACACAGAAACTTGTGTTTTTCATCGTTGATTCAGTGTGTGCATTCAAACTGTTAAACTCAGCACTGTGATGGACACACTCACTGTATATATACAATGTACATATTGGCTTTTTACACATGCACATACCTGTATTTTAAATTTTCTTAAAAATTTGAATACAGTTTTTTGTAAATACCTGTACTTTGAGATTTTAGTTTTGTTTATCCTATCTTTATTAAGTTTATCCTATTTTTTATACTCTGCACTTTTCTCCTCTCTTGGTCGGGAATACTGCATGTGCAATGTCTGTAAAAACAAGAATTTCCCTCCAGGGATTAATAAAGGAATTCTGATTCTGATTCTGATTCTGATTCTGATTCATATAACACAGACAGGCCAAAAACTTCATCTAGAAGTACAATAAGACACATTTAATCTGGTTTAGTACTTTGCACACGTGTGTACTATTGTATCTTCCCAGTAGTACTTTAAAGTAAAGTGATGTGATGTGTACTGTGAGCCTCCATCTCTTCCTCTCTCCTGCTGTTTACTGTAGCAGAGTGGATGCTGCCCTCTGCTGGAGGAAAGCTCCTGACACATCCATCACCTCTCATGTTTCCTTTAGTCTTCTTGCTCTTTGCTCAGTCGTTCTCAGAGCTGCAAGGTGTTTGTGCATTTATCCTCATCCACTTGTTTCTTCTTCAGGGATGCCAGAGCTTATACACAAGCAAGACAGGAAAGCCCAGGATGCAGAGAGATCACTGGCCGCTGCACAGCCAATCACGAGGCACTAACAAGTTTTCTCCTTTTGTAAAGCTGTGGTTACCAGCAGGGGGCGCCAGTGCTGAAGTACAGCAGCTTTATGTGCCCCAGAGAAGAAAAGTTTATCAATGCTTTTTGTGAACAAACTGTACTTTCTGTGCTTGGGACTATGAGTTCAGCCCGCCAACTGTACACTGGACGCACAGAGATAAGACTGGCAGCAAAGGATTCAGCCAGCAAGTTCAGCAGATTAGATCAGATTAAAGAGAACACCACCAGAGTCTGCTTCACAAGTCAGAACATTACAGAACACTTTAAAGACTATCGGAACTTTTCTGGCACATCTTTTCAAGGCAGGTGGAATCTGAATCGACTTATCTCTCCATCTGCTAACAGCAAGAGACAAGACGAATCCAAACAGTGACTAGACGTAACACAGAACACCAGGAACCCTGAAGGAGGACCACCTGAAGCCTGGCTGTAAATTAGCAGCAGACTCCAGACAGCTGGGCTCAAATGCCTGGTGTGCAATAAAGAATAATAATAAGAATATGATATAAAATAAGCATTAGAAATCATCATAAACTGATCAAAACCATGTAAAAGAGAACTATTAAAGTGCTCATGTGTATCTTGTTTAGGTGGAACCAAAACTGCTCAAGATGTGCAGAAATGTCTCACTGAGTGGGACATTTACGTTAACTGAGACACATGAACACTGGAACAAGCTGTCTGTGTGTGTGTGAGTGTGTGAGTGTGTGTGTGTGAGAGAGTGTGTGTGTGTGTGTGTCAGTGTGAGTGTGTGTGAGAGTGTGTGAGTGTGAGAGAGAGTGTGGGTGAGAGTGTGTGAGTGTAGGTGAGAGTGTGTCAGTGTGAGTGTGTGTAAGAGTGTGTGAGTGTGGGTGAGTGTGTGTCAGTGTGTGTGTGAGAGTGTGTGAGTGTGGGTGAGTGTGTGTCAGTGTGTGTGTGAGAGTGTGTGAGTGTGGGTGCGAGAGTGTGTGAGTGTGTGTCAGTGTGTGTGTGAGAGTGTGTGAGTGTGGGTGAGAGAGTGTGTCAGTGTGTGTCAGTGTGTGTCAGTGTGTGTGTGAGTGTGGGTGTGTATTTGAGGCAAATATTAACTTTGTCCAAAGTACGTTATGGCTCCTGAAATACGATGCACAAATGTCAGCAGAGTTAATGTATTTGAGTGTTCTCTCACTCTGAACTTCAAACTCCCTGCAGCAGCAGACATAATGGGCTAATCCCATCAGGTGCAACGAGGAGCGCCATTAAAGGCACATTTCACCACACAATCACCATCATCATCACGATGATGAAAACTCTGCTGCTGCTGGGCGATTTCTGCTCAGCACAAACAAGAGAGGCACTCACAATAAATAAAATATCTGGAACCAGAAGTCTATTTAGGAGACCAGGGACCAGGAGGGTCCAGGAGGGACCAGGAGGGTCCAGGAGGGACCAGGAGGGACCAGGAGGGCCTGAGCACAGGTGTACTGTCACACAGACACACACACACACTCCTCTGTGAGGGGAGTGTGGTGTGCAGGTGACGGAGGCCTTCCCCACTCAGAACAGAGCGGCTTAACGTCTGCGTAAGCTCAACCTCGGGCACTGAAGCTCCACCCTCCTCAGCGATGTGGCTTTGATCAGAATGACATCAGATCATCACGATGGACTGTCCCAGTCCACATCCTGCCGATGCTCTGACCCACATGGACGCAGAGTCCAGGTGTGCTGAAACTCGAGCTGCAGCCCGACTTCCTGCCAGGATCAGTCGGCTAAGCTCGTCCTCAGGTGATGGGCGGCACGTCAGCCAATCAGATGGCTCTGTGGCTGATGGAGGGTAATCTGTGCCAGGGGCGGCAGGTGTGTCTGTCCCTTCACCGCTTCAGACCCCTCAAAAGGTTTTGTGCTCGTGTGTGTGTGTGTGTGTGTGTGTGTGGTCTTTGTAAGATGAGGACGTTTCCCCCGAGGTGTTGGAGGTGCAGATCACTTTCAAAGCCCAGAGTTTGGTCCCCGTCCCTCCCCATGAACAACATGCCTTTCAAAAGCCTTCATGTGCTTTGACAGCAGCTCGGCGAAAAGAGAAGAAGCTGTGACTTTCGGTGGTTTTGATCCAAACGCTCAGAGCAGACAAACATAACATGAAGGCTGATAGCCGTCTTGCAGAGAGCTCTGCTGGAGGTTTGCATCTGCTGCAGAGCTCTTATCTTCAGGTCCCCACCTCATTCTGTGTTTTCATTTATTGGGAGCCATTTTCGATGAGGGTCCTGTAGGCGAACCCCAGCATGACGTTTCCTCTGTGTGTCGGTCTCAGCATGAATTCTACAGTCCAGAAAGCCAGTCGTAGAGGCACAAAGTCGAGGATGTAACCGACAGATCCGCTGTGGCAAACAGCGAAGGTCCGTAGGCTGATCACACCAGATGTGTGTGCTGATTATCTGAGACACACACTCTGCGTCTGACAGCCGTGAATGGGCTGCTGCTGTTGCTGCCTGTATAGTAAACATGGTGGCACTCCTACACATCTACTGCATGGATATGAGTGCAGATACTTTACTTAAGTACTGGTATCACACTGTCAAAATACTGGAGATACTTCAGCAGCGTCAGCCTGCAGAGACTGTGAGACGTGAGGTGACTCAGAGCGTCTGACCAGCCAGCGTTTCGGTCTTTCAGAGCTTTGATTCACTCTACAGCTCCAACTGTGCAGAGCAGTTTTATTATGAAATGTTCTGCAGGAAGCCGACATCTCGGGATCACAAGGTAGTTATTTTGTCGTGTTGAGAAATAATGAGAAATAATGCACCTGAGAGACAACAGGAGGTTGTGGTAACGTTTATCAGGGCTCCGGAGTGACATGTTCAAGTGTTCTGACATCTTTGTTCAACATTAAATTTGTGTGTTCAGATTCTATTGTGTCTTAGAGGATATCTGGACGAGCTCTTTAACCCTCAGAGGTCAGTCTGTTCATCCCTCCATGTGGCCTAAAGAGCTTCAGCTTGACCCTCCACAGGCACACATGGATGATTTGGTGTCTTCATTGTCCATCGAGCCATAAGACAAATAAAACCTCCATGAACACAGACCTTCATCCGGAACGCCCCGGCCCCCCTCCCCCGCATCGGGGTGATCGGTTCAGCTGACTGTGTCGCACTCCGGAGCGTCACCCCGACCTGACGCACTCTTGTACCAGAGCGCAGCTGTCACCATTACTTCATGCTTATTGGCCCAACACCGAGAGAGGCAAAGGCAAAGCAAAGGCAAACAACTGGAGGGAGGGAGAGAGAGGGAGGGGGAGGCAGAGAGGGGGAGGCAGAGTTGGACCCGTGCGCTCTGCTCCATCGATCTGCAGAGGCGCACAGCGGAGCTTCTACCGGACGTTGGCCGCACTTTCTGAGCTTTCGTTTTTTCTCGAGGGAATGCCAAAAGTGGACTCGGTGTTTGGAAGATGCTACTGGGCAATTTGGTACGGTAAGACTGTGACAGTTTGGTGGTGTGATTGTCGCTTTTGTCCCGGGGCTCAGTCGGACGGCTCCTCCGTTTGAAGTATCGACCTGTGAGGCAGAAAAGCGCACTTTGCCTCACATCAATGCGAGCCTTGAAATGTGGAAGCTTTACCTCAAGAGGGAGGAGATTACATAACCGTGAGAAGGAACACGAATTATGGAGCAGCTCTGACTGACTGGCTGGGACCACCGTGTATGATGAATGTGATGATGATGATGATGATGATGGTGACGATGACAGCCTGGAACAGCTCACTGTCAACAGTGAGGCAGATTTGTTTACCTGGGGGAGGTGAAGGGTAAACTTAACGTTAATGGTTACACCATTGGCTTGTTTGTAAATCATCATCATCGTCTTCATCTCCATCTTCATCAATAACTGTAGAATCATTTGGGAGACACCTGAGCTGCCGTTTGTAGTCAGTCAGGTCGAGTTGCTAAATGTCCTAAAGGTGAAAAATCTTTAATATTATTTGTAAAATAAAACAACAAACTAAAACATCTCAGTCCTGCATCACAGCACTCATCTCCAACTTAACTACTGCAAGTACCGCTTTAAGTGTGGTATTCTCGTAGGACTGCAGTACACGCGTTGCAGGGTTGTGGCCCACGAACACTCGACTCGACCCATCAAGTCGTGACCCAGTGAGACGAGTGCCGAGTCTGAGTGTGACCCCACGTCACGAGATTCATCTTGAGCCCTGCTGCTTTTTAAGCCTGGCTTCCAGAGAACTCCTGGGATCCTTAGCAGATTCCCAGGAGGTTTTTAAAAACATTCCAGTGTCTGAAACCATTATTCAACTGCTATTGGTGAGAAGCTTCACTGCTGGCAGTTTTGCCGACAGATTAAATGAGCAGAAATCAACAGAAATGTCAATTATTTTCTGGTTACAGGTTCTCAGATGTGAAGATTTTCTTTGTGTTTTGATGAAAACTTAAATATTTATACTGGACGAGTGCCAAACTGGACTGACTTTACCAGCAACCAGCGTGAGCTCACCTGCCGCAGGCTGCTGGAACAAGACAAAGATTTCACAGTTAAGCGAAGAAGACGTAACATCTGACTCATTATTTCTTTAATGCCAGGAAGCATCTGTCAGTTTGAGCCTTTTAAATAAACTTTCTGCTCTGACTTCTGCTGGACGCCTCGCTCGGGTCAGAACTGAACCTTTACTCGCTCTGAGCTCTAAGACGTGGAATCACACAACACTCGGCTTCTCCTCGGCTGCCATTCCTGGCTGCCGGTCGACCTCTGACCTCTTTGGTGAGGTGTGAACATGAATGTGTCTCAGAGAAAAACAGACTCCTAGTTAGGGCATCGAGGAAGCGCGGCGGCCGCCTTTCTGGGGCCTATTTTTGGGTTAGCATCGTCGTTAAGCGTCCACTCGGCCCAGAGCTGCTGCCCAGAGCTGCTGCTGAGCCTGACCTCTGACCCGCGCCAGAGGAGGGAGTCGTCAAGTAATCTCTGAATGTGTGTGTTTTTGTGTGTGCGGTCTGTGGTTTTGCGCAGGTAGTGGTCGCGTTCTGTCTGTGGGGTCCTGATGTCGGCAGAGCTTATGTTTTCCAAGCCAGCGGACCTTCAGAGGGAGGAGACAACCCGCCACCTCACACTAAAGGTGAGGCCGGCGTCATGCTTGCTTCAGGATTGGTTCACAGCCTTTGGTTGTACTTCACTTCATCAAATCTCTTTTCAAATAAGTTGAAAAGGCGTCTCGGGAAGGAAACGTGTGATTTGTATCTGAGTTTTGCAGGTGAATGACGTCGTGTCTTACTGTCCTCCCCTCCCCTCCCTCCAGTCGTCTCACAGTGGGTCAGCTCAGCGGGATCCTGCAAGGGGAGGTGCTTTGAGCTGGAGGAGGCCAAACCTCCAGGCTGCAGGTGTGACAATCTGTGTAAAACCTACTACAGCTGCTGCTCCGACTTTGACGATCAGTGCCTGAAAACAGGTCAGTGTGATTCACTCCGAGGTCGTCGTGAAAGCAGCCTCGTGTTTAAGCGACAAACAACTGATTACGTGTTTGTAGAGTTAAAGGAAGTTTGTCAAATGAAAGCAGTCTGGCACTTGTCTCCCATGACTGTTTGAGTGCTTCGTGTTTTGGTTTGGGTGTGTGTGAAGTTGTTTTTGTGTTTCAGTGAGTTAAAGGTTCAGTCTGTGGGATTTAGGAGCATCTATGGGCAGACGTGGAAGATAATATTCATAATTGTTAAATGTTTTCATTAGCTGCTGTAGTGTTTGTTTTCATGTGATGCTGGTTCAGACCTCGGTCCAGTGAAGGGAGTGCAATCACAGATTCATCCTGACAGCTTTAAGCTGGCACGTTTTCCAACATGTGACGATCGTTTCCCATCAATTCTGCACCCATGAGCTGCTTGTGTTCTACAAGGTCTGCTTGATTCAGACTGGAGGTGTCTGAGATTCAAGCCGTCAGTTCAGTGGGCACACTGAGGTTTTTGTTCACATGATCGTCAAGCTCAAGTTGAGATTTTTATTGTAACAAAGTGCTACAGAGTGTGAGCTGTGCACTGACGATCGATGTAAAGGCGACCGAGTGCAAAACTGCCAGCAGGTCAGGCCCACGTACTCACACACACACTCACACACACACACACACACACACACACACACACACACACACACACACACACACGCTTTACCACAACCACAGACTGACCCTGTCGACGGACCAAACAGGCTGGCAGATCCTGACCAACATTAGGGGTCTCAAATTCAGATTATGAACAGAAATGTATTTATAAGAAGGATGAGTGGAACCCTGAAGTGACGTGTCCTGTCCATACGTCCATGTGTCTCAGCGGGAGGCTTTGAGTGCACTCAGGATCGCTGTGGGGAGGAGAGGAACGGCGACCACGCCTGCCACTGCTCCGCCGACTGTCTGGAGAAAGGAGACTGCTGCTCCAACTACAAGTCGCTCTGCAAAGGTACTGATCACACAGCGACTTGTGGCTGTAAGACCAACACAGCTGGAGAGCGGATGTGCTTTCAGGCAGCTAATCGCTCTGTGCTGCGTTTCCACGTCAGGTGAGACGTCATGGGTGCAGGACGACTGTGAGGAGATCGAGACGGCCGAGTGTCCAGCAGGGTGAGTCGTCCAAACTCAGCAGCAGTCACACAGAAGTTAAGCAATATTTAATCAATAGCTCATGTCGTTTTGTTCATATGGATTTTCATCATTTTAAAAGTGAAAAATCTGAACCGGCCAACGTAAGAAAGATCGTCCGACTGCTCGATGATCTCTGGCTCGTCGAAGCTCTTCATCCTCATTTCATTTCAGTGGAAGGTTGAGGAACTTTGAACTTTTTAACAGGACACACTGCTGAATTTTGTCTTGGTCTTTGTCCCTTGGTCTGCTCAGCTTCATCCGTCCCCCCCTCATCATGGTGTCTGTGGACGGGTTCAGAGCCTCCTACCTGAAGAAGGGCAAATCGGTCATCCCCAACATGCATAAACTCAGTGCGTTTCCTCCACTTTCTCTTCAGTTTCACCTTCTGAATGCAGCTGTAGGGATTGCAGAAGATTGTGTTCTAGTCTTATAATTTGGCTGCAAACGAACGAGTCATCTGATTGCAAGTGTAATAATGAAACACTCCTTTCAGGTACATGTGGTACCTCAGCACCGTACATGCGACCGGTCTACCCATCAAAGACCTTCCCAAATTTATACACCCTGGCCACAGTAAGTGACTGTCATCATGTAAGACCAGGGGTCCAGTGAAGCAGGCCTGTTAATGTGTACTCCCACATGAGGCTAAGTCAATAAACATGTTTGCTGACAGACATGTTCAAAAAGTTCATCTTGTGATCTTTAATATATTAACTGTAGTGACTGTGCTGTCTCTGCAGGGTCTGTACCCAGAGTCCCATGGGATTGTGGGGAACACCATGCACGACCCGGTGTTCAACGCCACCTTCAGCCTGCGCACCAGAGAGAAACTGAACCACCGCTGGTGGGGCGGACAGCCTGTGAGTAACAGAAACAGTGCTGGCGGTTACTGCATGTCGCTTGTTACGGTGTCTTCAGGTCACACCAGAAACTTTGTAAATCACAAAGCTCACAGTCTAGTATCATATCCTGGACGTCCACTGAGAAATCATCCATCCAAAACTACATTTTGGAAAGTGCTCTTGTTTGACTCGAAGCCCCAACTCAAAAGGAGGACTTTTATGAATTAATTGGGGTTCTCACTGAAGAAAAAAATTCTAACTGCTCATCCAACGTTTCAAAGTCAGGAAAAATCCCGTCTTCCTTATTACAGAAGCAGCTGGTAAACTTCACGGCTGAGTCCTGACCTATGTCAGAGTCCTTTTCTTAACTTCAGAAATCCTAACTGGAACCATAAACTCAACAGGTTAACCCTGTGGGAACATGGTGGGAACATGGTGGGAACCGTGTGGTTAGACTGGATTTCTGACAGTCTCTCTCTCTTTTCAGATCTGGATCACAGCCGAGGAGCAAGGCGTGAAAGCAGGCACTTTCTTCTGGCCTTGGTACTTAAGTTAGTACTGGAATATTTTTCAAACAGCTTCAGACTCTGAATGCAGCACTGGTAACTTGCAGAACCTTTAAGGCTGACTTTAGTGCGTGAATGTTAGTTTAGACAGAGTTTATGTCGCCAGCAGTTTGGTGAAACATTTCTAGTATGAAAGCTGAATTTAAGTGCTTTCTTTAACTTTACTTCCTGTGGGTTTCTAAAACACAATCACTCTCAGAAATACCTGAACACCAAACAACAGGAACTGTGAAACACCAAATAGAAAACAGAAAATTATTTTCCCTTAGCTTGTGTCGTAATGTCGACACCAAGGTGCACAAGCAGGAAGAGAAATCAAATGATATGCAGACAGACAGACAGATTAGTTTCAGAAAAGATCTGAGTCCATGACATGATGATCACGAGGTCTGAGCGCCCGTCTCACCCTGAGACTGACTGACAATACCTCCACTCACCGAGTCACAACGGAGGCCATTCAAGACTCAGAGAAGCTGAAACACCAGCCTGCTGCAGGCAAACAAGCATCACGCCGGTTTTTATATGTAGTCATATCATTAATGACTGTAATTAGACTTATATTACATTCTCTTAATGTGTTTAAACTGATATTTTTATAAACAGATCAGCTCTTTCTTGTTTGTAGGGACAGGAGGCTCTTCGAACCCACCAAGTATCAGACTACATCTTGTTAAGAATTTGAGACGACCGCATTCATGGTGTCATGCAGTACCTCATCTCATCCTCCTCTTTTAACCATCACTCTCCCCGTCTTCTCTTTCCAGGGTGATTCCCATGGAGAGGAGGATTTTAACCATACTGCGCTGGCTGCAGCTGCCTGACAACGAGAGGTACGACTTCCTGTTTGACTTCACGCAGGAATTTGACAGGATATCTGTGGCCTCAGATTAATGTCACGAGTCCCCACGTTTGACCAGACGCTTGTCATTTTCCAACCTGCTTTAGATGAAACAAGGAAAATGAATTTCATAGATTTACTGCTTGTGAGAGCACGTGAGTGTTTCACTGAAGAATCTGTCAGTCAGTCTCTGGGTCAGTCATGAGAGAGCAGGACCAAACCTCGAGAGCTTCCCTTTAGAGGGTCCTCGCCGTCCGGAACTCACCAAGCAGAAACTCTCTTGTGTGGTGGCTGCTTTGCGAAAATGTGCAAGTGGCACTTCACATCTGCATGTGAAATAATATAACTTGCTTGCGAGAACATTTCATTGCCCTCCTCTGACACCATAAATATCCAGTCTTTTTTGGCCAGGAAATGTTCGTTCATTTAGTCTGTAATGGAGACAGGATGTGCTGCCACCCTGACCGGATCAGCAGTCAGCCTTCGTGGTCCTGGGACATTTCCCACCCGGTGCCAGCTGTTAGGCCGTGCATCCAAAAAAACAAAAAACAAAAACAAAACAGCAAAAAAACAAAACAAAAAAAAAACCAAAACAACAAAAGCTTGATCGGAGCAGTTAACTGGTGGCTCTAATGCACTGATGCTGAATCTCTGCTTTCTCTTCTGTATGATTTGTTTGGCAGCAGCCTATCAGATGAAAAAGGCTCGTTATGTAGCCCGTTAATGCAAGACACATGCTGTGCTGCTGAGTCAGGCTTCAAGCTTCTCTTGTGCTGGACTCAGAGTCTCGTCCTGCTCAGTGGACTGCTGTGCTGTGTGCAGCTGCATGGACATGATGCAACCTCTCACTGAAGCTGTGTGTCCTTTAGAGCTTGTTTCAGTAATCTCCTGCTCGTGTACAGAAACTGGGTTTGGACAGGAAGTGCTGTGTGGTCAGATTTAGTCTGGGAGCTGGTGAGCGTCTCTTGGAGATAAAGGTTGTTTTTAGTGCAGAGCAGGTGCTGGGTCAGTGAAGGGGTCGCAGGCTGATAAAGTGAAGTGGGGCAGCAGGTCTGGATCGTGTTTCTCAGTACTGTGTGAGCTGAGGTGAGAGACTTGCTGCCAGAAACAACAAACTCAGCCAAGGGTTGCCTCAAAACGCTCTCACATCTGACTGATTTCTGCAGCAAAAACTCCTTCTGAAACTGTGTGTCACCTCTCCTTCAGGCCTTACGTTTACGCCGTCCACTCAGAGCAGCCCGACACCTTTGGTCACCGACTGGGACCCCTCAGCAGCGAGGTGAGGCCGCACTCGTGCTTCGTGACGTCGTTACCGTTTCAGAAACGTGTTTGTGATCCTGCTTTGCCGCTCCTGTCCGCAGCTGGACAACCCTCTGAGGGAGATCGATAACATCATTGGTCAGCTGATGAACGGTCTGAAGCAGATGAACCTGCATCGCTGCGTCAACGTCATCATCGTCGGAGACCACGGTACGACCGCCACAACATCGCTGAAGCCAGAACGTGTTGTTAGACCTTTTCTTTGACTAAACTGGACAAAGAAGATCCAAAGTGTCTGGTTTCTTATCAGGCTTTAATAACATCAACACAAACCACGTCTGTTGTTTCCGTGTCTCAGGTATGGAGGAGGCCCACTGTGACCGGACCGAGTTTCTCAGCAGCTACCCGCTCAACATAGACGAGATCACGCTGATCCCCGGCTCGCTGGGCAGAATTCGACCCCGCGACCCCAAATCCACCACATGTAAGACGAGGTTTTTACTGGATCTGTTTTTTAGAGGAATCAAACGGGCTTCATGTTGACTGGATGTTTTGCTTTCCAGATGACCCAAAAGTCGTGGTGGCGAACCTCACTGTAAGAACTGTTAGTCCTGCAATTCGTCAGACTGTGCAGTGTGTTCTGCGTGTCCTCACCCTCGCCATCATGTTTCCTGTTTCAGTGCAAAATGCCGACGCAGCACTTCAAGCCGTACCTGAAGCAGCACTTACCTAAGAGGCTTCACTACGCCAACAACCGCAGGATCGAGGACGTCCACCTGCTGATGGAGAGGAAGTGGCACATCGCCAGGTAACCTGTGACGTCCTGATGACGTTTCAGTACCATACCACCCACCGAGAGATTCCACATGCATCAAAGAAACCGTTTAGCTACGTATCCTACTCATCAGATCAACACAACCTGAGCAAGTCAACAAAACCAGGCGGCCCAGACACTCAAACAATCACAGAACTTGGCGTAACCTGAACCGGGTCTCAGATCCACCTCCTGAGTTCCACATCAGCTCCGGCTTCCAATACTTGAGTCTGTGGAAACAGAATTCACACTGTTTAACACACCAGAGAGATCTCAAGCTTTTCTCTTGCATTCTTGAGGTTTTTATTTAAAGGGCGTCGTAACGTGTTTTCCCATTGAGAAAATGTGACGTTTCTGTACTTGTTGCAGGAAAATGCCAGAGAAACTGAGGACTCGTTGTGGTTTCTTTGGTGACCACGGCTTTGACAACAAGATAACCAGCATGAGGGTACTGTGGAGTTTCTCCAGAGACAAAATAAGTGATTAACACGCGCTCGCCTCCGGTGTATCTGGATTTAATCCTTCTTTTCTCCACGCAGACCATATTCATGGGTCATGGACCGAGCTTCAAGTTCAAGAAAAGAGTGCCAGAATTTGAAAACATAGAACTATACAACGTCATGTGTGGTGAGAAGATTGTTATGTCATATAATGATATTGTGATTTTTGTTGTCCACAAACTGACCTTCCCGTCTTGGCCTCAGACCTGTTAGGGTTGAAGCCGGCCCCTAACAACGGGACTCACGGCAGCTTGAACGACATGCTCAAAGAGCCGCGGTTCCATCCCAGCATGCCAGAGGAAGTGACATCACCGTCACCGGCGTCCGACTCCAACGCCGCCGTGACCCACGACCTGGGCTGCAGCTGCGATGACGAGGTGAGAGGAGGACAAAGCCAGCAAACACCATTTCTGACGGGACAAAAACGAGCTGCTCAGAGTCCATCCGTCAAAAACGTGTCATCACCTGTGCTTTTCCGTCACAGAACAAAGTGGAGGAGATCATCGAAGCCTTCAGTCCTGCACAAGATGGGATGTACAGCTACAGTAGGTTTCTCTCCCACCTCAGTGTCAGTGTGCATCAGTGTCTGCTGCAGCCGGACGGCGGAGCACTCAGCAGCTGAGGAACATCAGTCCACTTTGCTCAGTGGCAGAAACGCAGCAGTCGTCTTCGTGCTAACGAGATGAGCTTACATGGACAGTCTGATTAATGAGCTAAGATGTGGACACGCTGCAGAGCATTTGATCTGAATCAAAACATGTTTTTGTGTCTAATCTGCTGGAAATCTAACAGAACAGCATTTACGACATCTGTTGGTCGCCTGGAAGAACTGCAACAGAACTAATTTGTTTCTCAGGTTTAAGATCGAAGGTTTCTGCTCCAGCTTTATTCTCTCTCGCTCAATAGGGAGGTGACATAACTGACTCTGTGTGTGTGTGTGTGTGTGTGTGTGTGTGTGTGTGTACGCAGACACTACACACCTCCCGTTTGGCCGTCCAGCTGTGATGTTTGACACTCAGTACAGTTTGCTTCATCATGTGGAGTTCATCAGTGGCTACAGCAAAGAGCTGGCCATGCCTCTGTGGACGGCATACACACTGCAGCGACAGGTACACACACACACACACACACACACACACACACTCCCATCTCAACCCCTGCCAGCCATTAAAGTCTCTCCTGGTGGGGGGACACACCTCCAGTGCTCAGAATGTCCCCTCTGTTTGGTCCTGGTTGTCCTTTCCTTGTGCCTGAACCATCAGATCAAAAGGAAAATGTTATTCAAGGTCACACAAAGAAACACAGATGACCTCATCTCATTGTGTATTAATGCGAACAAAAGGTGACTTAGGAAAACTAAATCACTGGAGAAGTGCTGCTGCATCGCCCTCACAGACTGCCTACTTCCTGTCTGTCCCGGACCCCCTTCAGCTCCTGACTCTGTCATTAGACCGCCAGTGTGCGTTCAGAGTGTGTGTCCGGTGTGTGTTCATGTCAGGGTGGAAAGTGACGGAGCTGCACAAACATGCAAACACAAACATGTGTAACACACACGCAGCCTCTGTGTGTCCCACACCGAAGACGTGTGTTTGTCACGTGTTTACAGGAACAGGCTGCAGCTTTACAAGGTGCAGCTGCTCACACACACACACACACACACACACAGCTTCCTGTACTCAGTCCGTCTTTGTCCAGCCTCAGGAAAACACCAGCAGTTTGTCCGAGCTGCACTGAAAAACATGAAAGCAAAATAAGTTTGGTGTGTTTGTCCCTCAGGAGGACATGACGCCCGTTCCGGAGGTTTCGCCCGCCGTTCACTGCGTCCGAGCCGACTCCAGAGTGTCGGCCGACCACAGTCAGAGCTGCAGCACCTACAGCCAGAACAGCCACCTCACCTACGGCTTCCTCTTCCCCCCAGGTAACCCGCAGGACGAGGACTGCACACTGAGCTGTTCCAGCATAAAGACTTCAGGCAGTTCTGTGACGCTGACATCTTGAAGCCACTAACAGGAAGAGTTTTCTTAATTTAAGCAGGCTGTCTTTACTGTAACAAAACAGAG
The DNA here is from genome assembly GCF_020382885.2 of Scatophagus argus. Classification (NCBI taxonomy): domain Eukaryota; kingdom Metazoa; phylum Chordata; class Actinopteri; family Scatophagidae; genus Scatophagus; species Scatophagus argus. Next base: position 1,363,679 of record NC_058509.1, read on the forward strand.
AACAAAAACCTGAGACTAAAGCAGCAAGAAATAAATCAGTGTGAGACTTCCAGGTCAGAAAACCTGTTCACACTCAACTACTGTATCTCAGATTTACTGTGAACCAAACCAAACCAAGACAAGTCAACTTTATTTGTACAGCCCATTTTTACAAGCAGTTTGTCTCAAAGGGCTTAACATAACATCAGCAACATCCTCTGCCCTTCGACCCTCACATCGACTAAGGAAAAACTCCCAGAAAAACCTTTAACAGGAAAAAATGGAAGAAACCTCAGGGTGAGCAACAGAGGAGGGATCCCTCACCCAGGACGGGCAGACGTGCAATGGATGTTGTACAGGCAGGAAAGCAGTTAACAACATGAGAACGACGTTACTAAAAAGACAAATAAAACAAAATCTCAGCTGTTTAGTTTCACTTTTGCTACCACCTCAATATGATTTTAACATTTCACAAGACTGAAATTATAATAATGAAATTATAATGAACTGCTGTAACATTCATGTATGTTTTATGTGCTGTTGAAAACCACTATCCTATCAGTTCTGTTCAGTTCAATTTCAACACAAGACTACGAGGAGAACTGGACACACAGTTAGTGACATAAAATAATGAACTGCATGTTAATCTGACGAGGGGAGAGGATAGAAGAGGAAAAGGAGGAGGGGAAACTGCTTGGTGGATCATGTTTGTGTCCCCCGGCAGCATAGGCCTATAGCAGCTTAGCTATGATAGAGATTAATTAACAGTTAGTCAGACCTATTCTACTTGTGGCTGTAACTATGCTTACCAGCCCTACACACTTTGTTTGAGGCTAACTGTACGCTTTACTAAACAGAAAGGTTTTAAGTCTGGTCTTAAAAACCAAAACTCAAAGCTTTGCTCTCTTCCACCACCTGAACGTGTGTGTGTGTGTGTGTGTGTGTGTGTGTGTGTGACTCTGTTGACAGAGGTGGCGTCGTCTCCAGAGTCCAGATTTGACGCTTCGCTCATCACCAACACCGTCCCCATGTACCCGGCCTTCAAGAGTGAGTCGCTCACGTGGCTTCATTCACGCTCAGACAGCAGTTACTGATCCACCGCGGCGGGGGCGGCGGGGGCGGGCTGAGGCGTCAGTTCAGACAGTTCACACATAAATGAAAGTTCAGTCATCATCTCCTCACCCCCAGCAGACAGAAAGTCCAATGTTGTTCCTTTGAAACATTTCTGTAGCTTCGCAGCAGAACTGAGCTGCAGTGTTTTGTCACACAACCGAAAATGAAAGCATTAAACGGCTTCAAACAATTTGTAGGCATTTAAATGTAGAAATGTTACATACTGTACCTTTAAACTGAGCTTAAAGTGTGTCTGTAAACGACCTTCAGATTGTCCCTCCTGCCTTCCCGTATAGCAGTCCTATCACATGAGACAAAGGACACAATGTGGTGATGTCAGGTCTGAGCGGGGACGGCCTGATACGCATTGTTTCTGTAGATAGAGAGGACTTATCAGAACACGCACACTCTGTGCATGTCTGGACAGTTTATTGATTTTTCTTATTAAGGCTGGAAGTTTTATTGGTTACAGTAAACATCAAGGGGTGACAGCATTTGGATGAATGTTTTTCGTCTTTTTTTCCTTTGTTTCCTTGTCCAGCCAGCTGTGATCCTTTTTGTCCTTTTGACTCCGTTTCTTTCTTCCTGCAGCTGTGTTGTGGTTTGGATTTTCGCTTCAGTTAGCTTCCTGTTTAATTTTGTAGGTTTGTAGGTGTCTTTGTTCACTTCTGACTGTGCGCCCCGCCCAGGTGGCTCACCTGTGTCGTCTCCTGAGCTCTGTGTTCACTTTGCGTCAGCTCGTCTGCGTCTTCCCGACTCGTTTTCCTCCTCCTGCTTTTTCTTTGTCTTTGGTTACCTTTTGGACTTTTTGTTGAAGTTGTGGACGTCACCCTTTTGGATTGTTCTTTGTTTGCACTGTGTTATAGCTGGACTTCAGCTGACTTGAGTTTGCCCGCTTTTGTTACCTTTTCGTAAGGTTATGGGAAAATGAGCCTGCTGGCTCCACTTTTCTTATTTGTCTGCAGGAATATGGGGCTACCTGCAGGGGACGCTGCTGAGGCGTTACGCAGAGGAAAGCAACGGCATCAACGTCCTCGCCGGTCCCATCTTTGACAGCGACCACGACGGCCTGCGAGACACCACAGAGGAGATAAAAGAGTAAGAGGAGTTCACAGATGACAAGTTAGCCCATCGAAACAGTTTCAGCTGCTCCGTCAAAGCCTTCCGAGTCCTCGCCTTAGAGAGAGGACAGGCCCTAAGACACGCCCTTTTATTGGATCTCACTTACTGATTGGACGCTGCAGACCCAACATCTCTGCAGTTTATGCCAGAGTGAAGACAGATAACAGATTTAACTGCTTTGATCGAGAAAAAGATCACACAAAGTTTGGATTTAAGTATGCTGTCTGTCAAATATCTGTCAGACAAGCAGCTGTGGCCCAGAGGTTGGAGAAGCGGATCCGGATTGTGATCGGAGTCTCACCGGTTCGATTCCCCCACCGGAGGGGCAGGAAAAATTTGGGTGTGGTGGAGTGATTAATGCGAAAAATGCTCCCCCCCTCCATTAGCACTTAACCCCCCAATATGCTCCTCAGGCGCCTGATGCAGCCCACTGCTCCTGTGTGTGTTTCACTGCATGTAGTTTGCCGGGTGTTGCATGTGTGTGTTCAAGTAAGGATGGGTCAAATGCAGAAGACGAATTCAAATGTATGTAAAAATATATATACTGTCAATAAAGCTGATTCTTCTTCTTCTTCTTAAGCAAAAAGAACAACTGATCTTACAGCTAAAACCTGTCAGTAACTCTGACGCCCCTCTTCCTGCCAGGTTCTCGGCCGACGCTGCACCCATCCCCACCCACTTCTACACGGTGGTGACCAGCTGCCAGGAGCTGAACCAGACTGTGGACGAGTGCGACGGGCCCCTCAGCGTATTGTCCTTCCTGCTTCCACACAGACCGGACAACAGTGAGACGTGCAATGTGAGTTCAAATAACCTCCAGCAGGGGGCAGCGCTGCCCCTGCTGTCACTGCAGCTGCATGAGCTCCGTTCGGGGCTGGCGGTTTTCAGCCGAGCGGGCTGAAGGTGCTGGTACTTCCAGAGGCAGATATTCAGCTTCAAACAGCTTTCAACTTAAACATATGAGGAAGTGAGGACACACTGTGAAATATGAAACCATCCAATGGTTATCTGAAAATTCACCAACTCTTTGAAGAATGGATTAATAGTTGAAAGGAAAATGAATAATGTGAGGCTGCAGCAGTCAGATGAATGAAGCAGAGGTCTTCAGCAGTCACAGTACTTCGTAGTAACGTCAGCTTCAGCTAAACTTTGGGTGATGTTTTTCCTCAGACCTGTGGATGTGGTGTGTTCATGTTCGTCGACTTCTCCTCCTCGCTCTCTGACTCGAATAAAATGGCACATTTCTCTGGGTGTGAACTTTGTTGGAAACATTTGGCACGATGTGATGTTTGTTGTAATGCGGAGACGTTGACATGTTGTGCCTTTGAGTCCATGATGTGCTTCTGGTTCGAAGTCGTGGCTTTGCGTTCGGGCCGTGCAGTGTGATGAGCTGCCGAGCTCTGGTGGAAGGTGGGCCAAATGTGTGACAGAAGAACTGCAGTTTGTTTGTGGTGTTTAGAGACAGCTTTGACCAGTCGGACAAACCTTTCATCAGTCACAATTTTCATTTTCCACTTTTCATTTGATTTTCTTATTGTGGAGCGCTGACAGAGGCGTGCAGGACTTACAGTAACGAGTAAAATCAGATAACGTGTGGAAAGTGAGATGTAAGACAAGCCGAGGAGCTTCCTCACATGGAACATGTGAGTGCTTATAATCTGAATGCCATTTTAAGATGACACACACCTCATATATAACAACATAACATGAGTCTATGAGTCACAGCAGGCTCCTGAATGTCTCAAAGTTTGTCATGTCAAGAGGCAACCAAAGAGGTCAAACAGATGCTAACATGTGATAAACATTCAACACTGACTCACTATCAGCACCACACAATGAGCATCAGGTCAGAGTATGACAGTCTCAGCCAGAGGTCAGCCAAAACCACTTCTGTCCGAGTCCACAAACTGTTTTTATCGAATTCGTTTCCTCACGATGCGCTTAACAAATCAGTTTGAAAAACATCAGAAAAAATGACCTGATAAAAGATCTTACTTTCAAAGTTTGTTTGTTCCCACATGGAGACAAATGCAGACAAATAAACAGAAATGACTTCCAGTGAAGGGAAATTCTAATCATTCAGCATACCAAGACATTTTGGACAATGCTATGCTTCCAACTTTGTGGCAACAGTTTGTAGACAAATTCACGCAGGGACATCCCTGCAGATTGTGCTGTCATGAAGTTTATGTGTGCAGAACTAAAGGAAACTGCCAGAGAACAATGAAGTCAAGAGCTTACTGATGACTCATAATAAATAGGCACATGGTGTGCTTCCCCTGGATTTCAACTGGTGTGCTTTTCCAAAATGTGAAAGTAGAATAGGACACCAGAGAACAATAATCTGCTTTTAAATGGAATGGGTTCTGAAAGCCAGAGTTTCATTATGACAGGCCATGAATGAATGGATGGCATGAATCTTCCCAGTGCAGCACTAACAAAGGCCTATCTTAACTTAGCTGAAGAGAGGAGTTGTTTGGTTGCTTTCCCTTGAGTCATAAGCCGGCCAGAATAAACACTAAAGATCATTTTAATGCTGGTCCTGATTCCCAAACAGGCTCTGCTTTTAACCTTTTAAATAGACATTCCTCTGCTGCTTTTTAGCAGATACAGTGGGCAGCATGATAAACAGTCCAGGCCGACCACACAGACGACGTATATCCCCTTTTAAATATAAACTCAGCTCTGTTGACACAGACAGAGACGCATAACAACAATGATATCAGCAGAGTATTGGAATGACAATGACAGTATTAATAATCATGATTTTGATAGTAGTAGTAGTAGTAATAATATTGCAGAAATATAACAGGTGGTAATAACGGTCATCAGTGTCAAGCAGGACCACAGCAGGAGGTCCAGACACGATCCATGGGAACCTCAGAGACGAGAAAGCACAAGGACTCTGGGGAAGAAGTCAAGTTAGTGACATGCATTGATGGGACATGAATATGCGTTCAGAAGGAGAGTTAGAGGAGGAGAGAAAAGCTCAGTGCATCATGGGAGATCCCCAGCAGTCTAAGCCTATAGCAACATAACTGGGGCCAGCCTAAGCCAGTCCTAAATCCACTAAGTCTACTCTTGAACGTAGAGGGGTGTCTGCCTCTCAGACCGAAGCCAGAAGACGGTTCCATAGTAAGGGAGCTTGATAGCTAAAGGCTCGAGGTTCTGGTCTACCTTTGCTGACTCTAGCAACCACAAGCTCGGCATTTTGCCTTGCATCCTGGGAGCATAGAGTTCTGGATGGAAAATGAGGTACTATGAGCTTTCTGAGATTAGATGGCGCTTGACAAGTTAGGGCTTCGTATGTGAATATTTTAAAGTCTATTCTGAATTTTACAGGCAGCCAGTGTGGAGGAGGCAATACAGGAGAAATATGATCCCTAATATGAGTTTTTGTCAGTACATGTGTAGCATCATTCTGGATTAGCTGGAGAATCTTTCAGGGACTCATTGCAATGCATCCGGTTTCTTCAACCACACTTCGGAAAGTCTTCACACCTAAATGGTAAAATAGATTTTTTGATGTGACGGCATCGTTTTTCAGTGGCTGATCTGCCACCGTTATGAAGTTGAAGGAACTGAAATGCAACTGTCAAAACCTGATTACGGTCAGGGAAGGATCTGTCACAGTCCGAAGAAAATCTGTGGAAGCTTTGGGCTGTTGGTTCACGTGGCATGCGATGTTTGTGCTCACGTGTTTCCTGCCTGGCTTACAGAAAAAATGCCTCACTTCAGTGTGCATGGAGGTCCAGCCACAAATGACCTTCAAATAAGTATACCTCCTGCAGGTTATTTGGAAAATGACTCATAATGGCAGCAGTTCGGTCTGTTTGTGGTATGAGTTAAAGATTCCTGACATAATGACCTCAACTCATTTCTCTCTGCTGGAGGTTTCATCTTTTAAGTGGAAGACAGATTATAGCCTTTCCTGGAAGAAGCAAAATCCTTAATAATTGATTTGAATTGATTTTGAGGTCACTGACATCAAGCGTGGAAAATGATAGATGTAATCTTGTTAAGCTAAATTCATCCAGACACGTCTCTTAAAGTCCAGGATAATTAAAGTGCACCCACTCAAGTATTCCTTGGTTTATGGTTATTTCCCAGTCAGTGTGGTTTTGGTAATTTGCAGGTGAAAAGATGTTTAAAACTAGCCTGGATTTGGTTGAAGACTGAGGTTAGATTCCAGTAATTCACTGACCTCACTTACATGAAGGCATTTAAATGCTCATGATAGTGAAATGAAATATTATTATAAGAACTCGGGGAAATGCACTTATTTGTTTTCTTCCCCAAACTGATATGAATGATGTGTGATGCTGATATCACTGTCTTGTTATGAGTGGGGGTGGTATCAATCTTCTCATTTCACAATCTTGTTATTCTTTTGTAATCAAAAGAATGCAGAGACGCCTCTTCATGGAGCTGTTCCTCAGGGTTTGGACTCGGCCCCTGACCTCCAGTGAAGGGAAATCTGAATGCTTCAGCACACCAAGACATTTTGGACAATGCTATGCTTCCAACTTTGTGGCAACAGTTTGTTGAAGGCCCTTTTCTATTCCAGCATGACTGTGCCCCAGTGCACAAAGCAAAGCTCCATAAAGACATGGTTGGATGAGTTTGGTGTGGAAGAACTTGACTGGCCCACACAGAGCCCTGACCTCAACCCCATCCAACACCTTTGGGATGAACTGGAACGGAGATTGTGAGCCAGGCCTTTTGGTCCAACATCAGTGTGTGACCTCACAAATGCTCTACTGCATGAATGGGCACAAATTCCCACAGAAACACTCCAACATGTTGTGGAAAGCCTTCACAGAAGAGTGGAAGCTGTTAGAGCTGCAAAGCTGTCTGTGTGTTTAGAATGAGACGTCAATGAAGTTCCTGTTGGTGCGATGGTCAGGTGGCCCAATACTTTTGTCCATATAGCGTTTTTACTCCTAAATAATAGAGCTGGAATCTACAATTTAAAATTGACTTTCTCGCTGTTGTTGTTCTGAATGTTTGCATTTGTATCTGGGACAACCAAGCAGCAGTTTCCAAACTGATGAATCCAGCTGACTGCTGTCAGGAGTTCTTGAAGGGAATCTCCTCACTGCTGCCAAGACAACAACAGTGCTGCATTGTGTCGAGGCCTGCAACACATAAACACTTCAGAAACCATGACTCACAGTGGGTCTTCTTTTTTGGGGGGGGTGATAAATCAAAAATTGGGTTAGGCTTTGCGGTCAAATATATAATTCAGCCAAATATATTGCAGTTGGCTCAGAATCAATAGTGTGTAGTTTAGCATTAAAAGTCTAACTGGAATGGCGTCAATGGAGTCAATGCAGGAGGCAGACGTCTCTGGGATTTTACTTGTCATGGTGAACATGTCTGAACCGTTAGGAGGGGAGAGAGAAACTCGGCAGTCATCTCTGACTCGTACTAATCGCTGAACAGACAAAACTAACACAGATAGACCATAGAATGTTTTCTCTCAGCCAATGTGTGGGTGAGCTGTGCTGCTGGTGGGACGTGTGGGAGGTTTGGTACAACATTTCATTTCAATTTCACTTTCGATTCCTGTTTTACTCATATAGCTCCTTATACAATCAAAACTGTCTCTAGAAGCTTTACAGAGACCCAGAGCCTGAACCCCCGAGCAGACAGACGGTGGCAGGGAAAAAGTCCCTTTTAACAGGAAGAAACCCTGAGCAGGACCCGACTCACAAGGGAGAACCATCCTGCTGATGGTGAAGGAGGAGAAGAAGAGGTAGACAGGACAGAGAGGATGAAAGAGAGAAACATACATGCAATAAACATCATACATGTTAAATCATACATATCATACATAAACAACATGTTCATAGAGGAGTGCCATTTAAAAACCACTGTAGAGATTTGAAAATATTTGATTTTGTACTCTGTTAGTGTGTTATTTTTAATTATTCTCCAGACAATAGGTGATCACAAACATCCCAAAATCTTTGATTTTTTTTTTTTTTGGTCCACATCCCAAACATATGCAACCCCAGAACACCAGACCAGCAGGGTGAAGAAACAAAGGATGAGCTTTAATAAACTAAAAGCAAAACAGGCCAACTCCTAATTTGTTTGCATCAGTGTGTCTTCAGGGATTTGGAGAGAGAGAAGTCACTGACCACAAAGAGACCACAAAGGCCTCAGATGTGCCTTTCCTTCCCTACATGAAACAGTCCAACAACAGAATACAACAGAATTCCCCATTGTGGAAAGCAAACAACACAAGAAACAAGGTTTTCCCCTGGCTGACCAGAAGCTCTGTCAGGGGGTTCTCTGGAGTCTGATGGAGTTTCCAGGAAGCTGTTCGGTCCATTTGAGAGTCATCTAGCACATTTCCTGCCAACGCACGCCTGAAAAGCTATTTGAGCATAATCTGTTCTCAGGGAAATCCTCTGTTTACAGTCTTACTTTCAAAAAGGCTTAATGACTTTCTAAGAAGTCCAAGAACTTCTGAGAACAGGTCATCCGCCAGTCCAGGAGCTTGCTGCCAGCAGAAAGACAAATCTGTTTAGTGAACAATGATCAGCTTTTCCCAGGGCCATCAGTTCAGTTTGAAACATTTATGAGTGGATGATTAGATGCTGAATTAATGCATTTCTCCACCTGGAAACACTGAGAAACCAAGACGCCAATAACACAGGCAAAGCAATAAAGAGGGAGTAACTTTGATTGATTGAATGTTATTCTGTTAAAACCCTCACTCTCACTTGACTCCAGTCCCGTGTGAGTCACACTAGCGAGGTGAGTCACGATTACTCATCCGTTCTTCAAAAATATGAAATAAATGCCAGATCAGCGTGTCCGCGCTGCAGGACTTCCACGTTATGTCTGCAGTTGTACTCGTGTTTCACTCAAGTGTGGCCTTATGTAATGTTAACAGAATGTCAAAGTGTGTGTGCACGGGAGGTTGGTAATTTTAACGCAGTGTGTGTGTGTGTGTGTGTGTGTGTGTGTGTGTGTGTGTGACACAGTGTCAGTCAGTCGCAGCTCAAAGTTTTGCTTGAGTCGGCAGAACGTATGCTGTCCCTGAAAGCTTCTGCAGGGATTACGTTCACACACCTTCGGGAATGTGTCTTGTCCCCTCTGGATATCTGCTGTTGGAGCCACAGAGTGTCTCAGCGGTCACTGAGCCGGTCTGAAGGCTGCTTCAGGCGGTCTCAGGCGGAGTGAAGTTTTGTCCTTGAAAGGTTAAAAGATTTTAATGAAAGGAAGTGCAAATTAATTAAACTGAGACAGAAGGAGGTTGAATCAGAGTAGTTAACGTGAACAGTCCATACATGCCGACCCTCCGTCCTCGGGGTTTCCTCCCGGGGTCACGTTCTGTCGTGTTTCTTCAGATTTATGGCAGATTTTCTCAAATTTTCTTCCTTTTTGTCATCAAAACCTCCTGCCACAGTGCAGCTTGTACGAGCCCCGTGACAGGTGCTTCATCCTCCTCATCCTCCTCATCCTTCTCGGTCTCGGTGAGAGTTGGGGAAGAATTTTAAGAAGAGTTTTAAAGGAGGCATGCATGAGAATTAAAAGTAACATTTAAAGCACTGGCATGCAAGAAACATTCTAGTGAAACTGAATTTCTTCCTCTTTTTTGTGGTCTCAAGGTTTGTACGTTTGCCAGCTGCTCATGCCTGTGGGAGCGGGTCCCCGTGTGAGCACGCGTTGACAGTCGGCGGAGGTGACGTGCCTCGTCTTGATCTGTCTCGACACTGTTGGCCATTAGCCTGATGATGCTATTGTGCTCTCAGTCTGTGTCCTCGTTTATCAGCGAGGCCAGATGCTTAGATTGCATCCATGAAGAGCATCAGGTGAGTGACGAGACTCCCGAGAGCGTCGACGCTGATGCTGGTGGAGTAAAGCTTCACGCTGCTGATGATATCAGAAACATAAGCTTTGTCAGCATGTTGCGTTGAGCCTTTGATGGGGCTTCATTTTGCTGTGTCAGGAGGAAAACAATGAGCCGTTAAGCTCGTAGGTATTAAATATGTGAGGGTGTGATTTTTTCCTTATTTGTTGTAATGTTGAGACCACAGTTGATTTATGTCGTTTATTCCTCTCCACTGCCTGCTTGTCTCTCACAGCTGGTTGTCCCGTTGAGCCCCACATGAGGAATTTCCTCCCTCACATTGAAATGAATGGGAACTTGCTTGTCTTTAAGTTTTCCTGCCAAAACTCATGTGGACATGACTCATGTCATCCAAGTTTACGGGTTGCGATGACTTTATCGATTTTAACAAAACAGAATTACTGGAATGTCCTTAATTTAGCTTTCCCAGGCTGGGCTTCAATCAGAGAGGTATTTAACTGCTGGAAAGATCATTTTTTTATTTTGAAAATTGGTGCTACATAACCAGAGAAAAGAGAGCAAAAAGGCCTGTGGTTCTCCCTTTTGCTCAAACGGTGAAAAAGTCACAGCAGCTGAGTTGACTTGTCCAATTGGAAACAGGAAGCAATATGGCGGCCGCTTGGTTAGCAACAGTCCTGCATTACAGCTGACCAGAACACTAAAATGTGTCTCTGAAGACGTCAGAGGTGATTGTGGCTCAGATTTGATCAGCGCTGCCTCGTTTGCAGTTTGATCTGAGCTGGGTGATACGTTTCCTGATTGGAGAAGGACAGACTTTCACCTGCTTCTTCTCTCTATCCGACTTCTATGCTGTTTGTGTCCGTGGAGGCGCCCTTACATACAACATGCACATGATCTCGAGGGTCTGAGGCCAAAATGTTTGATAGTTTTCCCTTTACAGGACGTTAGCAGAACACTCATTGCAATGTACTTTGAGAACAGCTGCAGCACAGCTGGAGAAGGACAGACAGCTCAGATTGCCCCACGTTAAATACCAGCACAGGAAATCCTCATTCACGTGTGTGTGTGTGCACGACTGTGTGTGTGGGTGGGTGTTGAATGGCATGTTTTGGAAAAACACTTGTTACGATGTCACCAGTTTTTGTTTGAGGCTCAGTGAGTCAGGGTATGGCGAATCGACTACAACAAAACAAAAAAAACACACATGTGTAATGGAAGTTTTCTGTCACAAACTTAAGGCACTGACACATTTTCCTGGTCTTCATCATCATGCGGGTAACAGTTCAAATGCGACAATTCATTAAAACAATTTGGAAGCAAATGTTAAAATTAGGGTCGTGCCGACCCTGTCGCCTCATAGCACGAGGGTTCCAGGTCTCCAGGGTCCTCCTGTGTGGAGTCTGCATGTTCTCCCTGTGCCTGTGTGGGTTTTCTCCGGGTTCTCCGGACGCCTCCCGCAAAAACATGCACATTAGGTTAATTGGCTTCTCTACATTGCCCTGAGGTGAGAGTGTGTGGTTGTCTTTGTGTGTCAGACCTGCGATTGGCTGGCGACCAGTCCGGGGTGAACCTGCCTCTCGCCTGTAGTCAGCTGGGATTGGCTCCAGGCCCCCCACGGCCCTCCCTGACAGTTAAGCGGTATAGAAGATGGATGGATGTTAAAAGTTACTTAACATCCAATCGAAAGATCTTTATGATAGGCAGCTTACAACTGGACCACCCAGATTCAGTTAAAGCACAAAAGTATATGTACTGTATGCTCATTTTTAATCAAGAGGGAAATAAACACGTTTTATTTAGCACTACCAGTAAGCATAACAGATGGTCTTTCTTTTTAAACAGTGTCCTGTGTTAGCTCAGTTTTCAGTTTGCAGAATTCCTCAACAAAAGGTCTTGATGTGAATCCTGATGCCGTGAGTGTGTGTCTGTGGGTGTATTGCATGATGCTGAAGTTTAGGCCAACTTGTTTGTGTTTCCTTTCTCCTGAACAAGTCGTCACCAGATCAAACGGTTGCTCTCACGGCATTTTATCTCCTTTACTTAAGACCAACTTTGTCATCCTGGAAAAAGGTCAGTCAGTGGGTGGACAGGTGCTTTCCATGACAGCAGGAAGAGTTTAACGGATCTGATTACACCTGTGACTTTTATACATCCTCACGTCACACAACACAAACATGTTAGTGTTCTCCTTATCCTGTGCTTTCAAACTGGAGCAAACCTTGAGGCACATTATAACAAAAATATCTATTAATTTCAGCACATAAAGCATTAAACCACACACCAACCCTGGACTGAAGCATCTCTGATTTGAGTCGGGCCAGTGAGCTTTGATGCTTCTTTTTCTTCCTCAACTCCTGTCAGCAATAGCACAACATTTCCCCAAAACAGTATCTGTGCAAACATTTGCAGTTATGATTGCAAGGAAAGTTTATTCTAAAAATATTGTTGATTCCATACAGATCATTCCTAAACAGGAATGGACTGTGCCATTGATTTCCCCTTTCGTGTCCTTCGGTTGACTTGATTGAAAGAGCTCATGTCAGAAGATTAGAAGATAAGGCCAATGGTGCAGCGTGGTAAATAAACTTTATTATGGTTCAATTGCAGCAAAATTACATGCAAAGTCCTGCCTGTTCCATTGCCAGGTCTTTCCATTTCAGGATTTTAAAAAGATTGGTAAGAGGTTGAGAATATTTTCCTCCCTTTGTTGTCAATTTTTCCACTTTTGGTGGAAATAATGGAAAAGCAGAAGCAGAGAAGAGGAAAGTTTTTCATGATGACAAGGATTCCCATTATACTGCAAGCTTCAGTCATCTTTTAACCACGGCCGAAAAGAGGCACAGTGTTCACGAATAGTAACCGTACAGCTGATGTCTTCTGATAGCAGTAGCATCACACGCTGACCTTTTACCTGAAGCGAATCTTGCTGTCACTTCATATTGTCTCTTGTGACTGTGTATTGCTCACTAAAGACCATGACCCTGTGCTCTCACTGCTGTATGAACTCTCATAAATCCCCATCTTGACATTCAGTCATTTGTCATCCATTTATTCACCACTGATGTTAATGTGTAACATCTGGACATACTGTAACTCTCTGTTGAATGATGGTAAGCTGCACTGATGTTATTTTGCCCGTAGGGGGCAGAGGAGCTTCAAAACAAGCTGTCAGGTGCACAGCCCAGACATTAAAATCACCTTTTGAAGTGGTTATGGGTCAGCAAACAGCACATCTGTCAGACATGGAGCAACATTATCATCCCACTGGACTCCATCTGATGAGTTTAAGTCGGATAGTCACCCTCCTTTTAGCTCTGGTTTGGTCTCCCCCAAGTCCTGAGAAAAATAATCTGGTTCTTTAGCCTCTAAATGCCTAACTTTGTTAACCCACCAGTCTCTGACTGTGTCTGTATTTTATTTTATTTTTTTAGTGGATTGTTGAAGCTCGTTCGATGAAAAGTTGAAAACTTTGGGAGAATTTCCCGTGGGTTCAAATAGGAAAAGAGGAACAACTACTTGGGATGTGACAGAATAGCTGACAGGTTCAATTAAATGTTGTTCCCTCCGATTAGCTGGCAGCAGAAATACTAGTCGATTATTAAAATACTTCTTATTAATCTATGAATGTCCACATAGGAGCCATTTCTAGTGCATATTTAACATCACAGTGGTCCAGTATTTGGTGAAATGTTTGGCTGCATGGAGATGTATGGACTGTGGGTGTGAATTCTTTGATGAAGCATATTGAACAATATCAATAAAGCAGAAGCTGGACTCTGTTATTCCACCAGGTCAGTTATTAACCCGTCTGAGCAGTTCAGGCTCAGCTGCTGCAGGACACGTTTAAATTACACAGTGACATCATTTACACTGATGTGTCATGCCTTCATAGTCACATGTTGCTTTATAACTAAACTATAAATAATTTTGACTCAATTGATGAAGCACATGGATGACACAGGATGAGAACGTTTTCTGTGGTTGGGAAAGTCAGTAATTTTTCTCTGCAACACATAACGGTATAACCATGTGGTGGAGTCTAATTTCTTGGAGGTAAGGTTGCATTTGAAGTCTTATTACTCAAAATAAAGTTTGTATCCTCTTTCCACAGGTGGAGCTGTTTATCATACAATCCATTCCTAATCATACAATCCCGTAAAATGATCTAACGAGTGAATGATCGCCATCGTGAGTGAATATCAGTAAATGAGGGGCAGACATGACGAAACACGGGCAGACCCTCAGAGGTTCGCCACGACTGCCGTGGTTGAATTGCGTAAACGTGTACTTCGGTGATTTTGAGTCGTGAGGACTTTCTGAATGCTCCATCTGTTTCTATTTAATACATTCATGGGTCCGACTGAGTTTGGATCCATGTCATTCACCCATGTGTGATGCTCGTCACTGCTGCGTAGCGTGTTTATCCTCTGCCCTGAGTGCACGTCAGCTTTTCGGATGTCTGGTTTTTCATTCACTTTTGCCTGGCTTTGGGTGAGCAGGAACTTTTTATCTTTCTCCTGTGGGAGCAAACACTATACACAGCCTCTCACCGTCTGCAGCACTGCTACCTGAGCTTATTCAGACCTCACTTATGAACTCATAACCTGCCTGTGCTTCCCTCACATGCTCACATCTGTTGGCATCTGTATGCCTGGTTGGACATCAGTCCATTTGCCTTAATGTGAGAATAAAAAGTTTTCTCCCTCCAGATTCTGTTCTGTATCAGTAGTTGCACGAAATTGCATTGATTGTCATTTGCTGTTGCCAGTGAAACAACAAAGAGTATTTGTTCCACTCCCTGTACTGCAGGCAACATTTTGACAAAAATCATTACGTACTCTGACTGACCAGTTTCCTCGAAGCCTGGTTTGTCAAGATTTAATAGATTCAAGATTTTTGTTAGTCATTTCTCTATTTGCGAAAACAAACAGTCCAGACGCAGGAATTCTTGCATCGGCCCCCCTTTGGCATCATTACTGGTTGTGATGATCGTGTGGATTTGTTGCATTCTGCAGTGTTCTGATGCGCCTTCGCCGCGTCGTGTGACGCACGACGCTTCCTCATCTGTCTGCATTTTAACAGCCAACACAATGTGGATTTGCTTACTCGAGACATGTACATTTTCAAACACAAATCAGGAGCAAAAGGAAAAAAGGAAAAGGAAAGGAAAAGCTCAACATTTCGGGAAATGTGAATATACATCAGAATCAGAATCCCAGAGAGGAAGTTCTTTTTTGTTCACGCATTGCACTTGCAGTTTTCCCAACCAAGACAAGAAAGTGAAAGATATAAAATAGGATTAAAAAACTAAAATAAGTATAAATCTAAAATATAGGTATTAACATGTGTCTGTACATATATACATTGTATATATAAAAGTATGTGTGTCCGTCACAGTGCAGAGTTTAACAGTCTGTGAGTGATTTCCTGTGTCGCTCTGTGGTGCATCGTGGGAGTCAGAGTCTGGCTGAACGAGCTCCTGTAGCCGATCAGCACATTGTGGAGAGGGTGAGAGGGAAAGTCCAGTATTGTCCTCTCAGACACCACCGTCAGAGAGTCCAGTTCCTCTCCCACAACATGGCGGCCTTCTTGATGATTCTGTTGAGTCTGTTGGTGTCCCTCACCCTCAGGCAGCTGCCCCAGCAGGCAGCAGCATGTGTGACGGCACTGGACACCACCGACTCATCCAGCAGCCAGTTAGGTCAGCTTAGCACTGAGAAATGGAAACGAGGAAACTCTCGGCTTGTCTCTGTCCAAAGGTGGCAAAATCTGCAAATCTATAGATGACCTTAAGCTCTCTGAAGCTTTACTATCAGCCAGGTATCATTCTGAGCAAATTAGAGCCTCCTTATAAACAAGGCCTTCCTGCACTGTCACAAAATCTGTTCCAATTCTGTAGGACCATTATTTATTATTTTGCTGTTTTGCTTGGGAAATTCAGTAGTGAATCAGCAGCTGAAAACATTGCTCACTTCAAAACAGCTCCAAGCCAATATGACAACAAAATGACTGTTCAATAGCTTTGAGCTGTAGACAGTTTAGTGACAGGGTGGCTTCAGTTTAGGCCTTTTTCTTCATTAGCCTGAAGGACACCACTCATGTGACGCATCGCTCTGTCATCATTTCTCAGGCATGAGGAGAAGGAGGAGGTAACTGATCCCTAACATGAGCTCAAAAGACTCCAGCTAGGAAACAACAAATCCTTTCTGTCCACTTTGACACATAAAACCAGCCTCAGGTAGACTGCTTCATGGAAAACTGACAGGAAGTGCTCTACGTTTCACTAGACGTGTTTCCATGAACCTGTTTCTATATTTATTTTTGAATTATGGCATTCAAAACTTTTCCTTTTCCCAGATTAACTCCCACATTCCCTCGTCACATTGCTGGTCAAGGCTTTTATTTTCTTTATTATTTTTTTTGTTTGTTTGTTTGAGTTCCAGATTTGCCTCACAGTTCAGCTGACAGGCAGCATGTGATGCACTTTCTCATGGAATCTTACCTGTCGACCGGTTGAACACCTGTTGCATGATATGTCACAGAGCATAAAGAATCGCTTGAGTGTGCAGCTAATTTGTGGTTGGGCATCAGTACTTTTTCATTGGTGCAACCATTCAGACTTAATTCTGTACTTACTGATGATTACTGATGTGAACTTGGTGCACACAGAAAACAAATGAGAATCACTGTCTGATTTGGGAATTCGACATTCTTCTTTGACATATAACATTTTTTGCTTACGGTACATTATTTGCACACTCACGGATTTACCCTTTAATTACTCATGAGGATTTGTCATCTGCATGATGGCATGAAATTCCCACTGCTGTAGAAAAATCAATTCTTTCCTTCCCATCTGCCCTCCTGATTATTTTCACTGCTGTTGGTCCCTGTGCAGAACGTAGACACCCAGTCTGACATTTGGAAACAAGTTCATCTACTTATTTTGCCAGATCCTGATGAACAGCATGTAATAAAGGTAAACAGTGTGTGAGTCATGTGTAATTGTGCAATCCTGCAGTCTGCAGATAATCAGACCTTCTGCACCCTTTAAAGGCTGATATTTGAAATCTCCCACTTTTGCGTCACCACATTGCAGGCTGCATGGGGCTGCATGTAAAATGTCTCTCTAATGAAACCAGTAAATGTCAGCCTCCATGGGAATGCTTTGGTCTTTACATGCACTCTTGAGAAACGAGGTGCTTTCCATGTGAGCCTGAGGTCTCGGGTCTGCCTGTACAGCAGAAATCTTTTGTTGTATTCTGCTTTCTCGCAGAACAAAAGTGTTTTCCAAAAGAAAGCGAAACAAAGCAGTAAAAGACGGAAAACGGCGGCTCATTTTGCCTCAGCTCTTTTGTGGTCATGCGAATTTAGATGTCAGCGTCTTTCGGGATTGAACCAAGTGAGAGTGAAGATACATACAGTATGTTAATGTGATTCATATTTCTGGTGATGTTAATTAAACACCTATTTACATTTGGTTTTTAAGTAACATTTACAAGACTTGCATTGAAGAAGAATTGTCATTTCAAGTAATCATCTGCACACGACACACAGAAGAGACGATCGCATCTGAGCATGCCTATCATTACACTTCACATATGATGATAAACGACAAAGCGACTAACTGGACTTACCTCCTGAAACTTGTGGGTGTGGGGGTCTTTTACTTACCAGATAAGAATCCTGATTTTCATCCCTACATTCTGCCCTTTATGTCTGCCATTGACGACATCCACCATGAATTAACCACTTCCTGTCTGTGTCCTTGCAGAGCGCTGAGGCTGAGTCACAGTGGGTCGAAGAGCTGCTGAAACTCCACACAGCCAGAGTCCGAGACGTGGAGATCCTGACGGGTCTGGACCTCTACCGGTCCACCAACCTCACCTACACCAGCACCCTGAGCCTGAAAACATACCTGCACACCTTCGAGAGTGACGACTAGACACATAGAGAGACATACACACACACACACACACGCACGCACACACACACACACACACACACACACGATGTAACCCTTTGGTGCATTTTCACTGCATGCTCGCAGGACAGCCGACGCATCGTTGTTCCACTTTGGAGGACCAGGCTGAGAAGTGGCTGAACAAGGGAACACATTTGTGGTTTTTGTTTATGTTTTTTTTGTTTTTTTTTTGAAAATATGAAGTGGTTTGGCAAGCAGTAGTTTGTTGGAAGATTGCAACTGGAATATTCAAACACATGTGCAAAAGTTAACACAGCGGCGATGCAGATGTGCTCTCGACAGCTGCCACTACACCTTTCATGAATGGACCATATCGTTGTTTTAGCCCCTTAGCTGTGCACAGTGTGAGCTTTGTATCCTTACTTACCATCCACTGCATGCTGTAGAATTTAGAGCTTCTTGAACGTGTCTTTTCTTGCTCATAAAAATTACTGATCACAGTCTTGGTTATCTTTTTGTCAAACTTGAAAGGACCTCCAATAGCAAACTGCACTCAAACTATTTTTAATTCAGTTTTCATGCCCTGCAATACAAAGAAGCCATTGACTGCCTGACAAATTTGAAAATTATATTTAAAAACCAATCTGAAAATCTACAGCACACTTTGCAATTTAGTCTGCAGCAAAGTATTTGCAGTTAATGGGCTAAGACATGCAACACTGCTGGTGAGGTTCTGTAAAGGAATAGTTTGGCAATTTGGGAAAACGCTTTGCAGTCTGATGAGTAGATGGACGCCACTGTCATGCCAGCAGCTGGTTAGCTTAGCTTAGCATAAAGACTGGCAACAAAATCCATCTGCCATCACGTCCGAAACTCACCATGATATCTCATCTGTTATATCCCAAAATGCCCAACTAGACTTTTAAATGTAATATACATATAATAATGTAGCAGATACACACAGAAACACACAGGACTTGTTGCGTGTACACCAGGATCTGAGAGTACGTGGCATTAAACACATGAGGGGAAAAAAAACCTGAGCTGGACTTTTTTGCGTGGTTCACCTCCTTTAAAATAAACAGCAGTTTTTCACAAAAATAGACGACTATTTCCCTTAAGTGAGTCACCGCTGGTGCTGTTTCTGTGACAGAAGAAGTGAAATATTATTTTCAAACTAAAAGTAACAAGATGGTGTGGCAGATATACACAGGAAAATACCAAGAAATACACACCATCGAGTGAAAAATGAAAGGAGACAAACGGACACCACACACATGGAAATTTTTCATTTTGCCAGCATACAAGCTCACTGAAATTTAAAAATACAAGGAAAAAACCCACAGGAGTTGATGTGTGGCGCACACACACACACACACACACACACACAAACAAACACACATTTTCTCTCTGTTTTCACGTGGCATCTCTCTTTCCCCTTTGTGTCAGCAGATTATCTGGGTGTATATTTTTATACATTTCTTCATATTTATTACACAGAATCTAATCAAAACAGCACCTGTAGCGTCCACCTGTCACCTGTCCAGTGTCAATGGAGTGCAACAGATCTGTCCCCAGTTACTGATGCTGTGTTTTCTTCAGGAGGTGACATGACTGATGGGATTCATTTAAACTGGGTCTACGGGGCTTTTTGAACGGGACTGAAGGTAAACAAAATCTATGGACTGCTTGAAACTCCAGTTTGGAACAGTCCACAGGTAAACAACAGGTAATAGGATTGTGATTGAGGGTGAAAGCAACATCTTCAAGGCTCAGTGGTTCACAAGCGAGGACTGGAATAAAGGATGTTAGTGCAGGGCTCAGGAAGACTTTGTAAAACTGCCGTCAGTAAAGCCAGTTCATCTGCATTCTCCGTTTGCTTTACACAACGGAATCTGGGTTGTGCCCACAGGCATGATGATGATGATGATGATGATGCAGGCATAAAGTACATTCAGTAGGGGATTCTAATGGACATCATGACAAAAATGTATATTGATGTTATGTTAAATTCACCTTCACCGTGATCCAGCTGTGACCCGATGGCTTTGACAGCTGAAACAACAAAAGTAAGAACCAAGTTGAAGATTTTTCCTTTAAGTCAGTATTAGCAGCCCAACAGCACTGGTTTCCTCTCACCGTGTCTCTTCATTCGACTTCCTGCGTTCACACTCTTCACTACACAGATGCAGTGAAGTTTGTGTTTTCATGTTTGGTATTCGGTTCGGTAGGGTTATGCTGGCCAGTTAACACAGCTTAGCTATCAAAATAATCAGCAGAACAGAGGAAATATCAACTAAAAACAATAATATGATTTAACAGCTTGCCAAACTGTTGATGAAGCCATGCATATTTCTGTAGTCTTTCAAATAAAATCTGTAGAGAATGGGAAATCTTTGAATGACTGGAACTGACTTCTTCATTTAGTTGAACGATTACCACTTCTGCAAACGATGCCCAATTCACGGCAAAAAATCTGCACTTTCTGTGGTTTCACAGTGGTTTCCCTGTGCTGAAAAAAGGGCCTGTGGCTCATGTAACTGTGAAGAAGCAGCATTACGCCAGTGAGGGTTAATGCTGCTTCATAACCACAGTCAGGAAATGAAACTCCCGCCCGTATTTCGACAAAAGTCAGTATTTCTGGTCAGTGCGTATGTGATGCACTGCAGAAACTACAGCCGGATGATGGTTGCTCTTTGTAAGCACACCAGTAAGGACTTCTGCAGAAAGGCACGATTGTTAAACTCAAAATGTCAGTACATTATCCATCCATCCATTTTCTATACCGCTTATCCGTCAGGGTCGCGGGGAGCTGGAGCCTATCCCAGCTGACTACGGGCGAGAGGCAGGGTTCACCCTGGACTGGTCACCAGTCAATCACAGGGCCAAAATACAAAGACGAACAACCACACACTCTCACACTTTAGAGTAGCCAATTAACCTAATGTGCATGTTTTTGGTATTGTGGGAGGAAGCCGGAGAACCCGGAGAAAACCCACGCAGGCACAGGGAGAACATGCAAACTCCACATAGAAGGGCCCAGACCGGGATTCGAACCTGGAACCCTCATGCTATGAGGCGACAGTGCTAACCACTGCACCACCGTCCCGCCCGTCAGTACATTATGATCTGGAATAACCCGGAAAATTATGCTCAAAGAGAGTCCAGAATCTCGTGGAAAGCCTTCACAGAAGAGTGGAAGCTGTTAGAGCTGTGAAGCCGTCTGTGTGTTTACAATGAGATGTCATTAAAGTCCCTGTTGGTGTAAAGGCCAGCCGTCCCAATACTTTTGTCTATATAGTGTAGAAATATAATGAGAAGATAGGAAAATAAACGCAGAAGGTGGGGTCTCCGTGGGCCACTGCTACACGCAAAAAGTAAAGTGTTACGTAAGGCGGAGAGACGAACAGAACAAAGAGCTGGGACTGGTCTGATTCGGTTCTGTTCACGGAGGGATCACGTATGAAAAGATGGCTTCTCTGCAGTCAGAGCTGGGAGTTTCCCTCTGCCGAAAGGTTTATCCTCATACTGCGATAGAAAAGAAATCTTAAAACGCTGCTGTGCCCTCAACAAAGTCCTCACCTTTCCACCACCGTGGCATGTGGGAAGATCATTTATGTGTAAAAGCATTCAAACCACTCGCGCTGACGCGTCGGAGCTGTCGGCCGGCTGCGTGTGGACTTGATCATTGGTGTCTAAGCTAAATGTGCTAACCGTAATGTTCGGGTTAACAGACGTGACTGGTGTCAAGCTGCAGCCCTGAAGTCGGACCGCTTACTATGGAAGCAAAGCGCGTACTGCACAGAGCCACCGTCAGGTAACTTTGTCAGGTTTCTCCAACACCTGTTGTTACCTGTGTGCTGCCATGTCTTGTAATTAAGCTAATGGTTCAATTTGGGTCATAGCTAATGGTAGCTAGGTAAGGTACTTTTCTGACTTTTTCAAGAATAAAATTCAACAGAAACTTAACAGTGGTTCAAGACAACTCCTGTTCATTAGTTCATGTTGGCCAAGTATCATTTGCTCAACGTATTTGATAATTAAGCTAACGGTTCACTTGAAGTCATAGCTAACGTTCGCTAGTCGAATGTCAGCCATAGAGAAAATTTAGCGTTAGCATTAGCACGTTGTTAATGTTTTTACAGTTAGCAGTTTAGCATGGCTAACCGTTAAAGTACAACCTCAGCCAACTGCTGTTTGGCTACGTTAAAATAGCATGAAGATACATCTGCCCCACAAATGAAGTCATTCAAGACTTGATGGCTCATTTGAAGAGATTAAAATTTTTCTGTTAATCCGGGCGTTTGAATTAATAATTTGTAGTCTGTTTCACGACAGGCAGACAGGCAACCAACATCGCCATCTGTAAAAACCAAGTGCTAACATGACAGCTGTGTGACAGGCCGCAGGTGTTTGCACTGTGCTAATGATTGTGGTGCCAGTCAGAGGACGTCTCTCAGTGCAAAGGTCCTGATTTTTCAGAATTCAACAGATAATCTGAGTTTATCAAGTGAAGTGATGTGTCATAGTTCCAAGCTCAAGGTTTCTGTGATGCCAGCTTCCTGGCAGCAAGGTGCCAGTCAGCGTTTCCCATTGTCTCAGCATCATCAATAGTCTATTTTTGGCTGGAGTTGCTATAGTTTATCTTAATACCTGCCAAATAAACCAATAAATATTTCAAAGTTATCACATTCACAGCAATCACTGTCTTACATTATAAGTTCATGTTCCCATATTACGGCCATCTGTTCAGAGTATTCCCGTCCTTAGCCAATCATTACCCACACTTTACCTTTTCATCTCAGGTGTATCAGGTGAGTCTGTGCAGTCAAAAGGTGTCAAAAGCGTCGTCAGGTGTAGTTTGACAGACTGAAAACACACAAATGTGATGTTATCACCGCATTCTGGCAATCAGTTACTTACCTATTGCTTTGCACCTAGTCCAGAGGTCACCTCTGTGACATCTCCCTTTTCCACAAGAAGAGGAACGTGTTTCTGTCCGTCCGTCTGTCTTTCTGTGTCTGTGCTGTGAGAGTGTGTGTGGCAGCCATGGGTTTGACAAAGGAGTCGAGGAAAAAGAAGATCATTGTGAGTACCGGCTTTGGTTCTGAATCGTAATGTAATGGGGAAGACCACAATGCACAGTTACAGATGTTTGTTTTTTTTCTTTCGTATTTTTACATTGAAGTTGAAGAATTTAATAGCTTGTAAAATCTGCTTTGATATGTGTTGCTTTCTAACATCGTCACACTTACACACTGATAGTGCGCATACTGGGCTCGTGCGGGACCCGATCCCTGGCAGGGTGACTGTAACAGAGCCACTGTTTTCCACTCTATCATATGAGTAATTCAAATGGATTCCATTTAAATGTAAGTTCAGTGTAGAGAACGCATAAGATAATAAGACTGCATAAGCTAAGTAGTACTTGATAGCATGTTTTTGCCAGTACAAATTAGCCTGTTATGAGTAACTATGCATGCATCACTCTTACAGTAATATACCCAAACTACTGTCGAATATTACTGGCAGTATCGTGATGATCATCACTTGTCATGTTACTTGATTAATCTGTGACTCATCCAGTTAATAATTTGCAGTCTTTCAAGCTGCCTGTTTTTCCATCAGTTTGATTTTCCCTAGAAAACTCTGTGATCTTTCTGTCGATTTCACTGGCCAGCTTCACAGCTGGTTTGAACCTTTTTCTGGTTCAGGCCAGAGGATTTGTTACCTGTTTTGATTTTTAGGAAAGCCATACTAATAATACACCCACAGATGTGAAACCAGTGCGCTTCCATTCGTGGGAATAATACAGACTTAATGAGCAGCACTTTAGTCAGATTATAATTGCGTCACGTTGAGCAGTTTAACAGGAAATCAGGTATTGATGCAATATTAATTATCAAATCACTGGTCTGAAATACTGAACAAAACAAACAGCTGACAGTAATTTGTTTATGGACAAACTATGTAGTAGTATATGTAGTAAACTGTCTGTACTGCAAATATCTCCAGTTGCGGTCTCTCAGGTTTGACCTGCTAACCGGAATACTGAACAGCGTTTCTGTTGCATAGAAACCTTATGTGATGGTATTGGGTATCAGCCAAACCCTCAACTGTTACCAGGGAAATGGGGCTATGACTTGTGAAAAGCTTTGCAAAGTGCACGAAAGCTTCAGTAAGTGACGATGTGTAACCAGGACGACGGCATCACACAACTCAGGCCTCGTCCGTCTCCTCTCGTAAGGCATCATCCCTTACATAACTGCCCTTTGTCTGCTTAGAGAGCGTCACAGAACCACAGTAAATTGTACTCCTGGCATGATCTAACAGCACAAGAACGTGAGAAACATGTCACAGGCAGCTGTAGACAGATGTTATATAACATGTCTGTCATCAGGTGACAGTGAGTGTGGCTAGATTTTCTTCTTCTGACTACTTTGTTTGATGTTTGAGTCTCTTCTGTGTGTGTTTCTGCCTCACAGATAGGTGTCCTGGCCATCTCGATCGTGACCATAATCCTCGGTCTTGGACTTGGTCTTGGATTGGACAAAGGTGCTGTCAGACACACCCACATGGGCACGCACAAATGCACACATGCACTTGGACAGCAGAATGTCTGTGCAGGCTCAGATATGTAAGAAACTGTTCACTGACTTGAAAAGCAGGTATTCAGACAAAAAGATGTCACTTTGCCCAGACTCATATGTCTCAGCAAAATTATTATTTTGACTTCTTTTGCTTCGACCCTTAACCGTACTAATGCTGGTGCCTTCTCCTTTCAAATATAATCTGTCAAACAAAGTCTGCATTCTGGTGAGTCAGATGTGTAGTGACTCATCATTTTAATATGGAAAATGTCCACTCATCCGTTAGTTTGAGCATGCGTGTACCACCATTATGTTTGCTGTCTCTCACATCAAATTGACTGTTTCTGTCAGGGGTGGTGAATATGAAGATGTTGCTGATTAAGGCCAGCTGCCTTAGAGTTAGTTGCTGCAGGCCAGTTGGCTCTGTCTTTCCTGGGAGAGCACCACACTTCCAGGATCTCTGAGCTTTGCTTAGTCAGAGGCCAAGTGAAGGTCACGTTAAAACCAGTTACAGTTGTTATAATGTCAGCTACACTTCTTTATTGTGCCTCCCCTGCCAGCCTCGGCATTTGACCGTGGATGATATTTTGAAACCTTCAGTTTGGTGGATACAAATGTATAATACCTGGTTTTGTCCTCACAAACATGGCTGTGTAATCTCCTGAGGTGTTGTTCAAAATATCCACCTTTGGTGCCACAATGATCCCACCCTTCACTGAAATGACAGTTTATTGGTTGGTCCAAGTGGCCGTCACTCTGAGTTGTCTCCACCACCCGCTCTTCCACCTCAGCTCATATTCACCCAATCGGTGCGTGAGATGAGACGTGTTTGGACATGCTGGTGTGATAAGTACAAAACATACAAAACTAAGATGAAACTTGCGTGATTTGAGCATGGCACACACCTTTCCTTTTATTGAGCTGAGCTGTAAACTGAGACAAGCTTTTTGAGTGGCTTCTGAACGTCACCCCTTAGAGAACACCGACCTTGGGTCTCTGCATCCTTATCCCACCTCACCGTGCGGCTTTGCTTGTCACAGCAGCAGAGGGGGGTTAAGGCCATCACAGTCATCAGTCGTATGTGTGCTCAGATCTGCAGGGAGCAGTACAGACTGTGCGCTGCAGTCCAGTGCAATGCCACACATCATCGTTGTAAATGTGGAAACAGCTGCTAATGGTAGAGTCTTACAGTTATCCTTAAAATTTGATTCAGTTCACCTCACTTTATTTGTCCCCAAGGGGCAACTGCAGAGGAACACAGAGGAGTAGTAGTAACTCATGGCAGTAACAAGTTAAACAAACAACCATGAAAGAGTCTGCTGTCAGAGCTTATGGCAAATGAAGGCTCTTTTCCAGAGAGGACCTCAGGGACCGGGGCCAATAAGCGGGAATATTAAGCACCCGAATTTGCTGCTGATAATTTTAGTTATTGGCTCAGATTGACAGTCCAGTAGTATTCGTGAATTATGTGAGTATGATTTCATGTGGAATTAAAACGAGAAATAATCTCTCTCAGTTGTCTTTTAAATTTTGTGAGGCTTAAACTTTCTGAAAACGTCTCGTAGTGGTTAAGTCGTGGGTTTCAGGACCACTTTGTTGTCTTTCAGTAGACGTTCTCATTTTCCCACAGGGCTTCCCCAGTCCTGCCGACTGCACAGAATTTTCTAGTTTGCGTCTCTGAAGGTGATTCACACCTTGATGTCACATGGGAAATTCCTGTGACATCACATGGCGGTGACACATGAAAGCGTCTCTTGTGGCAGGCCGTCATGACACCAAACTGTGACTGTCCAGCAGATGCAGAACCAAAAAGCGGTGGACAAGAAAACCAAAAACAAAGCGCAGGAGGACATGACAAGCACAAAGCGTGACCACAGCCGGGACACGTCAGTACTGAACGCCAACAGACAGGGCAGCTTTGGCGTCTCTGCTCAATGTTTTATGCATATTTATCTTTTTAGATTTATTCTGCTTTATGGAATAAATTCATTCAGAAATAGTCTTTTTTTGTTAAACTGCAAATGTCAGAAGAAATCCTAATATTACTGGAGTATGATTTCATAACCATAAACTTATTTCAGGAAAAGTCTATGAATATAAATATTTTGACATTGTTGTAAGATATTTTGAAATGTTAATATATGTGAACAAAGTTTTCATTTTTCAGCTTTACGTTAAATACTACATTTTAACACATTTAAGTCACAATATTGCTAGAATAAAATTGCACTTTACAAACTGGAGCATAAAGTTAGTTTTTATCAAGACAACCTGTCGTACAGTGAACATTACATGTTAAATATTTATGATACTGATCACAGCGATATTTAGATGCAGTGAGTAAGCAGACCTTTGAACTAACACGAGAGCCGTGTGCCCTCCCGTCAGTCATAACAAACTAAAGCATCACAGTGACGCCTGTGTGTCACAGCCAGGCACGTTTCCTCCTGTGCAGGTGAGCCAGCCGCCAGAGGAATAAACAGGATGAGTTATTATGTTGGAAAATCCACCAGCTCAGAGAGAGATGCAGTCACCACTCCATCACCTCACTGCTCATGCTCATCATTTGTATGTCTTTGTCATTTCACAACTTTACTCTCAGAATATAACTTGTTTAAGCTGTAGGTCAAGACTGCAACCATGGAGTCAGCATGGGGGGTGACTACATTTGACATAATTATTTTTCATTTTTATCTTACTGAATTACATAGAAAAAAAAACAGATTAAATTGCAGCCGCAATCATGTAAACTGAAATGTCCACTTTACATGAAGACAAGTTCAGATATTGCAGCCAAGGTTCAGCAAATTGTTTTCAACTGAATTGAATTTTTTAATTTTACTCATCTCATCCTGTCTTTTGTAATCATTCATAAAACTATCATTTATACCATTATGACCAGTCGTCCTGTAGCCTACGTAACACTTTCGCTGAATGTTTTTACTACATGCAGAAGTAACACAGAGGACAGTATAGTGTTTGCCACGCCAACACCGGCTGGATAAACCACACACAGAACTGCAGCAGCCTGCGCTGTACGACACCACATAACAGGAAAGCAGACAGCCTCCCGTGTTTAAAATCCGGATGGCAGAAATCCACCTTGACAGGTTCTAACCACAATAAGAACAGTTTACTGCATGTCGACCAGCCGTGGAAATGTAATAGTTAAATTATACTCCACCTGCTGAGCATGTTTCTCCGTTCATGTGAATGATCTGTAGAAGGTCCACCTGAATAAAAAAGTAATATAATATAGCAATAACAAAGTTGTGTTGCCTTCCAGATCCCGTCATCGCCCACACGTCCTGCAGGAATCGCTGCTACGAGCCGTACGACGGTGACGTGCCGGGCTGCAGATGTGACGAGAACTGTAAAGCCACCAACAGCTGCTGCTTTGACTACTACGATATCTGCACCCTTCCAAGTGAGTTTCTCATCTTTAATCATTAAATCATAAATCCTGTGTCCGTAACATGACATAACTGGTGCTTTTCTGCTCTTAGCTGGTTGAGTTTGTCAGTCACCTTGATGTCAGTTTATGAACAAATATTGCAGCTTTGACTGACTTGTAATAGAAACAAATCTGCGTCTTTCCACGCCTGCTGACCCCATAACTGTTTGACTTCAGCTCAGCAGTGGGAGTGCACGAGGCTGCGCTGTGGAGAGACGAGGCTAACGCAGAGCAGGTGTCACTGCTCCGATGACTGCCTGTCTGCAGGAGACTGCTGCACCAACTACAAACATGTGTGCCACGGTGAGAAGGCGAGAGGGGATGAGTAGATTTTAATATGACATAGAAACGGGACAGTCTGTGAGACAAGGTAAATATTGAAAACTTTGTGTCCATGTACACAAATCCTAAGGATTAAATGTCCTCAGTATTTTATGTGCTGTGAGGATGGGATTCAAAACCTGGATTCTCGTGTGAAAGTTCTGTTCTTCGAATTACCACCATCCACCCCGACCAAATCCCTGCATCTGCTGCACGGTTTATGGATATAGTTTTTATTCAGTTGATTGTGCTTAAATGCAGCACGTAGGTTATGTAGGCAAACTGTGTAACACTAGGTTTTTCTGTCATCTGAAGTTGTAAATGTGCATTAATAATACAAGAAAACAACATGTGTATTAATGTGCATTTAGGGATCGATACTGTAGGACAAACCACATTGAACAGAACAGAACTGAGGCCTGCACAGAGCTGACCTGCCATTTTTAACTTGCATTGCTCTGGCTGCGCAGCTTGAGATATAAATGTTTGACCGTACATGGCTGTAACCAGCAGAGGCTTCTTTATGGGTTAAGATCCTGAAATATGCTGTAAACATTATGTGTTGTTGCTCCCTGGTGTAGGAGAGACAGCCTGGGTGGAGGACGAGTGTGAGGACCTGTCAGCCCCCATGTGTCCACCAGGGTAAGAATCTTAATGTGAAAGAAAACACATTAAGAAATCTGAAAAGGTGATCCGATTCAGGTGTGCTTTGTTTTCTGTCAGCTCAAATGTGTGTCTTGTTTTACAAATCTGTCAGCATCTGCACTGACTTGCTTTTTCACTGTTTTAATCCAGCTTTGTCCATGTGAGGCACTTTTCTCTTTTCTTCTTGCCTCATGGTATCAGCTTTTCATTCATCAGCACAGTACTACACTGTTCTGTGTCTGTATTTGAGCTAATCTTTTCTGTCTGTTCCCCTCACAGCTTTAAGCGCCAGCCTCTGCTGCTCGTGTCTTTGGATGGTCTGCGGTCTGAGTACCTGCAAACATGGAGCGCGCTCATGCCTGTTCTGGACAAACTCAGTTAGTGTCTTCTCTCTGTTCCACTTCCAATGTCCCCCGGGTCAACGAAGATGTCTTTGATAACTAAGACACTAGTTTCTCTCATGAACACAGGTCTTTATATTTCTTGTGTCCTTTACATCACAGAGACTTGTGGAGCCTCAGCGCCATACATGCAGGCAGCCTTTCCCAGCAAGACCTTCCCCAATCACTATACCATTGTCACGGTAAATCACGACACACATGCAGAAACAGACCACTTTGAGTTTTTAGTTTGGCTCATGTACCCTGTGCTAACATGAAGGGGGAGGGGCTTATGAGTTACACTGCAGCCAGGCACTAGGGGGCGATGCAGTGTTTGGGCTTCTCTGTTGGAGAGCTCGAATATCATCCATGTTTATTCAGTAATCCACTGTGAAATATTTTCTTTCATGATCCCCAGAGAATGAATCCTTACATGATTCACTCACCTCATGGCACCTCTTCAGCTTCGCTATGAGTTAGACATTTGTGATTATAGCTGAAATGTCACAGAATCGACTGGATGACCGACTTTGATGAAGTCATATTTCCCTCAGCATGAACTGTAATATCTCTTTGATGATCTCTTAACTTTTCATCAGCTCCATCATCATCATCAGCTAATCACATCAAACACTCCTTTGTGTGTTAAGGGCTAATTGGCTAATGTTAGCATATGCTACGATGGGAAGTAAAGCTGTGAACATGTAAAAAATTATGGCTGCTAAACATGTATATGACATATTAGTATTGTCATTGTGAGCATGTTTGCCCACACAACAACTTTTTCTGTTGCTGCTGTAATGCATTAAGGCATTCAGGGCCTGCTTTGAAGGTGTGTGAAAATTCAAAGGAAAATCTGTTGGATGTAGAGGTTGTTTCAAGCTTCTGATGAATTTCAGCCTAAGGGTTTCGCTGCTAACAGCACTCTTAAATGCAGACCTTTGTCATTATCCTGCGAAGAGGCTTTGGCAAGGCTGAGTACTGCTGAGCTGTCTGGAAGTACGACATCAGAGTGCAGATGATATGATTCTGATTGGTGAAGCTAAAGCTGCCGTGTTTGTCAGACCATCCCGGGAGAAGTTTCCCAGGAAAACAGCTGAGGGAATACCGGCTACAGATAACATTTACACAGATTTGACAACAGCCCGTTTATGGCTCGGTCTTTATTCAGATAGCAAACTTTCCATGTAACCGTGCAGACACATGCAGCATGAAATTTCATAACTTAATTTTATTGAGAAACTGGTTCATATCTAAAACAGCTGTCACACATGCTCTTCTCTCCTCTCAGGGTCTCTATCCAGAGTCCAATGGTTTGATTGACAACACCATGTATGACCCAGTGTTTGACGCCACCTTCAGTCTGTCGGGTCCAGAGAAGGAAAACCCTGACTGGTACCTCGGACAGCCTGTAAGTCCTGTTAGGTTAAATGAACTTGAGATGCACACTGGGTGATGAAGTCACAGAACAGGTCTTAATGCTCTGTCTTTGCAGAATCAGAATTTCCTTTTTTTTTTTTTTATCCCGAGGGGAAATTCTTCTTACGTACAGACGTTGCACTTTCCAATTTTTCCGAAAATACAATGTGGTGTCTCCTTTCAAAGTTTGTATAAACATAAATAACCCACCACATCTTGGTTAACTTGCTCAGGTTCCATCCCATTCACAGGAAAACCATTCACCTCTATGATCCTGTCCCCAGCATGGAGCAGACCTACACACACACACACACACACACACACACACACACACAGGTGTTTTGTTTCGTTATTAGATATTCTTCATGGGGGATAATGTTGTATTTAGATTTGCCCTACAAAGAGCTCAGTGCAGCCTTATTTGTGCAGGTGAGAACTGGCCACCTGTCGAATTCATACTGTGGACAAACAGGAGGCAGCATATCACCAGGGTAACCGCTGACCAACCAGTTAACTTAGCAGCTGTTAGCTCAGTTAGCCATGTAGATAGTGCTCTCATTAGCTGGCTCTGGCCAGACCAGGAGCTTGGAGCGCCAGGGGGGTGTTGTTTACAGTGCTGGCACAGGAGCTTTGGACCACTGGGAGTGGGAGGGTTTCTGCATTCTAACCTCTGACAAAATTCACCAGTAAGCTTGTATGTAGCCTGATAGGCAAAACCAAGAGCAAAGAAAGGTCTGCAGCTCTCCTGCTGTTTAGCCCACAGTAAGATATAAGGCCAGTTTAGAGGAGTGTGTCAGCATTTTTATTTTAGGACCTCAGATTTTCTTTCGTCTGGGCTCTGGTGTCTTAAAATCAATCTGGTTCAATAAAGGTGAGAAGGACAAAGAGATGATTCGAGACACTGTGAAAGCAGACCCCTTTCCCGAGTGGGAATTACGCACAGGATTCACAGTGATAGAACTGAAAACTTTATTTGATTCAACATAAGTTTATTTTAAATTCTTGCAGTGACACTAAACATGCTACAAATGATGTGTATGTTATGAATATTTCACTTGATACAGTTGGACACACAGCTTCAGTCATTTGAGGGAATAGGCACATCATGAGCAGCAGGTATATCTGTCTGATGCTCAGGATTTCTGAGACACTGTCCAGTGGACATCATCTCTCCTGTCTGTCTTTGTAGATTTGGCATACAGCAAAGTACCAGGGGCTGAAGTCTGGGACTTTCTTTTGGCCAGGATCAGATGTCAAAATCAACGGAAGCTTTCCCAACATCTACCAGCCCTACAATGGGTAAGACTTTCTGTCTGCCTCATTAACTGTGGAAATGCAGCCCTGAAACTGAAGTTACGACACCATCAAACCAAACGTGTCTCTTTTGTAGTTGCCTCAGTTGTTGCTGATTTCTTTTTTGTTTAGCTTTACAGAGGCTGTTCATTTAGGTGCTTACATCTGCTCTGTGGACTCTCAGGATATCAGGCCCCAACATGCTTTTTTTATGTTAGACATTAAATTCAAAGTGTCACAGTAAAATTGTTTACGTTGGCCGTGTTTTAACACCATGTTTGAATGCACGTCTGTGCAGGCCTTCTTGAACTTTGTGAGCCCAGCCCTTCCTGCCAGTTCTCACAGTGCTGGTATCACTTTAAAATCCCAGCAGCCATTTAGATCGTATTCACATCCCGAGTTTCTGTCTTCACCAGAAGAAGGTCCACAAGCATGACATGTTCAGATTATTTTGAAAGGATAGAGGAATCGCAGTGTTGACACCGACGTCCTATCCTGTGTTTATCTCAACACCAAGCTCCTCATTGGTTCCTACCAAGGGTGTAAACCTTTAACAGCACCTCCTAGAGATATAGCTACATTTTTTTTTCAAAAGGCTCAGTAATTTCTTAAAAGACTGTAGTTATAACACATAATGCATTACTTGGGGACTACTTTCAGCTGTGGATTAATTCACGTGTGGTGGACGGTGTGAAAACCTTGTTTTTGGAAACCCGTGTTTCGACACATCGCTCCTCTGCTGGAGGTTCACCAAGAGGGAATTTTTCTCCTCATCTACTGCCACACTAGAAATGTCATTCCACATGTAGATTTGAGTTCTTCCAAACTACACAGTTCTCCTCTTACTTGCTGTATCTTGATTGTAATGGAGTTAGATGACACTTCACTTCTGGTCAAGTGCCAAAAAAAACCCAATTTCTCTTTCTACAAGTTATGGCCTGGTTACTCGAGACAATCCACAGAACGTTGTCGTGTGCAGTTTCAAGCAAGCACTATTTCCTTTACTTATCACAGAAAGAGGCGTACATCCAAGAGGCCTGGTGACTAAGAAGATGCACATTTCCTTTTGCGCAACTGACAAAAAGTGAAATCACTTTTTCTTAAAAGTACAACAAATAATGTGCCTTTTAGTCTGCTTAGTAGGGACTGGTTAACAGAAACAGTGTTCACTGCTGCCTCTCTCTCTCCTGTTTAGTAAAGTTCCTTTTGAGGAAAGAGCGTTTACTGTGCTGAAGTGGCTACAGTTGCCAGAAGATGAAAGGTTGGTTGTTCCTCTGGTAATGTGAAAGTATTGATGTCAAGTGCTTGGTATTTTGGAATCAGGATACACTCAGATAAACTCACCCTAAACCTTTTTTTTAACCAATGGCATTAGTACCCAAATCAAACCTTTTTGTGAATTTGATTTAATGGCTTGATGACCTTTTCCACCAGACCTGATTTGTTCACGCTTTACCTGGAGGAACCTGACAAGTCTGGACACAGCTATGGTCCTGTCAGTGCAGGGGTAAGTTCACCTGGCCACACATGATCGCAGATAAGCCTTGTTATCGCACAATTCTAAAAGTCTGAAGTCCTGATTTGCCACAGATAAAAGAGCTGAATGAGATCACAAATAAAGCAGCTGCTGTCAGTCGGACTCTTCATGAGTCATGTTGAACTCAGAGACATTGTCCATACTGATGGATTTATCAGATCACTTTGTGTGCTGTTTGTCTTAGTTGGGCACATTATCAGATCATGTGATCACAAGCCCTTGCGTTAACGCCTGTTATTGATAAGGTTCTCGTTGTCTTGAATCAGCGGAGCTGGAAAGATTTGTTCCTTTCTTTGACCTGGCGTGTCCCAGGTGTGAGGCAAGGCTGCTGTAGGAGCTCTACTCATTTTTCCTTTGCAGAGGAAGGAAGGGGTCAAGTAAAGTAGTAAAGTAAAAAATCTGCAAGCATCAGAAAACCACATAAACTAAAACTAAAAGCATGTGTGGATGACTGATTCACAGTATGAAGAGAGAACGCCAAACAGGAATGTAACTGGTACTGATCGTGACAGTATTGTTGACGGTACTTACTTGGGTAGCTTATGTTTTATTATTAATTCAGGTAAACTGTTGCGAGTTAATGACCAAAACAAACTATAAAAGGAACATTAACATTCAGCATTAAACACAGGCCACCCACCTGCTGGGCTCTTCGTCAGAGTGGTTTACAGACAAGCTCAGCAGTTAACTGCTGTGGAGGAGGTTCTTTCTGATCGTTAACTTCAGACATGAGGCAGTAATATACAAGGACATCTGCTGCAAGTCTTTAAGGTCCCTACGTATGATGTTTCTTTTCTGAAATGCCGAGTTACTTTTACGTCAGATGTAATGGGACACGCACCTTCCAAAAAGTTCAGCTTTCATCTTCTCGGTCCACAGAGTATTTTCCCGAAAGTCTCAAGGATCATCAAGATGTTTTATGGCAAAATTGAGACAAGCCTTTATGTTCCTTTTGCTCAGCAGCGGGTTTCGTCTTGGAACTCTTTCGTCTTGGCCATGCAGGCCATTGTTGCCCAGTCTCTTTCTTATGGTGGAGTCACCTGCAGTTCTTTGGATTTTGTTCTGGGGTCTTTTGTGACCTCTTGGATGAGTTGTCGCTGCGCTCTTGGGGCAATTTTGGTCGGCCGGCCACTCCTGGGAAGGTTCACAACTGTACCGTGTTTTCGCCATTTGTGGACAGTGGCTCTCACTGTGGTTCGCTGCAGTCCCAAAGCTTTAGAAATGGCTTTACTACTCCACTTTGTCAGGCAGGTCCTATTTAAGTGATTTTTTGATTGAGAACAGGAGTGGCGGTAATCAGGCCCGGGTGACATCACAGTTAAATCACTTTTTCACGCGGGGTCATGTACATTTAGATTTTTTTTTCCCCTTTAATACTGAACATCTTCATTTGGAAACTGCAATTTGTGTTTACTTGTATTATCTTTGTCTAATATTTAAATTTGTTTGATGATCTGAAACATTTGAGTGTGACAAAAATACACAAAAATAAGAAATCATGAAGGGGCAAACACTTTTTCACACCACTGTATTTAACAGGCCAGGTGTGGTCAGGTAGGCACCACAGGTAGGTAGACACCCACTGCTGCCACAGGTTTAGAAGTGAGTGAAGATAAATAAAATTTAAGAAAACAAACTCTCAGCTCTCCTGCTGCTGTTAACTGCTACAGAATCTGATCTGGTTCTGAAGTTGAATATTTTCAAATTGCTCAAACTCGCTCATTCTGTCCGACTTTGCGTCGACTTTGTGTGTGATGTTGCCAGGTGAAAAATTCATTCTGGTTGTAGTGTGCACTCCATTAGCCTTCTTTAACAGGCACGTGAAACAAACCGCAGCTTTTATTTGGCAACCCTGTTTTGTAACTTTATCTTGACAAAGTAAACCGCCTGCTTATATGTATATAACTACACTACAATTTATTTTTGGGCTCTGTGTCTTGCTCAGGAACACTTTGAACCATGGCTGCCCTGCCCAGATTCCCAGTGAATTGTTCATCTGTATTATTTGGATCACAGACAGGACACAAAGTCCTCCTTCATCTGTGTTCTTGAATAATGTCTGGTGAACCTTCCTTTCCAAGTGTCTTGTCTGAGGCTGCCTTAGAGTAATACTGAAACTGTCTGCCAGAGTTAACTTCACCTCTGACGTGCCCACCATCACCTTTACACAATCTGCTTGCCATCTGCTTTGGCAAAAGCACAGCCCAAACCCTTGGAGCTCTGCAGGATCCTGTTCACCCATTTTATCTGGAACTTCACGATACACCAAACAGTGAAACACGTCCTGAGAAATTATGTCTGCATCACTTGGCAGATTGTACTCCTGTGGTTTCATAGTGGAAAAAAGACATCACCTTTTAATAGCTCACAGCTTTAGCAACATCGAGCGTACGCTTCTTCCACATCAGTGGTCCAGCAGGGTGGTGAGGGGGCCACACCAGCAACAGTGGATAAAGCTGATTACCTGTGAAAGTGTTCAAATCTTTCCCTCTTTTACTGAAATGCTTAAATATTATTTTGAGCTGTACTCAAAATCTTTAAGTTTGCAGGTGAAGCTTCCTTTGCCTTTTTATTTTTCACAGTAGTCTTTTACAGCAGTGCTGACTATTGCAGTGCATAATTTAGATTAAAATCATGAATGATCAGCTGTTCAATGTGTGTGTTTTTGCCCTCCATTCCCTGCAGATCATTCAAGCAATCCAGGGTGTGGATAAGATCATTGGTCAGCTTATGAACGGCCTTAAGCAGATTGGCTTACATCGCTGTCTCAACATCGTCATCGTGGCAGACCACGGTAACATTAGCTGTGGAAATATTTTCTTTTTTTAAAATCGTTATTTGAAACTAACAATTCACCGTGCAGTCATGTACATACGCTATATTATGGTATTTTCACAGTGTTTGTATATCCAGGCCTCGGATTGTTGGGGCAAAAGCAGGTATCAGCCAGGATGTGACTGATCGTTAGGAAATGTCATGTTTTGCTTTAAATTGTAACCATTGTGTAATTTGTTTAGTCACGGCCAGCTGCTGAGACTGCTTTTAGTACTGTGTAATTGTAACACAACTGCAGGGCCATCCCTTTCAGTTCTCTGAAGATCGACCTTCAGAGACTTGAGACTTTCCACAGGGGATCCATTACAGTTTGCTTTCACTTATATTTCATAAAACGAGCAGCAAGCAGGTTTCGGACTCATCCAAGCGGCACATGTTTTCGAAACTTGTGGAAAATGTTTGGAAACATGTTTCTGGCATGTGAGCCAGCTGCTGAGAAAACATGAACATAATTGTTCAAACTGAAACAGCCAGCAGAGCAGCACTGGTTTGGTTAGATGGGATGGGATGGGATGGGATGGGTGGGAGACCTGAAGTGACGTAACAAGTTGCTGCTGCCAGCAGGGAAGTCTGTGCTGCTGGTGATGAGGTTGTTAAAGATCCTGTGGTAATTATCTCAAAGAGGGGGTGCCTGTCTGGTGACCAAAATTCCCATCTGGCTCTGGCTCTCCTTATTCATCCGCCAGCGGCTCAGTGTTGGTGGTAGCAGAGGTGAACTCCCCACCCACACCCGGCCTTCACCGTGAAGCTCTTTGCATACCCTGATATTATTAAACAAGATGAACAGTTGGTGTAAGTGGATTCTGTTCAAAGGAATTAAGTTTCAAGGCTATTCAGAAACTAACTTTCAAAGCTGTTATGTTATTTCTGGGGAGTAAGTGTTTTAACATCCCTACTTACGTATAATTACATCACTGTGATAAAAATGAAAACAAATAGAACAGTGTTATGAAGAGATAATAACATCTGATTGCTGCCGCAGGCATGGAGGAGACGAGCTGCAACAGGAAGGAAGTGATGCAGGAGCTGGTGGGTGACGTCAGCAAATACTGGGTGACTGAGGGACCGTTTGGACGCATCAGAGCCAAAGACAACAACACAGTCAGTGAGTAAACGTGCTGAAGCCGCCTCCTCTAATGCTGAGCACCTCTGAGAATCCTCACCTAAGAAGCACTGGTAACAAGTCAAAAAAATCTGGTGAATGAGTTTCATAAGCAAAAAAGACGTCAAAATTTTATCAGCCCATCGGTTTCTCTTATCAAACAAGGAGATGGAAATCCACCTGACTGTAACAGACTCCACCCAGCAGCTGTAGGTGTTCACATTTTTCATCCATTCAGTGGAGCAAGTGGAACAAATATTGTTTTGTTTGTCAGAACAGTGGCTGAATGAATGTGCTTAATGTTCCACCAACGCATCAGTCCAGCCGCGTGACACACGGGTCCCTGACCCCTTTAGTCTCAAGATCTTCGATATGATACAGCATTTGCAAGAGGAGGAATGTGTTTTTGTGTTGTGTAACATGTAATAGATGATCTAATTTAGAGCAGAAGGAAGATTTGACTCATCACAGCGATGTGGGGATAGTACCCATGTTCTGAATTAGAATTTCATCGTGGAAAGACAGGTCAGGTCAGTCTGCATGCTCAGTTAACGTCCTGAAATGTGATCCTTGTGTTTGCGGGCACCCGTATCTCAGTGTCAAATGCTGTATCCAGCCTTTCAGCTTCTTTTAGATCTTTTAGATCAACAGATTCTTTGCTGTGGTGATAGAAATGTTGACTTCTGCCTCTCTTTTGACAGTGGACTCAGCAGGACTTGTTGCCAATATGACTGTGAGTATTTCATTATGTTCATTCTGAAATGGGATATCCAAGAAAGTCATTCTTCTTGAAAGAAGGCTCATTGTGTTGACAAACATGAGTAATTAGCAGAACAGTTTTAGGAAATGTTAAAAATAAAAATATGGTCCACATTTTTGTTGATTTCAGTGCAAGAAGCCAGACCAAAAGATCAAGCCGTACCTGAAGGCCGACCTACCGAAGCGCCTCCACTTTGCCAACAGCCGTCGCATTGAAGATGTTAATGTCCTGGTCGACCCAAAATGGCTGTTTGAGAGGTGTCTTTCATGCATCTTAAGTTTGTCCACCCACAATCCCCCCACAAACTGCCTGTGAATTAGCTCAGAGAAAGCTCATGTTGTAATCAGGTCACTCCAGGAAAATGCAATTTTCCACTGTCAGTGATGTCATTCTCTGTAGCACTGATTGAAACCAGAGGCTTATATTATGTGAAAAACTGTTGTGTGTGTGTGTGTGTGTGTCCACAGGTATCCGGGATCGCTCACATTCTGTGCTGGTGGCACTCATGGATATGACAACGATGCTGAGAGCATGCATGTGAGCTCTGTACTGCTCTGCTCTGTTAAACTGCAGTAACGTCTCCAAAAAAACATCTGCTCCTTCCAAACTGCTGAAAGAATCTCAGTCATTCACTGCCTGTGGTTTTATTGCAGTTATTCCCAAAGTTTAAATACATTTTGATAACCTTTTTCTCTCGTTGCAGCCGTGAAATAAATGTTTCAGGTTTCTTATTTCATCTCGTCTTGCAGGCCATGTTCGTCAGTTACGGACCCAAGTTTCTTAACGAAACAGAAATCGAACCCTTTTCCAACATCGAGCTGTACAACATGATGTGTGGTGAGTGTGTTGCGGTTTTTATTACTAGTTATTACTAGTTATTTATTACTAGTTATGTACCAGTGATCCACAGAACTAAACAGTCATTGTTCCATGCAGATGTGCTGGAGATCTCGCCTGCTGACAACAACGGGACCCACGGCAGCATGAATCACATCTTGAGGCAGCCCTATTACACACCAGCATCCCCTGCAGAGCAGAGCAAACCTGCCCAGTGCCCGCTGAACAGCCTGGACCCTGCAGACAGCCTGGGATGCTCCTGTGCAGCCCTGGTGGGTGTCGCATTGCAAAAAATCAGACCCGTTTCTGATTCAAGACCGCATATTAAAGTGGCCCAAATCAGGACTGATAAGATCAGATTGTGATTTGTACTGTTTACACTGTGAAGAGAAGCTCCGAGTCACAGCTGAGCACAAAATCGGATCTTTGGCACAGTCAGCAGTGTGATCATAGTCTGCTGCAGAGGTCATGTTCAGACCAGCACTGGAACCAATCTGAGAGTGTCCCTTCACAGAACCCTGTTCATTAAAGAAGGGAACAGTAACAACAAGTCTAGCAACGCTCCAAAAGGTTCCGGACAGCAGGCAGCACGGTTTT
Source organism: Scatophagus argus (assembly GCF_020382885.2). Lineage (NCBI taxonomy): Eukaryota > Metazoa > Chordata > Actinopteri > Scatophagidae > Scatophagus > Scatophagus argus. Next base: position 1,403,415 of record NC_058509.1, read on the forward strand.
GGAATTCTCTTGTGTTCCAGTAACAGAAAGTGCATTTATATTTATATAATATAATCATATATATAAATATCATGTTACGTCTGAACACAAAGGCTCTCACACAAGCAGAGAGGACACAAATGAAAGCTCAGACATTTTTAAATTTGACTCATCCCCTGAAGGATAGAAATGGAAATTTTCAGTTTCAGCTCCATTCCATTAGCATTCTGATTTAATGCACTAATTATAGCGATGAGTCATGGCTGCTTTTATCCAACTCAGTACAGAGGTTTTGTCCTTCGTCAGACACATCATTTGTATTCTGTATATTACCAGGATCAAAGCTCCTTCAGACGCACATAAGGTGTTATATTGCTGTGGCTGCAGCTGCTGTAGTGTTTATCCACATCATGTTGTCTGTGTGACTTGTAACTGAGAAGATAAAGGGAGGCAGGTTGTTTAGTAGTCTGCCTCCTGCTGAGCTGCCAGTCCAAATTCTGCATTTTACCAAACTGACTGCCAAACACAAACACCAATATTGGACGACTCTGCAGAACCCCAGATTACTTTCAGCCATTTTTAAAAAGTCTTTTAAAATATCTGCAGATGGCAGTGATGGTGTAATGAAAGCCACGGAAAGACTGTGATAAGACTATAGTAGGCAACTACCACATTTGATTACAATTTCAGTCAGTGTCTTCTAAATACACGTTTGACACAGTGCACCCCAACCTCCACGCCGTCAGACCTCCGCTCACTTCTAATAAAGCGTAAGAAGGACTCAAAGAGCATCAGAGAAGAGACCAAGACTGAGCTCAGACTGTGAAGACTCAGATCTGTTTTCTTCATGATGGTATGAACAGCACTGATCTCACGGATCTTTTTCATTCTGACTGAGGCAAATTTCATTTGTGGTCCTAAATTAGATCTGATTTTCGATCAGAGCCCTTTTTTTGCCTTCTTGTCCTCAGCCTGAAAAACTGAGCTGTCAGAACAACAGCTAACAAGTCACGTAATGCCTGCACTACTACTTTATTCAGTCTGATGGCTGACTGGCATTCAGCATCATGCGTGCTGTAAACATGGGGTCATGGAACAGACGTGCTCGCACTGTTGGCTCTGGATGTGGTATAAAAAAAATCCAAAGTCTGTGGATTACTTTCAGCAAGGATTTTTCATTAATAAAATAAGCTTTGACTTGAGGTCTAGAAATGTATCTTATAAAACGTAGCTGCACTGGTTCAGTTTTAATGAAATATAATATAAACCCTTTACAAAGATGGAGGAGTTTGAAGAACAGCTTTCAGTTTTAAGGCAGAACCTCTGTGTCGAAGGGCAGCAGCTCGCTGGGAATACACATTACTTGAGCTTCCATTAACAGCATATGTTTTTAATTCTCTCTCTCCCTCTTTAGAGTGGAAACACAATAAACAGCCGTCTGAATCTAACCGCTGAGGAAGGTGAGGGGAACACGAATTGAACATGAAAATGTCTATCCTCATGAAGACACTGATTCTGAGTGATCTATATCTTTTCGACTTTCAGAGTTGGCTGCAGAGAAGAAACACGTGCCGTTTGGTCGTCCTCGGATGCTGCAGCCTGATCAGAGCTACTGCATCCTGTACCAGGAGGGATTCATCAGCGCCTACAGCCACAAAGCCCTGATGCCTCTGTGGAGCTCCTTCACCGTCGACAAGCCGGTAAGTGTGTCGGTGCTGAAGGAACAATATTAAGAATGTATGACTGAGACGAGGGTGAGGAGCTCCGTCACCCGGGGGGGAGCTCGGAGTAGAGCTGCTCCGGACATCTGTTTCGGATGCACCCTGGACGCCTTCCTGGGGAGGTGTTCCGGGCATGCCCGACTATGTAACTCGGCTGGCCTGGGAACGCCTTGGGGTCCGCCCGGAAGAGCTCGAGGAAGTGTCTGGGGAGAGGGAAGTCTGGGTATCCCTGCTCAAGCTGCTGCCCCTGTGACCCGGTCCCGGATGAAGCAGAAGAAGATGGACGGATGGATGGACTGAGACGAGATCCGACTCTCATGTCAGGGCTTTGAATTGCACACAGTTTGATGTTAATCTGATTCCTGAGCACCGATTTACCGGATTGCTCACTCTGAACTAGCAACTAAAGTAGAGATAGCTTTCATTTTCTAACTAATCCAGCGGTCAGCCACATGGACAACAGTCAGAAGATGCTGTTTGCTCACACAGATGCACATTAAAGAATCTTCAGACACCAACCTGAGTGTTGAACTGAGTACTGTTGAACTGTTCGGTGAAATAATAAACGACATCACGAGCCGTGACAAAAACTGGAGACACATGGTTTTAACAGATAAGGTGTGCAAATTTATTAACTAATTAACAACAACTGAAATACATATTTCAAGGCGTGAGGTGTGGAAGTCAGTATAACCCGTGTCAGAAGTTGGATGTGTGTTAAGTGATGAGTGAAGGGTGTTGTAGTGCAAGGGAGACTGGCCAGGGGCTCCCAGTATCAGTGATTCATCCCGCCCACGAGACCCTGCAAGACAGCAGACAAACAGGACAGACAACAGAAGGGGAACACACAGCAGACTCTGGTATGGTCTTGGTTTTTGCCCAGAGTGCAGGGATGATTTCTTCCTTAGGAAGCAGTTTCAGTATAAGCAGCTGCCCCACAGCTGTGGTTTGTGGTTTAGCTAGGGTAATTGGATCTTAAAACTTTGGCACATAAATGCAAATTTATTTTCATAAAATCTGAAGTATTTTTTGGGTTGGCCTGAATTCTGTGTTTCTGACATAAACTGACATAACTAAAACATGGATTATTTCATTCTTGCAGATAAACTTGGATCAGTTGCCTGCAGTAACACCCAACTGTTTGAGAGCTGATGTCAGACTCCCAGCCTCCCAGAGCCCCAGATGTGACCAGTACAGCAGTGCCGGGAGCCTGATATATGCCTTCCTGTTCCCACCCAGTACGTATCAGCACCCGCCTGACGCATCACCCAATCAAACCCACAACCCAGACTCAGTCTGGCCATAGGCTTCATACAGTCACACACGCACACACACACTTATCTTTTGGTGTTCACAAGGATGTGAGAATCTCCTGAGCTGCTACTCACTTTCTCTGTCACTTTAGAAATAACAACAAGCCATGCCAAGCTAGCAAACTCCACCCTGAAAGGTTGAAAGTTACCCTAATGCTACCCTGCTCGCTAACAATATGAACCGAAACAAGCTATGATCTGTTGCCTTTTCTTTTAGCCGTTTTAATGCCGGGGCTTGCCTCCCCAGGCTGCAGAGCAAGTTCAACCCGACGCTGTTCTGCCGTCGCTGTTCACAATCGCTAGTGATTTAAAAGAAATAAGGGAATAAGAGTGTGTGGTGCAAACACATCTATGTGGTCTGACCATGAGAATACTCTGTCTCTGTCTCTTTGTCATGCTTCTAAGTTGTAACTTCCATAGAATTTCAGCCCATCCACCCCCACCTCTTCTCACTCCATAGATGGTAACACAGTTGAGTAATGAGATGTGCAAAATTCTTAATAATTTTGTATATCTGTGCCATTGCACAGCCTTGCCCAGAGTGTTTTCACACTGTGTTTCTATGTAACATACCTAACAAGCTCATTCATCACCCAGCAACACAACTTCATTGTTATCACTGAAATAGTAGCTCACCGTACTTATCTTTTCCACTTGGGCCTGGTCCTGTTACTCATCATTAGGAAATAAATGCTGATTGCACAGTACAGTGGCTATAGAATAAAAACATCATCTGTGTTTAGACCGGTTCTGTGTAACCTTACACTCATGCTTGACTCGAACTTCTAATTCAAAGTCATTCAGTAGTTATATATCAGCTCCATTACTTGATAAACGTCTGATGCCGTCTCTGCCCTTGCCTGGAACTCACACTTTATTATGGACCTCATAAAAATGTTGTGCTGTATGCCCACACACACTATGAGGGTGTAGTCAAGCTTTTAACCTCAACAAGAATTAAAAATAATTACTTGCACTGAGCTCCACTGGAAGTCTGCTATGATGTCACCACACTCTGATTAGCTGCATAGTGTTGTGTAAGTGAAAGGCTGCCTTCTTCAGAACTGAAGCAGTTTTGTTCTTTCTGTCCGCTTGCTCCTTCAACACAATGCAGCAGGTGAGAATGTCTGAAACAGGCGTAATGTTTTGTTCTGTGCCTGTGGTGAATGCAGGATTAGGAAAAGAGATACTGCAATAGATCGCCCGCAGAAGCATTCAGTCCTTTGTGAGTCATTTTTGGTCGAACAAAGAAGCATTGCTTTTCAGGAAGGCTTAAGCAGCTCGAGGGTGTATGTTTGTAAGATGCATGGATCGAGTTTGAAACAGAAAAACAATTCAAAGAGAAAATTATTCATGTAAAAGTCTACAGATTTTACAAAGGAGAGCATGAGGCAGTTACACATTACTCAGTAAATTATTTCCTGTTGTGTTTTTGCAGATCTGAACGTGTCAGTGGACCAGCAGTACGATGCTCTGCTAATGAGTAATGTGGTGCCAATGTACCCCGAGTTTAAGAGTAAGTTATTTACAAGTTCATTACAGGACAGTAACTATAAAACGTATCTTTTTCTCTTTCATTTAAACTGGCAATAGACAATTTTCCTGCATATCATCAAGAAGTGAACGTTGATTTCGCAGTGTTGTGACCATCACTGTAAACCTCGCTTTCTCCATGCAGTTCTGTCTGCCTCCAGCTAGGAAATGTCCCCTCCATCATCTGTGCTCTGATGTGTTCATCATAGGCTTAATGAGTGAAACACAATAATGTAAAGTGACCAGGTTGTCTTTGCATCAGCTCGAGGAGTTGACTGTTTCCGCTTTTATTTTCCTCTCTCCTCTTAGAGATCTGGGACTACTTTCACAACACCCTGTTAAAGAAATACGCCTCCATTTACAACGGAATTAATGTGGTGACGGGTCCCGTTTTTGATTACAACTACGACGGCCAGTTTGACACAGCAGAGCAGATCCAGCAGTAAGTGTCGTGTCCCCACCAAGGATGGAAATCTTAGTGTTACCGCTTAGAGCTAACTGCAGAAAATCGCATAAACTATGACGGCGGCCACGTCAGCAAGTCAACTTCATGAGATAAAATACAGCCGCGTGCCTGCTCATGCACACATAGCACTTTAAACAAAGGTTCTACTAGTAGCTTTCTGCTTTCTACGTTCTGTCTACAGTTTTCATTGAGGAAATGTTCCCGTCACAGCCTCACATTATAAGTCAACACTCGTATGATTTGGACGATTACGTTTGAGCGAGTACATTGGAAAGAAAAAGGAAATGTTTTTTGATTTTGCCTCCTGGAAATTTGTGATGACAAACACCTTCCATAGACGTCCTGTTGTTTTTTTTTCCCCTTTATGTTGTCACCCTTCCAGCCAGACACGACATTTGACAGGATGTTCCCTTCTGTTTCCACACAAAGAGAGCATTTAAAAACAAATGGCAAGACAGTGATTTAGCACAATCAGCTGCTAAAATATGAGCAAGACGAGTTCATTATTGTATTGCCCCTTTCAACAGCAAGGGAAGTCGTGCTTTATATGAGACATAAATTGCATGTGACAGAAAAGAAACATGATGTAAGGTGTTGCAGATGTGTGGTACATGGAGACTGAATGTATTTGAAGAATGCTTATTAGAGATCATTTCTACATTTTTTGGATTATTCTGATTGCTTTCTAATTCCCTCGGTGTATTAGTAATCCATTGGGTGATAGTATAAAGCTTCTCCATTTTCTGATCTTTTAACACAAAGCCAGCACTTCCTGTATCCCGTCATTTCTTAACAAGGCTTTTATTTTTGAAATATTTAAAAAAATGCAGTGACTTTGAATGAACTACCATCTTGTACATTACTCCATAATACAGTTTGGCTGAGACATTAACACAAATACACCCACAGGGACTAAAATAGGACTCGATAATCCAGAACAGCAAAAGTTTGAATATGGTGTGATTACCTTGCCATGGAAATTTACATTATATACAAACTGGCAAGATGACATTACGTACCTTGCGGCCACATTATTTCCTCCTCACCTGTATTTAGCTCCAGCCTTTTACATAGAGCGTGAGCCTGACCTGATTAAGCCACACTGATGCCATTGTGTCCAAATGGAGCAAAATTTCCTGCAGCCAGAACAGTGGAGGCTGTTGAAGCAGCACATTACTGAACACGAATGTCCTGCTTTCACTGCACTTCCAGCGAGCTTTGTTGATGAGTAATACTGCTTTTTTTGTGACTCTAGGTTTGTTCCTGGCACAAACATCTCTGTGCCCACACATTACTTTGCCGTGTTGACCAGCTGCAAGGACTCGGCCCTACCAGTGGCCGACTGTGTTGGCGAGCTACAGACGGTGTCCTTCCTGCTGCCTCACAGACCCAGCAACATGGAAAGTTGCAAAGTAAGACAGTCCAGTGTCTGGCTTTCTTCACACAATCCTCCTTTGGTATAAAAAACTACACTGAAACTCTTTGTATGCCCTCATGAAAGTGACTCCCTGTGAGCCGCCTCGCTGGCTGGTCCTGAACAGAAGTGGCACTGTCTGCTGTTTCTGCCCATTGTCTTTTACTGAAACTCAGGAGGAGGGGAGCTCTTCCAAAATAACAAAGATAAAAACCAAGGAGACATTATCTTAACAAGCTATGAGCTGTAGAAACAACAGAAAAAACATTCTTTCCATGAATCGATCTTGCATATTGCACCAGAGCGCCTGCATATTGCACCAGAACAAACGGGTACTCTGTTCACTGACAGGTTCACGAGGTGAAAAATAAAGAAAGCAGATTGAAGACACGCTTTTATTAAAACTCAAGGCAAGTTGATCAGCGTGTGTGTGTGTGTTAACCAAATGCCAAATGGCTCAAGGTGAAAACAACCTGCAACCAACAACCAGCCTACAGTTTCTCTGCACTGTAGGCTTCCAGCCACCCCCACCTGTAAAACTGTAGAGCAGAGGAGAAAGACAGAAGGAGGGAAAGAAAAGGAGGAGCGGAGAAGGAGCAGATGAAAAACAAAACGGGATAAAACTGCTGCCAAATGCTGTAAAAGTACAGATATGTTCAGAACCAGATTTTATTTCAAACCGAGTAACGAAAATGAACATTTGATTCTTTGTTGACTTGTTAAAACCCGTTGATGAAAATGAAAAGCCACTCTTCCAAAAATATTCATTCAGTCTTTTTCTTCCTTCAGAATGTCTAAAGTGCACTGCAGGCAGCCCACTAAAAGACCTGAGATATTTACTGAGCTAAACTAACTCATCTTGATGGCGGCACGCAGTAGTGCAGCGGCTTCTCGCGCTCCCGGGTTTAAGCGCCTTTTTTGTAGTTTTTGTGTTGGTCTAAAGGCCAGCTCTACTTGTTTTGTTTGTCTAAACAAGCGCATAAGGTACAGCCGAGCCGAACTTTTTAAAATAAGGGACGGCTCGATTGCTGATTGTTTATATCTTTTATTCTGATTGTTTTTTTATATTTATATAGTGTTGTTTTATATTTATAGCATTAGGTATTTTGTTAGGTTATTGGGCTTATACCGGGACCGGGGAAACTAATTTCGTTCCACCTCATGTTTCTACATGTGTGAAATGACAATAAAGCTCCTTGAATCCTTGGATGTGACTTATGTCGCTGTGCCCCCCAAAGTCGGGTGGCTTTGGACACAAATAAAAAGATGCTCACAAGCTGCTGGCAGCCAGACTGAGGAGGCTAACGTTATTAGCCAAGAGCTAACTAGCATCAGTGAAGGAGGATGTTGGTTAAAGTGAAGATGTTCTGCGTGAGATTATGTAGAAGAAGAGAGAGTTGTGTGGCTTCATCGTTCGCTTCACGTGGCTCCTGGCGATTTAAAATCGTCAAATCCCTGACTAAGTGAGGATTCGCACACTGAGTTGTTCCTTTAGAGCAGGAAACGATGGATGTTGTTTGTTCAGAATGGTCAAATTTAAAACAGTTTTTCTGCTTTTTGGTGTGCGTTGACAGAGTACAGAAGCTGAATCGAACTGGGTGGAGGACCACATGTGGTTCCATCAGTCACGAGTCAGAGACGTCGAATGGATCGCAGGGTTGGACTTTTACCAGGAAAGCAATCGACCAATCCCAGAGCTGCTGAAGGTGAAGACCCGCCCCACAGCTGCCATTCAAAGAAAACAATGATAACACCAATTTCCACAAAAAAGAAAATCGCCATCGTGATCTGTCAAAGTGTTGTAGTCACGTTGTCAACACCTGACTGTAGGTATCAATTCCAGTGTTTATTTATTTTAATTTAATTTTATTTTTTTATTATCATAGCCCCATTGTCATGATTCCTGTCTTACTGATTTATTGTTTTTGTAATCTGTATTTAAAGGGTTATTTCACACAAAGCCCACATGAGACGAGATGTAAAAACGTCAGCTTGGTGGCGCTACAGAACTTTTAGCCACATGATCACACGCAGTTTGGGAAATCATGGGATGTTTTTAGGCCTTTTCTTCTGTGTAATGTAGGGAGTCTAAAAGAAACGTTTCTGTCAACTGGATAAACTAACTAACTGAAGGTTTCCTCATGCTGTACCACTCACTGTAAATAAAAACCAAAAACAGATTTTCTAACAGTTTATTTAAATTTGAACAGGAAGCGGGTTTCACTCACAGTTTCACTTTGCAATAAACAAACCAGCTGATTTAATCAGAGTGAAACTGAGCGGCAGCTGGCCTTCAGGTGAGGCAGGGGTGTGGAAATGTGTCCTTTGTTTTGACAGGTTTAACACAACAGCTGTATGATATGACATAATACTTTCATAGTACTTATTCACTAGGACCGTACACACACACACACACACACACAATGCTTTCTGATGCACTACTACAGTCAACATTATAGGTGTGACTCATGATGAATTATAATTTCAAGTGTCATATTGAGGCTCTCGACTGGTTATAAACCAGAGGTTTACTGACGGGGCTTATGATGCATTATGACCTCCTATACTCAGCTGCAGTGAGGACTCATAGTGTGCTGTAACAGCCACTGCAGTATCGTAAGTCATCACTGCATGTGGTCAGTAAAGTGACGCATCCGTAATAATGCAGGCTTCCTCACTGGTGAGTGAAGTAAAATAAAATGTACTAAATATGTTTTCATGCATTTAAAAGAATCTTCGTAAGTGACTATTCTGACGCTACATGAGCTGTTGCAGCACACGTATTCAGGAAAGGTGATTTTTAGGAGGAGACTGTGACAAAAGCAGCGTGTTGTACTTTGAGTTGGGCTGTTCTGCGGAAATAAAAGACTTGCATCCCCTGCAAGTTTAGTCTGAAAAGGATGGAAGGGGATTTTCTGCTAAATGGAGGTGGGACACAACCTGTTCTGTTTGATCATTCAGTGTCAAATGGTTGGATGATTCTTCTTATCTGACCTTCCTCTTGTCATCTTTTCAAAGCTGTAATTGGGCTTGTCATTCGTGGCGAGCATTTAGTTAAGGATGTGCACGTCATGCATTTTATACATGCATCAATGTGACCACTTCCATCTGTGAATGTTTTTAGTTTGAGTCTTTCAGCTGGAAGGCTGCAGATACAATTAATCTGTTGCACTAATAATGCATTGCTCTTACAGGCCCGTCCAATCAGCTCAACAGATTTCCACACAGTGTCTGTTTCTTGCTCGGTGAAGGTCATTTCATACAGGAAACGGCGCTGTTTTCAGACTCTGAGCACTGGCGATGAGGAGAAAGAAGAGGAGGAAACTAGTCAGCAGCAGTTATGACAGAGAACAAGGAGGAGTTCATTTAAGGCCCAACTCACAGCTTTTCTTTAAGACGTGTGTTTGCATTCAGACACCCCACGCTGCCCGAGCACCTGCACATGAGTTGGCTCCGGCGGAGTCTGACGCAGGGCTGTGGCCGTCTGGGTTTTTCTCTTACTGTGGCGAAACGGTGATTTGGCAGTTTAAATTTGGCAATGTGGTTTACTTTGAGCGTGGTGGCTTTGAGGAGAGCGATATAATCTGTCTCGGGTTAGGCTGGTGCTCTGGTGGCTGTGAATGTCATATATCATTTCAGCTAATGATGGTGTTTTGGGTAAGCGTCTCATGTCAGTGTCTCCGCTGGCTGCTTGTCTGCCTGCATGTTATGACCCTGTACTGTCGCTCATGCCTTAAAGGACTGATCCACTTTCACTTTCATGTTCTGGTTTCACATTCATGGCTGCGCGGAGCTACGGCAATCAATGAAAACATGGAGCCCCGCTGGAAAGTAGTTTGATTTCCTCAGCTTGTTTGGCTGCTGTCCTCTCAGCACCTCGGGAGCCGTGCAGCTTCCAGATCATCTGGTTCTGCAGATGGAGGCGGCGGGATGATCTGCAAATTCACGGTGAAGTCTCCTTTCTGCATGTTCTGCATGCTCCACCAGGTCATTGTATGTCCTGTACAAGAACATTAAAGACTCTTGAATCAAATCCAGGTATATTCTCCCTGAGGTCATGGTTGTGGTTGTAAGTCACCAGTAGGAGGGCTTGACTTGGGATGAGGACTCGTTCCGGATATGCAGGATGTTCTCATGCTGGGATTTCAGCCTCCGACTCAGCGGCTGGAACTGCGATGATTCGCTGCACTCAGCAGGTGTGACCAGAACTGTTGCTCTCATCAGCATTACATTACCAGCAGTGTGGCTCATGTCGCTCTCATCGCACTCAGTCATTTTAGGTCAGCCTGATTTGGAAGGTTAGCTTTGACTGGACGTCTGTGTGAACAGGGTTAGGGTGTGTGAATGAGGCGGCCGTGAAAACCAAAGCCTGCGATCGGCCCTGCTGGAGCCACGTTTGAGTGGTCAGATTTATTTCTTCTGCTGTGTATCGTCTGGCTCGTCTCCATCTTCAGAACCCAAGAGGGAGATGAGCCAGCGCTGCAGTGTGAGCGCACAGTGATGTCACTCGTGGCCCGTCGCATCGGGATTTGTTTCCCCATAATATCTTAGTTTTATTAAACTAAATCTGCAACGTAACTAAAGTGTCCAAATAATGGAGTTGATTAAAAAGTATGAAGTGAAATATAAAGAAGCAGAAAGTAAAAATATTCAAGTAAATGTATTTATTTTCTTATTTCTACGTGTTTTTACTTATCAATTTATTTTATTGATTTTAATATTGTGTGAAGCATATGTGGTAATTTTGTAATTGCATTTTTATTCCATTTGCTTAACAGTAGAAAAGGTATGTTATTTATTTAGTAGGCATTTATTTATTTATTTATTTATTTATTTATTTATGTACTTATGTAATAGCCATGTCCCCACGTGGCCTCCATATGCACCTCAACATCTTTTCATAGCTGACAGCTGCAGGAAAAGGAAGTTTTCCTTGTCCTCCAGCCTCTCGTGTGCTGTGGGTCACTGACCCCATCAGACTTCACCAGTCGCAGAGTGTCTGGTCAACAGGCGCAAGCTGCTCACACGTCAGCTATGAAAGGCTTAATGAGGCGCTGACCACACGCCATCAGAGATTACACACCGAGCTCAAGTGCAGCAGGACGAGGGACACGAGCAGCAAACGCTTAGACAAATGGGCGTTTGTCGGGGGCCTGACAGTCGGGATGTGTTCTTCTACATGTAAGGCTCCGCTTGTTCGCCGTCTGTTTGGAGATGATGTCAACGGCAGTTTGTGGAAACTTTTAAGGTCAGCGGTTAGTTGTGAATAAAAATCTTTCCATTGGATACAAAACCTCTCAGTGACATCAGCAGATTCCTGGGGTGTTGACTTTGGTCCTAAACTGTGTTTTTGTTCTTTACAAATATGTACAATAGCAGTAGCTGATAAAGATAAGGACAGCCAAAAAAACTCACCAGAGCTATTCTTAAAGAAACACATATAGAAAACAAAACCATAAATCCAAAGACACAAGAGCTCCAAGATACACTCTGTGATTGTGTTATTGTACATGTCAAAGTTCTTTATACTCCCCAGATTCTTCATACAGTAAATTATAACAAAAGTCCAGGACTTCAGATCATAAAGGAGAAAAGTTGGTCTTTATCCACAACAGATAAACGTGCAGTGGCAGAGGGCAAGACGATATGCAGGAAAACAGCACAGGAGGTGTTTTCAGAGGACCCTACAGTGCCCACCACGACCTGAACACCACCCGATGACCTGAACACCACCTGATGACCTGAACATGACCTGATGACCTGAACACCACCTGATGACCTGAACATGACCTGATGACCTGAACACCACCTGATGACCTGAACACCACCTGATGACCTGAACATGACCTGATGACCTGAACACCACCTGATGACCTGAACACCACCTGATGACCTGAACACCACCTGATGACCTGAACATGACCTGATGACCTGAACACCACCTGATGACCTGAACACCACCTTATGACCTGAACACCACCTGATGACCTGAACATGACCTGATGACCTGAACACCACCTGATGACCTGAACACCACCTGATGACCTGATGACCTGAACACCACCTGATGACCTGATGACCTGAACACCACCTGATGACCTGAACACCACCTGATGACCTGATGACCTGAGCACCACCTGATGACCTGAACATGACCTGATGACCTGAACACCACCTGATGACCTGAACACCACCTGATGACCTGAACATGACCTGATGACCTGAACACCACCTGATGACCTGAACACCACCTGATGACCTGATGACCTGAACACCACCTGATGACCTGAACACCACCTGATGACCTGAGCACCACCTGATGACCTGAACATGACCTGATGACCTGAACACCACCTGATGACCTGAACACCACCTGATGACCTGATGACCTGAACACCACCTGATGACCTGATGACCTGAACACCACCTGTATCTCTTCATCCCTGATGTCCAGCTTCACCTCACAAACTGACATTTAAAGTCTGCATGGCTTCAACAGGACGATGTTCCTCTTTCGGCCCTGAAGTGGATCTCCTCTCCACATCAGGACCACCTGCACTTCCTCACCCAAACATCTGGTGATTCAGGTGACAGCTGCAGGAAACGGATGCACGCACCATCTTATCTTTTCCTCTGATGAACACATAACCCTCACTAGCCATCGGGCCGTCATGCCCACACATGAAGCTCACTGACTTTGGTGGCCGTCTGACTTTTCCTCTGGCGCCACCGGGAGGTTCACACTTGTGGTTTAGAGTGAAATACCACCCACCAATATGAAATCCAGTGCGCTCATTCAGGTTCAGGTCCAAAGGTTTCATGTATCTCCTGGGAAACCCCCATGTAAAGCCCAGACTAAATAATAATTTTGTGAGTCAGAAGCGTTTTCATTAGAGGTCTGAAATTTTCCAGTTGAGGAAATCAACTGCTAACTTGTCCAGTGATTCAGCTGGAAGCGTCCAGCAGGGAGCACAGAAGCGAAAGTGCCTCAGTGTGGGAGGAGGTCAACAGCAGACAATTATGTTTACAAGCAGCGCTCTCACAAATACGTGGAAGCTCAACAGTTTGTTATGTTTCAAAATTCTAATGACAGAAAGCAAAACCAGCGTTGCCATGGCTACAGGCAGCATGCAAACAAGAGGTGCTGATATAAACAGTCTCAGCCCTGAAGCATCTTCACTATGGCAGCATGTCGTAACATTTCTCAAACTTGCAAAAGTATTTCCTCCAGGCGAACTTCGCGTCTGCTTATTGGTCGTAGTCCATTTGGGCCCCGCCCAGCTGTTACCATAGCAACTAATCCCGCTCTACTCTTGTGTTTGGCCTCCCCAACAGTCTGTGTTTCGTGTAAAGCTGTTTTAGAAGCTGCCTGTTTTGATTATGAAATTCAAACATTTTTAAATATTTGATTTGAAGTTATCCACACGAGTTGATGGTGTGTATACAGCGGCATCATTCAAACCATGTCCGGTCCCCAGCCTAAATGCTGGTTTCTGCAAAGCAGGTGTCACTCTGGTTTGGTTTGGGCCCTGAAAACACTTTGTTGGGGTTAGGACAAGATCAGGTTTTGGATTGAATTACCTGGTGCCGGTGTCGGTGCCCCACAGAGCCCGTCGGTTGGCTCAAACGCTGGTCTCTCTCAGCGTGATGTGCTTCTGGTCTCATCTGTGCTGAACAGATTTCTGTGCGCTGGACTGGAGGAGGTCGGTCCTCATCGAGACCAGAGGGTCCGTGAAGGTCTCGCGACATCGGGGAGACGGGATTAAAAGCGAGCGTACCGTAAATGTTTTAGGTGAACTTCAGTGTGCGCAGCATTTCTTTCCCCAGCAGAGGTGAGATCATTGCTTTATTGGTTTCACTCGTCCCGCTGCGGTCTGCTGTGGCTCCACGTGGAGTGGAGTCAGTGGAGAAAGTCTGATCATCGCGATATTTTAGGTTAAATGTCATCTGCACAATTTCAATTTCAAAGTAGACTTTTATGAAAGTCTCCCATTAGTTTGGCCTTCTTCCAGTTTCTTCATTTTCAGTGACGTGGGGTGAACTTGCACAGCTTAACCCTAAAACACGTGTTGTCGCGGCTTTAAAGCGTCTCGGCTGTAAGACGGACTCGAGACAGGAAATCCAACATCTACCTTCAGAAGGGTTCGTCTTTTCCCAGAAATCCCTTTCAGTTATTTTAAAATAAATGGCACGGCTTGTGTACTCAGTGACTGCGTTTATCCACTAGATGTCACCAGCCCGTCACAGGCCTGAGCAGGTGGTCGTCGGGCCAATGAGTGATTATGAACCAGGAGCAGCTGTGTGCCCAGACAGACCCGGTCCTGTCCAGGACTCAAGGACAGGGTCCCAAGCGCAAAGTAAAGCTTTTCTCAGCCGTTCGGGATAAAAGTGACTTACTGTCCGAAGTCACAGGACGCGGGGGCTGACGCGCTGCAACACGTCACATGCCGACGCACCGTCACACGCTCGTGCGTCTCATCCAGAAGTAAAAGATTCCGCCTGACGTCTGTGACCTCAGCACGTAATCCACCCGTTCGACCTGCACCCACAGCCTCTTAGCGGACCCGTCTGATCCCCTCAGCTGATCCGGCACAGTCAGGATCCTGATCCTCTGCAGCCTGAAGACTCGCATCACAAAACCTCTGACCTGTTCATATGAAAGACCGGGATCCGTCATGGCAGCTCATTAAATTATTAAATAAGATAAGATATTAGTCCCACAACTGGGAAATTACAGCGTATAAAACAGTTGAGGGGTTTAAGGATGCTAAAGTTCACCATCATCTTCATTTACAGAGAACTTTTCTGCGAATTAAAGTCAGCCAATGATAATAAAGAACACTGGGTATTTTCTAAAACAGGCCAAACTCATTCATTAAATATTTTAAAAGTTAAGGCATGTTTAACATTTACATTTTTCTTCACCAGTAGAGACGATGTCGCATCATAACACACATGAATTTCTAATTTCGATTTAAATAAATGACCAAACACATTACAGTTTGAGATAAACACTGGAGAAAGATGTCCTCACAGCTGAGGGCCTTCATCAGCCCTCATTCAGCCCCGCCGGGTGTTTTCTCACACAAAGTGTCTGAAAAGGTGGCCGCGGCAGCCTCGCGTCCTGCCATCATCTTATCCCGCGTCCGACGGGATGGCAGGAAGCACCAGGAGCTCTGGCACGAGGCTGCACGGGCACCGCGTCAGGTTCAGGCGGACCTGAAGCATCTTTACCCTCCGTCCACTTTAACATGAATTGTGATCGGTGGGGGTGAGCTGACCTCGTGACGGCACACACACGGAGTCAGGCGCGTGAAGTCTGGCGCGTAAAGCGGCTGTACTCCAGTAACCCTGCACAAAGTGCTCGCGGAAAAAAAAGGAATAAATGAAGGGGCTGATACTAGAGTGGTGACTCTCTGAATACCAGTATCATGAATCCTTCCAAAGAAAAGCCACTTCTTTCTGATTGATTGAGATGTTGGGGGACGTCAGAGTTGCATCATAAATAGAGCGGGAGAGTCCGTGAACGCTCCATCCTCCCGACACACCGCAGCAGCCCGCGACAGCAGACGCAACATTTGAGATGGTAGGTGGAGAGGGAGGCGCAGACGTGCCGACACTTCGCTCTGCGCTCGGTGCAGACGCGTCTGCGGGCTCCCCGGGTGGTGCTGTCCTCCGCCCTGACCGCACTCAGGTTTCTCACTTATTTTAGGAGGACGTTTTTAGACGTGATGCTGACTGAGAGGACTTCTCCACACCTTTGGCTGATTGTTGGAAAGAAATGAAAGAATGTTGCGTGTTTTCAGGGCTTTGGGTTGGCTGGCCAGGTGTGACAGCAGCTGGCTCGTCCTTGTTTCCGCTTGTTTTCTCGTGTTTTCCTGTGTTCCTGCATGTCTCCTCGTTGCACTTGCTCGTGTTTCTCAGTATTCCTCTTGTCCTCCTGTAACACCGTCTTCCCTTCCTGCTTCCTCCTTCCTTCCAGATGTTGGTATCCATCTTTCTGGTGATGCTGCCGTCTTTGCGCGCCGCGCTGGTAGACTGCGCGGCCGCGCCGACCTTCACGGATACGGACCCGAACACCGGCGAGTCGCTGCAGTGCGACAGCTGCCCACCTGGGACGTACCTGCGCGCGCGCTGCACGTCCACGCAGAAGAGCGTGTGCGCGTCGTGTCCCTCAGGCTCCTTCACGGAACTGTGGAACTACATCGGCAAGTGCCTGCGCTGCGGGGTGTGCGGATACAACCAGGTGGAGAAGAAGGCGTGCAGCGCGGACAGCGACTGTCAGTGCGAGTGTAAACAGGGATATCACTACAAGAAGAAGTTCGACATGTGCCTGCGCCACAGCGACTGTCCGGCCGGACAAGGACCCCTGAGCATCGGTAGGTCCAGCACGGGTGTGGGGCCGGGGGACAGGTCAGGACAGGTTCACACTGTGTACAGAGCGGGGTCTGGATTAGCACAGGGTCAGGGATCATGTGCTGCAGCTCTTATAGAGAGCCGTTCATGTCTGCTGCTTTCTGAATGTTTCCTCGTTCTCCCATAATAATATAAAACAATATAAACAGCACCGAGGATGATGATGATGATTGTAAGATGAGATTTGTTTTTGTGACGACATACTCAGTACATTATTTTTCACTGTTTAGTATTTTGAGTCTACATGATTAATTGTTACTACATTCTTATCTATTGTATTTTGCTGTTTAAGTTTCAATGGGAACTATGTAATATGGCGCACTTCACATGCAGGCATGGTGAGTTATGGTTAAAATTAGCGGAGTGATACGAAACAAATAAAGACGGTGATTGAATGCTACAGAAGACGTCGTCTCCGTGCTCTGACGTCACGCACAGCCCTTCGATAGCTTAACGACGTGACCAAAAAACAGTCTTACAGTGATGATGATGATGATGATGTGAGCGCTTCAACCTTCAAAAGGCTGAGCTTGTTCCGTCATCATAATGTAAAGAATCTAAAGACTCCAGTACCCACAATGCCTTGTGGGACTCACGGCTTGTTATTTCTGCTTCCACTGAATAACTTCTGCGTTAGCTGAAAAACCCGCTTTGTAACAAGCTGATTTTTAAGCAGTCGGCTTCACTCCGGCCTGTCGGTTCCGAACCCTGTGGATCGGGTTCAGGTTCCGTCTCAGAGCTGAGCTGCGTTAGAAACCAGTGGATGACGTGTGTCGTGTTTCAGAGTGAACTTGGCTGCCCCGCAGAGGAAAAGTGGGGCAACCAGCAGCAGCTCGCCGTCCTTTGTGTAGGTTTTCCCACAGTGCATCTGCCCCAAAGGCTCCGGGGGCTTTTGTCAGGGCAGGTTGTTTTTTGTTTTGTTAAGTGTTTGTGGTGTTTTTTGGGAGGGGGGGTAAAGACTGCTTACTCATCAGGACAGCATATGTGCTCTCCTCCTCCTCCAGGTACGCCCCACGAGGACACGGTGTGCCACGTGTGTCCCAACGGCACCTACTCCGACGTGGTGTCGGCTCAGCAGAACTGCACGGAGCACAGGAGCTGCGCCGCCGCAGGGCTGCAGGTGGTGCTGAGGGGCTCCACCTGGCACGACACCGTGTGCGCCAGCAGCCAGGAGCTCCAGTCACGAGGTAAAGAGGAGGGAAGAAGGTCGCGTTGTCGGCCGCTTTGGTGGTTTGGCTGTTGGTGCTCTAAGTTTTCACACTGAAATCTGAGGTTTCAAGTTCTGCTGTTGTGTTGTGTAACTGAGACAGGAAGTCCTGTTGGAGGATATTTAGTGGGTCAACGTGAAGAATTCTGAAAGCGATGTCTTGTCCAGCCTACAGCCCCAGACCCAAAGGCTCCTTTGTTTTAAAAGTGAAGGACACGAGTAAAGGATAGTCAGTGTGGTCAGTTTCCAAAGCTGTGTTCAAAGACCCTCTGACATCTGAGAGCTTTGCTTCAGATGGCTGTAAATGACGTTATTGCACTGGCTCCGTGCTAGGCCGACAGTCTGAAGGTTTATTTTTCACGTTTCCTTATCAGTTTGTGACTTCTCCCCTCCTCGGTTACTCGCAGATGGAGCCGAATACCTCAGAGAAATCCTCCCAGCTTTCTTCGTCCATCAGAAAATGCCCCTGAGGCGGCTGCGTCAGGTGGTGCACAAGCTGTCGTCTGAGGACAGCAAAAGACAGGGAGGGACTTCGAGACTGAACCCGTCGGAGCTCGATGAGCGCATCAATGCTTGGATCGCCTCTGCCTCTGCGAAGCAGGTTCGGGACCTTCCGGCGGCGCTGAGGAAAGCAGGAGCGAGCAGCGCCGCAGACAGGCTGCAGAACAAGCTGCGGAGAATCGACTCTCACCTGGAGGAGCTGAGCGACCTGAGGAACGAGGTGGATGTCGTTTGAAGGTCAGGACGGACTGAAGTAGGAAATGTCTTGAGTTCGACTGGACCAAAGTTCATTTAAAACACAACCATTGGCCTGTTTGAGATTTCAGTTTTTTTGTTGTGTTTTTTGTTTTCCCTGAAAATGAAAAAACTAATCCAAACTTTGTCACCAAGCTTGAATCGAGCTTCTGTCCTGTGTACGTAAGTTTAAGAAGAACTAATAAAGTTATGATAAAGTATGGAAGGCAGCGTGTTCCGAAGGACACTTCATCAAGTCATTGACAGGACGATGTCATGTTAAACAATATTAATGCATTGCTGATAGCAGGGAAAAGAAAAGAATGAATCGCCACAGCAGGAGTACGTTCCTCGCGGATGTACTGATTATAGTTTATTTATGAAATCCTTTGTGCACCTTTTGGTTTGTGATTGTAGCTGAGATTACCCTCTAAGGTTCAGAAAGTGTTATGCTGCAGTGTAACTACCTCGTCGTGTGTCTGCAGTTAAAGTCTGACGTGGCATCTGTCCTACTCATTCCACAGGTTTGTGTCATATGTGAGCTGAGATTTTAATTTATTGTGCTATTTATAGGAACGAGGTAAAGTGCCGGTGAGCTCGTGTGTTGAGTTGTGCTGTGTGTAAATGTTGCTGGAGCTTGTGAGCACTGATTGACGCTCAAATAAAAACGATTACAAATGCAATCAGCGACAGTTGACTTGTTTTTCACAGTAAACTCCACGAACAGATTCAGGAGTGCTGCTTTGGCGTCGTGGTACTCCAGTAAAGGATCTGAGGACGTTTTGAGCTCTCCAGAATCTCTACAAACACGGTGCCAGTGCCGCTAAACGCAGACGGGGATGTTGTTCGGCACATTTGATGTATAAAGAGAGTATCAGAGGCAGCAATGCTGTGGATCAAGTCTCTCTCTCTGCAAATCCACTGGATGAATCAGTGATGGGCTGAACACTGAGTTCTCTCAGCGCAGCTCCAAGTGCTGCTGCTATTTTCTATGATACGTTTTTAAATAAACTCACTTAAACCTGAGATGTAATGCTTTGTAACCGGATGACTTTTTGGGATGTCCAGCAGAAAGAGATTCAGACATCAGGCTTATTGTATTTTACATAAGTCTAAATCATATATGGTGTAAAGACTGTGCAGAGTGAGGACTGTGTGTGACGTGGGAGCGTTGCTGCTGAGCAGGTCGTTATGCCTTCAGACGCAGACGTAATGGGTGTCCTTGTGGGATGTGGGTGTCACTCGCCTGCCTGTGACTGTCTGAGGTGAACGTCTGAGCAGAAGCTCACTTCAAACTGAAGCTTCCCCACAAGATGACAGGCTGACATGTTGAAGGCTGCACCAAATGCTCACATTTCAGTCTGAATGTGTCGTTCATGTCCCTAACTGCAGCTGCAGAAACACCTCCCGCTTCAAATGTTGCTTCCTGTTTTCTCTGGAATTTAAGAGCTGCAGGGGGTGAACTTCCCCAAAGAGCTGCTGTCGTGGAGTTTAAGGCGGATGAACTGTAAAAAGGTTCAGGGTCATTTTGATTATTTTGTTAAAAGAGACAACTTCCTTCATAAACTTGCCCGCTTTCTAGGAACTGGAATCGTCACATATGAGGAAGAATTTTGTTTACACGCTGAAAGTTAATCTCTCTGCTGACCCGACAGACGGAAGGATTAAATTAGATTTTTCTATCAGCCAAGATGAACATCCTCATCGAGAGCCATTTGCACCACTCATGAATAATTTGTGTGCCATAACTCTGAAAGTGGAAGAACATAAAGTTATACTTTAACAGAAACATAAACACATCATACACCCTGAACTTTAAAGGTCAGAGGCTCAAACCAGTGTCAACCTGCTGAGGAGACGCTTGTTGCTGGAAAACTTTATTGTCCCGTGGTGGAGTCTGGGAGTATTTGATCTCTCCGCAATTCATGTGTAACCAGAATAGGAGCTATAAATGCCTGGCGAAGTAAGCGAGAAAATAATGACATTAACATACAGGATATTTCGACCTTCCTTGTTGTCTGGCCTGCATGTTAGCCTCCATCAAGCATATTACCAAATTCATTTACATACAAAAAGGCCAATTCCAGAGCCCGCCGAGGTCCTGCTGCGACGTGGGTCTTTAATCAGCTCGTTTCCACACTATGCATGGATCACAAATACATTGTTTGTTATGATTAGTGGAAGGTCAAAATGAACAAGAGGAGAAATGTTCACAGGTGAAGTGTAGAGGATGAGGTCAGGAGTCGCAAAGCTGCTCTGCAGTCTGCTGATATGCAAGCAGAAACTTCTCTTTCCTTGATAAGATTATCTCTCATGAAATCACATACTCCTGCAGTCAGTAAAAAGATTTCATTTCTCAGAACAGTGTTCTGCAGTTAAAAACGTAACCTCTCTTAAAGCCAGCTGTTTCGAACATCTGGCCCCTAAACAGCTGTGGAATCCAAACATGTCATAGATGGAAATCTGCTCAGGCCCTCAAAGAGTCAGTGAAGAAAAAACATCCGAGGAGGAAGAGGATCTTCACAGCTTCTCTGAAAGAGGATTTATCAAGAGGCATTCTGGGAAACAGGAAACAGCAACACGCATGACTGCAGATGCGTGTAAATAAATGGGTTTGTGTCAACTAGGAAGTAAATAACCGAATTTCACTGTAGAGCAACTCCTGGAACTCCTGCTGTTTCTTCCCTCAGAGTCTCCAAACTGACCCACGTTAATCTTATCACGAGAAAATTACTGACACGAGATTGTTCTTGTAACTCAATCATTAACAGGACTTTTAAGAATCATTTATGAGCCTTGGATTGAGAAACTGTTTTATCTACAGGGAGAGAAGTTTTTAGTAAAAAGCTTTTGTATCTCGAGTCTCACAACTGACGCCTCGGCAGCCCATTCAAAGCATCCCAAGACCCAGACCCTGAAATCCACTGCTGGACCTGGAGTTTTTAAGGTATTTTGAGGTTGGCTGAGGACCTTAACAAGGTGGAATGAAGTGAAACAAACAAAAAGAAACATCACGCGCTCACAACAGAGCAGGTCAGACGGCGTTGACACGACAAATTGAAACTGGAACTCGTGGTAAACGAGTTTGGTCTCATGCCCAGGGCTTATGTTACTGTTTTGTGACATTCCTCAGAGTCTCATCCAGATACAAAAGGTATTATTATTATTATTATTATTAGACTAAGTCCAAGGCAAAAGCATCCCCAGTGATACGAGACAGTTGGAGTAATTCAATTCAATTCAGTATTATTCATATAGCTCCTTATACAATCAAAACTGTCTCTAGAAGCTTTACAGAGACCCAGAGCCTGAACCCCCGAGCAAGCAGACAGTGGCAGGGAAAAAGTCCCTTTTAACAGCAAGAAACCCTGAGCAGGACCCGACTCACAAGGGAGAACCATCCTGCTGATAGTCGGCTGGGTGAAGGAGGAGAAGAAGAGGTAGACAGGACAGAGAGGATGAAAGAGAGAGAGAGAGAGAAACATACTGTAACTGCACAATACGACGAGCGATGGCATCAGGTGACCTGTGAGGAGGACGGGTTGGAAAAACGCATTCTTGAGCATGCAGTTCAGCCTGCTGACATGAGTGACAGATTTTTGTAACACAAAAAACAGTCAGCAATGTGGATGAAGAAAAAGTTTAGGTCAACCTCCCTGATGGAGGAGTTTTCTCTGTGGAAGCCAAACCCCAGCAGCTTGCTGTGCTTCACTGGTTTGGGGAGTCTGTGTGTTTGTACAAAGAGATTTGATGGTCGCAGTGGCTGCACACAAACCACACGTGGGAAGTGATGTGGTCATTATTACATCAGACACACCTCCAGTCTTTGCCAAAGCCAGTGGGCAAAGATTTGCTACTGAAATGTGAAGCTGCCTCGCAGGAATGATGCACGTGTGGCTGGTTTCACAATGACCAAACTCACATCATCACCCGTACAGCTCAGACTTCCAGGTCATCGTGACTGGAACCTGGATTTGATTTACTCGAGGCCCGTCTTTGACAAGATAGACAGTGTGAGCAAAATCTAAGTGTAGTAGCTTTGGTCGCAATGTGCCAAAGCTGAACAGAATAATGAAATCCGAACATTAAAACTGATTTCAACTGATGAAATCTGTTAGCCTGGTTTCAAACCTCTACTGCACAGGTCTGGTATTGATCTCACTGACAGGTCAGGATCACGTTGATGAGATCAAAAACAGTCACATCACCTTCGTGTAAAGGCAGAAAAACGTCCTGGAAAGGTCACAGAAATGTCAAAACCCTTGAGACAGAAAAAACTTATTTCTTCTTCACAAACATTGCTGCTGCTACAGTCCAGGACACAAAGTCGGACTGGACAATGAAGTGAAAACAAAGCACCATCTTTGCAGTAAAATCCACATCACCTGTATGCTAACCGTCGCAGACTCGTCCTTCATGGCTACAGAAGCCAGCCTGCTGAGGCTTGGTTCACCAGGTCCCTGATGTAATGTGGAGGTTACCACCCAAGCATCAGTGTGTTGTTCTGGGAGGCTCTCCAGTGAAAACCTCAGCAGCGAGCCCTTCTTAAAGGGAGTTTCCTGTCTGATTAGAAGGGTGTGAGTTAACGGGGGGGTTCCTTTTACTCCTATGATGTGTGCGTTTAAATCTCTTTGAATCAGATTTGATTGCCATGGTCTGACCTCAGGGTGAATTAATACCATCTTCTCAAATCCCTTTTCGTCAGCCTTTCATTTTCAAACTTCACATGGAAAGATTTACACTGGGCGTCAAAATGGAGCCTAAATGTACGACCACAATTTATAACAAACAAGGTGAAATAAAAATATATGAAGCACACGGAGCGCAACGAGAAAAATGAAAATACAAGTAGGTTTGCATGAGCTGCAACTGAACAAAGCATGAAATGAAACAAAACAAAAGACTGAACTAGTTTCGTCAGTGTAATTACGGAATCAGGTCAGAACGACATGTTGAAACTAACAGTAAGCCTCAGTTTCACAACGTGTTTTGTCTGTGTGTTTGTTGAGTGGCAAAAGTAAACATCTGTCCCCTCGCTGGTTTCCAAGCGATCACTCAGTAAACAGTTAGATTTCAAAAGGGTGTCCCAGTCGCCACCCAGAAGGCCCAGAGGCACACCCTGTGATCTACCAAGGAAACCCACACGTTCATGATGGTAACACTTGTGCAACAGGGGTTGTAACTGCCTCACAACTCATCATTACACCCACCCAGATTTTCCAAATCACGAGCAGCCACAGCCTGTCCAACCTGGACCGAGTCTCTCAACCAGTTTAACTGGAACAAAAATAACAGGTTTTCACCCAGCAAAGCAGCTGCATGTGTCCATGGCTGAGGTACCCTTGAGCAAGGTACCTAACCCCCACTGCTCCCCGGGCGCTGCACGCGGTCGCCCACTGCCCCGGGTTTGCTGTGTGTGTGTGCACGTCACTTGGGTGGGTTAAATGCAGAGCACGAATTTCGTTGGAGTGAGTTCCCTCCAATGACAAAATATGTCACTTTAATCTAATCTTTTTTGACTTTTTCTGTTGATGGTTTTCATAGGTCAACGTTAAGCATATTAAAGGCCCACAACTGTTAGTTCCCACTAACATTGTTGGCCTTGAATTTCCCTCGGGATCAATAAAGTATCTATCTATCTATCTATCAATCTAACATGTTTACTGTCACATGTCCAGCTGCATCATTTGCTGCATTATTTCAAACTCCACATTGTTTTCTTGTTCACAGAACACCTCAGGAAGTGGATCTTGATCCTCCAGCAGTCTCTTACAGGAACTGAGCCTGAGAGGAATGAACTTGAATCGCCTGAACTATGACACGTTTAGGGAGTCAGTGTCCATAAGTCAACAGCAGTTACTGGAACCACCTGAGTTTCAAGGACGTGAGCGAGCTGCTGAACCTGCTGAAGCTGCTCTACCAATGAAAATCCCCCCCCCACCCAGCACGTCACTGCTGTGATACGCATGAAGCAACCGCCGAGCATCACCGCCACCATTAAAAGAATACTTCAAGAGCTGAGCCAAAGCAGGAGAAAAGTAGGTCTAATGAGGGGTGAAGGTTTATTCTTTTATTGCTCCATAATTGATACTCTTCCAGTAATCACTCATAGTGGCAGCAGCTGGTTAAATAAATAATACTGGTATTATTTGAAGTGCACGTCAGTGACGCTTTACAGAGCTGATTCACCTTTCATCTGCTATAATTAGCCTACTGGAAAATGCAGGGCACATGTCTATTTATAAATATTCGAGTGCCAGAGTAAACAGGAAGTGGCTTGGCAGTACAGCACGACAGGGAAACGTTCCTCAGGAGTTCTCCCTGATGACGCTGGTCCTGTCTGTGGTTTTTGTCCTCCACAACATAAGATCCATTCTGTGAATGTTAAAACTCTTTGTGCTGTAGGTGTTTCCTGTTTGAACCTAATTATGTGTCCTGCTTCGTTATATATTCAAGATACTTTCCTGCCTTTGTTGATTAGTGTGATTGATTAGTTGCACCTGTTCATCGTGTCAAACGCCTCAGCCCTGGTTCCAGTCTTTACTGTGTTTGACTGCTGTTGACCCTCACCTGTCTCTGCCCTACAGACATTTAGCTAACAAAGCTAATGCTAAATGACCTTCTGTTGGGTTTGTGCTTCTTGCCCCCTTGGACATATTTTAAGAAATTTGCTGCATTTTATTGAAATATGAAGAATTACTTTGGCTGAATATAACACAAAGGCATCATTTTAATTGAGGATGGACCTCATGGGCATCCTCACATTTGAAAATCTTATTTTTGTCACCTTGCCTTGCTGGTAGGAGCGGCTGGGGCTCGAACAGGCTGGCAGACCTGCAGGTAAAACTCAGGGATTAAAAAAAACCTCATCTGTGTTGTTTTAGGTTAGAAAAAGGAGATTTAAACACCAATTTAATCTTAATCTCAGCATGACATTTCTTGTTTTTGGTTGGTATCACTTAAAGTAATTATTGTTGAATAGATCATATTTATAATCACAATCAGGATCACAAGGAGACCCAAAGATATTTTTAAAATCTTCTCTTCTCACAAGTCATTATCTTTCACGCATGATTCATGCAGAAGATCAAACAACATTTTAAGTTCATCTCACGTCACTGTTGCTTAACAGCCGATAATGAGGCTAATTAGGTGATTTTCCCCACCACTTCAGAGAGTAGTAATTGATTATCACACACACACACACACACCCACCATCGGGGAGGAAATCACATGCCACGCAGAGAAGACAATAAACTTTGGTTTGTCTGCTCCTCAGTCAGCTGATGGAGTTGTGTTTGAGGCTCTAAGATCAGTCATGTTTGTGTACGGAGCATCACTCAGCACAAGGTCGTCTGTGTGACGTGGGACAAATAAGGCAGAGGTCAGTGAGTCGACAAAACATCCAGAGTTTCTTGCTGATTCAAGACTTTCCAGAACATCCACATGCACGTCAGGAGGCGGGCTGAAAAAACACCTGCACTGACAGTCACAGGTTGTTTGGCAGCTGACTTGGAAACCCCAGATTTTGCACAGTGTGATAACACACAGTTGTGTCATCTTGTCTGGCTTGTTAAGCAGCTAATGAGGTGAGAGGTAAAAATGTGAAAGGTCAACAAGCCAGCACAAGGTCAGACAAGTAGGGCGACAAAGAGAGCCTCTCCTTAAAAAGCACACACATGACCCAGAGGTTTTAAGCAACTGTAGACCAGTGTCTAACCTTCCATTTCTCTCCCAGAGACAACAGTCGCCAATCTGCCTGTAAAACCCAGGATAGAGTTTAAAATCCTTCTCCTCACATGTAAAGCCACATATAAAGTGTTGTTCGTACCCTATTATCCCACCACAGCTTTGCGTTCCCAAAATG
This sequence comes from Scatophagus argus, assembly GCF_020382885.2. Classification (NCBI taxonomy): domain Eukaryota; kingdom Metazoa; phylum Chordata; class Actinopteri; family Scatophagidae; genus Scatophagus; species Scatophagus argus. The sequence continues at coordinate 1,430,066 of NC_058509.1, forward strand.
CAGGGCTACTTGTGGTTCCTAGAGTCCTCAAAAGTAGATCAGGAACCAGAGCCTTTAGTTATCAAGCTCCTCTACTATGGAACCATCTTCCGGTTTCGGTCCGGGAGGCGGACACCCTCTCTATATTTAGGAGTAGACTAAAACCTTTCCTGTAAAGCATATAGTTAGGGCTGGCCTAGGCTGGGCCCTAGTTATACTGTTATGGGCTTAGACTGCCGGGGGCCCTCCCATGATGCACTGAGCTCTTTCTTCCTCTCCGTCTCCTTCTGCACACATTTATGTTTTTCCTCTCCACTGTCACCAAGTGCTTGCTCAAGGGGGAGTGTTGGGCTCTCTGTATTACAACTTAATTAAAGAGTTTGGTAAGTGTCATGACATAACTTTTGTTGTGAACTGGTGCTATAAATAAACTGAATGAAGCATGAAGCATGCAAAGTACGCGTCCCAAAACATAACCCACGATGCTCTCTCCAAGAGCAGATATTCATCGAAAACAGATGGACTTCCTGGAGAACCAGGGAACATTTGTAGATATGATCAAATGGGAAGTTTTCTTTAACTGTCACAACAACAAACTCATTTCACATGAAGTATTAGTGAAATGAACGTCGGACTGACGAGCGCCGAGGTGACCGTCGGACCTGATGGACCGTCCTCACTCTGCCAGCGTTTCCACAAGTTCTCAGCGATATCGCAGGGCTTTTCTCTGAGCCTCTCTGAAATACTATAAATACTGTTAGCTTTCATTAAGTGATGTCCACGGCGTCAAGGCCGTCTTCACAGCACACATGTGACTCGTTCACTCGCTGTTTAGCAAATGTGTGGGACTCTCCACCGGTCAGCTGCACTGATTAAACCTTTTTGTTTTGTTTCTGGTTTTCACTGAAGCAGGAAGCTCAGAGGGCTTTGACAGACTCCTCTGGTTCAAGTTCAGCTTCTGAGGTCTTAAGTGTATTTTGGTTTGGTTTGGTCTGCTTGGTTTGGACCAAGCAAACAAATCAACAGCAAAGTAGAAAGAGGACAAAAGCAAACAAGAAGAAACAGTTACTGAATGAGGAGCTGCTGCATTGTGCACTACTCCAAATCACATTCTCCAGATGTGAGGCAACAGGCTTGTTTGGCGCAGGCCCCAGAAAAAATCATATTATCATTAGTTTTTTTTTCATTAACAATCATAAGCAAAAATTGCTGTTGTTACTTGTCACAGTAAGCGTAGCTCTGTATCGGCTTTTTGTCAGCACGTCGATAGTTTCCATCTCACTTTGGCCAATTGCTGATGCCGATACTGCGAACATAAAGACTCTCCTGTAGTGGGATTAGCGTATTATTCTGCCTGCTCTTAAGGTGATACAGACATCCAAGGCCTTTCATAATGTACTCATTATTACTTTAAAACGTGTGGATGTTGTTAGTTTAACTGTCTTTTAAAGCCACGTGTCATAGCTTGACAGCAGGCTGAAGGCCTTAGATACAAGAGTTCTTCTTCCAGTTCTTTGCTCTGCACCATAACAACATCATTCAGACCAGGCTGAGGGAACCAAAGCTGCACTCAACAATAAGGTGAGCAAGCACCTTGAGAAATGTCTTCAGAACAAAAAAACCAAAGCATGCAGAAGGCAACAGGGAGAAGTACGGGTTTCTAGACCCTGAAAGAAAAAGTCCTGAACATGTGCACATTCAGGTGCATTTCTTTCATGTCTACTGGTGACTGAAACTGCAGTTGTCAGATAAAAATCAAATATATGTTCAGAAGCGTCCTCTCAGCTCCAGTTCAATAACTATTTTAGAGGTGATACCTTTACCGTCCCAGCTGAGGCCTGTGCAGATTTGCTTAGTCTGCTTGGTATTAATAGTTAAATGGCGCCAGCGTTGGCTATCAAGCGGCCTCATCTGCACAAAGCAAACACCAAACAAAGGCAGCGAGCGCATTCAGGCGCCCGTTCTGGGTCAGCTCTGCATCCTGTCTTCAGCTGCAGCCTTATCTCCATCAGTAGATAACCAAATGTGGTTCTCGCGTTGGAAAGACAAATGGAAAGGAGCTGGACGGTGAGTTCTCTTTCAGCAGAAAGAGAAAGCGAGACTGGCTGTCCAGTAGGTCACTTTCACATCACCACATGCTGTAATAAAGTGCTGTTTGCATTTCCAGTGCCAGTACACACACACACACACACACACACACACACACACACAAATCATAGCTTAAACATTAACCTGGAATCAGTTTCATGTGTTCTGTCTGAGCTGCCCCTAATTTGCATGTTTTCAAGAAGTGCAGGAACAGCACATGAAAAGCTGCTGGGAAGGTTTTCAGTCACTCCTCTGGCTCGTGATGATATCCTGTCAGGGTTACTCAGCATTAATACCTCCTGTCATAGTCAGAGGAAGAACTGTAAGAATTCACTCAGTCATCAGGCACCGCGGATCCCCTCCAGCTTTTTGTTATTTGGTTGGTCGAGACACAGTGAGTCAGTCAGAGAGAATGCTGATATCTGATTTGGTGCAACAGTGTGTTGTTTTTACTTTAATTAGCTCACGAGGCAGAAACACATCAGACCTTAGTCAGTTTTTCCTGTGCGTGGTTTCCCTCAGTTCAGGTGCTTCAATTCAGTTCAGTTCAGTTCAGTTTATTTATATGGCGCCAATTCACAACTAAAGTTATCTCATGACACTTTCCAATCAGAGCAGGTCCAGACCAAACTTCAGCTTATGGCCTGGCCTTGGGCCCTGAGACCCCGCTATAGGCTGGGAGACTTCCCATGATGCACTGAGCCTCTCTTCCCTCTCCTTCCCCCTCTCCCCCTCCGTCTCTCACTCTGTCTCTTTCTGCCTCCAAACTCTTTAATTAAATTGTAATACAGAGAGCCCATCATTCCCCTTGAGCAAGCGTGTTTAAGTTTTCATTTGCTACAGAGATAACTTCGTACAGTGGGAGGGAGCGGGGACGTGTCGGCCATCTTTAGATGTCAGCGTATGCACGTATGCATGTTGTATCAAAATCCCATATTGTTAGCTAATCTGGCTAATCTGACACCATTATGTGTATCTGCTCACCCAACTAAATTATCATCCATACCAGTGCTCGATATTTGTTATTTCTTAGCAAAGCCTCAGAACTGAGCCTTCAGATCGGTTTTAGATTTACAGAACAAATTTTTTTAAATAAACTTGAATGCATAAACTCTAAAGGATTGTCCTTCATCACAAGCACAAATACTCATCCATCCATCCATCCATCCATCTTCTTCCGCTTCATCCGGGACCGGGTCACGGGGGCAGCAGCTTGAGCAGGGATGCCCAGACTTCCCTCTCCCCAGACACTTTCGGGAGGAGCTCGGAGTCGACTGGACGCCTTCGTGGGGAGGTGTTCCGGGCATGCCCCACCGGGAGGAGGCCCAGAGGAAGACCCAGGACCCGCTGGAGGGACTATGTCACACGGCTACATGAGTTTTGTGGCTACATCTGGTGCAGACTTCATAAAACAAAGACCAGGCCTGTCTCATACAGAGCCTGCTGTTACGTTCGTGTGGTTCATGGGACAGTTTTTAGGCCAGAGTGGCCAACAAGGCAGGTTTGGTGTCTGTCCCAGGGTTTCACTACAGCTAAATGACAGCCACAAAGAACAGTGTGTTCACAACAGTCCAGACTTCTGACGTCGCGTTGATGCTGCTGATGTTATTTGCTGTACTTGTTAAAGAGAACAGAAAGTTCAGGCGAGATAAAGTGACTTATTGTTCACAAGAAAGAAAAAAACGTCATGAAGGGAAACTGTTGTGTTCAGGGACGTAGTGCAGAAGTAATGTTATCACACTGAACGTCTCTGTGGACCTGCTGTCCATCTGCAGTGGCCACCAGCAAACCGTGCATACCACAGTTAGGCAAACGGCGGCGATCATCTTCTGATCTACGTTAAGGAGCAGACTTCAGCTTATGGTCTGGCCTTGGGCCCTGAGACCCCGCTATAGGCTGGGAGACTTCCCATGATGCACTGGGCCTCTCTTCCCTCTCCTTCCCCCTCTCCCCCTCCGTCTCTCACTCCATCTCTTTCTGCCTCCTAAGAGGCTGTTTTTCTTCACGTCTGATGCCCAGCGTGTGCTCACACAGGATGCTGATGTGGCTGAATCAACAGCTGCATCGATCGGTCCAATCAGGGTCTGCACCTGCACATTCGCATGCAGTCAGTATGAGTCAACATGTGGTATTTTCCCACCGGGGACAATGGCCTTGTTACCTGTTGATGATGCTTTGTGTTAGATATGTGAAGATAATGTGAAGCGCTGTTAGCGTTTGTTCTCCTCACGGCTGTGCAGACGGCACACCTGCTCAGCCACCTCACGAGGGCTTTGAAAGCACCACGCCAGCGTTTCCTCTGTCCAGGATATTCATGCTGTAAAAGCATCTTTCCAACTCCTGACTTCTCTCTGTTGACTGAAATGCTCATCAGATGTGTGTGATTCTTCTGGACAGCAGCTGCAGCATGTGTTTCCTGTCTCAGATATGAGTTTACAATCTCTGGCTTCTTATTTGTTTAGATTTTATTTTTGGGCTCAATCTGGTTTATTAAATCCAACTGTTGGATAAGTGCAGAAGGTTCAGAACATGAAAAACCTTTATTTGTTTTGTTGGCTCAGTGTGAAATGTTCTGTAGAAGCACAAACGTTACAGAACAAATAGTACGATGACTCGTGTATGATTCTTATATTGTCTACATACCACAGACATCAGCTTGTCTGATTCAGGGCGTCAGCTTTCATTGTCTCACTGTCTCCAAATATGTCATGGTGAGTCCCCACGCCACCCTGGAGAGACCGGGAACTGGTCCCAGTTGTCTGTGGGTTGTGGTCACTTTCTTTCATCAAGGTCACTTCACAGACAAATGAAATTTCTGGGCCTGGAGGCCGAGCGGGAAGGTGGAGCTGATGTGTGTGGGGACCCGCGTCAGGATCACTGCATGAAGACTTTATCATGAATGAAACAATAAAGGTCCGCATGTCCACATGTAACAATCACTTTAACATATTTTATTTAACAAACGAAGCGAAAGCACAAACAACAAAGTGTGTTTTGTCCCCGACGCCTGCTGTCCTCTGACTGACCCTAACGCTGTTTGGACGCTCGTTAGGGGACTGAGCTCGGACAGGAAACGGTGACGTGGACCACGTGCTCGCTTTGCTCCGCTGTCCACCAATCACACCGCATCACCATGGATCGATGCATCCATTCAAAGATCGTCGAGACGGAGCACGAAATGAGTCCCACGGAGGACTGTGGGACGAGGCTGTGGACCCTGTCTCACGTGTCCTTCCTGCAGTGCCTTGTAACCCAAAACCAAGCCCGGCCTGAAGGGGCCTCCTTTCCATTCCTGTCCTCTTAGACTCCATGGATTCAAACACTGTGGGTGAATTTTGCAGTTAAATTTGTGTCGATTAGTGACTTTATTCACAGCGCAGCTCATGCGACCCTCGTTTGCATGGACAAATGCTGACATTCGTATTGAGTGGACACGTTTTGTCACGGACGGAGCCGATGCTGTGAAGAGAACTGCTGACTGTCGGCACAACAGCCCTCCCTAACGCGTCTTAACTCGTCCGTACTGAGCCTTCATCAGTGCACATGGAATAACCCGTGTGAGGTCTGACGAGTCAGCACCAAACCCAACAATCCAACTAAGTGTTGTAATCAAGAACTTTTAATTAACACTTCAGACTTTGAGGTTCCCTTTTTTCTGAAAGCTGGCCTAAGTCTGAAGCTTGTTAAGTTCCCAGGACTCGATCTGAAACCACCGGCGATAGTCTGGACTGCACCTGAGAGCTCCGACTGGAACGAGCTGGGAGCAGAACCACCAAAGCTGCGCAGAACAGCAGCGCTGGAGGCCGCGGCCGGACGGGACGTCTGTGAGCTGCCGAGAGCCTGAGCCGTCAGTGCTGCAGCCGCAGGACATCGTCGTCCCCCAAGCAGCCTGTCTGCAGCAGCACTGACGGATGTTTGTCTCCATCTAGTGATGGAGTCGGAGTCACACCAACCACATCAGCAACCAGCGTCATCTTCAGCAAAGTACGTTTACTCAAGCGGTGCACTTAAGTACAGTTTTGAGCGTTGAGTATTTAGACAAATATTGTTCTTCCATTTTGTTTATTTGACAACTAAATTTGTCAAATAAACAAAATGGATAAACACCTGAAAATTAACTGCACAAAGTAATCAGAAATCAGAATCAGAATCAGAAATCAGAAAAGACTTTATTGCCATGTAAGTGAAGAGGTTTCACATTACTAGGAATTTGTCTTGGTGATTGGTGCATACATAGAACATAACAGTAACATATAATTGAAGAATAAAATAAAATAAAAAATAAAGATAAAAATAAAATAGAGTAAGGTAACACAAAATAAAATAAGTGAAATAAATATGTTTCTGGAGGTAGTTCAAAAGTAAGGTGCAGGGTGGAGTATAGAGGTAATTAAACCGCCTTCACCAGCTTCGGCATTAAAGTGGGGGACACTTGAACGCATCGGTAATTATAATCAAGCTTATTTTCATGCTAATGATGCTGTACTTTCTGTTAAGGTACAATTTGAAATGCATGACTTTTGCTTGTAACGGAGTATTTCTACACGCTGTACTGCACTGAGCGTAACCAACAGCTGACATCCACCCAAAGCACCTGACGGCGGCTCCAGCGCAACAATCACACAATCCTCAAATTGTTTTCCCATTAACTCATCATGAATGACAAGTTCGTTCATTTCAACTTTTCAACATTCAGAACCCTGAGGTCTTCTAGCCTGATGAAGAGCTGGATGGATGCACTGACCAGAAGTTTAACCAGCTCGTTATCTTCTAATGTCGGCCTCTTCGTCCATCCTGAAAGAGGATTCGGGTGAGGGCGGATCTCAGAGGGATAACATGGAGAGCTTCGGTCCAAATCTCCACCAGTCACACCCAACCCATCCCACCAAGGAGGAGGAGTTGCATGTTGGGCCAGAGGGTTTTAGATATTATAAGATTTTTGATTTGGATTTTTTACATAAGAACAAAGTGGAACGTGAAGCACATTAAATGTAGTATTTCTATACAGTAAGTAAGTAATAAGTATACGGGAATACTGCGACCTGCATGCACATACCGTGTGCTGCCTGTGTATACTCTGAACCCGGATTCTCTCTCTGGCTGCATCAGATTCAACGCTGGCCTGTAGGTCACATTGTCACCAGAGGGGGGCAGCCTTTCTATTCATAAGTCTCATCTGTGGGAAGCACAGGAGAAAAGCTCTAAACTCAGTGGTCACAGCAGACAAGACAAGTTGCGGGTTTGTTTAAAGGAACAGTTCACCTTAAAATAAAGAGAACATTAAGTCACTATCTTCTCCCCGCGCCATGTTGGTGGAAAGGCGGAGCTCATTTTAACTTCAGTTGGGTTAAGATGATCACGTGTTTTTGTATGCAATACTTCCCTTTGAAATGAATTAAAATTAATTTATTGAAGTAAAAGTATAAAGAATGTTGCAGTGCTTTTTGTCAGAACGTGTAATTTTTGTATGTTTTGCTGCCACTAATACACTCTTAGTCAAGTGGAAATTTTCACGCAGAACATTTGCTTGTGATGGAGTACTTTTACATCCCCGTAGTGGTACTTTTACCTCAGTAAAGGACACTGCTCACCCGCTCCGCTGTTCGGTGACGGAGGTGCAGTTCTCGCAAATGACCACCAGGTGTCGCACTTGCTTCATTTTTGGCGGCAGAAACAAACTTTTTGTGGCGCTCTGAGGGAGAGGAGGGATCACTGGAGTGTGTGTGTGTGTGTGTGTGTGAGTGAGTGAAGAAATGTGCGTTCATTATTTACTGTCACGCACACACCGAGCGTCTCCACTTGTGGATCTCACAGGCCCTCTGAAACCGCCTTAAAGCCGAACCCGTCCCGCCCGGCCGTCAGAGCCACCGTAATGCGGCGTTAGCGTGCGCGTGGGAATGGACACACACACACACACACACACACACACACAGTATCTGTCAGGTAAAGTGAGCTGTCGACAGGTAAAGCGGCTGAAGAAAACGGGACTACACCTTCCCAGCAGGTTTGTCACTTCCTGCGGTTCAGCAGCCGCTACTCGTCTCGGTTTGCCCGCCTGTGCTGCGCTGCCCGCCGGACTCCACTTCGGTGTTTACCTCGGCAGAAGACATGGAGGAGAAAGCGGACGTTCCCACCGAGCTGCTCGGTAAGATCTCAAAGACTAACCGTTAGTCGGTCTCACTTTGGGCTGTCCTCGACATATCAGTCCCGACAAGTCAGTTAGCAAGTTAACACCAGCTGGTGTTAAAACCACAAAATCCCTGAAAACTCGTTAATAAATCAGACCCCAGGGAGCACAAGTCCAGCATCGCAGACAGAAGCCCACACGGAAGGTAAAGCGTTTCAGGTTAATTCAAGTTCAGTTCACAGGCGTCAGGAAAACAGACTGAGTGGAGGTTAAAGCGCCATAAAGTTATTGTTGATCAGCTTTGTGTGTCACAGGAATGTCGTAGAAACGACAAACTGGTGCCCACGGAAGGTGAAAGCCACCTTTAAGACCACCAGGATCTGCACACTGCAGCTCACACGTGCAGGACTTCTGTTAACCACAAGAAATTATTTCTATTTTTCTGTGTTGCTGTTGCTGTATTTCAGTATAAAGTGAGTTTTCCTGCCTCGGGGGCTCGGCTGGCTACCTGAGAGTCTCCGCTTCCTGGTCTGAAGGTGTGGGGGTGTTTGGGACGTGGGTGTGTCCTGTGAAATTCCTTTGGATTGTGAGATATTATCAGCACAGACTGTGTGGATGACTGAGTGTCAAAAAGAAAGAGAAATTAAAAAACCCTTATGCTGGAGAAAATAAACTGTTGACTTTTGCAATGATTGCTGAAAATCGGAGCCGTCGGAGGCCAGCTGGACTTTGTCCCGCATTGACTTTGGAGGGTGATATTATTGGACTGGAGTGGTTGGTATCTGGTGTTCTGGGCCAATGTCCAATGTCCAATGTCTCATGTGTTTCAATGGACCAAATAAGAGCAGCAGGTAACGGCGGTAAGGAGACGCTCATGTGGCCCCTGACAACAGGGGGGCCCTAAGAGCTTCACTGAAGGTCAAAGGAAAAGACCAGTTTCTTTGACACGGTCAGCTGTCCTCATCAGGGTGCTGAGGCTGACTCACAGACCCCGTGTTATGGTGTCTCACGCTGCTGAACGTCCCTGCACTCGCTGATGAATGGGGCTTTTTGTTGCTGCTGGTTTTAATAGGACAGACTGACCTGACGCTGCTCATCAGCAACTAAAAGGGAAGGCGTCTGTCTGTCCCAGTGATCAGCCGCTTCGTCGGTCCATCGACTGACCGAGCTGATCGCGGTGAGGCGGTCTGCAGCAGCTTCGCGGGTCGGCCGCCTGCCGTGGAACGACGTTGGTCCCACATGTGCTGGCGTCTGCCTCACATTGTTGCCACTTACGTGTGTGAGCAGGCTGTGCAGTGCAAGTGAACCAGAATCAGCTGGTTCCTTCCTACAGCAGAGACCAGCAGCCCGACCTGAGCTCCCCTCAGGTGTCCCAGCTCCTCACCCGATCTCTAAGGCTGAGCCCAGCCAGCCCAGGGGGGAACACGTCCCGTCCCCTTGTGTCCGCAGCCTCATTCTGTCAGTCATTCTGTGTGATTGGCTTATCCAATCAGACATCACGTTCTGTATCAGGTAGGTGAGGGTTTCTAACACACCGGTATCAGACTGGAACCCCACGTGGGCTGATCAGGTATCAGATTAAAGCCACATCAGTCCACCACCACGGTCTGTCCTCCATTATCTCTGCAGCCGTTCATTTGACGTGTTTCTGAGCTGAAGTTGTCTGGATGAGCCCCACAACCCGTGAGATGGGCTGTAATTCCTGCAGGTGATGGTCTGTTCCGTCTGACCACCACAGCAGGAAGTCCACACGTTCACATGCAAACCTCAGACATTTCAGTTCACAAAGAACACGAAGAAGAAGAAGAGAAAATCAAATTGCAAATTAGCAAACGTTTAGCACCAATCAGCTGTCAGCTTGTTTCAGCAGGTCACCTGCCGTGTGCGAAAGCCACCGTCGGGATTCGACTGAATATAATACCTCAACAGGCATTAAAACACTTTGGATTTGCAATATTTCACTGAATTACAGCAAACAGAAAGTGTGTTTTTATCTGTGAGGCTCGTCGCACGTTATTACGATGAGGTAACTCGTCGGGGAGCTCCTCGGGTCGGTCCATGTGTTTCTGATCAGCCTGCACGCTGCAATGTTTTCATCCTCCTCATGACCTCATCATGTGTCTGGGCACAGGAGGGGGGGGGGAGGAGAAGGAGGGAGGAGGGGGGGCAGGAAGAGGGAGGAGGAGAGGGTGGAGGGGGGGAAGGAGGAAGAGGGAGGAGGAGGAGAAGGAGGAAAAGGGAGGAGGAGGAAGAGAGGGTGGAGGGGGGAAGGAGGAGGAGGGGGTGGAGAGGGAGGAAGAGGGAGGAGGAGGAGGGGGTGGAGAGGGAGGAGAAGGACGAAGAGGAGGAGGAGGGGGGGAAGAGGAGAAGGAGGAAGAGGAAGGAGGAGGAGGTGGAGGAGGGGGGGAGAAGGAGGAAGAGGGAGGAGGAGGAGGAAGAGGGAGGAGGAGGGGGTGGAGAGGGAGGAGAAGGACGAAGAGGAGGAGGAGGAGGGGGTGAAGAGGGAGGAGGAGGAGGAGGAGAGGGTGGAGAGGGAGGAGAAGGACGAAGAGGAGGAGGAGGGGGGGGAAGAGGAGAAGGGGGAAGAGGGAGGAGAAGGTGGAGGAGGGGGGGAGAAGGAGGAAGAGGGAGGAAGAGGGAGGAGGAGGGGGTGGAGAGGGAGGAGAAGGACGAAGAGGAGGAGGAGGGGGGGAGAAGGAGGAAGAGGGAGGAGGTGGGGGGGGGAGGACGAAGAGGAGGAGCAGCAGGAGGAGGGGGGGAGTGGGAGGAAGAGGGGAAGGAGGAAGAAGGGGTGGAGGGGGGAGGAGGAGAGGAGGAGAGGGAGGAGCAGGGCAGTGTGACAGCATGAAGGTGGACTCCACACACTCTCACACTCTTCGTCTGTGTGTTTTCCCCTCACTTTGCCTCCCCCTCCTCCCCCTCCTCCCCTCCTCCCTCCCTCTCAGGTCAGGTCAGGTCTAAACAAAGTTTAGTGTCTTGTCTCCATGTTTCTGTGTGGGATGGACGGATTCGCCTGGTGACACCACAGCTTGTAAAAAGCCAAACACGTCTGTACTTCATTGGAAGTTTTTTCCAAACCAGCCTTAAAATAAATGAAGATAAATGAAGAATTTCTCCTTTTGCAACACTGAAACACGAAACTTTGTCAGATCTGCTGGTTCCGACCAGCATCTGCTTAGATCCGTTTCGACTTCTCATAGACTGAGCCGTTAACGGAAAGTGATAATGAAAATGATCACCTTCTGGAACCGAACGCTGCGAAAGCTGCCGGTTCTCATGGATTGATGAACGCAGTAAACATGACCTCGTCATTTCCTCTTTGCGCTCTTGGTGAGCGCTGTGGGTGTGGCGACCCGTCGTGTTTCTTTCCCAGTTAGCTGAGCGCTGCAGGAATGTCAGACAGGACTGAAATGTGGCCCGAGGCCATCAAATCCGCCAAGTGGAGCCGCTGTGTGATATGTTGGAGCTGCGTGCGTCCAGCCGCCGTGGCCTGAGTGTTCAGGTGTGGTGTAACCTTGTTCTCGACCTCCCGTCTGTTGCAGAGAGCGTCCGGGAGGCGGTGGGTCGCAGGGTGAAGCTGACCCTCAGGCGCAAAGTCCAGCTGGAGGTCAAAGGTGACAAGGTGGAGAACAGAGTGCTGGTAAGTGACGGATGTTCGCTTCCTTCTCTGAACACACTGCGAGGGAACTGATGATGATAAGACTCCATTCAGCTGGCTGAGACTTCTTAACATTCGTTTACCTTGAGAACTTCCTGTTTAGATTTGATTTGATGCGCAGCCTGTCACTTCTGCTGCGGAGCCACAGAAGAGCTGCACGTGGCTGTCGAACATCGTGAACCAGCGCGCCGTGAGCCGAGCTGCCGCGGCGAGTCACGGCGTGATGCTCGGTGTCGCTCAGCGGGGCTCAGACCACAGCTCAGTCATCATCGGCGTCTTCCTCGCCAGAGTTTGGCCGCTGCTGCAGGCTGAAAGAGCGTGGAGGGCTGTTTCAGTGCAGAGGGATTTGCGAGTCCTCTTGCGTGGGACATGGGGACATTCCTGTCAGGAACAGGAAGCGGCCTTCCCCAAACTGCTGCCAGAAAGCTCAAAGCACATCGTGTGACGTAATGATAAGATTCTGAATGAGTTCTGGGTCTGAATCGAGGAGTCCAGCCCAAACCAGGTCTGCGGCACAGAACAGTTTGTGCACGTCAGCCAAACCTGCAGCTCCACCGACCGTCGCTGCTGCTGTGTGTGTGAGTCGGGACACCAGAGTTAAGCTGGGGGCTCATCGTCCGACTCATCAGGGTCCCGTCTGACGCCCCCCTCCTCTTTTACAGTTCATACATGACTCGGCATGTTTTGTGTGTATTCTGTGAGTTAATCACACGGAGGAGGAGGAGGAGGAGGAGGAGGAGGGTGTTCCTGCTGCAGGGTTTCTGCTTTCATGTAACTGCAGGTATATGAACTCACCTCACCTCAGCTCTGTGTGTGTGAGAGAATTAAAGTTAAAGAAAAGGCTTATAGATGAGACACATCCTGTCTGCTTTATTGCAGGAAGTGCACTGAGACGCGTTTTATGTTTCTGTATTTTTCACGTCTCTCGTCCTTTGACCACATACCAGGACTGTGCAGGACGTGACTGCAGACTCCTGTCAGGACTTGACTCGACCCAACATGCACCACATTCCACAGCTGGAGACCAGCAGATTAGAAACTCGTGCTATAGTGTCTCGAAATGAGGCAAAACACGCTGAATGCTCCACGTGTTGGGCAGATTTGTTTTCATTCGTGGAAAGAAAGTTGAGCTCAGATGGTTTCCTGAACCACGTCACCAGAAAAACAGATGGGCGAGCCTGTCGGACGAAGACTGAGGAGGTGAGCCGACTCAGCCGACACCTGAAGTTTGATTCAGAACACCGCGGTATGAAGAAGGACTGAAGGCTGACGCAGAGCCTCCGTCTGAGCTCACCTGAGCTCCCCTCTCTTTTTCAGGATTGTCTGTTTCTGGTTCACATATGTGACACAGCACGACAGTCTGCATGTTTGACCCCCCCTCCCAACAGCAGACAGCAGCAGTGCATCGTGGCCCAGGTGTCTCACTGTTTCCTGTCTGTTACTTAGTCCGCCTGTGTGGACTCACCTGCGCTTCACACCTGATCTTACAGGCCGTGACCTGCAGTGACCTCTGGCTGCATGGCTCACTCTGTTCCTCTTTCAGTCTTTAAATTTCACCGCAGCGAACCAGTGCTGCAAAGGGCCGTTTATCCTGCACCACATCAAACCATGACTCGTGCACTTGATGAAAATAAGGCACTAATTTTGTCAGTTAGAAACAGCTGAGCGAGCAGCCAGAATGTGCACTCAGTTCAACACGCGGTCACATAATATATAGCATTATCCCGCTCCGTGAGCCCTCCGCCAGCTGCTCGGCTCCTGTTGGAACACTTTAGGCCTTCTGGGCTCAGCGCCTTTCAGTCTGTGTGTGAAACTGCAGGTTTTACAAAACAGGGATGCCAGTCTGTCACTCAGATCGTCCTTTTTAACGGTCACAGGGACATCAACGCCCGGAAACAAGTCGTGGATGATTCGGTCTGTCTGGCACGTTGCGGTGTTTCTGTTTTCAGCTCCTGGTTCTGAACTTTGCACGTCAGCATTTTGTCGCATCGATGCTGCGTATGAGCGCATGTGATTATAGTTTTGTCTGAGACGTGATGATGAGGCAGCAAGTTTTCAAGAGATCAGACCTGAGACGGCTTCACGCGGGAAAGCCAGCAGCTTAACGCGCAGCTCGTCAGTTTAACAGTCACCGTCTGACGCCGTTTAGCCTCACGAGGCTGTCTGCCACAACAGGAGGGTGAGTGTTTGTGCCAAAGAGTTTACACATGAAGGCCTCATGGGGCTTTCAGGTGCACCTCGTACACTCAGAAAGCAGTACTCCAAACGAGACGATGGCTGTTTAAAACCAAAAAGTTTCTCCTTTTTTAAAATTTTGTTTACAGGTCATCAAGTCAAGTCTCAAATATGTCGAGTCTGTCAGCAGACGAGTCCAAGTTGAGTCACACGTTCTTAATTTTGTGACTGGAGTTCAAGTCTCAAGTCAGCAGCTCTGTTCTTCAGTGAGAAGGTCCCTCTGTCTGTCTCATATGTCTCCGTGTCTGTCCTCAGGCCTTGGCATCACATCGAGCCTATCTGCTGACAGCACGGGTCCCGTCCAAGGTCAGTGTGTGTGTGCGTGTGTCCTCCACCTCCTCTTCCCGCTCTACATGTGATCTTCGTCTCCGTTCTTTCCCTCCTCCTCCTCCTCCTCTTTGGGAATGTTTCTTATTTGTGCTTCACAGACATGCTGCTGCTTGTCGCTCCAGAGTTTTCTTCTTGTGCCATCTGCAGAGTCAGAGAGTCTTAAACTCTCTGAAACACAAACTCAGGTAGAATCAGGTGAACGCGATGCAGCAGGGAAGGTGAGTCGCCGCACCGCTTTGGTCTCCGCTGAAGCATCTTGGCGACTGATGGATGCTTTTGTGATCAGGATCGTCTGGCGCCACCTTCAGGCCAAAGTGTTCCAGATGGATTGGAACTCAATGTGGTCCAGACATTCATGGTCCTCAGAGGATGACTCGTGCTGACTTTGGTGATCCAGGGCCTTTGGCCCCGTAGGGATGATATTTGTAGGGTGTGAGTGAACCGAGGGCCACGCTGACAGACGAAGTGCACAACGGGCCACAAACCGGGACACTTTAGTTGTCTGGAGGCAGAGCCTTTTGGATTTGGAGGATCACAACATCTCTGTTTGTCGTGAGATGCATTCGCTGTCGGTTCAGGTCTTCCTGGGGAATTTTCTGACAATAGAAAACCTAAAATTTTACCACACTTGTGCTTTAAATCCTGTCTTTGTTTGAATATTTTTAGCCTTTTGACTTCCCTCTGTTTCACGCTTCCTAACTTCTCACAATGCTTTTCACTAATGGCTGCTGTGATTCCTCGAACTGCACTTTGTGAACCACATTAGTGCTGCGTTCGTGTTCATCCTCTACTTCTTCTTCCCGGTTCTCCTTTTATGTGACTCTTTGTCGTGCCGTCTCTCTGCCCCCCTCCCCTCCCATGTGGAGACATCTGATAGTTTTACCCACAATGCATCTGTGAGAACACAGCCTGTGGGAAAGGAAAACAGTGAGAGGAACTGAAGTTCAACCTGCAGGGCAGCAGACAGAGAAAAACACACTCCAAACGGTGAAGAAGTGAAGACAAAATATTTTCTTGAAAGCCGTGTCTCAATAGAAACAGTTTTTCCCATCAAACTCACAGAAAAGTTAAAATAAAAACATAACTTCTGCCCGAGTTTTACAAGGCGATAATCAGTGGCTTTTCAAGTTAAGAGAGGAACAAACCTCAGATTGTCAGTCACAAATTCTTTTTCACGTTTAGACGGAAGCCTGAACTCGCCAACTTCCTCGTTTTAAGCGTCATAAAGTGCTGCAGACGTGAATTGTTTGTTATTTAAAGCGGAGTGAACTCGTGGTTTCCAGCTTCTTGGCTTCTTATTGATGAGTGTGTGAATCACAGCAGACAGCCTGTGAACACGTGGAAAAGTGATGCAGAGTGAAATGGACTCTGGAGTTTCTTCCCTCTGAAACTGACCCTGGATGCTGGACAGATGAGGGGGATGGGACAGGACCAGTGAGACCTAAACCCTCCTGTCCTGCCCAGCGTCTTTTGTTCTTCAGAAGATCAGTAAGTGTCACATAATAGTCATTATATTTCTGTGAAGGTGGGATGAAGCAGCAGTGAAGGAAGCCTGAAAGGCTCTGCTCACTACATTACTGAGGACAGTTTCGAGCCAGCGGGGCTCGATAACCTCCTGAGTGAAATGTGTTGAAGTCCTGTGCCAGCTGACCCCTGATCTGTTGTTCCAGAGCAGGCCAGTGGTTTCCCTAACCGTGAGAGGGAAACAGAGGCTGGTTTGTTCCTCAGCGGGTCCCGTCCCGGCAGAGAGCGGCGGCACAGCCAGGGAGCAAGACAATGGAGGAATTTAACAGCTGGCAGAGGGAGGGAGGGACGGGGGAGGGAAGGGGGGAGGGAAGGGGGGAGGGAGGGCATTCTCACTTCCTCCCTCCTCCTGTTTGTTTCTCTCTCTGCTTTTCTAATTCATTTGCTCTTTTTCATAACCTCCTGCATCCACTAACTGCTGCTGCAGCACTGCTACTCCTCCTCTCTCTCGCTTCTTTGTCCCACTGTTGCACTTTCTTCTTCCCTCCTCTTAATTTTTTCTCACAGTCTTGTTTCAGTTTTCTTTTTAATAACCCTTCCTTTGCTGCTTGCCCCCCTTGTGTTTTTGTTTTCCTCCCTCTTTCCCTCCCGCTCACTTGTTCTCTTGGCAGCGAGTGGAGAATCCACTTTTATTTTTACTTTGTGTGTCTCTGTGGATTCAAAGTGTGTGAGGCTGCTGGGACTCGGCCGCACACATTTGTTCTGCAGACGCTTTGCAGCTTGTGTTCTGACATTCCTGTTGTCTCTGGGATTTTTTTCCTGTTCTCAGGGTTTGTTCAAGTTCTTAAAGTAAGAGTGGCCACCTTCAAAACAAGGTGAACTCTCTGTCTCCGACTGGCGCAGTGAAAGACGTTCAGCCTGATTCACACGTTCAGTTCATTGAAGTTAATGTAATATAAATCAGTTCATTAAAGCTTCTGAACTGAGGAAGGTAAGAAAGACTCGTCTCCAGACGGAGGTGATTGTGACACAGTCAGCCGGCTTGTCTGAGGCTCTCATCGCTGCTGATAAACTCAGAAACAAGTCGGAGCTTGACAGGAATCAGCTGAACAGGAACTAGCTGGCTGGAGGCGCTGATGTTAAAGAGTGAATCACTTCTCACAGCAGATTGTTTTTATTTTTTTACAGGACTTGAAACTGTGACCATAAACTCATTAGGAAGCTCTTCTCTGAGGTCATAAATCAACTGAGAGGTCAAATCATTTTCTCATAAGCTCACATACAGTCAGACTTCTGTTTGAAACCAGTGGAGTCGCCCCCTGCTGGACGTTAGAAAGACTGCAGGTTTAAGGCACTTCTGCATTGGCTTTGCTTTTAAGACCTGGAAGCTTCGTCATGTGATCTTTAGCCCGAGAAGTGATTGTCACTTCTCCTCCTCCTCTCTGTCTCCACCTTCTCTTTTCTCCTTCTGTCTCGTCTGCGAAGTGAAGACCTGGACCCCCAAAGCAAATCAAAACGTGGGGCTCAGGAGCTGAATGTATGAATGCCAGGTGGATGTTTGTGTCCTCTGTGAAAACCTGTTGCTGAATGAATGGGAAGAAAACACCTGGAAGGGTGTGTGCGTCGCCTGACATCCTCCTCTGCTGAACGCGTCCTGGGAAAGTCCTCCCACAGTCCTCAGGAGGAGGCAAATCGACCACTTTGGATGTTTTTCCTCCTTGGGAAAGTGTTCACATTGTGGTTAAAAAAAGAGTTCTCCTTTGGGACGTGTGACTTTCCATTTGTTAAGCAAAAAACTCCAAAAAGCAGCCAGCTGTTTGTGCGTTTTCTCAAAGCTCAACGGTGTTGTTCTCGTCGTGGTGTCGAAACACGAGATCAGCTTCAAGTGTTTACCGTCGCCTTTGTCTCCTCGTCTGCCTGCAGGTTGAACAGTCCTTCAGCTACTTGGATGTTCAGGGAATCAGCAGCAGCAAGCCCACTCAGGTGCGCACACACACACACACACACACACACACACACACACACAAGCGTTGCGTTATTGTGCATTACATTTATGACATACAAGCAAAACCACACCTGGACTGCAGTTTAAAGGTTACGCAAACTGATAACTAACCCACTGATGTCTGTGAGCCCCGCCCATGTTTCAGGGGAGTTCAGGAGGGATGCTGATGATTGATTTAGTGATTTAATTTGTTTTGGGAGTTGGCATGTTCCTTCTTTACACACACAAACCAAGCATGTGAAATATGAATCTACTTGTTTTGTAAAGTCTGATTCATTTGTGTCTTCCCATCAGTCAGGGATGTTTCAAATCTGCTCACCAGCCTCGTGTGTTTCGACAGCATGGCGTGCATTTTATCGCTCTGAGTCACCTGTTTGTCGCTCCTTTGTGTGCGTCGCCCCCTGCAGTTGGTGGTGGAGTATGAACGTGGTCAGTGGAGCCTCCGTCTGGGCTCGGTGGAGGAGGTGGACGAGGTGATCGCCCACATCGGAAGCTGTCTGCACCAGATCTGCCCCGCCGGGTCACCTGTGTAGGTGCCACTCAGGAGCGCTTCAGGGCTTCTCAGAGCGTTGACTAAATGAAAGTACACCATATGGACAAAAGTGTTGGGCCACCTGACATCACACCCACAGGGACTTTAATGACGTCTCATTGTAAACACACAGACAGTAAGCTGGAAGCATAGCATTGTCCAAAATGTCTTGGTGTGCTGAAGCATTAAGATTTACCTTCACTGGAAGTCAGGGGCCCAAACCCTGAGAGACAGCCCCATCCCAATACTTTTGTCCATATAGTGAAGCTATAAGTTAGTCTGTCAAGTATTTTGAGATTTGATGAATTGTTGATAACTTTTGGAGAAACCATTTAAAGATGCCCCTTGTAGGTTTGTCTGAATTTGTGATGTACTTATGATTGAATCTTTTATAGACTGATTGATGGAGATAATGTGTGTGCTCAGCTCCAGTGCATCGTTACGTGTTTGGTGTTTATTCTTATTATTCTCCTTTCCTTCTTCTTTCTCTCTCTCTGTCTGTCTGTAAGGAAGAAAGGTGATGAGGAAGCTGAGTCTGAAGCCTCCAGAGAGGACGGCGGCCCTGCAGGCGGTCTGGGACGAGCAGGGCTCGGCCGATCTGGGACCCTGCGGTAAATGAGCCTCACAGTGTGAACGTTGAAAGTGTGTGTGGTGAAGTGCTAACAGCTGTCGTGTCGACTCGCTGCAGGCGGTTTTTCCCATCAGTACTGGTGTGTGTGTGATTACCTGGGCCTGCCGTACCGAGAGGAGGTGCAGTGGGTCAGTACTCCGAAATCTGCTGATGTATTTTCTGCTGTTTTTCTATCCGTGTTCACAGACTTTGCTGTTTCCTCTTTCCTTTTTATCTGCTGCTGTCATATGCTGACTCACTTTCAGGTGCTTTTCGTCTTCCTTCTGCTGCTTCTGCTTTGTCTGCTCAGTTTACGCTTGTTTTCCTTCCGCTTCAATGCTCGTTTTACTGTCGGGGCTCCCGCTGCCTCCTCACGTGACGAGTTTTCTTGTGCTGCTTCTTCGTGTTTTCTTGCTCCCTTCGTGGCGGACGATCTGACGAGTTGTACCTCATCCTCTTTTTGTCTCTGCTGTCTCTGAGCTTTGTGATGGACCTGAACCTCACCTGTCGCGGTCTTCTCCTCCTCCAGGATGTGGACACCATCTATCTCACCCAGGACACCAGAGAGCTCAACCTGCAGGACTTTGTCCACCTGGAGAACAGGTATGTTTGTGTGTCTCTGACGTTGAGGTGAAGGTGAGCTGTGATTTGGTTGGACAAAAACAAACTGTATTGGACATCAGTCAGTCCTATGAAAAACTGCTGTCCCTGTGTGATCCCCTGCAGGGATCTGGTGGCCATCATCGCAGCTCTCGAGCACAACCAGTGGTTCACTAAACTCTCCACCAAAGACTACAAACTGGTAACATCGACAGGAGCTGTGACCTCCGTCAGCTGAAACAAACATCACAACTTACAACAAGACGATTCTGACTTGTCTTCTTTGAAAATGAAATTGAAGGCCTGTGTGTGTGTGTGTGTGTGTGTGTGTGTGTGTGTGTGTGTGTGTGTGTGTGTGTGTGTGTGTGTGTGTGTGTTTCTGCGTTTCTGCCCTCCAGTCGACCGACGTGTGTGATCAGATCCTCAGAGTGGTGGCTCGATCCAGCCGACTGGAAGAGCTGCTGCTGGACAACGCCGGGCTGAGAAGGTCAGAGGTCGAATGACAGAAGCGACGTCCTGCTCGTGTTGCTGGTGTTGCTCATGTTGCTGGTGTTGCTCGTGTTGCTGGTGTTGTGTGTTGTGTGTCTCCTCACTGACCGAAACGTTTTGTGTCTGCTCGTTCTCTTCTTCCTCAGTGATTTTGCGCAGAAACTGGCAGGCGCCCTGTCACACAACCCGGCCTCCACTCTGCACACACTCAACCTGAGCAACAACTCGCTGGAGGACAAAGGTTAGCACACACACACACACACACACACACACACACACACACACACACACACATACCCTTTGTTGTCGATGCAGAACATTATAGATTATTTTTCAGGTCCTTCACGTGAAGCCATGCGCCACCCGGTGGCCACACTGGAGTCCCATCAGCTCCATTAAGTTCTAATGACTCTGGTGACTGTTGTGTTTCTGCAGGCGTTTCCGCTCTGAGTGCTCAACTCGCCAAACTTCCCATGGGTCTAAAGCACCTGAACCTCTCCAGGACGTCCACGTCTCCTAAAGGTGAGCACACAGACAAACAAAGATGCAGTAAAACGTCATTAGTGTCCTGAGTAAAGACGTCCCAGTATGTTTTGTTGCCGTGATGCTGTTTGCAGGACGTCTGTGAGCCAAATCATCTCATACACAGCTGATATAACAGTAATTAATATTGGACTAATTTAATCATTGACTCCTCACTGAAGAACATCTGTCCAGATGTGAAGCCCTGACAGTCTCAGCCCACTGCTGTCCTCTGCCTCTCAAACAAGCACACTAACAGTCCAGGGTTCATCTGCCAGGGAGGTGGGGTCTCTGTCCTCGTCCTCTGAGCTTCACACAGGACACAGAGGAGGGGGTCTCTGTCCTTGTCCTCTGGGCCCCACACAGGACACAGAGGGACATGGAGGAGGGGGTCCTCTGAGGAGGCCTGGCATGTTTCTACTGCATCAATCTGAATGGTTCCTTCAGTGTGTGTGTGTGTGTCGTTTCTTGCAGGTGTGAACAGCCTCTGTCAGGCTCTCTGTGCCAACCCGGCCATCGCCTCGACCCTGACGCACCTCGACCTGTCGGGAAACTCGCTCAGGGGCGACGACCTGCCGGTATGCACCCCCCTCCTCCTGTCGTGACTTCCTGTGCAGCCCCACAGCTTAGTATAAAAGCTTTTTGGACAAGCGAAGCTGCTTTTAAGTCGGCTGGGAGTCTGGAGGTGTGAGGTGTTGACATTAGAGCGGTGATGTGTTTGTGTACATGTCTGATGTGTTTTCTGCACAGAACCTGCACAGCTTCCTGAGTCACTCAAACTGTCTGCAGACTCTGGACGTGTCCAACAGCGACTGCAGTCTGGAGCAGGTGAACCTGAACCTCACATACACATACACACTTTAAACACAACTATTGAATAAAATTTGGAAATGCAGCCCACTGAAAGGAGCAGGCAAAGTACACAACCTCATGTTGATATCACAGATCCCTGATTTCAGTTTAGTGGACTTTTGTTTCTGCCTCTGTTGTTCATTTGGTGTTTTTATTTAGGTGTGTGCGTCTCTGCTCAGAGGATCTTTGAAGCATCTGTCTGTCCTCAACATGTCAAAGACAGTCTTCTCTCACAGGTCACAAAGCAGACTCACATCCATCCTTCTCACGTTTTTTAAATAAAATCTGATAACTTCTCCAGCATTCAACAACAGCCGCCAGTAAATACAGTTTGAGTGTACATTGAACTAACGGTTTGAGATGTCCTGTGGTTGTCTTTGTCCTGAATGTGACGCCGCACTCCACAGCGTTGTCTTCAACACGTGTCTCCTCACATTCACACAGGAAGTGTAAAGAGATCCCCTCGTCCTTTAAGCAGTTCTTCAGCTGCGCTCAGGCCCTGAGCTCAGTCAGTCTGTCAGGAACCCGACTGCCGGCCGAGGCTCTGAAGTAAGCAAACATCCAGTCAAACGTCATTTTACCAGACGCACAGCAAGAAGACAAAGCAGAATGAGAGAGGGAGTCGGGGTGGGGTGGGGGGGTGCTTCTGCCAGAGCAAATGAAACATAATTCATGTGGTTGGAGTAAACCAGAAAACACAAGGAAGCGGAAGGATGCAGAAATTCAGAGAATGCAGCCACAAGACAGGAATGACTCTTTTTGTTTCTGCTTTCACATTTGAAAACACAAAACATCAGACCTGCAGTGACTGATGTGATGAGTCGCTGGCTTTTCTCTCTGCAGGGCTTTGCTGCTGGGACTCGGCTGCAACCCAAACCTCAGCGACGTGTCTCTGGACCTCAGCTGCTGTGAGGTACGACCTCAGCACGTCTCAGCACGCCGTGCAAACACGCTGTTTCACTTCATATGAAGGCAGAAAATGAAGGAAGTGGTGAGTGTGCCGCAGCATACAAAACTGTGAACCTGTTGTGCTCTCAGCTGCGTTCAGGAGGCTCGCAGATCCTGGAGGGTTGTGTCGCCGAGATTCCCAACATCTCCAGTTTGGACATTTCAGACAACGGTGAGGACATTTCGCATGTGTGATCACACTGTACTGACTCTGAATCGTGGCCTGTTCATGTTTATGTGCTGTTTGGCTCAGGTCTGGACATGGACCTGACCACCCTGTTGGTCTGGCTGGCCAAGAACCGCTCCATCAGACACCTTTCACTGGGCAAGAACTTCAACAACATCAAGTCCAAGTGGGTGACAGTCGAGACACATTTCAGCTGCGATGAGAAAATTCGGTCGTTCGTTTGCTGTTGAGTCACTCAGTACGTTAGCTCGTCACATTTGAACTGTCTCATGATGTCGTCTCCAGGAATGTGGCTCAGGTCCTGGACAGTCTGGTTCACATGATCCAAGAGGAGGAATCAGTGAGTGAATCTTCACACATCACGGCTTCATTCACACCTCTGTGCTTCTTCTCAAAAGATTAAAAGGATTATTACTAGGAAGAATCCGGCCACATTTACACAAACTTAAAGGAACAGTACACCCAGAAATGAAAATTAATTTTCTACTTGCCCCCACGCTGATGGAAAGTCAGGTGAAGATTCTCAGTCCACAGAACGTGTAAAGATGAAAGGGAAAATGACAACAGGAGTAAGAAAAGAAAAACATCAAATATGAAACTAAAAAGGGAGAATGAAATGCTGAAAAGGAAAAAGCACTTTTCCACTTGCCTTTTCCGTTTGGCTCTTGGCCCAGAGGCTTCATTTAACTGGACGCTTTGGTTGGAATCACCCTGTAAACGACCTGCCTGTAAAATGTGCTCCCCCTGCAGCCGCTGACCTCGCTGTCGCTGGCCGACTCCAAGCTGAAGGCCGACCTCTCCATCGTCCTCAACGCTCTGGGCAGCAACACCTCTCTGACCAAACTGGACATCAGCGGGAATGCGATGGGAGACATGGGGGCTAAGATGCTGGCCAAAGCTCTGCAGATCAACACCAAACTCAGGTGAGCCAGGACGCAGGATCGTCGTCATCGATTTAATCACAGAAGTGGAGTTCAAAGCTGCGTCAGGTGACTTTGTATCTGCAGACACGAGCCGACGCTGACTGCTGATCGTCTGCAGGACAGACGCCAGCTGTTTTTCTGTTTTGTTAGATGAGCTGGTGTTGCAGTATTAAAGCTCAGTTTGACTGCTTCGTAGTGTATTCAGTTCTCCACCAGGTGGCGGCGTAACCCAGACTGTAAACTGAGATAAGAAAACAGAGTGGGGCTCTCTGGAGTTAACGGAGTGTGAACTGATTTAAAATAATTCTTAGTTTTCATGCATCATCTTCATGTCACTGAGCAGGATCTGATCTGTGCAGGTCAGTGATGAAGTGGTGATGATCTTCTTCTGGTTTGTCCTGATGTTTATTCCGTCTCCTGCGTGTGTGTCCGCAGGACGGTCGTGTGGGACAGGAACAACGTCAGCCCTCAGGGCCTGCAGGACGTCGCTGCTGCTTTGGAGAAGTAAGTAGGCCGCAGTCCGTCAGGATGACGTGTCTCACTGCTGCGCCCTCCGAGCTCTGCCCTGACGCTTTCTGTCCCCATCAGGAACTACACCATCCGCTTCATGCCTGTTCCCATCATGGATGCAGCTCAGGCACTCAAGACGAACCCAGAGAAGACAGAGGACGCCTTACTGAAGGTCAGTGTCCCGTTTATGTTTATTTGTTTTTTAACAGATTTTTTAACGTATGATCAACTCCCGTTTGAGCTCATCGGTCACCGTACGTCTCCGAAAGCATTTTTAAGACTTGAATGAGTGGGAGTTTTGTGATGCAGATGGAGCAGTACCTGCTGAGAAACCACGAGACACGGAAATACCTCCAGGAGCAGGCGTACCGGCTGCAGCAGGGGATAGTGACCACCACCACACAGCAGGCAGGCGCACACACACGTGCACACACGCACACGCACACACACACTGAACCTGTGACTGTCCACTGACTCTGACCTCTGACCTCTCTGTGGTGCAGATGATGGACATGATGTGCGTGAAGGTGCAGGACCACCTGAACTCTCTGCGGTTCACGGAGACCACCTTGGTCCAGGAGGACATGAAGGTGGCTGAGAACCTCATGAAAGACGCCAAGAACTCCAAGACCGTAAGAACACGTGTCCTAAAATAAAACACCGCCGGCAAACTCAGCCCGTCTGAGGCTCCTGTCAGGCAGCGTTTGGTGCTTTAGATGGGATTAAAAACTCTCGTGCCGTCTCCCCCGTCTCCCCCTGTCCCCCTCGTCTCCCTCCAGCTGCTCCCCAACCTGTACCACCTGAAGAGTGGAGGGTCAAAGGGGGCGTGTGTCGGAGCCATCCAGGACAAGCTGGAGTCGATGGCAGGAGAGGTGGCCCGAGTGATGGACGAACAGCTGCAGGTACTGACACCAACAGCAACACGCAGTCGCCATCCGAGCGGCTGGAATTGATCTCATACACGTGGTTCTCCGGACAACAGAGGACAGCAAAGCGACGTCTAAACTGTCTTCACTCCCCAGACGATGCTGGAGTCCATGGTGGACGCTGCTGAGGGTCTGTGTCCTCACGTGATGAAGAGGAGCGGCCTGCGCCAGGAGCTGCTGAAGGCCGGAGGGGGGAGGATGACCGTCCCTCGCAGCTTCGTCACCACCACGCTGCTGGAGCAGTCCGGAGTCGACATCGTCAACAAGATCAGGTCTTAGCTTAGCTTCATCACGTCCTTGGTTATTGAGTTGTGAGGTCCTGCCCCGACTTTTGGCTTCTCAGAAAGTCCAGGAGAACAAGTCCAGTGTTTGTCTGAGTTACCACAGCTGATTTCAGGGTGATGACTCGCACAGCTGACGTGTAGCCAAGCTGTCAGCCCGTCGTCTCAGATGGAGAAAGTTTTACACGCGTGTGTTTCCTCTGTGTGAAATAGTGAAGTGAAGCTGAACATGGCGTCATTCCTGTCCGATCGCATCGTGGATGAGATCCTGGAGTCTCTGTCCAGATCACAGCACACTTTGGTTAGTGTCCTGTCTGCCTGTCTGTCTGCCTGCCTGCCTGCCTGCCTGTCTGCCTGCCTGTCAGTCTGTTTGTCTGCCTGCCTGTCTGTCTTTCTGTCCATTTACTTCTCCCTCGTTCCTCTGTCTGTCTCCAGGCTGACCACCTGATCAGGAAGTCTCAGCCTCTGCTGCGTCAGGGGCCCCAGACGGAGACAGAAGTTCTGGATGAGATGGTCCTGCATCCAGAGAACCACAACGAGCCGCAGAAACAAAGCCATGACCTGGACCAGAAACACAAGCTGGAGGATCTGGACACCTGCATGGTTGGAAAACACAGACTGTCTAAAATGTGTTGGGGTTAATCAGAGGGACGGTGTGGTAGTCTAAAGTATTCTGGCACCAGTAGAAAAGACGTTTGTAAGTCTCTCCTGTATGATCTTCTTCCTCTTCAAAGACTGAGATGAAGCCTGTTTTTCCTCTTCAGATGACTCCTAAATCCAAGAGGAAGAGTATTCTGGTCAGGATGCTGCGTCCTGTTTCGGTGGCGTTTGGTGAGTGGCAGAAAGTCACACAGCAGTCACCCGTCTCTGCTGCAGTGGTGTCTTCTTCATGGACGCTGCCTGCTCGTGCGTTTCCTGTCGCACCTCTGTGACATGGTGTTGGAGGATGACAAAGAATCGTTTAGTTTGTGCCGATTGCAGGCTGTATGTTTATGGTTACGCCACACTGTGCATCCAGGTGGTGCAGCTGGTGAAGAGAAGAAACTCCCACCACACCTTCTTTCCGTCTGTCTTTCTCTGACAGGCTCATGTTAGAAAAGATCTGCTTTTATATTCTTTATAGGATCTGTTAACCTTCCCACATGGCTTTGCCTTCTGTTTGCTCATCAGAGATGGAGTTCGACCTGGACAAGGCTCTGGAGGAGGTTCCTATCCACGTCGAGGACCCCCCTCTCCCTCCTCCTCCTTCGCAGCCATTGGACAGAATGTCAGCCTACTACGGTGACCTCCCCCCTCCCCCAGCTTCCCTGGATACAAAGTCGGTCTATGTGGGCGAGCTGCCGCCTGTGGAGCACGTGACGCTGGAGCATCGCACCAAATTCCGCCCAAAACCGAAGAAGAGGACGAAACCCAGCCGGACGCCTGTATGTGCCCGTCAGGCAGAAATCCCCACCACATAATCCAGCCTGTTGACAACAAAACTGTGTGACGCTGTGAGCATGAGTCATTGTGGCAGAGCTAATAGAAAGTTAATTATTGTTTTTTTTCTGCCATCGTTGTTTCAGCGGGAGGCCACCCACAGCTCGACACCACAGGAGGCAGAGCAGAACAGCATCATGGGAAAGCTGGACGAGGGTCTGGAGGACTTTTTCTCCAAGAAAGTCATTAAACTCAGTTTCAAGTGAGTCATTTTTTTAACAGGTTAGCATGATGTGCATACAACATAAAACTGCAGAATGTCTCGACAGACCTCTCAGCAGGGCTTCAGTGGAGCAGACTGGTGTACCGAATGTTACCACAAGGTGTCGCACTTGACTCAGCAGCTGCTTCCATTGAGTCGGTGAGGGTGTGCCTAATTCTCGTGTGGTTTTAAATCTTTTGTAGGCTTCCCACTGTGAGAGGCCCGTCCTCCAGCACGCAGGAAGCAGCAGATAAGAAGCGTGAATCCAGGAAGAGCGGTTTCTTTAACCTCATCAAATCGCGGACGTCCCGCTCAGAGAAGAGCCATGGAGCTGCCTCCATCACGCCACCCCTTCCTCCCTCTTCCAACCCTGCTCCACCCTCCTCCTCTGTTAGCCCGGCGACTGGGGAAACGAAGCAGACGTCCTCCACTTCACCCGTGAAAACCCCTGACGCTGTGGCGGAGCACCACCAGGAGCTCCACAGGGCTCAGTCCTCGGACCACACGGATTCTGAGATGGAGGCTCCTCCGACCACAGGTGAACCTGCTGACGAGGAGAAAGAGGAGGAGGAGGAGGAGCAGGAGGAGGAGGAGATTGTGGAGAAGAAGGAGAATCCCCACATTCCCCGTCATATTGG
The DNA here is from genome assembly GCF_020382885.2 of Scatophagus argus. Taxonomy (NCBI): domain Eukaryota; kingdom Metazoa; phylum Chordata; class Actinopteri; family Scatophagidae; genus Scatophagus; species Scatophagus argus. The sequence continues at coordinate 1,457,651 of NC_058509.1, forward strand.
TGTTCCTGTGATGGGCATGGACCTGCTGGCCGAGATGAAGGCCAGGCAGGAGCGAATGGCCGTAAAGAAGGTGGGTGGAGCCCATAGGTCAACGTTTTTAGCAGCTTTCAATGCCGTCGTCATGCCCATGTGTCAGTGCTAGCTGGGCTGTGGCCACAGGTCTTTCAGTCTCCGCACTCCGACATTGTGCTAGTAGTAGGTCCTTAAGTCAAGATCCAAAACTTTTCTTTTTGCAAGGTGATTTCAGAACAATTTCAAAGAGCAGCCCGAAGCATAAACTCAAATAAAAGCAAAGATCAACCACATTATGTTTAAAGGTGTAAAAACAGAGCTTTCTTTGCCTGTTTGTGGCACACGAAGGAGGAGTTAGAAAGCTTGTGAGTGAGATGTGAGCTGATGATAACAGAAGTTAAATGAAGCCATAAGAGCATGTGACGTCAGTGCCTTCATCACAGTAAAGCTCTGTTTGTTTTCAGTCTGAGTCGACATCCGTGCTGGACAAGGTGGACGCTGACAAAGGTGAGTTTCTTCCATCACACTGCCATTTGGATTACTTTGAACGATGTCTTCGTTTCATATCTTGAAAACTGACTCCACATGACATGGAATTAGCCAGTGAGTCGAAGCTCTGATGATGATGGCGTCCGCTGTTGTGACTCATCGTGTCTCCTAAACTGTCATTTTCCTGTAGCCAAGTCAGACATCCACCCCGCTGCCCCAGGAGAGGCTGACGAGTCCCACCCCGAGCCAGCGCCCAGGTCAAAACCACCCAGCGTAACCCCGAAACCTCCGCCACCGCAGTCCGCTAAGCCCCTGCTGGGGCCCCGCACCTCTGGGCCCCTCAGTCCTGTCAGTCCAACCAGTCCCAGGCCAAGCAGCACCTGCGTCACTGGTAGGCGACGCCTGGGGGAAACGGAGATACAGAAGATTGGGTCAATCAAAATCAGTTCATTGTTTTATTGATCCGTGTTCCTCAGATGACCCTGCTGAAGCCACTGCAGGAAGCTCGCCTGCCAGAGGACCACTTCCTGCTCCCCGCCTGAAGAGGGCACCGTCAGAGCAGGAGAGGGAGAGCACGAGCAGCAGCCCTGCAGGACCTCGGTCCCCGCAGGACGGTCCGTATGTCTGCCTGACATTTCCACATAAAGCAGCAGAACTTACCTGTTAGTAAGACCACATCAGATGGGAAGTCCTCAAAAATCCTTTAAACGCCGTAACATTAAAGGAACATTTCAAGCATTCCGGCACAACGATTCAGTAACACGTTTCAGTTTTCTGTTTGCACCCACTTGGAGTACTCGGGACAGGAGAAAGGAAAGCAGCCTCGGCCCTGGTTGTTGCTGGGATGTTTTATGTGTTCGGTCTTAATGATGAAGTTTGTGTGACTCAGCGCTCTGTGTGAGCATAGCTGAGAAGATAACACTCAATTTAACAGGTGACGGCTCGTTTAATGAACGCTTTCAGGGCCGTGTTTGGCGCCTCCACACACCGCACGCAGCGCGTCCGAGGCTAAAGGTCCTAGCCTGTACTTGATGTGTCCAAGTGTCAGAGCGTGTGTGTGATTTTGCAGTTTGACACACGACTTGTATAATTAACACTCACAGGAAGTCAGTATTTTTCCTTAAAGCAACGTTTCTTCCATGTAATCAAAAAGACGAGTTGTCTTCATGCGATTGTTCTGTCGAAAGCCGTGTTTTTAAAAGAGACAAGAAGAAGAGGTCGTCCACACGTTTTAAGAGACGCTTATTACAGACTTCAAACTGATAAAGTGTGTTTTAGTTTGCTCTTACATGTTTATTCCCAGACCGTCATGCCTGCATGTTTCTCATTGTGTTTATTACTGGATATTTTCACTTTTAACCGTCACTGAACAGACAGCATGAATTTAATCCTACTCCATAATTATGACCTGACGACAGGCTAAATAACACAAATTAAACACAAAGATTCAGAGTTTATTCTGCTCCAACCAAACCTCCATCACTGGATTTGTCTTGATGACTGTGGGCATTCTGAGCTACATGTGAAATATTTCGTATGAGGTTATAATTAGTTCCATGTGTGTATTGCAGGCCTGTGATACGTTTCAGTGATGATGTATGTTGTGTGTGAGTCTGCAGTGAGACCTGCTTGGTCCATGTGGCTCAGCCAGTTCGTTGAAGAAGAAACTCATGAAGAGGGTTTCAGCAGGTCTGAAGTCTAATGATCTCAGAAGTTCTTGAATACAACTTGATCGGTTTCAGCGAGCGTGTCACGCCGTGGCGTCTCATCTTATGCTGAAAATTCATTCGCTGTTTTGCGTTGTGTTGGTTTTACTTTCAGCCGCGGTTCATCTCAGGTTGGGTGAAATACGCCTGACAGACGCAGACGCGGTAACCTTCTCGTTTCTTTGTGGTCTGCAGCTGAGTTTCCTGTGGACGGCGATGCGTTCGAGCCTCCCGGCGCCGGCGGCAGACAGTGGTCGTCCCTGAAGAGCTCAGCCAGTCCTCCTGCTGCGAGGGAGGACGACCGAGAGCGGACCAAGTCGCTCCCCGCCTACGGTGAGACGGTTCATATGTGTCATACGTGTGATGTCTCAGCCTTACAGTCGAGAAAACATCTGATGGCCTGATTTTACAGTCTCGCTTCAGTTTTCCCTCCAGCTCCTATTTATTTATTTATTTTTTGTTATTTTGTTTATTTATATGTTTAGATAAAAACTCTCTGCCTCAAGCTTCTTCATTCCTTTGTGACCGTAAACTGAATGTCTTTGGGTTCTGGGCGAAACAAAACGTCTGAGGACGTCAAAGTGGGGTTTTTTTATGGATCAAACAACTAATTGATTGATTGAGAAAATGATTCACAGGTTAATCAGTAGTCGTAATAATCGTTAACTGCTGCTCTTCCTGTCTCTTCATCTGTATTTTTCCTCTCTCTTTCTCTTCAGTGAGTCCTCCATCTCTGGCAGACGCTGATCTCAGTCCAGCTGAGGAGGAAGTTCCAGCTCCCGCCGCCGATCTCAGATCTGAACTCAGATCAGATGATGGGTCAGACGACACTCCTTCAGTCTGATGCAAGCACACGTTTATGGTCTGCCCTCTCGACACCAGAGAAACACTGAAGACACATTGAGACAGTGGACAGTTTTTAGAACAACTCCTGTTGTTCTCGGGGGAAGGTCCTGATCCTGGATCAGTCTCAGCTGTCTGTCAGCAGCTATAAAAGGACCACAAACGCATGCGTTTTCTCTGGCGCAGAGACAGTCTGTAGGTGTTGTGATGAGGAAGTCCAGCTATAAACGGCTCAGTGAATCCAAAGCCCTGATGACAACGAGTCCGACTGTCCAAGCAGGTCCACGCTGAAGCATTTTGTTCGTACTGTACTTCCCTTCTGCAGGTGGACTGCAGCGACCGCATACGAGACACACAAGTTTTTCTTCTAATCCTCCAAACATTCACTCACGAGACAGGAAGCACAGAACCACGAGCAGAAGGATCCTGCAAAGAGAAAAGAGAGTTTAAGCTCTCAGCTGCTAAGTTAAAATATGTTCATATTTGTTTGTTTGATATCTCAGAATCCCGAAGTGATGTGAAGACTCGTTCACACTGAAACAAGTGAGTCTGAGGCCTTCTGACTGCTGAGGGAAACAGATGGTGGAGCAGCAGGAAGAACCCAGATATTATGACAAGGTCCGTGTCCAGGTCTTCATCAGCTTCATCTTCTTCTTCTCTTTACATCAGCCTGCTTCGTCATCAGCAGGTGAAGTTGGCTCAGTTGTTGTTAGGGACGTCACCTTCCTTCAAAGCCTCAATTAGAGTTTGACTTTTTTAGGTTTTGTGTTTTCCAGTGCTGCCAGCTCAGCTATTGATGGAGAATCAAATCCTGATTTGTACAACCAAACAGATCTTTAAAAAGGGAAGCTGCACGGTATCAAGTGTGATGTGAACGCCACATTTTACTTCGGTTGTTGACAATATTGAAAATATGTCACCAGTCAGTTGGAAAAAACCTTTGAAACACACGTGTTGCTTTTGTTTTTCTTCAGGCGAAGGTGAGCAGTTTCAGCTTTTCATTCAGTGACTGAAATCACGTTCATTTTGATCTGTTTTGAATTTAGAATTGAAATCATTACACACCTAATGATAATAATAATGAACTCCCAAACACAATCGGCCGTTGAATATGAAGACTGTGAGATGTGGTTTAAAACACTGCGAAGTGGGCCCTGAATTAAGATTAGTCAATCAAGAATTTTGTTTTAGACATTATTTATAGTTTAACACACTTTTTAACACAATCTTCAAACTCCTTTAAAGTTTTAAAAGAGCCAAATAGGTTTGGATTAATTCCTCTCGTTACTTTTTATCTCAAAGCAGGAATTTTGTCAAACTGAGCTTGCGGACGTCGTGAAATAAAACCCTAATAAATTCTGCAAAGTTCTCGGAGGAAGACTGTTGGAATTAAAATGAGGGTGGAAAAAACATTTAATGTTTCGGTAAAACCAGACTTAAGGACTCAGTAACAGAAATAAAAGAGCTGCAGAACAAACGAGATCGCATTCGTGGCACCTTAGTTACCAGTTTCTGACTCGTGCAAACCGTTTGTGTTGGACTTTGCTCTTCATAACAACCGGAGACGCGTCACAAATGTCCGTACTTTTAAACCTCAGCTCAGCAGTCATTCAGCCACTACGATTTGTCCGCTGACGTGGCTTGGCTCATTAAGGTAACCAATGAAATCCTTTCAGCTGAGAGCTACAAAGTTTTCTTTCCACAGAGGACTCTTGGACTGACCTTTAATTTTCACTGAGACAATCCGCTTTTACTGCCTCAGATTCCTAATAAGAGGGACGGTTCACCCCACAATCCAAACAGACCAAACGTTTCCTAGTCCTCGTAGTGCTGTTTGTCCATCTGGATGGTTTTGATGTGAGCTGCAGAGTTTTGTCACGTGTCCCTTCGACATGTGGCTCGGCTGTCAACGCTGCTGCTGTATGATGAGCAGAACACATGACGTATTACACACTGATCAGTCCTGTACTGCTGCACTTACTGCTGAACTGTGTGTCCATGTGAACATGTAAATAACATCGCTGTGAGTTTAAAGGTCCTGGGTGTAAAATAAATGGGCTTTATTTTGGTCATTGATTCTATTGTGAGAAGAAAATCTGATTTATTGCCAAGTGAATCTGCATTGATTTCCATTTAAAATACACGGTGATGGTTTTCATTTTATCTGGAAATATTTTTGGCATTTCTTTTAAATATCTTCTTTTTTATATAACAAAAAACAGTGTAATGTTTTATTGTTTATATCCCAGTGGACCTACAAGCTGCCAGATATTTCTGTATTTGTATGTTTATACCAATAAATGCAGTTTTTGTGCTCAATCTGCCTCCCTCCCTCTGAGAGTCAGGGCTCTGTGTGGGCCAAACTCATCCAACCATGTCTTTATGGAGCTTTGCTTTGTGCACTGGGGCACAGTCATGCTGGAATAGAAAAGGGCCTTCAACAAACTGTTGCCACAAAGTTGGAAGCATAGCATTGTCCAAAATGTCTTGGTGTGCTGAAGCATTCAGATTTCCCTTCACTGGAGGTCAGGGGCCGAGCACAAACCCTGAGAAACACCCTCATACACACCTGGATTCAATAATAAAGAGGTGTGTGAGAGTATTTATGACTAAATACTCTCTTTCTGACCAAAACATGTAAAGCAACAACCAAAATCTGCAACCTAGTAATTTTTTAATTTTAATTTTAATTTAATTTTAATTGAGTGTGTTACTTAATGGTGTTGGGTTTTTTTGTTTGCTTTGTTTTTTAATGAAGAGCTAAATAAGAGATCAGTAAGAGCTCGTTTTGGTTGTGGAGAACTTTGTCTTGCTGAATGGTCCATATGAGAGAGTTCTGTTTTTATTCATTTTTATTTCACTGTGCGGCACAAATAAAATGAAACGTGACCTCTGTTGGATTTGGGTGGTGGCAGACATCTCAGGGGGGGAATCTTAAAACGTCGACAGATAACAACCCACAAACCGCTTTCTTAGCTGGAAGAAGTGAAATGTAGCCTGTTAAGTGAAGTGCAAACACCTGCCCAGGTTTCTGAAGCTGACATCTCCAACCTGATTCCAATTAGCTAATCAGTGTGAGGGCGAGCGACTCAGGCAGCAACACTTGAAAAGGGCCACTGTGTCAGCTACACTCATCAAGCTGAAACAACAGTTTCTGGTTTTGTTGTTTGTCTGCCGGCAGCACAAGTTGAGCTCACTGGTTTCAGCTCGAAACGAAATGGCTTCTGGATTTTGTGTGAGGTAGGTTTACTTTTATAGGCTGAGGCAAATTTGCCACACCACTAATCTGGTTTGTTTTATTTGTGTTTTCTTCTCTTTCAGAGTACTATTACTCTCACTGCTGATGTTTGGATGGCATGCAAAAGGTGAGAATTCATGCCACACAAACTGCACCTCCAACGAGTAACTTTCTCCACTGACCTCAAATGTTTGCTCTTTCTAGCTCTGAGCTACAGAAGTGGAGGCTCTGGTGCCGTTCCATCTTACTTTGACCTGCCCAAAGGATTCCTGAGGAGCCGCAAACCTGCTTCAGCTCCTTCCACTTATGAGAGCTCTGCACAGCCTGAAGGTCCTCTGCATAGCTTTGACCCCAGCTACACTGAAGGTGTGTCATCAGAGTACCTGAAACCTGCCGCTGCACTGGGTGGAGGACATTATACTGGAACTGATGGGAGGCAATTTGATGGTTACAGTCCAGAGGGAAGTGTTTCCAGTTACAGGCCTGGCTCACTAATCCATGAAAAACCCAGAGAAAACCCACAGCAACCAAAACCTGCTGTAAATGTCATGCAAACCAAAGATGCCATATGGGACTTTGCACCACCACAAAGTGGTTTTGAGTCGGGTGTTGCTTCAAGCTACGAAATTGAGATGCGTCCTGCTAGCTACCCGTCGCAGCCCCAGCAGCCGAGCTACCCGTCGCAGCCCCAGCAGCCGAGCTACCCGTCGCAGCCCCAGCAGCCGAGCTACCCGTCGCAGCCCCAGCAGCCGAGCTACCCGTCGCAGCCCCAGCAGCCGAGCTACCCGTCGAAGCCCCAGCAGCCGAGCTACCCGTCGAAGCCCCAGCAGCCGAGCTACCCGTCGAAGCCCCAGCAGCCGAGCTACCCGTCGAAGCCCCAGCAGCCGAGCTACCCGTCGAAGCCCCAGCAGCCGAGCTACCCGTCGAAGCCCCAGCAGCCGAGCTACCCGTCGAAGCCCCAGCAGCCGAGCTACCCGTCGAAGCCCCAGCAGCCGAGCTACCCGTCGAAGCCCCAGCAGCCGAGCTACCCGTCGAAGCCCCAGCAGCCGAGCTACCCGTCGAAGCCCCAGCAGCCGAGCTACCCGTCGAAGCCCCAGCAGCCGAGCTACCCGTCGAAGCCCCAGCAGCCGAGCTACCCGTCGAAGCCCCAGCAGCCGAGCTACCCGTCGAAGCCCCAGCAGCCGAGCTACCCGTCGAAGCCCCAGCAGCCGAGCTACCCGTCGAAGCCCCAGCAGCCGAGCTACCCGTCGAAGCCCCAGCAGCCGAGCTACCCGTCGAAGCCCCAGCAGCCGAGCTACCCGTCGAAGCCCCAGCAGCCGAGCTACCCGTCGAAGCCCCAGCAGCCGAGCTACCCGTCGAAGCCCCAGCAGCCGAGCTACCCGTCGAAGCCCCAGCAGCCGAGCTACCCGTCGAAGCCCCAGCAGCCGAGCTACCCGTCGAAGCCCCAGCAGCCGAGCTACCCGTCGAAGCCCCAGCAGCCGAGCTACCCGTCGAAGCCCCAGCAGCCGAGCTACCCGTCGAAGCCCCAGCAGCCGAGCTACCCGTCGAAGCCCCAGCAGCCGAGCTACCCGTCGAAGCCCCAGCAGCCGAGCTACCCGTCGAAGCCCCAGCAGCCGAGCTACCCGTCGAAGCCCCAGCAGCCGAGCTACCCGTCGAAGCCCCAGCAGCCGAGCTACCCGTCGAAGCCCCAGCAGCCGAGCTACCCGTCGGTGGGATACTCTTCTCTTCCTCGAAAAGGTGTCGCTCCAAGAGGTTTTAGACGGATTCCATCTGTGTACCAGCCCACGTGGCGGCAGCAGCAACTGGTACCTGCATACGATGGACTTCAACCTTAGGTATTGTAGCTTTTCCCTTGGCACCTGAAATTTTTAATGTTATGCTGGGTGAGGGACTGGTTTTGTTTTTTAAATACACGCTGGTGTCTGATTCAAATGAGAAAATGCTGAATTTTTATTTTTTTCCACAGATTCCTGACCTGTTCCTGGAAGCAGTCTGTCTGGTCATCAACTTTTGTGAAACTGAATAAAATACTTGGAACTATACTCTGTCTCTGGCTGTCACTTCAAACTTGAGTGGACTGAAACTGTCATGAAATTGCTTTACACTAAATATCATCTTCCCTGCTCTCTGTCCTTTTTTCTCTCCCTTGGCTCTCACCCCTCCTCCCCCTCTCTCTTGCTCTCCCTCCCTCTCTTCCCCTCTCCATTTAAAAGCTGTTGAAAGCCCCTTTCTCATCTCATTTTGCTGGATTCAGGCGATGCCTGAAGGGGTCATTTCAGTGGATAACTTTTCTTTCTGAGACTCCACTGCACATCTCTGGAAAGCAAAGCTTTCTTGCTCTTTTTCCTGCTGATCTGCTGTCACCAGCTCGACCTCTGGACGGGTCTTCTGCAACATGGACCTCCTGGATGCTGTGGGTTTCTTGCAGATCTGGCAACATTTTGATGTGGATGGTGAGGAAATGAAATGAATCTGATGCCAGTGTGTTTGCCATTTTCAAATTTAGTAAGTACAGTCTGTGGTTAAATTGTAAAAATGAGGTCAAACACTTGATTCATGATCACATGACCTACAGAAATTTCAAAAGCATTTTCCAGTTTAGGGGGTATATTTGCTGAGTATTTCTACACTATGGTGTTGGTGTTTAACTGAAGTCAAAGATCCGAATTGTTTACGGATGAAATCGGTTGCAAACCATCCAGACGCAGTGGCTTGATTCTGTTGCTTCCACTCCAGTATATTCTGGTAAGCTGCTGATTTGACAAGATGTCTTGATGTGTTTTTAGATAACGGCTACATCGAAGGAAAGGAGCTGGATGCTTTCTTTCAACACTTGCTGGCAAAATTTGGGATGAAGGTATCCATCTAATTCATCTTTAGGTTGATTTGTGTGTTTTGTCTCTTTCAGAATATGAGTGTAGGGAGGTGAAACCATAACTGCTTTGAAGAACAACAACTAGACATGCTGGATTATTAAAACCACATCAATATTTCATTTTAAAATACAACAGTTATATATGTTCCAACATTTCTTCCCACCGCCTTGTTAATCTCCAGAGGCACAAAGGAATCTAAGAGGAAGCTTTTCAGTTCAGTTTCATTTCCTTAAAGTGGAAACGGACAACATTTTATCTTTTGGCTTTTCCAAGTTATTTTTTCACTCTGTTGTTAGCCTCCAGAAATAAGCATGTTAGTTTCTCTTGTTTCTGGCTTCGTTGCAGCTCTGCTTTGTTTTCTGGCTGCTCGCATTAGCAACATGCAGCTTTCAGCTTCTCATACTGATGACATACACTGTGTCCAGTGTTTATTTAACACTACCACCACCAGGGGGCAGAATGTGGCAAAATGCACACAGAGTGTCTTTAGATAGATACTTTATTGATCTCGAGGGAAATTCAAGTGTCTTTAAGTGTCTGCTGCTTTAATAAATCACCCCCATACGAGCTGTTTAAATGTTAAAGCTCTCCTAAGGACATGTTTTAAAAAGTGTGTCAAACTCTGAATAATAATCAGGGTCAGAGAACAACCTTCACTTATCTTGTCAAAATCCTTAAAATGACACCTCCTGCTTCTCCCTCATTTAATCTTGCCATTAACCAACAACACACTAAGTGTGTAGGAACTCACTATTCAATAGGACTGCTGAAGTCCCTGTTGTTTTCAGAGGGAGGAGATAACAGAAGACAACATCAGAAGCCTGAAGGACAGATTCATGTCTGCTCACGACGCAGCAGCTGGAGGACGGCTGCAGATTCAAGAGGTACAGTAAAATCCTCCTCTGAGCTGTTTCTAGGTTTCACACAAGACACTTTCATGTTTGCTTTTAGTTTTATGTTGTGGCCATTTTAATTTGATTTGCCATAAGTCTTGTAAAGTGTGCGTGCAGTCATGTTTAGATACTATTTGGAGACCACCACCAAAATAAACCAATGCACACATATGAAAAAATCAGTCATTAGCCTGTTGTTTGACATGCTTCCTTTGATTTGGCAGAAACTTAGAGGTCAGATGGGGCAGATGTGTTGGGTTTTACTGTGCTTCTCTGTGCATTTCCCATTGACTCCAATAGAAAAATGGCACCAAGCAGAGCAATGAGATGTCATCACTTTGTTTCAAGTGTCCCTGAGAGATCAGAACAATTCTAGAACCTCAAAGATCAAAGGCAGCTGAACCTTTGTAAAAGAATCTACAAACTGTCAGTAGCACACAGCTTCCCTCATTCACCGTTAACTCTTCATAGCAGCAACAGCGAACTACTGAGGATCGTACGAAATGGAGGAATCGCAAACAAGTGTCGTTCCTGACGACCAAACACCTGTGACAGTCCTGAAGAAGGAAGACGACTGTGAGGTCACCGTGGACCAACCTGAAACATCTGCAGAGTCTGCTGACCCTTCTGCCTCTGGTTGTGAGTCTACAACCAGAGCAGAAAGTGAGAAGCCGCTCCGGGTGTTTGTTGCCTTTTTGACGGTGAGAGTGTTGGACAAGTGTCACGCTCTCAAGAAGCGCAACCAGGAGGAGTGGGTCACCCACACCAAGAGGCTGGTAGACCAGACCATGGAGGGACTCGCCGTCACTGAAGACTTCTGCCCAGACACCAAGTACGTCAAGAAGGTGTGCAAGGTTGTGCTGAAAGACCTGCAGAAGAAGTTCGGCGGCAGGCGACGGCTGGAATCCCTGATCTTATTACAGGATCCAGCTGTGGATGCAGTCATCGTCCGGTCTTTGAAGACTCACATCGTCGACTTGCCCGACTGGCTCGCAAGAAAAGCTTCACGCTCCCTTGCCAGGTGGACAGAGGTGCTGCAGAGCATTGGCGGTGCTCTGGGTCTACTGGGCCTGCTGTTACTTCCCTTATTCACCTTATAAAGCAGCACAGCAGCAGCTGCAGGTGGAGGAGGTTTCTTGCAGCGAAGTCGACCATCAGAAGATTATCGGGCAGCACAGCGGCTCAGTGGTTAACACTGTGGCCTCACAAACATCAGGGGCCACAAAAACCCTGACCCTTGTTGCTCGTATGTTCATGGGTTTCCTCCGGGTGCTCCGGTTCTCCAACGCTAACAATTTGACAATAAATTTGATGAAACTTATTTCTGATGTCTGAGGAACTTGTTGTTATGAGACTGACAAAGTGGAACAGTTTCCAGCCAGAGGTAACACAGAATGAAAAGATGAACAAATCAATAAATGTGAAAATGTAATAAATCAAGAAATCGAAAAGTGCAGGAAAATGTTATGTTTTTTATTAAGCACTCAATTTGTTTTGTTTTTTTTATTGTTTTTTTTTAATTTGGTGAAGTGTACACAGCTTTGTTTTGTATCAGTCCTGGTCCTATTATTTACTTCCTGTGTTTGATCTTGGTCCCTGAAACTTTTCAGATATTTTTTTCAGTAGATTTTATTGCCCAATCATGCAGGTTTAAAAGCTGCTTCACAGCCTGCCAATAAAACATCTGGTGGCTGTCACGCAAGAACTATTTTCTTTCCGTATTGCCTCGCAGAGGAAAGTGTGTTTCTACTGATGGACAAGAGGCTTCATCAGCAAGCCTCTCGTCCATGAGTCACTGCTTGCTTCTTCCAAAATACGCAACCAAACAGTTCCTGCTCACTACAATCTCTGTGAATCATTTTGAATTAACTGGGTCTTGATTTCTGGAAGAACACATCACATCAGGTGTGTGAATGTGCACTTCGATTGGTCAGTATGACAACAAAAGCACTATATGAGTACAGTCCATTTACCATTGACCTTGGATTCTGAGGTGAACTGTCCCTTTAAACAGCTTCAATAATAATGACAAACTGGATCTGTCTCTCATCCAGGTGGCCGCCATGATGTTGCCAGAGGAGGAGAACTTCCTGCTTCTGTTTCGCAGAGAGACGCCCCTGGACAACAGCGTGGAGTTCATGAGGGTGAGGGTCAGAGATCCAGTGATGCTGCGGTAAAAGAAAGAGGACGGCAGACGTTCACTTTACGAACAGCACTTTACACTGATGCTGGATGCTGACATGGCCGTCCAGCCTTCGAAAACTGGTGGGATTCTCATGAAATTCACTGAGAAAGAGTCTTCATGTTTTGGTGGCCTCACTTGTAGTGCTTCAATCAGGGTAAAACATCCCCTTGTGTAAAAGAAATATCATGATCCAACTGTATTGTGAGTCTCCAGTTTGGACACAACATGCGCTGTCTGTCTTCTAGCATCACCTGGAGCAATGGTGTCCAAGCTTTATTTGCCTTTTTTGAAAGACAGTTTTCCAGAGATCAGCCATCGCATGCGCATCAAGTGCAATTAAGCACAATAAATACTATTAAGCATAATAAATACTACTGCCCATAACACAGAATGAGTGGGAGCTCTGAGCTTGTTTTGTCTCCAAAGGCTTATCCGTGTAGCAAAGCAGTTTGCAAGGCTTCATGGCTTCGTTGGACAGCTGGTCGCCACGTATTATGCATAGCGGGGCTCGTGAATCACCTGCCGCGATAAACATGTAGTTTAAGCAGGTATTTTCCTTTATATGCAGCTTTTGATAGCAGTCTTGGAGCCTTCTGCTGCTGCTGTCTCATCATATGTCTCCCCCCCTTTACAAAGAAGCTTTCCAGAGACATTTTTTTTCCGCTCATTTTAGCAGGGGTTAACTTGCAGCCTTAATAATTAATATTGGTCATCAGAACTGTGGGGGTGGCGCTGTCACCTCACAGCAAGAGGGTTCCAGGTTCGAATCCCCGTCTGGGCCCTTCTGTGTGGAGTTTGCATGTTCTCCCTGTGCCTGCGTGGGTTTTCTCCGGGTTCTCCGGCTTCCTCCCACAAAAACATGCACATTAGGTTAACTGGCTACTCTACTTTGTCCTGCCATGTGAGTGTGTGAGTGTGTGGTTGTCTGTCTTTGTGTGTCAGCCCTGCGACTGACTGGCAACCAGTCCAGGGTGAACCCCGCCTCTCCCCCGCGACCCTGACGGATAAAGCCCTTACAGGAAATGGATGGATGGATCAAAAATGTGACAGAGAGAAGTGCAGGAAAGATGCAGGAAGTGATGGGGGAATGAGCAGGTCATTTTTGGACTAAATACCCTGTAGAAAATAGCCAATAAAATGGAAATAAAATAAAAAGGGTTTTCATTCTTTCTGTGAGGCCCTGTACCGGTCCAAGGACCAGTGGTTGAGGACCGCTGACCTAGAGGATGCCTTCTGTAGGTTGTTAGTGCTTTTAGGATTTATCTATTTAGTGTTTATTTACTGCAAAGTGGCTACATTCAAGAAAAACCCTCAAGAGGACAATGAAATAAAGAGCTTTCATTATCTCGCGGTTACCATACAGTAAAAATGCGATGGCTCACCTGTCCGTCCTGCTGGTGTGAATGTCTGAAAGAGGCCAAAAGTGAACTTGGTCCCTGAACTTGGAACTGCTGTGCTGTACTGAGAACGGAAACATTAACATCTTTTAAAATGTTGTGTACATGTTAATTTGCTGTTGCTGCTGATGAAGGCCTTAATGTCTGAAGCACGTTGGCGTGTTTTTACTGACACCATCGCCATTAGATAACAACAGACTTTATGATGAATTTTCCTCTTGAGTGCCTCAGGCTTCTTATTCAACAAAATAAGTAGTATCTCCAAAGTGCATACTGAACATTCTTTCTCTTTTCAGTCATCTTCTGTATGTCTCGTTTGCGTAGATCTGGAGAAGCTATGACACAGACAGCAGTGGCTACATCTCAGCGATCGAGCTCAAGGTAACCAGACAAAGAAAACGGCTTTAATCACCTCCAACAATGTGGCGAGATTTAGGTCAAAGACTGGTACCAGTTGTGTGTCCCTGTTTTTTGTCCTTTCAGGGCTTCCTTCAGGACCTCTTCCTCCAGCACAGGAAGTCCATCACCCCTGACAAACTGGAGCAATACACTGACACCATGGTAATGGCCAGTGGACGGTTTTGCCGTTCGGATGCTATCACTGCCGGCATCTTCTTGTCATCAGCTGTTAATTTCGTTCTGCCTCGTTTCCCCTGCAGATGAAGATGTTTGACAGGAACAGGGACGGCAGACTGGACCTGAATGACCTGGCCAGGTACTGTAGATCACACGACCAAGAGGAGTATCCTTAGATCAGATCTTCTCACTGATATGGAGTCAAACAAAATACAACTTTTTATTCAGAAAAGACTTAAAATGAGTTGAATTCTGTCTCTCTTGCTATCTGGAGAATCTTGGCCCTGAAAGAGAACTTCTTGCTGAAGTTTAAGATGGACGTAAGTTTGAAGAGTTGTTTGTGGATATCTGTAAATGTTCCTGGTGTCACGTGTCAATACTTCATGTGTCGTGACTTCACTTGCTGTGTTTGGTGTCAGGCTTGCAGTCACGAGGACAGGAAGAGAGACTTTGAGAAGATATTTGCTCACTACGATGTTGTAAGTTTAAGTTTAGTTTTTTATTTGTTTACTGTTGACGGTTTGTTGTGTTATGGAAAGAGAAATCTTCCCAGCCATCTCAAATGTTAGACGACTGAAAGTCTCTGTGCCATTAGCTCATCCCCAATTAGCAAATCTGGCGCTTTTTGTTTGGGATATGACGACAATGAATTTAAAATTTCAATTAGAAAATTTTACTTTGTGTGTGTGTGTGCAGAGTAAGACAGGTGCGTTGGAGGGCCCTGAAGTTGATGGATTTGTCAAGGACATGATGGAGCTGGTGAAGGTAAAGTATTTTCACCCGCCGTAAATACACTGAGCCGATGTTTTACCGGCCAGACATTAGTCGGTGCCATTCAGAGAAACACTTAAAAAACCCCTCGGGTGTCTATGAGGCTACGTTCAGGAGATGATTAGCGTAGCTCAGGATAAGCACTGAATGCGGCGAGCAAACTGAAATGTAAACCGTTTTATGCTGCTGCCGAGCCCCAAAGTTTTCAGAATCGTAACAGTTTTATGATTTCACTTCCTTACACACATCAGGAGTTACCAACCTCCAGCCTGTCTGTTATCTCCTCCTCCAGCCCAGCATCAGCGGCACTGACCTGGACAAGTTCAGGAAAGCCCTGATGGGTCACTGTGACATCAACGGAGACGGAAAGATCCAGAAGAACGAGCTGGCTCTCTGCCTCGGCCTCAAACTCAGCTAACGGACCCGTCTTCCCTGCGTCAATCTTCTTCCTGCTCCTTGTCTTAAACTGCTCTTTCCTTTCTCTTTTTAAACTTTTTTGTATTTGCTCCTGCCTGACTCAGTTCCTGTCCCATAAGCAATTCTTGGACGTGTCCTCCTGTAGGCTCCTGGCTCCCAGTTTAGTGTTAAAAGACTGATGTTTCTACATATTTCATCCTCGTTAATACAAACATGTTACATTTTCTTAATTTTGTATGTTTTTCTGTGTCAAGGTTTAGAGCAGATGTTGAAATAATGTATATCAAATGTTGATTTATGGCACCGTGATTTAAATGTAGCTTTAAGTACCAAGAGTATAAAAATATGATAAATAATGGTGATAAATGAAACAGCGTTTGCGTGACATTACTGTGAAACAAGTAACATGAGTGATGGTTAATAAAGTATGTTTAATTGTTGTCAGCTGTCTTCTTTTCTGGCACAGTAGATGAGGTATGCATCCTGCAAACAACAAGACCAGAGCCAGCAGACCAAATACGATGTTGTACCTGCATACATCTACATAATATATGAGGACGTTCATAAGACCTGGACCAGGTTTTGTATAGAGGCACAATTACTGGCATAACTACATCTTCACATGATGTCTAAAAGAGTTGAGAGGGACTTAAAAAAGGCCACATTTAATATATGCATGCAGCAAAAAAGCATTGAGATGTGTTTATTCTTTTTATCTGGAGGGAAACTTGCTCAAAGTCAGTTATCACAGTGAAACTGTCTGCTTCTATTTCTTTTGTGAAGCTTGCTTCACGTTAATGAAATCAAGGTGGGTTTTTTTGTCAATTGCTGCCTTCCCTCCTTCCCTCAGTCTAACAACTGACTGCATAATGTGCTTCCTCACAACATGTAAAGCCAGCAGCACAGTCTTTTAAAGTCTCACAGCACCTCTGAGCATAATTGAAAGACCATATAAACAACGGTTTTGGGACAGCTGCCCATCACACCAACAGGGACTTTAATGACGTCTCATTGTAAACACACAGACAGCTTTGCAGCTCTAACAGCTTCCACTCTTCTGTGAAGGCTTTCCACAACATGTTGGAGTGTTTCTGTGGGAATTTGTGCCCATTCATGCAGCAGAGCATTTGTGAGGTCACACACTGATGTTGGACCAAAAGGCCTGGCTCACAATCTCCGTTCCAGTTCATCCCAAAGGTGTTGGATGGGGTTGAGGTCAGGGCTCTGTGTGGGCCAGTCAAGTTCTTCCACACCAAACTCATCCAACCATGTCTTTATGGAGCTTTGCTTTGTGCACTGGGGCACAGTCATGCTGGAATAGAAAAGGGCCTTCAACAAACTGTTGCCACAAAGTTGGAAGCATAGCATTGTCCAAAATGTCTTGGTGTGGTGAAGCATTAAGATTTCCCTTCACGGGAAGTCAGGGGCCGAGCCCAAACCCTGAGGAACAGGTCCATACCACACCTGGATTCAATAATAAAGAGGTGTGTGAGAGTATTTATGACTAAATACTCTCTTTCTGACCAAAACATGTAAAGCAAAAACCAAAATCTGCAACCTAGTAATTTTTTAATTTTAATTTTAATTTAATTTTAATTGAGTGTGTTACTTAATGGTGTTGGGTTTTTTTGTTTGCTTTGTTTTTTAATGAAGAGCTAAACAAGAGATCAGTAAGAGCTCGTTTTGGTTGTGGAGAACTTTGTCTTGCTGAATGGTCCATATGAGAGAGTTCTGTTTTTATTCATTTTTATTTCACTGTGCGGCACAAATAAAATGAAACGTGACCTCTGTTGGATTTGGGTGGTGGCAGACATCTCAGGGGGGGAATCTTAAAACGTCGACAGATAACAACCCACAAACCGCTGCGTGAAACTGAACATTTCTTAGCTGGAAGAAGTGAAATGTAGCCTGTTAAGTGAAGTGCAAACACCTGCCCAGGTTTCTGAAGCTGACATCTCCAACCTGATTCCAATTAGCTAATCAGTGTGAGGGAGAGCGACTCAGGCAGCAACACTTGAAAAGGGCCACTGTGTCAGCTACACTCATCAAGCTGAAACAACAGTTTCTGGTTTTGTTGTTTGTCTGCCGGCAGCACAAGTTGAGCTCACTGGTTTCAGCTCGAAACGAAATGGCTTCTGGATTTTGTGTGAGGTAGGTTTGCTTTTATAGGCTGAGGCAAATTTGCCACACCACTAATCTGGTTTGTTTTATTTGTGTTTTCTTCTCTTTCAGAGTACTATTACTCTCACTGCTGATGTTTGGATGGCATGCAAAAGGTGAGAATTCATGCCACACAAACTGCACCTCCAACGAGTAACTTTCTCCACTGACCTCAAATGTTTGCTCTTTCTAGCTCTGAGCTACAGAAGTGGAGGCTCTGGTGCCGTTCCATCTTACTTTGACCTGCCCAAAGGATTCCTGAGGAGCCGCAAACCTGCTTCAGCTCCTTCCACTTATGAGAGCTCTGCACAGCCTGAAGGTCCTCTGCATAGCTTTGACCCCAGTTACACTGAAGGTGTGTCATCAGAGTACCTGAAGCCTGCCGCTGCACTGGGTGGAGGACATTATACTGGAACTGATGGGAGGCAATTTGATGGTTACAGTCCAGAGAGAAGTGTTTCCAGTTACAGGCCGGGCTCACTGATCCATGAAAAACCCAGAGAAAACCCACAGCAACCAAAACCTGCTGTAAATGTCATGCAAACCAAAGATGCCATGTGGGACTTTGCACCACCACAAAGTGGTTTTGAGTCGGGTGTTGCTTCAAGCTACGAAATTGACATGCGTCCTGCTAGCTACCCGTCGAAGCCCCAGCAGCCGAGCTACCCGTCGAAGCCCCAGCAGCCGAGCTACCCGTCGAAGCCCCAGCAGCCGAGCTACCCGTCGAAGCCCCAGCAGCCGAGCTACCCGTCGAAGCCCCAGCAGCCGAGCTACCCGTCGAAGCCCCAGCAGCCGAGCTACCCGTCGAAGCCCCAGCAGCCGAGCTACCCGTCGAAGCCCCAGCAGCCGAGCTACCCGTCGAAGCCCCAGCAGCCGAGCTACCCGTCGAAGCCCCAGCAGCCGAGCTACCCGTCGAAGCCCCAGCAGCCGAGCTACCCGTCGAAGCCCCAGCAGCCGAGCTACCCGTCGAAGCCCCAGCAGCCGAGCTACCCGTCGAAGCCCCAGCAGCCGAGCTACCCGTCGAAGCCCCAGCAGCCGAGCTACCCGTCGAAGCCCCAGCAGCCGAGCTACCCGTCGAAGCCCCAGCAGCCGAGCTACCCGTCGAAGCCCCAGCAGCCGAGCTACCCGTCGAAGCCCCAGCAGCCGAGCTACCCGTCGAAGCCCCAGCAGCCGAGCTACCCGTCGAAGCCCCAGCAGCCGAGCTACCCGTCGAAGCCCCAGCAGCCGAGCTACCCGTCGAAGCCCCAGCAGCCGAGCTACCCGTCGAAGCCCCAGCAGCCGAGCTACCCGTCGAAGCCCCAGCAGCCGAGCTACCCGTCGAAGCCCCAGCAGCCGAGCTACCCGTCGAAGCCCCAGCAGCCGAGCTACCCGTCGAAGCCCCAGCAGCCGAGCTACCCGTCGAAGCCCCAGCAGCCGAGCTACCCGTCGAAGCCCCAGCAGCCGAGCTACCCGTCGAAGCCCCAGCAGCCGAGCTACCCGTCGAAGCCCCAGCAGCCGAGCTACCCGTCGAAGCCCCAGCAGCCGAGCTACCCGTCGAAGCCCCAGCAGCCGAGCTACCCGTCGAAGCCCCAGCAGCCGAGCTACCCGTCGAAGCCCCAGCAGCCGAGCTACCCGTCGGTGGGATACTCTTCTCTTCCTCGAAAAGGTGTCGCTCCAAGAGGTTTTAGACGGATTCCATCTGTGTACCAGCCCACATGGCGGCAGCAGCAACTGGTACCTGCATACAATGGGCTTCAACCTTAGGTATTGTAGCGTTTTCCTTAGCACCTGAGTTTTTAACATTCTGCTGGGTGGGATTGTGGTTTTGTGAAAATTTTATTAATTTTTAAATTCATGCTAGTGTCTGACTCTGCTTAAATGTGTTTTTGTTTGTTTTCTCTCCAGATTCCTGACCTGTTCCTGGAAGCAGTCTGACTTATCAAGTTTTGTCAATTGAATAAAATACTGGAAACTATACTCCCTGTCTCTGGCTGTTAAAGTGTTGACTGAGTGAAACTGTCATGAAACTTGATTGTCAAACTGTTCAGGGCAGGTGCATCCACACAGTACTTTGCTATGATCATATGTCATTAGTTGGAGATCAAACTGTGGATCCCCTGAACTCGCCACATTTTTTTTTTAATTTTATTTTTTAATTAAACCTTATTCAGCAGGACAATGCATTGCATTTAACCTGCTTTTGTTTTCAAAAAATCAGATCTTAAATTTTACAAATACAGTAAAAAGTAACTGATATAGGATAATCTCCCATGGGGGGTCCTCATGCCTTTTGTGAGACTCACAAGTGGCCAGTCGAGATGCATCTCTTGAGCTGTCGGTTTGTTTGGATCACAAAACAACTTATATCTGCGAGTGTAACCTCCAGTTGTATCTGCCTTATGTTGTCAGTTTAATCCCTACATGGCTTGATGCTGTATTGTTTGTTGCCAAGTGCTGCTTTGCTGTTTCTGCAAGGACATGCATTTGTATTTTTGTTTTTCAATCAACTCAATCGCTTTTTCTTTGATCCCACTTCTCAGGGGTTGTCGGACTTGGAACACCCGGTACTTTCGCCTTGACCTCGTTCTTTTTGCCTATATTACTTGAAGGTGCTACACCAATGAAAGTTTAATTGTAAAACACCTGCAGCAGAGGTTGTTTTCATGATGTAAAGCTGTTGGTAACCAGAGGAGAGCGGATCAAAATGAAAGCAGAGGTGCTTATCCCTCGTCAACAAGGCAACAAATTGTGAAATTTCCCATTTTGTGAACACACCATGGAGAGAGCATTGCAGTCAACTTGTAAAAAAAATTACAGGTACATGCATTTTATATACATACACATATAACTCAATAATATTTCTGTCAAGTTCCATTGTATTATATGTTTTGTTTTATCCTTTCTGATCTGGTTTAGGTTGGACTGAGAGGTGTAGTATCTCGAGATTAGTATGGTTAATGTTTTCCTGGGGACCCTCAGTAAATGTGTCTCAAGTCCTGATCAGAGAAGGGTCCCAAGTTCAAGGGTATATGGCATACAGGAAGAGGGGTTTCCTCCCCCTCTTTCTGTTGCAACATAGGGTTCCTTTGATGAGTGACACACGTATTATTTCGTATCCAACAACCAATCTGTATCAGCAACTGATCAGGGATGTTTCAGCAGTGTGATCTTCATTTGGCCCCGGCCTCAATATGAAAGTTTAATGTTAGTGCGGCCCTCTGATATGTTAGGCACTTCACAGTGCTGTGTGCGGAGCTGAACGAACCTATGAGGCTCCCGGGGGCGGGACATCGGCCGGGCTTGGTGCAAGCAGAGAAACATTTCTCAATGACTGAAAGCTGATGGAGTGTCTTCTTCCGTGCCTGGCTACCTGCCTCGTTCCCACTGGGCACACGCGGACATTCGTCCCAGCGCGCTGCGTTCACAGCACACACACAAAAAGGGTCTTTTTTACGTTGCTGAGCAGTGGGACATTATACGTATATAAATGTATATAAATATGTATATTTATACACACGCGTCAATGGCACTTAGAGAGTTAATATGAGATCTCTCTCCCTCTCTCTGACAAAATAAATCAAAGTGATGCGTACGGGGAGGGATAAAAGAAAAGTAAGGAATTTAATGCAGCCTAATGTTGTCTGCAGTCACATAGCAACACCTGTCCATCGTCGATAGCAGTCCCCGGTAACCCGGACCAATTATAGGGTCGCACCATCATTTGTGGGTCATTGTTTTTTATTTGCATCGCGCTATTTACATTGCTCACACAATGAACATTACATGTATTTCTATATGATGAAAGGTTAAAGAACGGTTAATACAGACGTTTGAATCTGAATACAGCAGATATAGAAGACTGAAGAAGCCATATGTAGTCGCTGACTAGAGAAATCTAATTATTAGCATTATTTTCATTATTAATATTATTGTTTTATTTATTTACTACTGATTGATTGATTGATTTTCTTATTAATTCTTAATTTGTTTATTTATTTTTTCATCTTATTTTGTGTTAAAAAGTAAAAATAAAGAGATTTGAGAAGACTGGAATTTTTTTAACAAAGCTTTTCTTGTGGAAAGCCTGATGCAGTCCAGCCTCACCCAGACTCTGCCTCCAGCGGCCCCCAGGTAAACTGAGTTTGAGACCCCTGCTTTAAACCTTCCTAAACAGGACAATGGTTATTTAGCCTGCTGTTCTCTTATTAGTATTGGCAGGTGCGTTAAATTTTACAAATACAGTAAAGAGTAACCAATATAGGATAATATTCCATGGGGAAAGTCCTCATGTGCTTTTTAAGAGAGATTCTTAATTATTTGAGCCTTCCTGTAGATGTGGCAAATGTGTAAATGATTTCTGTCCTTACACATTGTGATGTACGTGTTTGTTGGCAAACAGAGTGGAAAAGTGCCATCTGATCACAAGCGGTTACTCTTGCTTACCTCTGGTCAACAAGGCAACCCAACGTGAAATTTGTGAACACACCATAGAGACAGCATTGCTGTGCAGCTGTTTCACAGCAAGGCTTTTTCTCATGATGTGTCCTAATGCAGGGTGTGTGTGTGTGTGTGTGGCATTTAGGAACAATTCATATAATAAGGTCAACTTTTAAATACAGAAAGTAAATTATAACTTATTTATTCCGGGTTTTAATTTTCATTTGAATTTTAGTCATATTTTATGTACATACACATAATATATTTTTGTCAAGTTAAGTTGTATTATGTTTATTTTATTTTGTTTTTTTTGATAGTCTGTAGTGTGTGGGACGAAACCGGAGCACCCGGAGAAAACCCGATCATTTCAAAGGAGTTTCTAAAAGAGGTCTGTAAAACAGTGGTGAGCCTGACAACAGCTACTTTACAGCCATGAAAACAGAGCTGCAATTCCTCGTGACACTGTGCCAAAAAAAGCCCGAGTCTTTTCATATGCACTGACAAGACTGTTGGCAATTCTTGTTCGGGTCCGGGAAGCAGCTCGTTTTATTCCTCTTTGGATCCTGTAAAAGGCAAGTGTAGTATGCCTGATGGATATACAGTAAACTATATAGAGCCAGAGACTCAGAACTGAAAGCATTGCTTGTTCTGGCTCAAGGCCGTAGGCCCTGAGGATGATATCTTGAATATCTGCTCTGGTTTGAGGAAAAAGATATGAAGTTCTTGCTTGGACTGAGGAAAAACCAGCTCTAATTCGTGCTGTGGTGTTGGAAATAGTTGCACAAATTCTCCCTCTTTGTGATGGAAAAAACAGGAGAAATCCTTGCTCTGATTTTGGATGTAAGAGCAGCAATTCGTCCACTGGTCCTTGCAAAGGCAACTGCCATTCTTCCTCAGAGTGTGGAAAGAACAGCTTCAGTCCTTGTTGTTTTTGAACAAACAGCGTCAATTGTTCCTCTGGATGTTTAAAAACTAGATGCAAACCTTCCTCTGGTCCTGGATAAAGCAGCAGCAATTTTTGCTGTGGTTCTGGAAAAGTAATCTGCAATTTTTGCTCGTTTCCTGGAAAATACTTTGCTTGCAGGTGGACTGGTGGAAGAACCTGCTCTAATTTGTCCTCTGTGCTAGAAAAAACCACCGTTATTCTCACTCTTTTCCTGTAAATGAAGAAATAGAGAAGAAAGGAGACCGCAACAAATAGCCAGATAAAACAGAAAGCATTGCAATGACAAGAGATCCAAGATGAAAATGTTGCTTGAACCTTGGTGAGAACACATGCAGTTTTTTCTACAATCCAGGACCAAAAGTCCGCAATTTTTGCTCGGTCCACACGAAACAAAACTGTTGGCGTGAAATGAACATTTTGTTGCTGTTCTTTGAACTTCCTTATACACTCTAAAATTTCTGCATAGGTCACAGAAAAAACAGCTGCCATTTGGGTATTTTTATCCAACCATCCCTCAGCGAGCTGTTGTGGCAGGAGGTCGTCTTCCTCATCCAGCGGACAAGAGAAAAAGGGGTTCAGAGTTACAGACATGTAGAGAGCCAGAGGAGGAAGCTTCTTGCTGCCAGAATGACTCGTGTTGGTCACAGAGCCAGTGCACAGAGAAGTCCTGTGCTGCACTTGTTGCTTTTCCTTGGTTTCGTCGAACAGACAGTTCAAGCCTGTACCAATATTTTGATGCTTCATCCTGAGATCACTGAAGCTTCTGTCCTTGAGGTCTGTCTGGGCTGGCTGTGGTACCTTTAGAGGTGGTTCATGGGCCATGGGTTCTGTTGGGTTAGCCTCGGGTGCACTGGGGTGATTATGCCCCAGTGTAGATCTGATGAGGCGACCTGTAGCTGAGGCAACCCAAGGGGCCACGACTAGGCCTACAAAAAAGAAGGGCATGTTGGCGGATAGTTGGAGTTGAATGGAGAAGATAGTATTTTATACACTGTATGCAAGTATTGATTCAAGTTTTACGAGACAGTGTGCAAAGGCGGGAGATGAGGTGATCGATTCCTCTGTGTTGATCGAAGTGTACTCGGTAACTCGAACTAACGTCCATGTGGCTTCGACTGCCTTATATAACGTAACACCTCATAGGACGGGGGGACATCAAAGCCATGACATGAACATCAAAGGCACAGCATTATAGAATGGACATAATGGTAACCGTGATGTCATGAGAGATTCAAGCATTGTTTAAAAATGGCGTGAAATTTTCCTTGACAAAATATTTAACAGTACATCAGTTTGGAAAATATCTGGGCCTATGTGGCGTTGTTAAAAATCCACCACTCATGTTATTATATTGACCGTCGTATGAAGCTTTTAACTGTATATGCTGCACTGTGAGGGCACCTCGTAAAATCAAATGGTCACGAGGGTTGTTTCAAGTGGGAAAGTTTGCATTTTTTTTATTTCCCTTTACTGAAGTACACAGTCTGTCATTGTATTCTAGTCCATTCACTACAGCATTTCTACACAAACAGATTTTCAGCATTCTATGAAACTGGTCAATTCCAATGGCATCTGTGTACCAGCAGTAACTGGTACCTGCATACAACGTACCTTAGATATTTTAACTTTTGCCTTAGACAACGACATTTCTGATGTTATGCTGGGGTAAAGGATTGTGGTATATTTTTAAATGGCACACTAGTGTCTTTGAATCTTCTTTTAAGTGAAGATAAATGCTTTGCAGATTTGTTAAATGGTGTTCCCCTTTTCACATTCCTGACCCGTTCCTGTTATAGCCAAACTTTAAAAAGCAGTTAGATGTAACATGACCTGAAAGGTTTACTGACTTGACTGATCTCCTTCCTTTCATACACCTTGATTTCTGAGAACAAACTTTGTTCAGTGTGTCACCTAAAACGTCCATCTCAAGAGACTCCTGGCAGTTCGATTCCCACCCTGCTGCATAAAATAACAACTGAATTGGAACTAAAACCAACTGGTGATGGGCAGTTTACCAAGTAGGTGGTTGCTTTCAGGAAAATTACAGAGGATGGGCATCAAGAGTCAAGACTCAAGAGTCTGCCGAATCTCTGCCACGATCTGACAGCGGAAAAGCAGCTGATTGCTCACTGTTCAGCAAGCAGCTGCTCGTTATCACAGTCAGGACGCGTCTTCGTCTCCGTTCTACATCGCTGCTGTGGGTTAGTTTAGGTTGGAGTTGGGTACCGACGTTACTGGGCTGCAGTCTTGACACCCGGTGACTTATGAAGTGAGGAGCTGTTCAGCAAACGGAGCCCAAACAGTCGAGTGACGCAACTCAGGGCCGCAAGACCCTGGAAGAAACGTGTGCTGGAATCGTGACAAATGTGACACCAACTCGCCTCAACTGTTTTCACAGTTTAGTTCTGTAGCTGAAAGTGTGTCAGTAAGCCCAGAGCTCCTCTTTTAAAGAACATAACTGAAACTGAGCATTTTTTAGCCCACTTGCAGATCACGATGCTGTCACATTTTGTTCTCTTTTCCGTTTCCTCTCCTGACTTTCTTGAATTCATATATTGCATGAGCTACACCAGAATGGATTTTGTGGTGGCATCATAAGCTCTCTGCTCAGCAGCTTATTATCACGCTGAAGACTCTGACTCTGAAGTTATCCTCCTGCAGCAGATGTTTCAAAAGCACACGCTGGCTTCCTTGTCTGATGTGAGTGTGGGTGATGAAAAAGAAATGACTCGGGAAACGCAGAGTTATAATCTCATGATGAGGTGAAACACCTTCTGAACATGACTGAGTCTCCATCTCCTCATCTTCCAGCTTTCCTCCCACTTCTTCTCTTTCTCTCCTTCTCTTCCTCTCCCCCTTTCCCCTTTTCTCTGATAGCTGTTATTAGTGCTGCCTTCTCCTGTTCGAGGGAGATAATAACACAGAGCTCTGCTTTTTGGCCATCGACTACCACCACGTGTGTGTTGTTGCTCCCTGTCATTAAGCTGCGAGTCTGTGTGGTTAACAGCACACAGCTTTGACTGATCCCAGATCTGCCTCCAGCAAAGCGGTCAGCCCTGCTGGCTCGAGGCCAGCCTCCAAACCATCCGTTTAGGGCCAAAAGTGTGCAGGTTTCCCCTCTCAGCTGCCGTAGTGGACACACGAGCAGCACTTTGAGAGCATCTTGGTTTTTTGATTTGATGTGAGATTGTTTGAAGTTGTTGTTTCTGCACCTTTCATATCTGCATCAGAAGAGATGGAGTTGTGTTGCTGTTGTGGTTTTCTTGGAATGTTTTCCAGCTATTATGTTGAACCTTCATTTCAATTGTCGTTTTTCTGACATGCTGTGCTTGAGGTCTGGCTAGGTTTAGGGTCTATAAAGGGATCGGGTTTTGCTTTCTGAATACCTCGATTTGTTGCCGCAAACACGGCTGGAAAATCTGCTTTTACTGCCACAAAGATGATGACAAAATGTCCCTGACACACAAAGACAGACAACCACACACTCACACAAAGTACAGCCAGTTAACCTGATGTGCACGTCTTTGGGATTGTGGGAGGAAGCCGGAGAACCCGGAGAAAACCCGCGAAGGCACAGGGAGAACATGTAGACCCCACACAGAAGGGCCCAGACCGGGATTCGAACCTCTTGCCATGAGGCCACCACTGCACCACCACTTTTACTTTGACTGATTTCCTGTGGAGACAACGGGTCCAGGACTCAAACAGGAAGCTGAGAGGACGTCCTTGTGCTGATGAGTGCCTCACACAGTGAGATCAGTAATCTGCCCGTTTGGACAAAGTGCAGCATCGGAAACCAGCATTGTTTCCTGTTTGCACTGATGCTCACGTCTTCACACACACGCACACGCACACACACACACACACACACACACACACACACACACACGTCTGTTTCTGAATGAAGCCAGTGATTCTCTGTTCTGTCACAACTTTGAGGCTTCTTTTGAATGTGGACGGTGACCTTGACTACAAAGGTACAGTTTAAGTTTTACTTGTACATGAGTGTTTGCACTGTTTGGCAGTTCATACGTCTACTCTACTTCTACTCATCACATTTGCCAGTTACTTTTCACAATAAAGGTTTGCATAAATACCCATCGAATGAGAATATGAAATAGGATTTATTGTTGAAGACTTGAGGAGCCTCTTTGGTTTGTGACCTCCATGAGTCCATGAGTTCTTCCTCTGAAGCAACATTTCTCCAAAAATTAGAGAGAATTCAAAAAATCAGTCAACGTTTTGTTTTTCTTCATCAGTCATCTGACGACCCCTCAAATTTTCTCTCCTGACCCTTTGGAGGGGCCCGACCCACAGGTTTGGAGCCGCTGGATTAAAACTGTATGTAAACATCAACTACAACAGCTGAATAGTGTTAATGTGCCAGTACTGATGATATCACGTACAATGAAGGCTCTGTTTCATGTCCAGAATTCAACTTCTTCTTCTCCTTCTTCTGGTGGTCACTAGGTGGCGACACAGCTTTAAATATCTACCCTTTAATGTCCGGCTGTGGCTTCACCAACACCTTCATGCAGAAACGTAAAAGAAGTGTTAAAAATCATTTAAATCATTTAATTTCCTCTTTTCACCCTGTGAACGTATAAAAATACGAAATGGCCGGAAACAGTCCCGACTTTATCAGTCTTTAAACAACTATTTAATTTGAGTTGTAAGTTTGGTTCTGACTGTGACGAATTTGTCCTTAATTGATGACGTTTGATTGATTTGAACATATTTGTGCTGGTATTTTCTCTTCGCAGTCAGTTGGCCGATAGGTGTCTCCTTTGTCATTCCTTTCTTGTATTTTGTCGCTTGTTCTTATTTGTTCTATCTGACATTTTGGACTTGTGGCTAACATGGACTGATCTTCTTGTCCTGTCCATAACTTTGATTCTCTTGTACTCCTCCCGCCCCTCCTCCTCCTCCTCCTCCTCCTTCTCAGAGGAAGGCGGGGTCAGGCGCAGGCGCGTCCCCGGGGCTTCAGGCGCGCTCCCGGGCGGCGTCTCGTCCGGTGGATCCGTGGAGTCAGCTCGCCGTGAGAAGTTGGGTCGGTGCGGCGGCGTCGTGCTGTTCCCTGCTGTCAGCTTCTCCGACATGCCGACATGGGCTGGGAGCTAACCGCCGGCTCTGCTGCTGCGTCTGTCCGCCTTCTGCTCTCCTCCGGCCGGGGAAAACCTGCAGCGCGAGTCTGAGCGAGTGAGTCCGCACCGAGCCGCCGTCCTCCGCCTCTTCGCTTGTTTCGTGCCGCTTCACGGATGGAGCTCAGGAGCTCCGAGTGACGGTGGTGGTGATTTCCGTTGACGCCGCTCGAGATGGAGACGGTGATGGAGAGGGAGTGCAGCGCGCTGGGGGGGCTCTTCCAGACCGTCATCGGAGACATGAAGGTAACACGATTATTTCACCTGATCTGTGATTCAGACGCCCGGAAAAGTCCTGTTGCGGACATTTTAGCGCGTTTTTCAGGAGTCACCGTTAATGAGCTAAGTACGAAGGAGGGAGGAAGGCTGGAGGAAAAGGGTGTGTTCAGGCCGCCTGTGGCTCCTCCACAGCAGATGGAAACAGGAAGGTGAGGCTTCACGGGTCTGCAGGCAGATGAAACCATGACTGGACGAGCTCTGACCACAGCCTGCTGTAGAACACTTCCTCTGAGGAGAACACCTGAGCTGTTCAGACCCTCACAACAGGGAGAGAAGGCAGCATTTGTCAGTGTGTGACTGTAAGCACAATACAATCAGCCTCCTCTGACTTCACGGTTCAGTGATTAATTGATAAGGTGATTGGCAGGTTAAATGATAAAGGAAGTAGTCTTTGGATGTTTGACTGTTCACGTTCAGGATCATCAGTCTGAAAGCTGTGTTACGTTCAGAGGGTCAGCCTGCAGAGTCCTCACAGGGCACAGTAAATGTGTGTGTGTTGCTGGGACACACACACACCCACACCCACCTGTTTCCATGGTGACGTCATCACAGACAGGTGGTTTCTGACAGGTGTAGTGTGGTTGGTTCTCCTCTTCCTCCTCCTGTCGGCAGCATGTCCTCCTCTTCCTCACCTTCCCACTCCTGCTCGTCGCTCTTCTCTTTCCCCGCCCACTCGCTTCTTCATCATCCTCCTCTTCTTCCTCTCCCGTCTCTTCCATCTTTTCTGTGCTTCTGAAACGTGTGATAAACTCACATTCTCATGAGGCAACCAGGAGCAGTCAGATGTTTGCACTTTCTGAATGTGCGTGCAGATTAGATGTCTGACTGACAGTTCGTTTCATTATCACATAACTGCAGCTCTCAGACAAATGAAGTGGAAGATGAAGTCTGAGGTACAGAACCCCCTGAAGGACAAAACCAGCTCCAGGTTTGGTGATTTCCTCAAGCTGCTGCTTGCTGTAGTTTTTAGCCAACAGGCTGGAGGACACTGCATTTGTTGGGGACTATTTTCAGCTGCGGATGAAGCCACATTTGGTGCTCTAGTGAATATTTGTGGTGTGTCAGTCAAAGTAAACTGCGACGTGTGTGTGTGTGTGTGTGTGTTGGTGGTAATGAAGGAGCAACAGTGCAGCACTCTGATGTGTTTTTAAACAACAGTGAAGCTCTGTGGCCCACAGGAAGAAGTCCCATCAGACTGCTAACGTTAGCATTAGCGTTAACATGAGCTTCACTGCTGCCCAAAGCAACAATCAACTGTGAGAATATCAATTCCGGCTGTCACTAATCATGACGTTGGCCTTTTCGCTGCTTGGGAGCAAAAGAAATAACGTGAATGACAGAGAACAAATGAAATGATTGTTCATTTTCTCTCAGCTGTTGAGTGCTGATGCAGACCCTTCGGGGCCCACAGGATTGTTTGAGAGGCTTTTAGCATCACCTTTTGAGCTGAACGCAGGTGTTATTTCAGGAGCCCTAAATAAAGTGAGCCGAGAGCTGTGGGACCAGACGGAGGAGCTTCACAGGAGCTTCGGTCACGTTTCCGTCCTGCAGGAGGAAAAGGCTGCTTGGGACCAAACCAGGGCCGTAAACACGCAGATATCTCAGAATCGTGTTGTTTACTACGATTAAGAGGAGTTTCATCTTGTTTTGTGTACACTCTACTGCTAAAGCCCAAGTGATTTGTTGCTGATTAGTGGAACGAACGGCAGGGAGATTTTCTCTGGGAGTGAATTTACTGCGTTGGACTGTTGGTTGTTGGGTGTCAATGTGAGCTCTTGGAAGTTATGAAAGTGTTCCTCTATTTCCACAAAGAGCGACTGACGGTGGTTAATCAATACGGTTACCTGCATTAATCAGCCATGAAAAAGCTTATTTAAGCTGTTCAACATGCTGACTTTTTAATTGGAAAATTCCTCAGAACGAGCGTGTGCTAACCTGTGAAAATGATCTCCGATTTGAGTGAACACGTAGGGACTGACTGAGTGCTAAGTCAGCGCGCCCTCAAGTGTTCCACGAAGAAGCATTTTGATGTTCCACATCAGCTTTCCGCTCACATTCTCACTCCAAAATTAGAACATACGTGTGTTTTTTGTTAAATAAGCGACTGATTCCAGCAGAGTTTGCTTCCAGAGAAGGAGTACAAACTGTGTGTCTGCTCGGATGCCATGTTGTTGTGGGTTTGAGTTCAGTGTGCGTTTCCCACACCTGTCGGCCAGGTGTTCCTGCGCTGCGTGAACGTCATCAGCCCCTCATCGCTGTGCTGGTTAAAGTGAGCCGACACGTCACGGCCGATCCGTTTAAGTGGAACCGATCGGCTGTTGTTCCCTGCAGGAGAAGCTGGCTCGTCTGCGAGCTGTCTGACTGCAGGTTTGCTGTTGCGGCTGAAACGAACCCGTGTTAGCGTCTTCACTGTGAGGCGAGCAGAAACGGAAACTCTTCTGACATCATCAGTAACTGTTTCCTTATTGCAACAAAACACCCAGGTGTGTGTGTGTGTGTGTGTGTGTGTGTGTGTGTGTGTGTGTGTGTGTGTGTGTGTGTGTGTGTGTGTGAGAGAGAGAAGCTGTCGAGTGTATTAGCTGAATGCTAATCACGTTTGTCTTGGCCTGAGCTGTCATCTTAATCACCTGTGAGCTAAAATAATCCTGGTCCGTGTGTTTGGCGGCGGCGGCTGCTGTGTGTCAGTGTGCACATCGTCATGGAAACCTCACGGACGTGTCGGAGCTGCTGCGCTGGCTGCGGTGCCTCGGCCAAACGGGTCACTTTGTAGGACTGTTTGTAGGCCTGGACTCTCTCGCTGACCCGAGTCGTTTTGTGCTTCAGGTGCAGTTTTTCTGGTTTTAAGACATCAGATCTGTTGGGTGCTTTGATAGACTTCGTCGGCCACACATCAGTGCTCTCATACAGTTTGTGAAGTGGTCCAAAACCTCATAACACAACGAGGTAAAAAGTTTAAGATTATTTAATGCTGGGAGTGACATGAGAAAATTGATGTCACTCTTCCAGGCTGTATGCTTAAATAGCCAGTTAGCTTAGCTTAGCATAAAGACTGGAAGCAGAGGGAAACAGCTAGCGTGGCTCTAAATCCACCTACCAGCCTCTCTGAAGCTCACCAGTTAATATCTTAAAGCTCATTTGTTCTTCTATGAAGACAAAATTGTAAAAACAACACGTTTTGATGTGCTGTGAGCAAGATGGAAACCAGCTGATTGTCTGCCACATAAAATCCCAGCTCGACGTTTTTACGCTCACTAACTTCTTTTAAACAAACGAGGCTGCTGCTCGTGTAGGAGTCTGAGTCCACCTGGAGAAGATGCTCTTCCCAGACTGAAGCAAATATTCAGTCCTTTGCTCAGGCCTTTTCTGTGGCTTTACCACCTCAGGTGAAGCACGAGCCCAGCTGACGTGTGAGCGAATCAGATTTAAGTTATTATCTCACACGATCAGTGATAAAGAGGAAGCAAACAGGGATTTCTTGGTTTAAAGCCTGTGCAGTCGCTCACTGAGCCGAACAAACAGAGAGGAGAATTCCTGAAGGACCAGCAGGCTGCTGCAGCTGCTGCTGCCGCCGCCGCCTCCGGTTGTTGCCACGGTGACAGTTTATGTCCTCGGTGACTGATTGATGGAGGGAGAGGCAGAGAGAATGTAAGATATGGGTGTAACAGAGAGGACATGATGAACGAGTGATGAGGAGCAGGAAGATCAGGTGAGTGTGTGCGTGAAAGAAAAAGAGAGAAAAATGTGTGAGTTGAATGAAAGAGAGAAACAAAAATGTGTGACACAGAAAAGTGTGTGTGTGTGTGTGTGTGTGTGTGTGGGGATGCAGGCACGTGTGAACCCCGCCCCCCCAATTGTTCTCTGTCTGAAGCCCCTCTGCTGCGACAGCGTTACCATAGCGACGGTAGCCAGGCGATGACGCTGGGCATCACTCTCACACGCAGAACGGGGCTGAGCACATGCACACACACACACACACGGGAACGATGATGATGCTGGCAAAAGACGACGCCCACAAAGTGCAATGCAGGAGTGAAGACTGGTGTGTCATGTGACCTATTGACGCTCTGTCATTGGTTGCCCACTGTACTGTAAGAAACAGGACAAAATCCAGTCTTCACTCTGTCATAAATACATTAAAGCTTCAGAGAGGCTTCAGCAGTCTGACTCGGACAAATTCAGCTTGTGTCTTTGTCCCAGCGGTTGCATGTTGGCGTGGGTGTGTCTGTCCCTTCACACAGACACCTGTCCTACATGATGTCTCGCGTGTCATCTCAGAGACCTGAGACGAGACTTAAAACATCTCATGCAAACTGTTTCTCGTGCATCTTACCCTGAACCTTAAAGTCAGCTCCAGGACAAGAGGACACAGAGCTGCAGGGACGTCACGGAGTGCTGCTGCTGCAACGCTTACTTCATCAAGAAGCCATCTTTATTAGCAAAGAGCCGCAGCAGCTAGTCGGCCAGCAGAAAAGCAGTTGGTACTCGGTCAGGATTTGCTGTTGAGATGTTGATTCACGTTGTGTTGTAGTGTGAAGTAATCCTGTCCTTTCTTTTATTTTCAATTTATAGAATCGGTACAAAAGTGGCCATTTGATTGTTTCATGATGTCATCACTGCACGCAGCCATAAGTCGACTTGTGTGTTTGTGCTTTATTTAAGCCGGTGACACGGTTGTGAGTTTTCACTACAGAATCCAGGCAGCAAAGATGCCTCAGATGTCTCGCTGCAGTGGAAAAGCCCCACCCGCCCTGAATGCATCAGGGGACTCCTGCTGACATTAGAGGCGTACCCAGAGGGCCTCCTGTCTGTGAACGTGCAGCAGTACTGCAGTGCAGACCGTCGCCTGCTCGGTCGGTCTGTGTCCCGCATTAAGGCCACTCGTTGGAACCAGACTGGATTTGCATGCCTGGGGGTGCGTGCTGTGCGGGGCGGGGCGGCAGGGGGAGTATGGATCGCTGGTATCGATCTGTCTCCGTGTTGTCTGTGGCTCGCTGCAGCAGCTGATGCTCAGTGTGTCTGAACCCGGAAATTATAGCAGCACGACTGTGTAAACGGAATTACTTCATGTTGCTCATGTTGTCATGGGAAAATAAATGTCATCTTTCTGACATTTTGTTCTCTTCTTCTCCTCAGGGCAGTTACCCTGTGTGGGACGACTTCATCAGCAAGGCCAGCAAACTGCAGTCACAGCTCAGGTAACACACACACACACACACACCAGCTGCTGAGCAGGCAACATGTACGGTGGCTGAGAGAAGTCAAAGCACACGCAGGATACACAAAAAACTACAAGCAAACAAAGAAAACATCATCACAACATGTGCTGCACACACACAGCCAATCAGACGGCAGCAGAAAGTGATGAACTGGGGAGGCTCGTTGTCGCACTGGTTTGAAACAGGAAAACGGAAAGTTTCCTGTTTGTTTTAATAATACGATGGTGTGATGGTTAACGGCGAGGGGGCGGAGCTTAGCGAAGGTAAACCTGCAGCTGATGATCCTCTCCGGAGTGCATTAATACCGACACATTTTTGTTTCTCTCACTGAATGTATGCACAGCTAGTTCATGTACGCATGCACACACACACACACACACACACACACACACACACACACACACACACACACACACACATTCAGAGTCTGTCCTGAGCTCATGAAAATCCAATCAGTCTGTACCATTAAGAGTTTAAATGTCAGGCTTACCTCTCCTGTCACATTGTCCCTGACACACACACACACACACACACACACACACACACACACACACACACACACACACACACACCACTGAAGGTCACGTACACACACAAAGATGTAGAGAAACATGCACACAGTGCAAACATACACTTCAACATTCATTTATCATGGACAATACACACACCCTCACACATGCACTCCTGCCAGCCATTAACCTGCCTCCTTCACACACACACACACACACACACACACACAACTAAATTAACCTTTGGTGGCTGGCAGAGATTAATGATGCCACCGTGAAGTCGTTACCGGTGGGACGATCAGCAGCAGCCTCCAGAGGTCATCTGAGGTCAAAGCTGATTACCAACACTGACTGCATCCTTCCTCCTCTTCCTCACCATGTGGCATTTAAGGCAGTGCGATTAAAGGACCATACCGCTGCTTTTGCACGTTTTAACCTGTTCTCTGCAGTTTCGCTGCTTTTCAGTTCAGCGTCAGTTCAGTATGAGGTGCACCTTCATACTGAGCAGGTGCACCTCAGAAACGAAGTTCATGTGAGATGTGAGATATTAGATGAAGATGTGACGGTGGAACAGAATGAAATTCCGTTTAAATTCCAAACCTTCCCCTGTTGTGTCTCACAGGATGACGGTCGTCGCAGTTGCAGCCTTCCTGGATGCCTTTCAGAAGGTGGCCGACCTGGCGACCAACAGTCGAGGTACGTGTCGACGTGTGTGTCTGCGTCGGTGTGGATCTCATGTTACAGCTGAGCAGAACGATGAAACACGTTTGAACAGGACGGCGGTTCAGATTTGATCAGCACTGCTTCGTGTTGCTGTTCGAGTTTTTTCAGCCTCAGTTGTCACAGTACAGGAAACAGTACGGCGCGCGCTTCCTGTTCACAAGCAAAAATACGCCAGATGACACGTTCCTCGTCATCTGGCTGCTGGCAACATGGAGAGGAGTTCGTTACCGCCCACGTTGTAATTTAATTCAGCTGCTGTTTGTGCTGCAGTGCTTTACACCAGACGTCACGCTGATAGACGACCACTTTGGTGATGGCCACGCCCACAGGAAATGATGAAAACATTTTTCTCAGGTCTGCCTGAGGAGCCTGCCTGAGACGTTTAGTGTGAACGCTGGTGATCTCTGAGTTGTTCTGTTCACATGTTTTCCATTGATTTGTGCTTTTCCAGTATTGATAAATGATCAGAAGTGGCTGCCTTCCTGATCGCCACATTGGAACATCAATAGAGCTCACTTCCTGGATTGATTGGGTGAAGCAGTTTAATACGAGCTACGAGCAGAGATGGCGGGATGGGACTGCAGCGTTTCCACATGGTGTTTGTAGAAAACAGTCAGTCAGTGTCCTGCCTCAGTCAAAAACAAGTTTGCTGTTGCAAAAGGCAGTCGTTTTGTGTGAGAACACACGCAGGGTCTCAGAGACAGGATGTGGACCTAACAGCATCACGGAGTGCTGCCTCCTCTCATCTCTGACCCACGAAAACAAGCAACATTCGTTACTAAGTGCGTCAGAGTTTTTCAGTCAGAGTCGATTTGATTTCATATACAGCAGAACCACTTCAGATTTCCTTTATCTTTGCAATCCGACTGAAGATTTGTGCTGCCCAGTCTAGACTTCCTTCCTTATTCTCGTCAGGTGGATTCGGATGCGGTCTGTCATGCTGTTCTACCTGCACACAGTGAGGCCCCTCTGACAGATGTGTTGAGTTACTGAATCTGAGTCCGGTATACCAGAGTGCTCAGTTCCATGAACGTCACATTTCTGGAGGGGTGGAGAGACGTGGAAGGCGGAGGGTGAAGGGTGAGAAGCACACACAGGTGGGGTTGGAAATGAGCCAAACCAGATCAAATGTTGGATTAAAGGAGCAGGAAAACACCAAAGGGAGGACGATGAGGAGCCGAGGAATGGATGGCAAATGGAAGGGGAGGATGAAGGAGGATAGAAGGCAGATGGCGACGGCAGGGATGATGCAAAAGATGGATGGAGGGGGGAAGGGGAGGAGGCTGTTGGCTGTCAGGTCCAGCCGGCTGCTGCTGGTGCTCATGGCAACAAGATGGAAATCACTGCAGGATTCAGTCCGAGCAAAAGGACCCTCATCTCATCTCATCTCATCTCATCTCATTTTATTTTATCTCATCTCATCTTATTTCATCTCATTTTATTTTATCTCATCTCATCTTATTTTATCTTATCTCATTTTATCTCAGTTTTCACCCATTTCGTTTTTTGTATTATTTGTTCCCATAATCATGAGGTTTTCTCATAAATGTGTCATAATTTAGTGTGTGTGTGTGTGTGTGTCGGGGGGGTGTCCACGGTTGCCATACCAACCTGCTGCTGGCGAGAATTTCGTCCCTAAAGGGCCGGTAAGCACTTTGACCTTGGCAGGGGCCACGTAAGAATGTCAGCACCTGATAACTGGGTCTGGAGGAGGAGGAGGAGGAGGAGGAGGAGATGATAAGAGATACAAAGTGAAAGGAAAGGGAAGACAGGACGTTTAGAGAGAGGAGAAATATTTTGTTAGCAGAGGAGGAGATGAGAGGATGCAGACAGGAGGAAATACATGAAAGACGTGATGAAAGGATGGGAGTGAATGACAGGAAGTGAGATGTAAAAGAGGAGGAAGAAGGAAGACGAGACGAGGTCACACAGGAAGAGGAGGGAAGAAGTTGCCCTTCTTCTCTTTGTCGTAAGGTTTTTTCCATTTGAAAGCACCATGGACAGTTCAGGCCCACCTGTCTGCAGGTTTGTTTCTGTCATTTCACCTTGAAAACTTTCATCAAACAACATCTGGAAAGCTTGTGAAGAATCCTTGAAACTTTTTACGCCTCGATCCCTGGTTAGCGGCAGTAAACTGAAGTGGATCTTTGATATTCCCGGGTGGTCGCGTGCTGTCAGAGCGTCTGCATCCCATCGGCTGTAAAAATGGCCGCAGCTGCCGAGCCACAAACAGATGTTGTTTTCAGGGTAAAGCCGAGCCAACGTGTTGTGCTGGTTGAACTGTGTGAGTGAGGACTGAAACCTGAGCTGACCTCCAGTGAAGACAAACTCAGGAGCTCGTCGAGAGCTTCGCTCCGTCGTAAACCGGCCACGATTTGGTTTCGGCAGTGACGCGGGTTTAACCCGCCCGACTTCATTAGTGAACGCATGTTTTTCACACACGCTGAAGTGAATCCCTGAGGAAGCTGCTGCAGTCAGCATCTGCAGTGTGTGTGTGTGTGTGTGTGTGTGCTCACAGATGGCTTCTCTTGGCAGCTCGTCCTTTAATGACATCATCTCAGTCGCAGGTGAGTGATGTCATATCTGCAGTGTCCACACGCCGGCGGTTTGACGATTCACATGGAGGTCGGCGAGGCTCCGTGTTCAGACTAAACGACACGTCCGGCTGAAGTGTCCACGGCTTTTCTTTGCTTTTCAAAATAAACTCCAGAGCTTCTGTCCCTCCACGAAGGCACCAGCTGAGGCTCTGAGGGGTTGTGACAAACCTCTCCAGTCCAACACGTGGAGGTCTGGAGGCTTGAAGGTACCGACTGAACGTCTGTCCCGTCGTCTGTGTGAAGCTGATGATTCTTTCCCAGCACTCACTTTACTTTTTGCTTTACTTTGTTTAAATTTTTATAAGCGGACCTTGATGGTAAATCAGATCAAACCTGCTCGGATCAATAATTAATGGATTCAGGAATGTGACATTTAGAGTCATGCTTTAATTTGAAGTGAACTCTGACCTGCTTCATGTTTGATGTGCTGAGTTGTGGTTATGCAGAGCACCAGCGTCAGATGATTAAGTTCTGATTACAGCTCTGAAAACAATATCTAATTGTTATTGGACATGAAGTGACGGACTGTGGAGCTCTGGTGTCTTTCCACTTTTGTCTGTAAAACTGCCACATGTCTTCAGTGAGGATGCTTGGCTTGGCTGTGTGGCACAGACTCGCTGGAGGAGGATTTAGTTTCGTCTGGTGCGGAGGTTGTCTCAGCCTCCCCAAAGCCCCTCAGTAGAGCCTGAGTTTGGTTTGTCCTTTCTGGGCTTCTGTAGAAACATGGTGGACTCTGTGTGCTGGTCCACACCTGCCCAGAGTGTCCTCTGGGGTGATTTGGGGTGTGTCTTCGGTGCTTTGGCACCCTGGAACGAGGTCTCAGGATGTTTTCAGCAGACTGATCACAGGTCAGTGTTGTGAAGGAGGCCGCAGGTGTTTTTACCTTCATGTGAGAGCTGAACTGAAGCAGCAGCGTGTGGTCTGAAAGGGGCCTCATTATGGTGTGGCATCGCCACGGCAACAGCAACAGCTGCCCAGTTTGACGTCACACTCGCTGGAGTGAATGCAGACGTCCGTCTCTGTATGTCCAGTTAATGCAGACGGATGGGGCCGCTCTGCAGTGGATAACGAGATGATCCGTCTGATTGGCTCGTGCTCGGCTCGGGCAGCCACTTTTCTCTGCCGTCGGGTGAAAACCGTGAATCATTTTGCGCGTTAGGTTTCTGTCCATCTGAGCTGCGAGCAGAATCCTCCAGTCTCCTCAGTGGTGCAGGTCTCAGAGGACAGATGAGCTCTTTGTCCCGGCTTTCAGCAGATGCTTCACATGCTGCACAAACTGCAAACATGGATCAATTTCTCCTTCTTTTAATTGATTTTTTGCAAAATTAAACAAAGTGAGAACATGAAATATGGAAAAATGAAGTATTTTCATGTGTAAAGCACAAAAGAGAAAATAATCCTCCTTCATGAGCGCCTCTTACTGTGTCACATCTCTTATTCCTCCTAACCGTGTGGCTCTGTGTTGGTAATTTCATCTTGGAATATACCTGCTGTGTGTGTGTGTGTGTGTGTGTGTGTGTGAGGCAGCCAGAGGGTGTGTTTGAATTATTAACCAGGGCCACCCAGCAGGTGAGGCTGTGTGTGTTCTTTTCATCTCCTGCACAAACTACTCCTAATTAGTCACGAGTCCCCACCCGTCTGAGGGAGGATGAGGAGGAGTAACAAAGCGCTCCCTCAGCAGGCCTGGACTGTGGCCTGGCTCGGGTCTCCGTGGAGACAGACGAGGAGGAGGGACGGATTCCTCCTCAGCCGCTGGCTCCAGGACAAACCAAAGAGATGGAGAGAAAGAGAAGGCAGAGAAAAGAGAAACCGGGACTGAAAAGCCTCTGGGTGTCGGTCGGAGGCTCCCAGCAGGAAGTCGGAGCCGTTTGTAAAGGTTCAACAGCTGTTTAATAATTCACCTGTACGGCGTCATGCTGCCAAGGTGAACTCTGTGTACCTGCCGCAGCCGCTGTCGGAGCAGGCCGCTTAAAGACGTGACGGATAGAGGAAGCCTCCACGCCAACACCGCGTGCTCGCTTTGCAGGTTCGTGTGGTGGACTCATGTAGGCTGCTGGATGTGTGAGCAGATGAGCTTCATCAGACTCCTCCGCCTGCAGTCTGAATCCCCGTCTCTGCTACAACCGTTAGCATCCATAACACACAGGAGACTGACAGCAATAATGAACAAACATGTAAAACTCTTTCTTTAGTACTCAGCTGAAGTATCTATTCATGTATTTTTCAGACATGAACGGAGAGGAGGTACTGTGTGTACTGCGTTTACTGTGTGTATGTGGAGATCAAAGTGTGTCTGGTTTAACAGATGACATCCAATCACAAATTAGAGAGAGCTGCCTGAACAGGCTTCTGGTAGTTAACACACACACACACACACACACACACACACAGCCGTGGCCTAGAGGTGAAGCGGCTTGTGATTGGAGGGTCACCGGTTCAATTCCCCCACACGAGCAGGAAAGATTTGGGTGTGGTGGAGTGATTAATGTGAAAAATGCTCCCCCCCTCCATTAGCCGGCTGATGTGCCCTTGAGCAAGGCACTTAACCCCCCAATATGCTCCCTGCTGCCCACTGCTCCTGTGTGTGTTTCACTGCATGTAATTTGCCGGGTGTTGCACGTGTGTGTTCGACTAAGGATGGGTCAAATGCAGAAGACGAATTCAGTGTGTGTATGTAAAAATGTATTTAGTGTCAATAAAGCTGATTCTTCTTCTTCTTCACACACACACACACACTTACACTCCACTCGAGTTACTGGTGTGTTTTTGTTCCTCAGCTGACCGTGTTGAAGCCACATGTTGTTCACATGATGTCACTGTGATGTCACCATGATGTCACCGTGGTTACAGCATCAGAGCGGCCTCCAGAGCGTGCTGATCTATTCTCATAACTTACTGTTACTGTTATTATTGTTTTGACTGCAGGGGCCCCAACACGGCGTCATGTCAAAGAGTCTAAGTATGTGAAAACACAGTAATTAAACATGTCAGAAACTCGTCTGCTCCATGAAGCCCTTCAGGCTGCGGGGCCACCACTCAGGAATATACCTGCTGTGTGTGTGTGTGTGTGTGTGTGTGTGTGTGTGTGTGTCTCTTCTCTCTGCTGTTTACTGTCAACATGCTGTCCTGCTTTCACTGCTGCTGCTCACAGTTACACTCGAGACGTTTAAACAGTCGCACTTCCTTCAAGCTTTGCACGAGTTGCTGACTTCATGACTTGGTGGAGCTGTGACTCTGGATGGAAAC
The DNA here is from genome assembly GCF_020382885.2 of Scatophagus argus. Classification (NCBI taxonomy): domain Eukaryota; kingdom Metazoa; phylum Chordata; class Actinopteri; family Scatophagidae; genus Scatophagus; species Scatophagus argus. Next base: position 1,498,287 of record NC_058509.1, read on the forward strand.
ACCCACCGGGACCGACGCTCAACTCCAGCCGGACTTCCTGTCTCGCCAGTCGCCACCGGCCGAGCACCTTGTGTTGTTTCAGCAGTTTCAGGTTGGACCTGTGCTGCCTCCATAAGCTTGTATCTCTGACTGCTTTTCCACAACGGACTCCCGGACTCCACAAAACCCTGACCCTTACTGGCTGTCTGAGCAGCTCGTCATGTCAGACTGTCTGATGCGAGAGGGAGGAATCGCAGCCGCGGCAAACCGGTGCATCAGTCGAACTCGTGATCAGAGAGGGGGGACATTCCCAGGACACCTGTTTAAGGACTCTACTGTAACACACACACAGAAGGCATCCTAAGACTGCGGCCTTCACTGCCAGGCCTCTCTGGACTCCAGGACTGTACCACCCGGGTCCGGTGTGTGGTATTCCAGGACTGCGACCCGGTCGACCCCAGAGGGGCTGTGAGGAATCCGTCTACTCCTCCTCACATGTGCTGTGACCCCGTTAGAGGAGACTGCTAGCAGGTTTTTAGCATTTTGTTGATAACTTCAGAAGCACGTGTATATCCTACAGGTGTCAGGATTTTCATTTTGAAACCAACAATCAGTCAGAGAGAGCGTTTCGGTTGTTTCTCTCCTCACCCTCTTCTCTCGACTCGTGAATTTGGGTATTTATATATTTATATTTTAAAGCACCTCCCCTTGAGGATTCCACCGTTCACATTTCACCGCTTAAAATCTGAGACTGTGACTTTGAGTTCTGGTACGAAGCCTGAGAGGCGAACCCCAGAGCAGAACGAAGGTCGTAAATCTTCTGTCTGTGAGCGTACAGCAGTAACTGAAGCTGACTGCTGAGGATTGTGTTGCTCAGCATGAGAATTTCACAAGCAGTCGGTGGCAGAATGCTGGCTAACGCTGGTCAAAATTCTAAGCTAAGTTCATCCAAAAGCTTTTATCTCCGGCAACAGCTGATGATGAAGTTGTCAGTGTCTCTCCTAAAGAGGGTTCAGCTCTCCGCGAAGGAGTTCTGTACACATGCTAACATGCTAACGCTAGCTGCGGCTGCTGCAGGGGATTTTCACACACGTTTCGCTCTTCAGCTTTTCAGTGTTTGTTGTGTCTGAGCAGCAGTTTCCTCAGCTCGACGTGTTCCAGTGGCCAGCTGTGCGTTTCACATTACAGACACTGCAGCGAGTCGCCTCAGACTCCCAGGTACACCCTGCTGGGTGGGCGTTTTTCGCTCAGTTTTTTCATAGGATCATGTGAAAACTAAGTTGCCACGTTTCCATCGTAGTTGGCTGTAACGCTGCGCGTCCTGATCGACGATGCGTCTGCTGCTTGTTGACATGTGAGACGTGTTGAGGTGACCTTGGCAGTATGGACACGGAGAGAAGCCGGCTGATGCAACCGCCAGGCAACACCGTGCAGCCGCTAGCCGTTATCTGATTGGTTATTTCTGCCACCTGTTCACCCGTGGCTCTTCTGCTGCTGTTTGATTGGGCCTGCCATTAAAGCAAAAAGCAGCAGTGACTTTATCCTTTAATCTGTAATGAAATTCAGACTTCTTTCTAACTGACTTTGGTGCCATCAGTTTATCCAAGTAAAAATGCAACAGCAGAGAGCAGATAAAAGATTTTCCTCGTGTTTTCGCCGTCTCCTCCGTCGTGTCGCCTTCCTCTGCTGCTTCCTAACTTCATCCCTCCTTTCTCAGCCACCCTCCTCATCTTCTCCTTCTCCTCCTTCTACTCTCTTCTTCCCTCATGCTCCAGTTCTCAAAAATAGCTCTCCAGTCGTAAGCTCCCTGTAGCAACAAGACAAGAAATATAGTCTCACACTGCAGGACGGTGATTTACTGCCTGAGAGTGTGTGTGTGTGTGTTCAGCTGCTCCAGTTCCTCAGCCCAGATCCACCAGTGGGATGCGAGGACTGAGTTCACATCCCGGTCGTGTTTAGATTCCAGGTCACCCCTGCTGGCGGTGGAGCTCAGCACCAGCCTCTGGTTGTAGCGCTGAGAGCTGCGAGGTCGTCGGCTCGGGGAAATCGGTCAAGCTAATCTGTGTGGGTTTTAAATTAAGGTTACATGTGTGAAGCCTGTTACTCCTGCTTCCTGCTCCCCCGCACTCCCATTGATGGGTCGTATTTTAATAATCACTAACATGAATCTGACGCGTCCTGCAGAGGGAACTGGCTGAGGCTTACGAATTCCACGTGACCTCATTTAAGTCAGTGTCAGTTACGAATCTTTCCTGTCTTCATTCGATCGCTTTTCTGTTCGGCCTTTGACTGATCTCTTGTTCCTGCATGGAGCCGCCACCATCAGGACTTCCTGTCTGGTGTCAGACGCCGATAAGGAGCCTGAAGGCCGTTCGGTCTGCAGCTCAGACAGAGACGCTGCTCTGTCCCATTGAATTGGGTCACGCACACACACACACACACACACACGCACACACGCGCGCTCGCAGGCCCAGCGTGAGGAGTCCATGATCGGGTCAATCAGCTGAATTGACCAGGAACTATTGACCAGGTGACTGTGACCCTGCAGGATCAGGACTCGTCTGCTAACACCAGGAAGGAAACTCGTCCTGATTGTAACATCAGCCCGTTTTAATGTCCCTTCTGTTGTTTTGTGTGTAACGGCAAAATATTCAGTTTGCCACATTGACGACTTTGTATGTAATCGCACCAGGAGAAGAAGCGATCGCCTCACGTTTGGTGTGAACACACACGACTCGAGAGTAAAATACGTCAGACTTTTTTGTCTTTTTTTTCTTCTCACATTTTTGTGCCAGAAAACAAAATTCGGAGAAAATGAAACTCTGCTTGCTCACGTCGTCATCCTGTTCGTGGTGGAGACAACACAAGAACAAGCACTTCATAATAATTAACCCATTAATGCAGCAGACATCTTTGACCTTCGCACTTTGCTGCGTGGTTTGGTTCTTAACCCCACCAGCAGCAGATGTGCAGTTGGAGCTCCTTCTCCGCCTGCCGTGTGGTGCAGCTTCACGCCTGTCAGGCTTGTTCAGGCAGCTTCTTGGCAGATTATCATCATGTTGAGTCACATGAGATTACCGTCACACTTAACTCAGCTTCCCTTTGTTCCCCTCTGCGTCGCCGCTCAGTTCAGAGCTCAGGTTTCTTGTTTCCAGGAGGAGTCAGCCCTCACAGTGTGGTCGTCTTTAAATACGATTCCTGTAAGACTCATTTTGAGCTCTCTGAAATCACAAGCCTGAACAAAGCAGCTTGGCTGGGCTCACACGCTCACGCTGCTGTTTTCTACCTTTGACTCCTGTCGCTAAGCAGTCAAATCAGAGAAAAGTTTATTTCAGTTCAAACATTTAAATTCGATGTAATACTGAATGTGTGGAAACGTCCCGTTTCACAGATGTTCTCCGTGTTCTGCTCAGACCTTTAAGGCCTGCTGCCTCTGTGAGAGCTACAGCAGAGTGCACACCTGGAGTGCACACCTGTGGTCATCGGATGGTTTGGAGCTGACAGCCAATCACTGACCTGCGTTAGATGGGCGGGATCAGGAGGAGGAAGCTACCGCTTCTGTAATGAGTGTGTGGAATACAAACCACATTTAGTTGTTGGTGAAAATCTTACTACATGACTTGAATAAATGTTTGAAATGTGAAAAACAACATTTTTTCATATTTAGTGCTAAATAATTAAGCCTCTGTGGACGCTTTTTAAACTCTGGGGCCAAATGTCACCTCAGTAAGAAAACTGAGTAATTCACACTCTGAAACTGAAACGCAGCAGGCGACGCTGAGGCCGCAGTGTTTGAATCATGCGAGTCTGGGAAATTCATTTTCTTCTCGACAGCCACAGCAGCCCGATGAAAAAGCACATTTATCCTCCTCTGTGCCCGTTTTCCATCTCCTGTTCACAGGCTGCGGCAGTTTGTTGCCGCCAAGAGCATCAGGCCAACCTTTCTGAGTGATGCCAGCCTCTAACGGCACACGTTTCCTGGACTGATACAGAACTCTAACACCTCATTCCTGAGAGGACGAGACGAGGTGGGAAGACAGGAGCTAACGCCTTGTCTGGAGGTGAGAAGAGGAAGAGGAGGATGATGTGCGAAGAGAGGAGTGGTGGGGATGGATGGTGTGAAGGTGGTGTGAGAGCCAGAGGAGGAGATGCCGTAGTGAGAAGAGGTTACGTGATAGATGTTCAACTGACAAACAGCTCGAGGCTGAAGTCTCTGCAGCACACGTAATCACAGCTGCAGGGAAGAGGAGGAACATGCCGTTTTGATTTTGGGATGAACTGTCCCTTTAAGATCCTCAGCCGCCGGGCTTTGAGCCTGTGGACAGTCTACAGTCCTGTCGCTGTCCGCTTGTGGTGAGGAGGAAGAGGACGAGGAGGAGGGATCAGGGGAGAGGAGAGGAGGAAGGAGGACGTGTGGAGAGAGAACGAGGTGTCAGTGGTGCAATGCAGTGCTCCCCACTCCACCCCAGACACACACTCGCCTCTGTGCTATACTTATGAGGACTCTTCAGCTCAGCCTGAGAGGCTGTAACACACACGATCGCAAAATGTGACATACTGTTTTCTTCAGCAGGTTGTCTTCGTGTGTGTGAGTGTGTGTGATGGAGGTGGAGCTCCGGGCTGACCGGCTGAGGGCGGAGTCCTCTGTCCAAGGTGGAGAGAGAGAGAGAGAGGACAGCCATCTGGTCCCTTCTCAGTCAGGCTCGTGTCCACCCTGTTGGAGTGTCCTTGAGGCAGGGACACGAACCGAATCCCAGTCAGCCACAGGGCCGCTGCTCTGGAGATGACCTCTGACCTGTGTGAGAGGAGGTCAGAAGAGGCAGGATGTTCAGTCCCTCTGGGTCCACTGATCAGGTTTAGCTAAAAATGATAAAACGATGATTATAAAATGCTTGTGTGTGTGTTGCGAAGGGACAGCCTCACCTGCTGGAGCGCTAAACTAGATTTCATTAGCCATCAGCCTGCTGACGTGACTGCTTCACTCACCCAGTGTGTGAATCAAAGGCTGCAAACTAAAATGTAGTTGTGAGATTTTCTCAGTTTTAATTTGTCTCCTGTGTTTCGAGCTTCCAGTAAACAGTTTTGAAACGTGACTGACAGATTGTCTCTGTGTCTCTCTGTGTGTTGGTCTGTGTCCAGGAGGGACCAGGGACATCGGTTCAGCCCTCACCAGGATGTGCATGAGGCACCGCAGCATCGAGGCCAAACTCCGACAGTTCTCCATGTGAGTAAATCTGTGTGTGTGTGTGTGTGAGAGACAGGTGTAGCATCTCCTCCTGGCTCTCCATGGCGACCTCCTCCTCCACCGCCTCCTCCTGCTTTCCATCCTCCGTCTTCCTCTGTGTGTTCGGACTTTAATCTAACGACAGTATTAATATGATGAAACGAGGATGCTGGTCAGTTTTATTGGTTGGTTATTTGTTGTCATTACGGGCCTCAGTCATCTGAAGAATAAAAACCATTCCAGGGCCTCATCGCTTCGCTTGATGTTCTCTTCTTTTTGTTTGCTGCCTCCTGAGGAGGTGCTGCTCCTCCACCTCCTGCTCCGACAGCTTCCTCATCCATCCTTCCTTTTCTGTTTCTGCAGCCTGAAAACATCCCCACGTCCTCCTTGTCTTTCCGTCTTCTCGTCCTCATTTACGTTGTCCTCCTCCCTCTGCCTGAGTCCATTAACTCTGTCATTGTGGGAGGACGGAGATGAGGCCTCCAGCTGAGTCGGTTAACACACTCAGTGCTGATGGACAAACAGAAACCACTGAGGTTGTGCATCCATTTCCAACCATAAAGCAAAGTATTCCACACTTTATGTCAGACACATCTCTGTGGGACATTTAATCCCTGCGTTTTGCCTTCTGGGTGTCCATTCTTCTCATCCTGACTGGCATTTGATTGAAATATTGAAATATTTGAACCCTTAAAAAATACAAATTAAATAATTTTTTTAAACCAGAAAAGCAGAATTTGCAGCAGGATGTTTTTTCAGGGCTGAGTACTGTGTGGGTTCACCCAAACAGGTAAAGCATCCAGCCTGGGAAGTAAAGCTCAGGGCAGAATTCCCCTCTTCTTCCTCTTGAGTGCATGTAAATAACTCAGCTCACTGTATCACCATCACTTAGTGGCCGCACAGTACGACAGAAATACTGCCTCACGCTGCACCACACTCCGGATTACTCAGACGGTGCTGCTCCACGCTCCCTTCACGCCCAACGTGGCGCCAATCAGCCCAGTGGTCTCATGCTCCATGTAAGACCCACTTTAGACAGAAACTTACCCCACAGTGGATGGAGGGGATCCTCTGCTTTCATATAAATCTGCGATGCACGCTTTCAGTATCCTAACTTTTGTTGTTTTTACCGATACATGGTGAACAACAGCCTGACTCTAACCTTAACCCAAAATCCCTGAGACGCGTGTGTGTGTGTGTGTGTGTGTGTGTGTTGGCAGGGTGTTTCTGGACTGTCTGATCAACCCTCTCCAGGAGCAGATGGAGGAGTGGAAGAGAGTAGCCAACACTCTGGACAAAGACCATGCCAAAGGTACACAAATGAGTGAAGACGGATTCCTACAGGACACGAAGGCGACGGGTTTGAAGTCTGAAGGCCCTCGGCTTGATGTCTTTAATCTTGTTAAAAGACATTTAATGTGACAATGCGACACCTTCTGTTTCTGTTGATTGTATATGAAGATTGACAACTTGAGAGCTCCTCGCGAGCAAAACATCTTGATGCCCCCGGTGGCTGGCTGCGGTACAGCTCATAGACTCCTCCCCCTCCATGTTAGCGGATGGCACATGACAGTAAACTTAGAGTCTTTGGCTTATGGACAAACATTTGAGGTCGTCATCTTTTTTTTCCACCATTTTCTGACTTTTAAAGACCAAACAACTCATTGATTAGTCAAGAAAATGTTTGACAGCTTAATTGACTAGTAATCACTAGTTGCAGCCGGGATGCACTTTGTTCTGTATTTTTGAGAATCAGTTCTGTGCAAATCTATTGGAGAAAAATGTGACATGTTAGGCTTTTAAGACATGATGATGATTTGTGTGAGACTTAAGTAAGACCTCCTGCTCTCTTATCCCTCAGCCAAGCAGTGAATGAGCTTCTGATCTGGCGTGACTCACTGTAATTATCTCGATGGTTCTAACCCATGTGTCTGTTCCTTACAGTTTCTTTGCATGCATCACATTTTGTGTTCATCTGTCTGTCTCTGCAGAGTACAAGAAAGCTCGTCAGGAGATCAAGAAAAGGTCTTCAGACACTCTGAAGCTGCAGAAGAAAGCAAAGAAAGGTTTGATGTCTCAGCACTGTTTGGTCACAGTTATTATCATCCAGGTTTGAGGTCATAATTAAATGATATCTTGTGTTTTTCTTCCCTTTTCCAACAATCCTGTGGTGTCCCGTCGTTCCCTGCTCGGTCCAGCTGATGTATTTGGTAAGTTATCTTTGACATCTAACCTTTGACTACTGGTTTGTCTAAGGAGTCTTTTTATGTTTAGTAAACTATATAAACAAAAGTATTGGGACAGCTGCCCATCACACCAGCAGGGACTTTAATGACATCTCATTGTAAACACACAGACAGCTTTGCAGCTCTAACAGCTTCCACTCTTCTGCGAAGGCTTTCCACAACATGTTGGAGTGTTTCTGTGGGAATTTGTGCCCATTCATGCAGTAGAGCATTTGTGAGGTCACACACTGATGTTGGACCAAAAGGCCTGGCTCACAATCTCCGTTCCAGTTCATCCCAAAGGTGTTGGATGGGGTTGAGGTCAGGGCTCTGTGTGGGCCAGTCAAGTTCTTCCACACCAAACTCATCCAACCATGTCTTTATGGAGCTTTGCTTTGTGCACTGGGGCACAGTCATGCTGGAATAGAAAAGGGCCTTCAACAAACTGTTGCCACAAAGTTGGAAGCATAGCATTGTCCAAAATGTCTTGGTGTGCTGAAGCATTAAGATTTCCCTTCACTAACCCTAACCCTAACCCAAACCCTGAGGAACAGGTCCATGAAGACGTGTGGTTTTGTGTCGTTCTACCTTTCTGTATCTATGTGATACTGTCAGCTCTTTCTCTTTGTGACGCCTTCGGCGCTCTGTGGCACATCTGCTTTTCCAAATCACATCCAGCTCACTTGGGTTGGCAGAAATATGTTCCCACGTTATTCAGATGTTTGTGTGGCTCGCATAACCCAAGCCTAAACACAACAAGGATGGGAGAGAAGATTTCCACAGCTTGTTTTGTAAAACATGGCACAGTGGTGACACATTCCTACCCCAACAAAACAATAACTGACAGAACAATCTGGAATAACGCGAGCTGGTGCGGACCGACCGTTAAATTAGCAGATGTGGTCTTTATCACTGATGCATTGGTGTTGTTATGTAAGTCAGATCAGAAAAAGGTCTCTTCATTAAGAAGAAGAAGAAGAATCAGCTTTATTGACAGTATATATATTTTTACATACACACACTGAATTCGTCTTCTGCATTTGACCCATCCTTAGTTGAACACACACATGTAACACCTGGCAAATTACATGCAGTGAAACACACGCAGGAGCAGTGGGCAGCATCAAGCACCCGAGGAGCATATTGTGGGCTCAAGGGCACATCAGACGGCTAATTGAGGGGGGGGGCATTTTTCGCATTAATCACTCCACCAAACCCAAATTTTTTCTGCCCGTCCGGTGGGGGAATTGAACCGGCGACCCTCCGATCACAAGCCGCTTCTCCAACCACGGCTGCCCCGGCTTACATAGATTGTCTACCAGAGATCCCTGGAATGTTTACTTGTTGACTATTCAAGCGAAGACATTTAATTCACAGTAATATAAAAGAGGAAAGGGGCGGCACGGTGGAGCAGTGGTTAGCACTGTCGCCTCATAGCAAGAGGGTTCCAGGTTCGAATCCCGGTCTGGGCCCTTCTATGTGGAGTTTGCATGTTCTCCCTGTGCCTGCGTGGGTTTTCTCCGGGTTCTCCGGCTTCCTCCCACAATACCAAAAAACATGCACATTAGGTTAATTGGCTACTCTAAATTGCCCCTAGGTGAGAGTGTGAGAGTGTGTGGTTGTTTGTCTTTGTGTGTTGGCCCTGCGATTGACTGGCGACCAGTCCAGGGTGAACCCCGCCTCTTGCCGTAGTCAGCTGGGATAGGCTCCAGCTCCCCCGCGACCCTGACGGATAAGCGGTATAGAAAATGGATGGATGGATAAAAGAGGAAAGTGACACAGTCCTTCACGTTTAACAAGCTTGAACCAAAGACTCTTCCTTGTTTTTAGCTATAGAGTTGGCCCTGTCAGTCGGCCGGTCCACCATTTTGGTCTGGATCAAAATATCTTAATGACTGTTGGATGCATTACTATGAAATTAGGTTCAGACATTCCTGGTTCCCAGAGGATAAATATTGCTGTGACATTGTGAGTTGGACTTCCATATTTTTGAAGTGAAATGGCTCCTAGCATAACATTCAACCCAGCTTCAAACAAGTTGGGATGCTTTGCAGAACACGAATATAACAGAATGTGATCATTTGCTAATTCTTTCTGACATATACTCAGATGAAAACAGTACAAAGACAATATAATAAATGCTATACCTCAGTAACCTTAATTGGTTTTGTAAATATATGCTTATTGTGAATTTTGTGACAGCATCTTGTTTCAAGATGTTTGGACAGGAGAACCAACAGACTGGGGAAGTTGTGGACGTCTTAAACACCTGTGTGGAACGTTCCACAGGTAAACTGGTTCATTGGTAACAGGTGACAGGATCATGTTTGGGATGGACTGAGGTTCACCACTTTGGGAAACACATGATTGGATGAGGGATGTGACCACGTGGGCTCAGGAACACCTGGAACAATTCTAGAACCTCAAAGATCAAAGGTCAAAGATCAAAGGCAGCTGAACCTTTGTAAAAGAATCTACAAACCGTCAGTAGCACACAGCTTCCCTCATTCACGTTAACTCTTCATAGCAGCAACAGCGAACTACTGAGGATCGTACGAAATGGAGGAATCGCAAACAAGTGTCGTTCCTGACGACCAAACACCTGTGACAGTCCTGAAGAAGGAAGACGACTGTGAGGTCACCGTGGACCAACCTGAAACATCTGCAGAGTCTGCTGACCCTTCTGCCTCTGGTTGTGAGTCTACAACCAGAGCAGAAAGTGAGAAGCCGCTCCGGGTGTTTGTTGCCTTTTTGACGGTGAGAGTGTTGGACAAGTGTCACGCTCTCAAGAAGCGCAACCAGGAGGAGTGGGTCACCCACACCAAGAGGCTGGTAGACCAGACCATGGAGGGACTCGCCGTCACTGAAGACTTCTGCCCAGACACCAAGTACGTCAAGAAGGTGTGCAAGGTTGTGCTGAAAGACCTGCAGAAGAAGTTCGGCAGCAGGCGACTGCTGGAATCCCTGATCTTATTACAGGATCCAGCTGTGGATGCAGTCATCGTCCAGTCTTTGAAGACTCACATCGTCGACTTGCCTGACAGGCTGAGAGAGAAAGCTTCACGCTTCCGCATTTGGTTAATAGATGTGCTGCGGAGCGCAGTCTGTGCTGTTGGATTGGTGGGCATCCTGTTATTTCCTTTACTGTTCGTATAAAGCAGCACAGCAGCAGCTGCAGGTGGAGGAGGTTTCTTGCAGCGAAGTCGACCATCAGAAGATTATCGGGCAGCACAGCGGCTCAGTGGTTAACACTGTGGCCTCACAAACATCAGGGGCCACAAAAACCCTGACCCTTGTTGCTCGTATGTTCACGGGTTTTCTCCGGGTGCTCCGGTTCTCCCACGCTAACAATTTGACAATAAATTTGATGAAACTTATTTCTGATGTCTGAGGAACTTGTTGTTATGAGACTGACAAAGTGGAACAGTTTCCAGCCAGAGGTAACACAGAATGAAAAGATGAACAAATCAATAAATGTGGAAATATATAAAAATGAAGTTACGATAATGAATATGTAAAAACAAATAATAGATACAAGTTATCATGTTCTTTGTTAATTTAATGCTCATTAATCTGTTTTTTATTTTTGGCCAAATGTACACAAATGGTTGCTGAGCCTTTGAATCAGGGTTGTACAGTGGCATTAAACAACATGATGCAGTTGAAGAATATAACAAGTTTTAACACAACATAATGTGTAAAACCAGCCTGAGCATTACAGTTGTTATTGGTGGGCTGCAAAGAACCGCAGCTCAACATCAGAACTCTGCTTTTAGAACAAGTCGTTCCAGCTCTGATTCATCGAAGTAAAACGAGCCTTATTATGAATGGAAACAAGAGCTTGTTGTTCCCGCCGACAGAAGACTCGATGGCTTCCAGCTTTGAATTGAGGCTTTAAGACTTGATAAACAGGGCCGGGGATTGACCCCTGAGCGTCCTCCGATGTGGTCGAGCTGCTTCGTTCCTCAAGCCCCTCAAACCTGTTATTACCGCGTCGAGAGGAAACTCGCCGCCACAGCAGCACGAGTGTCACGAGGGAAGGAGAGAGGGAGAAGCAAGAGTCGATAAAGGAAAAGGAGAGAGAGGAAGGACGAGGGGTGAAATGAGTTAAAAAGAAAGTGAAAAGACGGAAATGTGAAGGGAAACCTCTGCTGAGGTGGGGAGGATGTACTGAGGGAGAACCGAGTTTGCTGGGCATCAACCTGAAAGTGAGATGAAAGGAGGGAATCTACTTTTATGTGCTCCTAACACTGAAAAATGTAAGAAATGTCTTAAGATCAGGAACAAATAAGAAACATTTCGTCTGCAGCCGGAGTGGATGTCCTGAACTAAATCCATCCCAGTCAAAGTCATCCGTCGTACTCAGTCTCACTGGCGTGTTGCACATGAGCAGGACAGAGACTTCAGACCGGGAAAGGATCGTTATGCAGCACAGGAAACTTCAGTCCACAAAGATTCGTGTTAAAACCCGAACTGAGGTGAAGCAGACACCCAGCGGCCTCTGTGACGGCGGGCAGACTCGTCTTCTGAATCGGAATCCTCTCAGCACAAGTCAGCGTGACTTCACAGGTAAGGAGTGTAAGAGATCACGTGTGAGGATAATCCATGCGTGTTAGTTTCTGGCTCCGAGGAGAAAGTTCTGTTAATTCTTTAATGTGGGTTGATGGTTTGTGGGAGGCTCTAACTATTGTTTTGAAGCCGTCGAGTGTTTGCAGTCTCACAACAGGCTTTGACTGATGCTCTGCTTAGTGAATATCATCAGTCTGTGGTTGGCTTTGGTTTGTCTGACGTCTGTGCTTCTTTATTTCCCTTTCTGCCTTTCTTACTCCACATCTGCAGATCTGGATTCAATTAAAATCTCATTGTCTTACTTTAAGGTCAAGTCTTTGTTGATGTTGAACTGTTGGCGTCTTTTTTTACTGTCTGAGCACTTTTTCCTGGACTTTTCAATGCAGACACTTGACATTTTGTTCTTCTTTTCACGTGACTTTTATTTTCTTTGACTTGAGAATGGGTGAGATTCACGTGCGTTTTAGCATTTCAAATGATTGTCGTAATAGAATGTATCTCTGGGTTGTTCGTCAAGACGAAACTCTTAATCTGAGAAAATAATCTGCAGATGAATCGGTGCTGACATGTTGGCCTGCTGTGACACGTTTCCTTTTGTCCAGCCTGGCAGTGTGTATCATTAGACTGTGTGTGTGTGTGTGTGTGTGCGCGCAGGCCGCGGCGACCTGCAGCCTCAGCTGGACAGCGCCATGCAGGACGTCAGCGATAAATACCTGCTGCTGGAGGAGACGGAGAAGCAGGCGGTGCGGAAGGCGCTGGTGGAGGAGAGGAGTCGCTTCTGCTGCTTCGTCTCCATGCTGAGGCCTGTCGTGGTCAGTGACACAAACCGAAAAGCGGTTTAACGTTCGATTGTAGCTCTCCTGTTCGTCACTAGGGGTCAGCGGCCGCTCTCCTTCATCTCCATCCAATCACTTTCCAAAAACATAACTGAATGTGTGGACTCGGTGCTGTGGCTCCGGCGTCAGACCTCCGCCGGATGTTCGTGTGCAGTGAAGCGGTCTTGCAGTTGTTGTAGACCGTGTTGTGTTTGTGTGTGTCAGGAGGAGGAGATGTCCATGCTGGGGGAGATCACCCACCTCCAGACTCTGACGGACGACTTGAAGATGCTGACTATGGACCCACACAAGCTGCCGGCCTCCAGCGAGCAGGTACACAAAGCGGTCTGAGCAGGCGTCCTGGACTCCTTCCGTCCACACGTCTCTCTGTGCCGTTTGATTTGTGCTGCGTTCATGTTTGATTGGAGAATCAGACCTGATGTGATGCTGATTGAAGTGATCAAGCTGCCAGATTTCAAAACGCCCCACACTTTCATACACTTTCAGGAACGTGTGATGTTATAAAGACACATCCTGAGCTGAGGCTAAATCCCTTTGAGCACAAGCTTGACTTCATGAATGTGAACTCTTGCTCTGGTTAGGTGAGCTGAGCTTCCCCTCCTCCCCCGCTGAGGTGGAGGGGTAAGCTCCCCTTCTTGACTGTCTGATGGTTTGCCAAAGGATCCACCAAAAGCCTCTGACACGGTCCCCGTCTGAAGGCTGCTCCCTTTCCTGAAGACCCCTTTGCTTCTCTCTCCAGGTAATCGTAGACCTGAAGGGGTCCGAGTGCACCTGGTCCTACCAAACTCCACCCTCGTCGCCGAGCACCACCGTATCCCGGAAGTCGAGCATGTGCAGGTTGGTTACCATGGCTACAGCAAACTGCCTCATCTTTTATCCTGCCTGTACTGATTGAAAAGAGCAAAATGAGCAGATGAAGTCTTCTGCAGTCGAGGATAAGTACTTTAGTATTTCAGTTTAGTATGTTGTACTTTTTACTGCACATTTATTTGATAACTTTACAGGTTCAGTTTGATCAAATGCATCCAACAGAGAAATCCTCATGTGCTTGTTATAGATCAAAATAAAGCCTTATTGATCCCTGAAGGGAAACCACCTTCACCAGCTTCAACAGTGAAGTGATGAACACATGAATACCTCAGTACTTCATCCAGTAATACAAGAAACATGATTCTGTAATCTGCCACCCTGCAGGTTGAGTACTTCTAGTGTATTTTGATGCTAATACTGTTGTACTTTTACTTAGGCCTCTCATCTCCATTTCTGCTCTCCTGCTCCCTTTTGTTCCCTTTTGGCCTCACCCTCACAGCAGCTGTGCTCTGCTGCCTCCCTGTGGTCCTTATGTGGAACTGCACAATCAGTTTCTGTTGAAGGAGGAGCGCCTTGTTTGAAATGCTGTTGTATTTATGCAGGTTTCAGCTGATCCGTTTCCTTTTCTACTTTAAGACTGTTGGTTATTCCAGTGGTTTCTTCATGGCAGCAGGAAGCTGAGGGGGATCACGGAGGCTCTGTGTGTTCGTCGGTTGTAAAGTTCTGGCAGGACTCAACAGACGTCCATTTGGGTTACAGACCTTCTGATTCCCACACAGGAAAGACACGTTGGTGAAATTTAAACTGAAAGTGAAAACAGTACAGGCTGAAATGTGTCTGCAGAATCAAGAGGGTTTGGAAGGTTTGGTCTTTGATTTGTTTGTGACAGAAAACCCTTTGAGGTAATGTTTTTCCTCAGACAGCAGTGTTGTTTCGGTGGCGTTGGTGCAGGCACGCGTGGACGGTTTTCAGCTTGGTTCAAGACGTCGACACGCCAGTCACTTCATCCCTCAGGCGTTTTAGATTTCATGCCAGCCGTCAGTCAGACTTAAGCGTAATTTGAGCTTTAGATTTGTTGACTGTAAAACCGTGTAGCGTTTATTGTGATGCCAAGTTGCTGTGTCACAGTATTAAAGGGTCAGTCCACCAAAATTATTTTTAAGAGCACTTTTAATAAACCTTGTCAGATGGCCACAAATGAATTTCCATTCACGTCCGATCTGTTGGGGTTTTCTACCTTCCTGCTTCTCTCTAACATGTAACCCCCCCTCCCCCTCCTCCTCCTCCCTCCTCCTCCCTCCTCCTCCCCCTCCTCCCCCCCGTCCTGCAGCAGCCTGAACAGCGTGAACAGCAGCGACTCCCGCTCCAGCGGCTCACACTGCCACTCTCCGACCTCCCATTTCCGTTACCGCGCCTCCTCCTCGGCGTCCTCCTCTGTGCTCCCCCAGCAGACGCCAGCCCGCCTCTCCTCCGTCTCCTCCCACGACTCTGGTTTCATCTCCCAGGATGCCTTCCAGTCCAAATCACCTTCACCAATGCCTCCGGACAGCTCACAGGTAAGGAGCGGGGTATCACGCAGCCAGGTGACATCCTCACTTATTCCCCACGGGGTTTCCCAACCTGAGGTTCATGGGCAGAGTGTGGACACAGGGACAAACATGGGGTCAGCTGCAGCTAACTGTGAGCCTTGCAGAGGCTGGCATAAACTGGAGTTTTACGCACACAGAAGAACCAAAAAACAGACGTATTTATGCCGTAAAAGGTGGCCGAGCTCCTCCTCCTTCGCGTAGCGCCTCCACCCGTGTGCAACATGTTTTCGTATCATAACCACCTTCCTCTTTAATTTTTGAATTGTTTTTCTGCCTCTCCCTCATCCACTCACCCTCAGTTGTCAAATGGTTTTGACCATCACGGCGCCCTCTGTCTGCATGGAGTGGTACTACAGCCCCAGGACACCCACTTCCACCTTCCATACTTCACCCACTCCTCCTCCTCCACCACCACCACCACTTCCATCTCCTCACCCTCCTTTTCGTCTGTTTCTCCCGTGTGGCCGTCGTCTTGTTCGGGCCCTGGCCAATCAGGGGAGATCCTGCCTCTCAGCCCCTCGGGGCTCGGACTGATCCCGTCATCCAGAGTCCCGTCCTGGAAGGTTTGATGCTCCTCACTCCACCCTCCTCCTTCTTTTTATCCTTCTTTCATCTTCCTCCCTCATCTGCTCTTTCTGTTGATTTTCTTTGTGTTCTTTCATCTTGTGCTTCTTTTGATTATATTTTCTTTCTTTGCTCACACACACCACATTTCATCAGTCTCAGCTTCATGATTTACAGGAACATTAGAGCAGTAACACTGCAGACACTCTGCAGAAAGCCTCTCAGTATTCCCACTCGGATTCATTTTTATCCAAAATTTCATCATTTTGCCAGCTTGTTTTTGTAATAATTTTGACTGCAGTTTGCTGATGTGAGGAAAAGCGAGTCGAACTGACAGAAAATGAACTGAATCCTGAGTCTGACAAACACTTAATAGATATGATTAATTCTCGAAAAATCCCAAACATTTGCTGGCTGCAGCCTCACAATGCAAATGTGTGCTTACTTTTGTAACTCATTTTGTTATTAAAATAATAAGCTGCTAATCAGACTGTATGAAATCCTACTGCACCAAAATGGGACCCATTTGTCATCATTTTCAGAATTTAAAAAATAATTAATGAATGTCAAAAACACTGAAAATCTTGCACCTCCTAAATGCTGTATTTATTGTGCGTTTCAGGCTCAACAAGCTTGTCTTAAATTAATGAATTCCCATTGAAAATCATTCACGGCCAGCAGTTTTAGGGTTTCAGAGAAGTTTAATGCTTCTTTGTTTTGCATTACGTGCGTCTGCGTAGGACTGGGCCAAACCGGGTCCATACGAGTCGGTGGTCAACACCCTGAAGAGGAGCAAGGACAGGAGAGAGACTGCAGATCCCAGCAGCCACCAGGGTGCTGATGTCACCACGCCAGGGGAGGAGCCACACGGGGTTAAGGGAAGCCACGCTGTGACATCACACAAGGTCAGATGGCGTTTTTAAAAAAAATTTACGTTTTGTAAGCACAATCACATGACTGAGAGGCAACTTTCTGATTGGACCGAGCTTTGGTAACACGTCAGCCCTGACAGGAGAAGCGAAACAAATTGAGATGAACAGCAGAGTGACGTTTCAAAATGACAAACACAAACAACAACACGACAAACTAATCGTGTGTGTGTGTGTGTGTGTGTGTGCGTGCGTGTGTGTGTGCTGACTCTGGCAGGAGGACAGGGAGGCCCACGAGGAGCTGGCCAGAGCGCTGGCTCGAGGCCTCCAGCTGGACATCCACGGCTCCAGCAGAGACTCGCTGCAGGGCTCCAGCGGCTACAGCAGCCAGACCAACACCCCCTGCTGCTCCGAGGACACCATCGCGTCACAAGGTGCGTCAGGTCACCTGAGTTTTGGCAGATCCCACCACATAATCACTGTAGTTAGAAAAGAGAAGCGAGGCGTGACAATGCGCTCGAGGTTGCTCTGCGCTCCGTAGACGTCCTCACTGGTTAAAACACAATCACGTCTGCTCTGCCAGACTTGGACGGCTGAGACGCGTTCTGTAGACCAGCTGTGAGATCGTGTTGTTCTGTGTGATAAAACTGTTTCCTGTTCCCTGCAGTGTCAGACTGTGACTACTACTCCGTGGGGGCAGATCAGGATGGCGAGACGCAGCAGTCCTCAGACTTTGACAAATCGTCCACCATCCCCAGAAACAGCGACATCAGTCAGTCCTACCGCCGTATGTTCCAGTCCAAACGTCCTGCCTCCACCGCCGGGCTGCCCTCCAACCCCTCTGCTGTAGTCACCCCGGGAGTCGCCACCATCCGACGGACGCCATCTTCCAAACCCAATCTGCGACGGCCCTCGGGGGGCCTTAACTTGGGCCCCATCCCCATCAAACCTCCCATGATCCCAGTCAAGACCCCCACCGTCCCTGAACATCCTGGTTTTCTCAGCAGGGCAGCATCAGAGGACGGCAGCACACCACGAACCCCACTCAGCCCCCCGACCACCCCGTTGTCACCAGGCAGCAGCGGGCCGTTGTCACCGAGGTCCGGCACCTGGGAGGCGTCAGATCCTCCCACCCCACCGCCGCAGCCCGGTGGGCGTGTGTCAGAGTGGGAGCGCCGGCCTCTCCCGGAGCTCCTGGAGGAGACGGAGTATAGCGAGGTGGAGGACTTCCTGGTGGCTATTCGACGAGGCGTCAGGCTCAAGAAGGCGATAACCAACGACCGATCAGCACCGTGTATTCACTGGGACTAGAAGGACTGGCTGGACCTGAGCCATATTATGTCCCTGGTTGAATTTCTTCAAAAAGGGACCAAAAATGGTCTTTACTCAGTCAATGCAAATGAGAGCTATGACATGAAAGGGACTCTGAGAATAGGAGGAAGTAGCCTGGAGAGTCTGATGAGTTCTCAAGTGATATTTTGTCATGGTGCAGTGAGTTCATTACCGAAATGCCAAAATTTGTTTTAAAAAGCTAAAAAACTTGGCTCCACCATCTTTTGGCCAAAGAGAATTTGATTTTGCAGATCACAGTCTGTACTTACATGGTTTGAAAATCTCTTTTCTGCCCTGCTACAAACTGACCCGCGTCGGTCAGTCTGACCAACATGGCCGAAAGGCAGACGTTTTTGAGCGGGTTGAAGGAGAATCCAAGTCCTGCCTGTTTACACACTTTCTTCTTTGGGAACCTGACTGAAGTGTTTGTCCCTTTAAAAAGAAACCCACAGCTTCATTCAGCTTGTAAACACTGGACTAACTCCAGTTAAGCTCCGCTCTGAGGTTGCTGGTGAGAAGGCTGATGCTGATCTCAAACCGTTTCCTCTGGGCAACTTCAGTGTGTAAGGTGAAAGGTGTGAACGGACATCCGTGCTTGAATACAAGCCAGCCGTGCGGTCATGTAAGGTCAATGACTGAAATGAAACGTTAAGTTAATATTAAAGTGTGCAGTGCTGGGATTAAGAGACAGTCGATGATGAAGGGAAACATTCTGGAGGAGATTATGGTGAACTGGAAGCAGTGGATGGAGTATTTTCAAAAGATCAAATCATTATTTGTATGTACATATTTATGTGTTTGTACATTTCGTTTGTCATTAAGTCACATCCCCGTAGTCTCCCATTTACACTGAAGGTGCCAAAAGCCTGTGTGCTGAATTTAACTTCAATATTTTCTCTTTAATTGAAATTATGCTGGATTTTTCTTTTGTGCAACAGCATAGATGAGGTGTTTGAAACTGAAAAGAGGATGTGTGTATGTAAGGTAGCACAGCTGGAGATGCTCATTTGTTACAGCTGTTAATCCCACATACAGTAGACTGACCTGCATGTTTCAAAGTTTGCCCCTTTACTTCATTTTGGCTTTTTAATGAGATTTATAAGATAGTAAAGCCTGTGATATCCCAGCAGTGGATATCAGCAGCGCCAGCAGCGTGGGGATCAGGAACTGTGGATGCCAACATCCTGCTGGAGTCAGCCTGCTGTGCGGCGTGCAAACCAGCGTTGAATGTGTTGACAGAGTGGAGTTAAGTGGACAGAAATCAAAACTCGGCCGTGAACAGCTGTCATGTCTCACTGCAGACGGACTCTGTCTGTGACCTCGTTCACCTCCGGGCCCACCGGCTCCTGTACCTGTTGACGTATTTATTTCCTAGGATGGAGAAGGAATGACCGTCCCTATGCTGCCTCTGATTGGCTGTCCCTGATAGTCTAGCCCTAACCACAACCAATCGCCACTTCTCACGTCAGATGCAAACCAAGTCGACCACCGAAGGCGATGAGCAGTAGCCAATCGGAGACAAAATAGGGCAGACTTTTCCTCTGCCGTCCCAGGTGAAGCCCCAGGTGATCTGGAGTCCACGTTGCTGATGGAGCAGCTGCAGCCTGTGTGTTAGCATCCACCTGCCGGTCTGTGGTAGTAATAGAGGTTCCGTGTTACTACTTAGCTATAGTGATTGGAGTAATGTGGGTTAGTGTTGGTCTGTTGTGGTGAAAGCGGTGTGCTCATGGTGAGCTGTGTTTAGCTGGCACAGGTGTGAACAGCTGTGGACGAGTCCAAGCTTCAGCACTGGGACTGTGCTGCATTTACCTGAACTCGATCACATTAATGTCTTTTCTCTGTGAGGGTTTGCTGCCGCCTTACCTGATAGTAACCTGAACATCTGTAGGTTTGGACTGGTAGGTGGACAGAACAACCAATATGAATTTTCGGACATTTTCTAGATTAAGTTTCCAGTATTACTCCCACTAAAATATAATTCAGAGACTAGCTAGTTCATGTCCCAGTACATGGATGGAAAATGACCCAGAAGCACCTCTGCTGGTGTACATTTTCAGCGGGAACAGGGATGTAATTTGGTCTGGAATCGAGCTTGCTTTCGTCCTAAATTGTCTGTGCTGACTCGCCATCGAACACCAACTGTCCCGGATGTAGGGTTTTCCAGGTGGTTCACCTTCGTCTGGCAGCTGTGATGTCGGCCTGTAGGTTAGTGGAGCTTGGCTGTGTCTACACAATTCAGAGAACATTTTACAAATTCATTCATTTCCAAGTCATATTGTTGGTTGCTAGCTAATTGCTAAGCAGTTATTAAAAGCTCAAGTTTGCTATTGGGACACTAACGAGCTAACGCACAGCTCGAAGTAGATGCTAGCACTGTAGCACCAGAACAAACTGAATTAATCAGAACTTTCTGTTTGAGACGGTTACTGAAAATCTTGACAAACATTTCACAACGAGATATTTAAGCTAACGTTTGGCAAGTCAAATCGGCACTACGTAGAAAAAGACACTTGATATTTTTTAGCTTGCTAATTGCTAGCTAAATGTTTTTAATTCAGCTAACTTGGACACCGGCTTATGCGCAAAGCTTAAGCTAACAGTGTAGCGTGAGGGCGCATCTGATTTGTCAGACTCAGTTCATGTTCAGTGTTCAGATGTTCGTTTCTTCGGCTAACAGTCTCCAGCATGGTCTCCAGCATGGTCTCCAGCATGGTCTCCAGCATGGTCTCCAGTGCGTTTCCAGACGAGGCTGTGACCCCCTGAAAACCCTCTATTAGCTGCGGTTAAACAGACAACATAACGCTATTGCGTATCCTGCTGTGCACTGATATTCATGTACAACTACAACAAATATATAAACCTGTATAGCTTGTAATCACTAAGTGTTGAGTAGCCCGATGAGGTAAAAATCTCACTTGTGTTAGCGGGTAATTAGCCTAAAAGCTGAAATAGACAAAACTTCCCTGTTGCTACTTTAATAGAGTGCCATTACAAGTCACATTATTTATGTAGCCTATTTATTCATTTAAATGTTGTCATCCATTTTATTCGTGGCTTATTTACATGTTTCTAAACTCCCAGCTGTCCTGTTGAGCATATAAAACATTAACAAATATATTTAATATGCATGTTTTTTAGTTGAACTGAAGGTTTCACAGCCTGGTTTTTTTCTACTGGAACAAATAGTTTTTCCTCAGTTGGTCTAATGGACCAGAAAGCCTTTTAGAGGCCATCTGTTGTCCAGTCCCCACGAAGGATTACTAACGTGTCCTGTTTTGTGTGACAGCAGTTTGACAGCCTGTATGACGACTGAAACCTGTCTGTTTTATATGTTTTCATTTCCCAGTGCAGGTGAACGAATACTTTCGTGTAGCTGATGCGATAACAAGCGTGTGAAGCTGAACGTTCAAGCCTGTGAGGACTCCATAACCGTTCGTCACCAAGATCTGAGTGACGCTGAACATTAGAAAAGTGAGTGTTCATCTCAGAATATCATTTTAGGGTACATCTGGTCAGAGAAGTTAAATCAGTTGTCCAGTCTTTAGCCTGTGTCCATTTTGTCCCTGAGCTGTCAGTGTGTCTTCACTATGTTTTTATTTGTTTTGTGAGACAAGTTGCCAGATTTCCTCCACTGTGTGCTAAATGTTGCCCTGGGTTTCTTTCTTTTATTCTCACCAAGTTGTTGCACTTAATTTGTGTTAATCTGGATGAAACCTTCACTCGACGCTGCTACTTCCCAGCAACTTAAATGACACTTGATTCTCTGTAAAGACTCGATTTGTTGCCACTAAACGCCTCCATTTGCACGCAGTCTCAGCATTAAACTGCTGTTTTCATTTTATTCATCAGAAATGCAGATTTTTACGGCGCCCCAGTGAGTTACAGTAACGTGTAGCTTTTTTACATCCTAAAAACCAGTCAAAATCAAAGCTTTTCCTTGTGATAACGAGTCCTTCCATCTGTTCTCCCATCAGTGAGGAGTAAAGTCACACCAAAGGAGATGATCAGTGATAAGTGTCTGCTGTGAATAGCAGCATTTCTGACTAATAAAATGGCTTTACAAACAGCCTTTTAAAGGAGATTGTGTGCAAATGGAAGTTAGGACGTTCTGAAAAGGGAAGAATATCTAATGTGGTGTTAAGGTAGCACTGATGCTCCGGGATCTGGACATTTCAGTCATTCAGTGGCATTGAAAATGTGTCTCAGGATCTGTGAAGTGATCTTAGTGGAAAATGATTTGATAAGACACTGACAAGAGTGGTTTGGTTTTGTAATGAGATGGCTTTTACTGTAGCAGTTAATCCATTTTTTCTGTTAGTTTATGCCTCCCTGATGTCATTCAGGTTGATTTCATCAACCTTTAGAAGCCACACTGACTGAAATGTTCAGGTTCCAAGAGACGTCATCCACATCATCAAACGGTACAGGATGGTCTTTAAAGCTTTTAATTCTTCGAGTCCTTTGTTTAATTTTCCCCCAGCTGAGTCCAGATAATAATCATTAGTACCTGAGAACCACAGAGAGTTTGATGTATGAAAAATCAAAACCAGCCTCGACTTGCCCCCGTTGGCAAAAGGGATTAATGGGAATCATTTGAGAATAAGACCGAGCGCAGCATTAATGCCCCTAAGAACCAAAAATAAAAAGTACGCGCACATGATGCTCTTCAGAGTCGAGTTAATTTCCCCTCTGAAAAACATGATGTTTATTTTTTCTTCCTTTGTTCCTCTGATGTGTGAAAATTAACTCACCTGGGAAACGTGGATGAACAGTCGGCTGTTGGAAGGACGCGCTCCGATCCTAACGTCGACTTTATCTAAAATATGTCATTACTTATTGATCCGACAAAGACGTAAACTGTGGCTGCTGATAAGCTCAAACATATTCTTTGACTGGATAAAAATTGGCAAAGTCTGCTAATCTGAACCTTACACCCCAATTGATATTTCAGAAAAATGATTTGTGTGAATATTTTAAATTATCATTGCTATTGACATTAATGACTGATGCTTACATGACCTAAAAACTTCTCTTTTTAGGTGATATACTAATAATTTTACATTTGGTAAAATCAAGTAAAACAAAAGAAACTTTGTCATCATCAACGACAGATGATAAAATTTCCCACCATCCTTGAACGCGTCTTAAGTTGCAGCTAAGAGGGCAGAAAACTTCTTGGATCTGTTACACGTTTGAACATTTAAGAGTGTGTTTTATGAATGTTAACGTCATTAACCAGAAGTTATCACACTCCACAGTCCTGTCTGTGCTACGAGCAGTAATGGCAACATGTTTGTAAAATTATTATTTTTATTGCTGGACCGACTTGTTACTTTGAAGAATCCTGTACTTTATGTTTAATGTTCAGTTCCTGAATACTAACTGTCTCCTATTTTCTATGTATACCAGCTGTTTTGGCTAAATAATAAAATTGTAGCATACGATGTGCATCTGATGACTAACAACAGCAGCGTTTGTCTTTTCTTACTCTCTACAGCACCAGCCAGACATTAAATGTGACTGAAAAGTGAACAAGACGAGTCTGAAGTAGGAAATATTTGGTTCTGCTTAGGTTACGCTAGCGAAGGACTGGACCTCACTGTAAAACCATCCTCGCTCTCCTGTCACTTTGCTACAAAAAAACTTCAGCGAGTACAGCAGAGCCAGACTTTATTGGTTTACACTGCAGGTTGTGTTGCAGCCTTCATCCTTCATCATCACTGCTTTTGTAGTACACACAGTACATGAATCAGTGCACAGCAGCTGCTGCTGTTCCACACTGTCCACTAGGTGGCAGCAGGACGCAGCATCCCTGCAACTGATGACACGAAGACATGACACACTTTTGTTCATACGCTTCAAAACCTCTTTTGTCTTTTCATCTTGAGTAAATTAAAGCATGCAAAGTCCCCACACAGACCTGAAGGAAACCCTCATCGTCTTGGAAAAATATAGAAACACCATATTAACATGAGATGATACAAAAACATGAAAGGCCAGACAGTCCACGGTCACAGAAATCATCCTGAAAACAAATCATTTATTATTACTTAATTAGTGACTCCTCACTGACAGGATGCTGTGCTGCTCTGTGACGGTTAATCCAACGAAAAACACTCATTAAAATATTGTTCAAACATTTCTGTCAGCCGTCGGCCTCAGCTCACAGCTTCTACTGTTTATCTTCCACGGACTTTAAATCCTTTTGATTTGAGGATGCGGAAGGATTTGAGCTCAGTGTAAACGTCTGAAAGCGCTAAATAACAGCAGGATTTAAAAGCAGCTAAATCAATCATCATTACAGGACTTTAGCAAAGTTTTGGCAATTTTGTAAACTTCTCAGCACACACAATGAACTCGGTTCTCCTTCCATACATGTTCTGACCTGTGCAGACTGTAGTGTGAACGTTCGTGTGCTATTTTAAGAATCAGTGTTCAACCGAGGCAGCAAATGTCGTCCAGTTCCAGCTTCTAAAACGTGTAACTTTTATCATTTTCAGTCGAGCATCTTTAGATTAAACCGATTAATCGATAACGACTGGATGTGAGCAGTGAAGTTCGGCGGCTTCACGTGTTGTCGTCTCCTGCATCAACTTTAGTGTGCAGGACACACAATGCAGACTGAGAGCTGCTGCTGCTGAGGTGAGCACAGCCTGATGGGCAGAGCGCACAGGAAACTCCTGCTTCACGCAAACGTTTCGCCAGGTCGAAGCATCAGCCGCGAGACTCGAGCTAAAAAGGCCTTGAACTCGTTTATTCAAATGACACAATGAAATCGCAGTTCAGGATCAGCTGAGAGGGAGGGAGATTAAGATCAGATCACTGGAAACAACTGGACTGTGGAGTCCCAAACGGTTTGTTTTGGACTCCACAGTCTCAGATGTTAAATCCCATCTGGAGCCTCGAGTCCGATGAAACGCGAGCTACGAAAACTAATCACACAGACGGCTGAACCAAGTCAAGAGTCTGTGAGAGGAAAACAAAAACAGAATCACACAAAGAAAGCAAACATCGGAGTCTCGAGGTTCTCCTGCCTTTTAAAAACCATCTGGTGTAGAAATAACAACACAACACCTCAAAGTGGGGCCAAGACGGACGGTCGTCTCAGGCTCCGCACGGCTGCGTGGGAGCTTACCGACCTGTGAGGGAGACGAGCTCTGATTGGCTGCGGTGGAAACACGACACGCAGGTAAACGCGCTAACCTTCTCCTCTTTTCCAGGGAGACTGTGCAACTTCCTCTTTACTGCCAAAAGCTGATCCATAAGCAGCTCGCTCATCCATTTTCACCACCTCAACCTCAGCTGAAGTCAGCAAACATAAAATATTTACAGATTTATAGCTCGACTGTAATTACTTCGTAGTGCTTTGAACTTTCTGAACGATTTCATAGTTAAAGATTGTCAGAAGCTTTTTGTCACTTTGCACTGAAACACTTTGTTCCCCACAAACAAAAAGAAATAAACAAACGTTATGCTCTGCTTGATGCATTAAAACATTAGAGGTAAACACACTGAGGGTAAAACAACAAGTAAACACTTAAAGTGACAGAACGTGAGGCCTCCAGTCTAACTGACATGTTGGACTAACGGATGGAGTGTGTTGTGGAAATACCACAGCCAATCAGAAGCAGCTGAAAAAGGGTGTGAAGTTTACCGAAAAGGCTTTGGAGACTGAGGACGTGTGAACGCTGCACACAAACATCCAGCTGTAAACACCTGGTGTGTGTGCAGGTGAGCTGTGCTGTGCAGCTGCAGTGGCCCGTTAGGAAGACTGTCCTGCTTCTTTCTGCTCCTCCTCTTCCTCATCATCATCGCCCAGGAACAGCAGCGGGAACATCCCCAAGATGCAGCCGATGGACACGCCGATGGCTTTACCCTGCAGGAGGAGCAGAAGAAGAAGAAAAGTAAAAAATGGAACTTTATTGTCATACCAGCTCACGGTCACATGTTCATGGTACGAAATTAGAACTCAGGTCCCGGGAGCAGTAAGTAGACTATAAGAATATAAAAACATAAAGTACGAGGTAAACAAAAAGTTGAGTAAAATAGAAATATAAGCTAAATAAAAAATAGAATGTAAACAGAATATAAAACTAGACTTCACTTTGTATCCTACTCACAAGCTCTTTCAGAAGACCTAGTGAAGTTATTACATTTCTTAAGAGGTTAAGAAGAGCCTGCTGGGGTCCTGGATGGACGCGATTCAGAGGGGACACAGACTTCCTGTTGGACTGACGGTGAGTTTCCTGAAGCAGTGTGAGCTCATCAGCTGCAGCTGCTGCGTTCCAGCTGTTATCCTGATGTGCTTCTCATAGACCTGATCTCACACTCTGCAGACTGCTGACAGCCTCTTTGTTTGTGGATTCTCATTATTCTGCGTTTCTCTCTGATGGGCCGCCTGCAGCAGCGGCACACTTTCCTTCCTGCTCCAGTTTCCTTAAGCTGCCTACAAAGCACACCAGCGTGGAAGCACTAAGGAACATGATTAACTTCGGTGAAGCCAAACGGGTGAAGGCTACAGCATGTGTGACCACCTCACGTGGATGAAACGATCAAACTTTGGGCATCCTGGTTGAACTGACCATAAACTGCAACTCCTGCTGGCTGTGTGATGAAGACATAAAACTTCCCAGTGAAGAATTCAAACAAAGATCCAAATCTCACCATGTGGGAGCTGAGCCTGGTCTGCCACATGTCCACCTGTTTGGGTGTCAGATCAGGAACCTGCATGCCCAGTCTGGAAGCCAGAGCCTCCACATAACCTGCCAGACTGCAAGCGGAACAGAACAGACGACAGCAATCATCCCAACACGTCTTAGTGTTATCGATCAAATATAAAGAAACATAAACAAGCTGGTTCTCCTGGGAACATAAAGCACACAGAAATGTACAATGAGTATGAGTAAAAGGCTGTACAGGAAGTCAAAGGTCTTGGAAGACAGATAAAAACAAAGGAAATGCAGCAGATGAATTCAAATTAAACTAAACGCAGCAAAAAAAGATCACACAGCAAAATGAGACTGCAGTTCATCCTTCCACATCTGAATTTAAACTGCAGCACACACAGACTTTACCTTGAATCCTTCTAACCTGCATCAGTCTTCAGGGACTTCACACGTCTCCTTCAAAATAAAACCTGAACACTTCAAAATAAAACTGAACCCTCAGAGACGTTTATGAAGCTGCTTACCCAAGACCTGCCAAATCCGAGACCAGGTTCCCCAGAGCCGCGGCTGCAAAACACAAAGAGGGAAACACTTTGATTTCCGTCGTTCTCTGATGAAGCTCGCTGAGCGACAGGAAGTGTGTCGCGTATCATGAAGGATGTGACTGATCTTATTTTGCGCGTTCCAACACCAAACTGACTAAATCTTTGTGACTTTTTTGAAATTCAACCTCCCAAATTGGCCCGTTTCTGCATGCAGGAATGTGGTTTTAAGTCTCTTTCTCAGGCGTGAGCTGCACCTTTTCTGTCTGTTCTGTAACCGTCCCAAACCAACACGTTCAGCGTTCGCAGCCACCTCACGCGGTGACGAGGACGTCCAGGAGCTCGGCGCACATCGGCAACACGCTGGTGGTCTTACGTAACCCGCCTGGCCTTGGAAAGCCCCAGGATGTCCCAGGCAGAGCTGGACCACCTTGCTTTGCTTTCTGGACCCACAAACAGATGGATGGAAACTCAAACCCGCACCACAACCAGAACAAACCGGTGAATAAAGCCAAACCTTACAGTTCCACATGGCCCACATTCATGCCTGCATGTTCAGAGAGGGGAAGCACAGGGGGAGTCAAAGCAGCAAAACACAAGATGGGATTCGGTAGGAGTGAGAAAAGGTGTGAAAGTTTTCTCCGAGACACGAGCAGCAGAGTCTTCATAACAATCACAGTTAATGTACATTTGTTCATGGCCATTAAAACAGTAAAGGAGCTCGGGACGTGTTTGTTTCGGCTCTTTGGAGGCCTGAACAGCGGCGACGCTTCGAGCCGAACGCACAGGGTTTCCTGCAGGAACTCAAACGCCAGATGGATCCCAGTTTCCACAGGGAAAGTCCTTACTGGCTGAGACGCGTCCCAGTGTGGACTCATGTCAGCAGCAGCTCTGACACTGACTGTGAGTGACGGTGAAGAGCTGAGAGATGAAGTGGGAGTCAGCGATAAAAGCTGGGAAAAAGTCTCCCCTCCTCATGTTAAAATATGGAATCAGCAAACCGCTCGAGCGTCTCTACAGGATGGAGGATGATGAAAGAAATATAAAGCGGCGCCTGGATGATAAAGGCATCAGGGCAGAGCTATTGATCTCGAGCCCGTCTTCAGCCTCTGATTTGCACTTTGCAGAGGAAATTGGAGCCAAGTATCCATGGAAACGGAATAATCTGGCGGTGAAAGAGGGAGTCGGCAAGCTCCAGTGCCTTTATGGTTTTCACAGCTTAATAAAGACCCTGAGCGAGACCCCGAACAGCAGCCAGCGCTGAGATACTGCAGCCAGTGGCATCGCCTGAGCTTTACGACTAATCAGAACGTCTTCCAGGTGATGGCCGACAGAAAGGAAGGCTTGTTTTCAGACACGAGTGTGACTTCCAGCCTGAATGGAAGCTGTGACACGTGAGGCGGCGTTACTGAAGTATTTGTTTCTGTTTAACTGATAAATTCACTGCCGGGTGGGTCAGGCTTTATTCTTTAAAAATATTACTTTTTGCCCATGAATTAAGTCTGATGTTAACCACAGGACTGCAGGTAATTAACTACTGATGAACTGTGAGGTATTGTTCCTGATCAGGATCAGTCCAGTCAGCTTCTCATCTGCACTGACTGACTGAAAATGACTGGAGTGATGTGGAATTCTGCTTGATGACTGACTTCAGTGATTATCCAATCAAACTGTTGATGCTCAGTTCAGCTAATCAATTGCAAATGTCCAATTAGGCCGCAGTAATTTCAGTTTCACTGTGACTCGACTACAGACCGCCTGCTGTGCGTCTCTGTGTGTTCTTACCAGCCATGGTGGAGATTCCCAGAGTGACGCCGATGGAAAGTTCAATCTGTGTTCCCTGGAGAGCAGGAGAGAACGAGGTGAGACGTCCACCAGAGAAAAGTCTCAGCTCTACTGACTTACAGCACTTCTCACAAAGTCGTCCTGTCCAGATCGAACTTCACTTACTGCGGCTATCATGATGGCGTTGTCAAGGAAACCAAATCCGACAAAGGGGATGGCGTTGTGAAACAAAACTGCAAACAAACAGAGACAAACAACACCGGATTAACACTCCATCTGACGTTTAACTGCAAGGCTGCTCTGAGAACATCCATCAGTCTGCATTGTAAATGAGAAGCGCAACTTCACGAACATCAGTTTCCATAGAAATCAGGAAGATGGCGTGCAAGCAGTTTGGTGCAGGCCGAATCATCACAGAAGAGCTGAAACCTATTCAAATATTAATGCATCGTTTATACAAGAGGATCAGCTGGGGTTCTGGGTTCAGACTTTAGCTGGCTTAGACCTTCCTCAAAGGTCCGGGACTGTGCAGGACTCGGTGGCCTCGTCTCGCCTCTCTTACGCTGGCTGCTCAAAGAGCCTCCCTACAGCCAGCGTTTGGTTTGTTCAGTCTGGGCCGCCGTAGAAACGCGGTGATGCAACATCACTGGAGGTGACGACAACTTGTTACGTAACTGCTAACGCAATAAAAACTTTCAACAAAACAAAATCCCGTAATCCGTCTAAAACCAGAGATGGACTGAAGCCTTACATCAGAATTCCCTTGTAAAGGGAGAGCTCAATCAATGGACCAATCAGTGTGCACAGCTGTTGGTTTATCTTACATGGCCCCCGCTGGCCTCCGTAGTCTGTGGAAATATGTTGTTGGACTTGAGCGTGTGTGTGTGTGTGTGTGTGTGTGTGTGTGTGTGTGTGTGTGTGTGTGTGTGTGTGAGAGTGAGTGTGTTGTTGTCAGATTTAATCTCTCACCGTATCTGATCTGGGCTGCAGTCGGCGGCGAAGGCTCCAGGGTCTCTGCGAAGATAAAACATCAAAACACATCAAACGTTGGCTCATTAACCGCCGAGTTTCAGCTTTAAACGTCTGCAGCAACACGAAGACGCAGTTTGCTCAGCCCGAACTCCTCACAGCCGCACTTTAAATCAACGCTCCAACCCGACTTCTGACAGAGCAGCAGCATCTCCATCAGCACCATCAGCACCATCAGCTCCATCAGCTCCCTCATCCCTCTGCACCCTCAGCACCGTCAGCACCCTCATCCCTCTGCATCCTCAGCACCCTCAGCACCATCAGAACCCTCATCCCTCTGCATCCTCAGCACCCTCAGCACCCTCATCCCTCAGCACCATCAGCACCATCAGCACCGTCAGCTCCATCAGCACCCTCATCCCTCTGCAGCTCCACTGAATCTGGATCTGTGAGGGTCACACAGCAGCAACACGCTGGCCTCAACTGCTTTTTGTTTCCATCTCTTCACAAACCATCAATTATTAAACAAGAGGGAAATTGCAAAGTGAAAAGATGTGATGTACAACAAACTGATCAGTTTGGCCTTTCATCAGCCACCACACAGAGAGAAAGTAGCAGAATCTTGTAGTTGTGGAGCAGTTAGCTGCTAAAAGTCTGCCTCTGACCGTCTTTTCTGACGTGGCTTTATGTGTCTGACAGCAGCCCAGACAATCTCACACAGAATAACTTTACTAATCTACTGTACAACTTTTTGTTTGCTATAATTAACTTATGATGCTAATGCTGATTCCTCTGAAACAAACAAACAAACAAACAACAGTTTCTTCTGAAGTCAGGATGTGTGCAGAGCCAAACAAAGGAACGTTCAGCCAGTCCACATGCTGACTTGGTCTTCTGAGTGGAGCCACGTGAGGAGACGCTGAGCTGACTGGACAGAAGTGGGTCAGTGGAGCGCAGTTCACTTTGGCCAGAGACCAGATAGTGGAATAGAGTGGATCAGTTACAGCAAAAGAACAAGGTGCTGACTGGTTGACGTCGGACCTCCCCGAGTGTTAGTGCATTAATAAGGTTTTGTGTCAGGTTTTGGGAAAAGAGACGTACAGAACACGAGAACGTGTGCGTGGCTGCATTAGGAAGCCGAGTCACACCTCAGCCTCACCTGACCCTCAAGGTCAGGGCTCCCAAACGAGGCCGGGAGCTTCTCCTGCTCCCCACTCACCACAGCAGTCAACAGTCAAACATGTCCACCATGATATGTTCTGTCCAAGCAAAAGTTCCAGCTTTTTGTTTGAAAAATGAGGATTAAAAGATTATAGAAACAATCAGCTGCTGGTATGGTTAAAACTTCCATCTTCATTCTCCCCACCTTCAGCCATCTGCTCTGTTCCTTCTTTCTGCCGTGAAACAAAAAAAGCATCCACCCTGAAAGGTGTAGGAACTGCTCCTTCAGCAGAGGAAACCGACCGTCTCCAAACCAAAGCCTGAACCAGGATCAGGTGCTGAAGCTGAAGTTGCCAGGCAACATATTCCACTACTCTTAGTGAACACTATCGCTTAGCAACAACATTCATGTAGGAAGTGACACGGGGACTCCCTGGAGGATGTAAGGAAATTTTAAGATAACAACTTTACTTTTCACTCATTTCTTTAAAGCAACACGATGGCCCTGAGACCAGGACACGACAGGCAATTTTTAATCCTGGACTTCAGACTTAATGCTCTTATTCTGGAAATTCTTGGAGTCAGAACGTTAACAAGGGACACTTCATTAGTGATTTAGATGATATCTGATCAGTCGCCGAGCAATAATTAAATGGTTAAATGTTACTTAACAAAATTATTCCTTAGTACTGCAAATAATTTAAGGTAAATACAAAGCAGATGCAGTGAGAAGAAAACCTGAGGAGCAGAAAGTGAGATGGACAGAGAGAGGGAGACGGCGAGTGCTGCTTCACGGCACTGCTGGTTCATATGATTTATTCCAGTAACGTGCTCATTATGCACACGAAAACCAAAACAACTGTAGGCCTCAGTGTCGGTTTAATCTCTTTAATCTGAATCAATCTTTTTAAAATCAACACAAATCCAAAATCTAATTATAAAACACAAACTGATCCTCACAGTTGGCCACAACATGATGCAACCTCTGAGATGTTTGAGCAGGTCCAGTAGTGTCCTGGAGCTGAACTACTGAGGCGCGACACCTTAATCCAAACGGTTTCCTTGGTAATGATGAAACATCCATCGCTTCCCCAACCAGACGGTACAGTCAGCTCATTAAGGCTTCCTTCTCTCTGCTGAGCCGAGGCTCTCATTAAACTGCAACATCACATTAGCATTCATCTGAGGTTGCTAATAAACACAAACAAAAAGTTTCAATTGTTTAATCGGGAAAGGAGTTTAAGCGTTCAACATCAGCGCCACACAACAGGCCTCAGCGGCCCACAGCGAGCTGAGAATCATTCGCCTGCACGGTGACACGACGGGCCACCAGGAAACCACGTCGCAACCACTGAGGGGATAAAACTGCCAGGAACTTTAGTGAAGATGCTCACAGTGTTTGTGCTGAGAAACAACTGGAAGCTGGACTCTCTGTGCAGGACAGCAGATCAGATTCAGTCATTTCTATGCAACAGTAATAATTATTATACATTATATATATAATTCAGTACGAGAGCAGAAGTGATAAGGTCGGAGCGTATCGATGGTAATTTATCCCCGGGGGCCTGTTGAACCTGATGGTTTCAGTATCCGTCCCCACACCAGACTCTGTGTTGTGCTGAGGATGTCACAGCAAACTCGTCTCTCTGTTTTCCTCTCTGCTTCTTCTCTTCTTCTTCTTCTTGAAAGCAGAATATTAATTTGAAATGTGCTGCTGAAAATACGAGGACACACGCTGGGAATAACCCATTTTCACCCATCCTGATCCTGACTTCCTAATGACTGTGGTGTGAGTACAAACACTGCGACTCCTGGGAGAACGTGTCCAGAAATAAATCTGACTGACGCAGGCTAACATTAATAATCACAGCAGAAATCTGCCAACAGGAGCAGATTTGGAGTCAGATGAATAAACGCTGAAGAGCTGCAGCTCTCAGTCGGCTGAGGAATATCTCATAAAGTCCACAATGTGGACAGAACACAGTTCATATGTCAGCGGGTGAGCAAATCAAACACAAGCCGACTCTGTGTGTGTGTGTGTGTGTGTGTGTGTGTGTATAATTAGACATCAGCAGATGCTGCCTCATCTGTCTAATGTCAGGCTGCTGACTAACAGAGTGGAACTGCTTCTGCAACACACTGCACACCTGACAAACACACAACAACAACAACAACAACAGTCCAGCCCTGACAAACACTACACTCGTTTCTGAGCACAAATTCACTTCTACTCAAAGATGGAAAAAAACCCAACATTTTGATGTTCATCTAACATCAAACATCTTTTGTGCTCTTGCAGTGTTTTGGCCTCTCGCTTCCTGATCCTCATGCACACAGCAGTGAATACTGAAAGTAAATACTTTACTCATATTCATTCAGCCCAAAGCAAAGGGAAATGCACATTTAACACATCAATCGTCCTCATATCAAGACGACTGCAACAGTCTGTCTTCTAGCTGCTTCTGAACGCCAGCTAAACCTTCGTGTTAAAAAAGGGTTTGACTCTTTAACCAAGCAGTCTCTCTGCAGGGATCCTGTCTGCGATGCCGTCAGGCACTCGGAGAAACGACCTCAAAGCGCCTTCGGTGGACACGACTTTGACGGCTGGAGATTACGATGGAGACGCTGCAGCAGCTGAGGTCAACTGCTGGACCAACTCTGAAAATCTGCAAACAGCATTCACACACCAAAATACACCAACAAAGTCCAAAATGCCGGAAGTGTCCTTTAGTCCGTTTATTGTCCTGTTCAACTGATTTGGACTTCTTGTGCTCAGCTTGACCGCGTGACGTCTGGACGAGTTCAGAGCCGACGTGCACGTGTGGAAGACGCGTCCAGACTCTTCACAGTTTGTCTCATAACATTTAGTGGTTTGTTAACAGCTGCTGCTGCTCTCACCGAAGAGACATCAGAAGACACAACACAGATCGTCCTACCGAGTCTCCAGGCAACACAAGCTGTCGTGTGTGTGTGTGTGTGTGTGTGTGTGCCTCCCTAACACACACACACACACACACTAACACAGGCCGAACGCTTCGCCTCCTCCACCAGGAGGAGCTGGACGTCTGAAACCTCTGGATGCCAAACCTTCATGTGAAGTAAAAACACTCTGTTTCCGCTCTGCTCTCAGCCAATCAGTGTTCACACACACTTTCTGTCTCAGCCCAGACGTCAGATCCTTCAGTTAGACGACCTCAGACCTCAGACTGATTAAATCAGTGAAATCAGGCCGCGCTGGGAGCTGCGCTCTGAATTCAAGATCTCATTACACACTTAATGGATGATGTGAAAGGCAGAACAACACTCATTCGACACTCGTCAAACAAACATTATCCTGCTTGTAACATGTTTTATTTTTCCACAAATGTGTTAAACCGTTAAATATATAATAATAGAAATAGAAAAAATAGTATTTGGCCAAAAGTATGTGGACAATCAAGCACTGTGCTGACATAAGGCTGCTGAGCGCCACAGCCTTTCATGCAGCTCAATCAGCCTCCACTGCTGACGCTTTGCAGCAGATCATCGAACACTAGAGAAAACAAGACAAAACAACAGGGCAGTCGAGGAAAGTTGAACCTGGCGCAGCTTTTGAAGCAATGCACGGTCGCCTGTCATTATTCCTAACATCAATGATGAATTTCTACTGTTCAGCTAATGAACATTTCCTCCAGCACGCTCACAGTAAACTCACTGATACTGGAGGTGGTCTAACTCCACATTTGGAGTTTTCTTTCCCCCAACTGGTCAGTTCTGCAGACGTAAAGTACCGGTAAACAGATGAAAAGCTGCTGGCACACACTGCAGTTTGATCAGATCTCAACAGTATGAACTACACCATCTGTGCTGCTTATTTCAACCCTTTTCAACGAGCCGGAGCTTCTACAGTCGACTTTCCAAAGCGTTCAGGCCTGTGAAGGAAAGCCGACACATTCGTTGTATTTCAAGGTCCATCTGGGTAACAGTCTCTTAGGATGTAACGGCCACAGAGAGAGCAGGCAGCCAGAATCCTCGCTGGCGGGCGCCATCCCTCATCTGAACCCGCGAGAGGACGTCTGACACACGGTCTCTGGTTGCCAGATGTGTGAAGCTCTGCAGACGGTGTCAGGAGTTGATATTTGATGTTGATATGTTTTTTGCCAGCTTTGACATGAGGAGAGGATTCATCCCGATCTCCCTGCGTGAGGCGCCACTTTGGGCTCAGCTGAAAGCGACATCATGCTGCTGTCGCTCTCATGGACTCCGCCGCTCATTTAAGGAGAATCAACTTGTGAAGCAAAGTTCTAATTTATGTGCCAGTCAAGCAGCACCTCTCCTCTCATCTTACTCAAAGTTCCCAGGTGCTGCTGAATGCCTCAAACTACCTCACTGACAGCTCGTTCATGTGTCATCAGTCTCAGAGGAAATAACCGCTTCGCTCCCAGCACCCCTCGATCTCACCTCCACAACGCTCGACGAGACTGACAAGTTGCTGGAAGCACACGCTGTGTTGTGGGTGGCAGCAGGATTTACTGAAGTTATTATGAGCATATGGAGGATAAACACTCGTCTCATTCTCATGGTGACGGTGCAGGGACGATAAAGTCTCCACTACATCATCACCACTGACATTAGGCTATGAACATGAGTCTGTGGTCGCATTTAGATAACGTGTGCAGCGGCTGCTTTCTCTCTTTCTAGCTAATGTTTCAGTCCTGTGTTTTCATCTGCTGGTGGCCTCACAGCTGCACAAACAGCACACGTCCACAAACTGACGTCGTCTATCATCGTCTGCTTCATCCACTACCAGACTTCTGTCTGAAATGAGACAGTTTTAATGACAACACCTACAGCTGCACCCAACAGGATCTGAATGCAAACAAACAGACAAACAACAAAAGATGCAGCAGAGTTTGCCACAGCGCAGGGACGCGTCCTGTTCCCACTAATTAATTCCCTGCAGATTCATACCATTTGTCTGAATTCATTCCAGGCGTCTATTATTGTCACTGCTGGGAAATGTTGTCTGCATAGAGACACAACAAACATGGAGAGGAAAACTAAACCTCGAGCACTCGATCCAAAGAAGGACACACAATCGGCAGCCCTTAGGATGAAGTTTATACCTGCACAGGAGAGAAACTCCTGCAGCCGTGTGTGATATCAGGTGAAAATGTATGCCTCAGTTTATATCAACCAGAACCTGACTTCAGAGGTCCAACCACAGCCCTGTTGTGGTTAAAAAGTCTAAAAGGACTGACTCCATGTGTGTTGGCGACTTCACAAATGTTTCCAACAACGTTGAAACTCTCAGAGTTTCGCTCAGTTGACTTTTATCTGCTAACTTGGAGCCACCTTTACTCGAGGAACCCATTTTATCTAACAGTGTGACACAAACTGCTCGCTGTTAGATAAGCACTGCTATTATCTTCATTACTTTTCTGTCAAACCGCCACACGAGGAACTGCAGACTCACCATTTAATAGCACATTTTAATTGGACTCAGTCGGCCATGCTGTGGGACTGGGACAGGAAAAGACCTAGAAATAAATGTTTGCTAAGGCATTGGTGCGTTTCCTGCTGAATTTGATGCACATTATACAGTGACAGGTGATTCAGTCAAAGCTTATGGGCCGTGTGGCCTCATGAAGCTCATTACATATCACTTCCCATCACACTAACAGTCACCCCACACTGCAACGTAAACCAGATCACAGCCAACAACAACTTCTGAGCTTACTGGACCGCGTTAGCTGAGGAAAACAGCAAGTAAATGAAATGTTTTATTGCTCAAACGGGTCCTGAACGTCTCATTTTGTGTTAAACCCACAGCGGGTGAGAAGTGTGACACGAGACCCTTACACGTGTCTTCACGAGGGAGGACGGGACGGTTTATCTGACTCTGAGTCTTACCCTCCTTTCTCTTGTTAGCACATTCGACTAAACCAGGACGATCTCTGGGGCATCATTAGCGGGAACAACAAATTAGCAGTGTGACATTAAGACAAATTACTGTGGAGAGTAAACAAACGGTTACTACTCAATTCTGCTGACTGGCAGGATGTCTGAGCTCTTAGTGGAAGTGTAGACAGTGGAGGGTTAATACAAACTCTCTGCGTTTGGACAACGTCTTCCCAGTGTCTTGAAGCTCCATCACCATCTTCTTGTAGCCAGAAGTGACCACATTTGGTCAAGAGGGTGGAGCTGGGAGGACATCCTGACTGGACCTGCAGGATGGTGGTGGCCCCGCCCTAAAGCGCCCCCTGATTTATGGACCGTTTGACTCTAAATGGGAGCATAACTTACAAAATGAACATCAAGCTGTAGTGAGGAAGACCTGAAACCAACAAATGAGACCATAAACTCATCAGGAAACTGATTACTGAGGTCAGAACTCAACTGAGAAGTCCACTCACTTACATCATAGATTTATTTACAAAAACGTGATACCAGATTCAAAGATGGCATCAGTTCAGTCCATATGTGACACCGAAAACGTTTCCAGCTTCCTGCTTTACTTCCTGGTGTTGTTGGACTAATTTTCTTGGCACAATGGAGGCTAACTGGCGGCTGACCATTTCTACCCGTTTTCATATCTCAATTACAGACTAACTGAATTAATAAACTCAGGCTTTCCTGTGTTGTTGGCAGCTGCTACTCTGAGAAAAGCAGAAAGTGATCCATTTGTCTTTGCAACAGCACCACAGTCGTCTGTTTCCTCTCTAAGTTATGAAGATAAGATAAGATAAGATGAGATAAACCTTTATCAGTCCTGCAGTGGGGAAATTCCCTGTGCTGCCTTAAACATAACTGACATTTCTGTACAGCATTTTCTCACAGTAAGTGACTTCAGTCCACGTAGGAACGTCACCTGTCCTGAGACGTGCACATCGATTCACTGAATCACACCTGTGTGGGACAAACCTGAATACGTGTGGTGATAAAGGCCTTTACAACATACCTGTCAGGTATGAGCCCACATTCACATTCACGACGAGCCTCTCGAGCCAGCAGCGTCTGCTAAACGTCTCAAGTGCAGCTGTAATGTTTTTAATGAGGCTGCAGCTCGGCTCGGCGTCAGGCTGACCCTCATGGATCCCCTACTGCTCTCCGATGGCATTCAGCTCATTAGGAGTAAAACTGAAAGTAAAGCTGCTTATTAGTGAAGACATTCACAGCCAAACTCATTCCTGCACCAGGACGTCTAATTGCTGAGCAGCAGAACGAGACGAGCTGCCTGGTGCTGACTCGGCACCGGCCCCAAAGAAAAGACTTAGTCCAATACTCTGAACTAACACACTGGACTAGGAAGAAGTCATTGTGAGAGACGGTGGAGACATGGACCACAACCACCCGATCACTGTCTGCTCTGACTTACTGTGGTTCTGAAGGCAGCCTGTCCACAGCTGCAACTATGATTATTTTCACAATTCATTAATCTGCCCGTTACTTTTTCATGATCGATCAGTTAATTGTTTTGGCCATAAAACTGCTCATCACAATCCAACCAGCAGTCCAAAACTGTTCATTTACTGTCACACATGACAAAAGCTTGAAAAAAACGACCGAACGGATTCACAGATTATCAAACCCGTCGTGATCGACTAGTTGCTGCAGTTCTGGTTCAGTCTGTGACAGGAGTGAAAGTGAGCACTTCTTCACATTCTCCTCGCATCGAACTGTGAGATCAGTTCTCCGTTAATGCGCTCAGGGTTTGCACACAAGCTTTTCCTCCAGCCGACACATCTGGCTGACATCTGGGCAGATTCCGAGGTGACTTTGAGAATTCAGATTAGTGCATAAAACAGACAATGACCGGGTTCCCCGAGCAACCACGACTGCGACCCGGCCGGACTGAGGCTCAGATATCACGGACTCACTCACTTTCAAGTTTGTGTCGTGAAATGAAGCCCTAAGAAGTTCCTTTGTTTGTTTCAGTCGGATTTTTATAATGTTTTTTTTTTTCTCAAAATGTAACTATTTTTAAATTGCTGAAATTGCACATTTGAGATCATTTTAGGCTGCAACCATGAGAACAATCTCAATAAAAATAAACGGTTTTTAAATTTACTTCTAAAAACAGTCGACTGTGCGTGAGAAGAAAAGAGGAGACAAAAACTGCTTTGTTGCCGAAATCATAATTTATGTTATTAGGAATCTAACACTTGGGAGTCTATGAAAAAATGAGGTTACTAAGTTATGTGATGCACCCCAGTATGTCAGAGAGGAAATGAGACGTTTGGGTCAAACTCAAAGCTCTTTTTAAAAATCAAAAACAGCACAAACACATTTCTGTGACCGTCGAAACGTTCAGGGGGCTCAGAAAGCCGGACTCTGCAGGGATTACAACGAGACTTGCTCAAGCCCTCCGAACAGAAGATCAAGCCAAACATTTGCAGTCTTTCCATCCTGCAGGTTGTTTTCTACGAAACGTTTCAGACCGGAGAAAAATACTCCTGCTTTCTGTTGGAGCCAATCAAGTCGTATTTCTGCTGCCTATCAGTGAATCGTGTAATCACGATAATATCACTGTTACTGAAGTGTGAAACGTCTGGGCAACGCTGCAGACGCTTCCT
Source organism: Scatophagus argus (assembly GCF_020382885.2). Taxonomy (NCBI): domain Eukaryota; kingdom Metazoa; phylum Chordata; class Actinopteri; family Scatophagidae; genus Scatophagus; species Scatophagus argus. The sequence goes on from NC_058509.1 coordinate 1,537,962, forward strand.
CTGAGATGGAGAGCCGTCAGCATTATCTGACTGCACTGATGGGAAGGGGGGGGCAGTGAACGCACCGTGAGACAGGTGCTTCATTCACTGCAGTCTGACAATGAAACAGTCACTTATTGTAGAAAGGCATTTTGAACTTGAAACTACTCATACATTGTCCAGGTGTTTTTCCCACGAGGTGCTCTGAAGACGTTTCTCTACACTCCGGATTCACCCGACTCGGCTTTCTGTCTGAGGCCTGAACTGAGTCAGTCTGGTTTGGCTCAATGAGACCATTTTTCCTTGCAAAGACAAACACAAAATACACTCTGGTGACTCCAAAGAGGAAATACATGCATATGCTACACACTCGCCTGTCTGCTCACACCCGACTGACAACCCTCTCTCTCTCTCACACACACACACACACACAGCAAAAAAAAAAAAAAAAAAGAAAGAAAAGGAATTAGTCTGAAACCAGCGTGAGCTTCACAATGAGGCGTTTACGTGCCAGCAGCCACTCCCGTCACATCGGGTTTCCTATTGACTGCCGATATAATCAATACTGATGTGAAGCTGTCATTTTATTGTCCAGCCTGGAAAAACAAATCAATAATGATGTTGGAGTTACCATAATTACTAGTTTCCGTCTTCAGCATCCCAGACGGAGTTTACATCCGACTACAGCAGCTAATCAGCTGTTAACCACACAGCAGTAAAAAACTACGAGTACTTTAAACTACAGCCTGAACGCAACACATTCAGCTTCAGTCTTCTCATCTTTCGACAGCCGTGTTGCCAGAGACAGTAAACACCTTCTTCAGGCTCAAGTCTGCCATTGGAAAAGCTAGACACACAATCCAGGTGATAGTTTGCCCTCACCTGATTTAACACCCTTAAACAACAGCTTGCAGCGGCACTTGCTCGTGGAGTGGGATCACGTGACTACAGGTGAGCGCTCCTACCTGTGAGTGGTCCCCCCGGAGCTTCTCATGGAAGCTGCTCCTTCCTTACCTTGAGCGATGGCTATGGACTCGAAACTCTGCAGCTCCTTCAGTAAACACGTCCTCTCCTTCGGATGGAGGCGGTAGATAAACTCTTTGGCTCTCTTGGGTGAGTTGAGCGGCTCCCTCGGCTCGTTCCTCCCATGTGTTCCCATGCTGCAGCTCGGTGTGTGTCGGCCGATCCCCGGCAGCCTCGGCGCCGGCGCTGCCTGCCCCAGTCCCGGCGCTAACTTCTGTCCAGCCGGGCGGACGGCTCTCTGGAGGCAAAGGCGGAGCATTGCGGCTCAGTGAATAAATAAGCACTCCTCCCGGTGTGTGTGGAATGAAAACCCTGCTGCTCGGTCGTCGTCTCCCCGCTCCGGTTACGGCTGGGCGCTCGGACAGAAGTTGTGTCTTGTTCGGTCCGTCCTACTAGCTAGACTCGACCTCAGTGGAAAAGAATTGAACGAGTTTTGGTGGTAATTTCCCTTAAAACGTGGCTAACTTTCGCACAGCTGTTCATGTCTCCTGTCCTCGCTGTCCGCCGCCCAAACCGTCTCATGATCTTTTAAGACTCGGCGGTCAGGAGTTTGGCACATGAAGTTCAAGCTAAGCCGAACTACACGGCGTCAACGTCTGTCAATGCGGCTTGAGTTATGAAACGCACTTCCGACGGCACCTTTCAAAATAAAACGCACTGCTTCCGTCGATGCCTTTCATAGTAGAGATATGTATAAAAACTGCAAGGTAAAAAATTAAATATAGCTTTATATTGTTCCCTCCAATGACAAGATATGTCACTTTCCTTTCCTTTTCCTTTAAGCAATTTCATCAGTCCATTATTACCCGCATTTCCAGTTTTCGTACACATTAGTTATCTATATATCTATACCTGTATATCAATATGTACATACAGTACAGTGAACAGTATTGTGCGTAAGGAATCTTCAGCCAGGAATGTGGCAGCCCCTGTTTACCTCCAGTATGATCAAAATACTGGAGTTCAGGTACAGTTTTTCTTTTTTAAATCAACAACAACACCTGAGCGTTTCTTCACCTGGAAATGTGACTGAAATGTCACCTCCAGTGTTGGTGCACAGAGATGTGGGACCTTTCATATGCCTCAGACTCCATCCAGACCTATACATGAAACAATTTGCTGGCACAGAACTTCTGGTATTTGCTGCTTTCCTGTGATTTCGAGTTGTCACCCAAAGCTACAAACTGTCAACTTGTAAAATAGCGCCATCCGCTGGTCTGTTCTCCTGTATGACACAACATTTTTGCATACCAAATGTGTACTTTACAAACTGATGTCAACTTGTTCTTAATTATATATGAGAAACAGTCCAAGTGCAATATCAAAGATGATTTTATTTACATAAATCTCTTTCTGAAATGAAAGGCAAAATGAGGCTTTTGCCTTTTAAAAAGTTTTCATTAACAATCAAACTAATCATCAAAGTCCTTCATAGCTGAAACAAGTCAAAAAAGCACAGCTTTCTAAATCAAATTACATCCCATCCTTTTCTCAGCATTGACAAGAACTTAATGGACTTTTCTTGCAGCTTATTTTCTGCAACCGGTAATTACAACAGTAATGAGCACGAGTTTGTGGTCAAACCCTTAAGACGTTCAGGCTGTGGAAGTCTAAACAATGTAATACTCAGAGGTGTTGTGCTTGAAAGCCATTTAATACAAATCCTTAATCATTGACGACGTCTGCATTGGCCGAGCTGCACTGTCAGACGAGATGAAAACACGATTCCTAAATATCTTGTGCCAGTAGTAAAAAGATTTTGGATCAGTGTTCAGCAGGACGTCTGCTGCTGGAACGCTGAGCCTCTCAACGTGACGATAAACGGCACAGTTTCCAGAAGTGAGGGTCTTTGCGAGGCCCAGAAATTGTTCACTTCACTGAAAATAAACTTGGAGCCGTGCAGCAGGACCCTGAGACCAGAAGCACAGTTTGAGCCTTTGGGAAAAGCTGCAGTCGCTGTGGTGTGACAAAACTCCTGTCTGTACCCGTGACGGGAACGACGAAGGAGCATTTACCACTAATAACGGACATGTAAGTTAAATCATGGTCCATTTCCTTTTTAAAAGTCAGAACCTGTAGAAGAAACAAGTGGCACCTTTCCATGCTGTATTTTTGTGACCTTTACTGAGGAGCATCCAGAAATCACTCAAAACATTTTTGTATTTGTTTTTAGATTTGACGCCAGCACTCTTATTACAAACAATCATTTCTGGGACTGAGAAGAGCATTTAACCAAAGTAAATACTGATTTATGTGCAGAGGAAGCAGAATTATTGAGGAAAACAAACAAAACTCTTCTCTTGTCCTATGGGAAAGGGTGCACGTTTGTGTTTTATTATATGTACAATAACGTACACAAATGTAAGCGAGGTCGCACAAGAGACCAGTAGTAAATAATGACAGAGGTATATCAGTGATTACAGTAGCAAGTCATCGTTTTTAATCAGACACACCTCTTTCAGCTGCCTCACTCTAATGCCTTCACTTTCCCTCTGGACGAGTTCACGAATATCCTGTTTTAAGGACAAAAATGTCGAACGAATGGCCACAAACTTGAGCTTTTGATCAATCTGTAACTCGGGATTTGAGCGCTCTTGAGGCTTGTTTAGCAGGAGCAGGTGAGGAACTCAATGTTTGGAGGGTGCAAAACTGAGAGTCTAAACTCCGTGGACACGAGACAAAGTAACCCCGAAGGAGACTCTTCATCCTTTAGAGACAGCAGGTTTTAAACTGAAACACACAAAAAACATATTTTAGTGCTCAAAAGGTGTCTTTCTACAACCTCCCAAGTTTCACAGACTGATTAATGCTTGAAGTTGCTTAGTCGCTCCACAGTTTTGTCATTAATAAACTCCAGCATTTCCCCGACACCACCAGGGAACATGAACTGCATCTTTAAGACATCGTCAAAGCACATTATAGGTCGGCAGCAGGCAGGCAGGCACGCACACACACACACACACACACGCACGCACACACACACACACACACAGAATGAGAGCAGCAGTTACTCTTTTCATGAGCCCTTATTGAGTAAAACCCAAACTCAAAATCACACAAAAGGAAACAGAATGACATCCCTGACATTTTTCAAGAACAAATTAAAAATCTGAAGTTGTGTTTTAAATTCTTTTTAAATTAAATATAATAAAGATATATGTAATTTTTTTCTATAGATCTTTTTATTTGTCAGTCCTCGGTGGAGTCTGTGTCATCATTGATATAGTCTTCTTCTATTGGCGTGTTGCCATTTTGAGTCCCCCACTCATCTTCATCGTACTCTATGCTGTCATTGTCCTCCAGCAGCTCGTTGTAGAGCTCCCCCGGTCCTCCCGCATCCTGCACGCCGGCAGCCGCTCCGTTGGCCGGCAGCTCGGCGACTGGCTGTCCGTGCTGGTTGTCGCCCGGTGCCGGTGGGGCTGCAGCGTCGGCGGCTTCCTGTGGCGCCGCATAGCCCCCATTGTTGTTCGAAAAGGCAGCTCTGTCTCGGCTCTCCTCCTCCACGTAAACTCTCTGGTGGCACATGGGGCAGGTGTCCTGGATGTAGAGCCACTTCCTCAGGCACAACGCGTGGAAATAATGGTGGCAGGGCGTGATGCGAGCCGAGGTGGCAAACTCCTGGTAACATATGGCGCACACATCTTCGATGTCCCTCAGCTGGTCGCCGCGCACCTCCGGCAGGGAGTTGATCTTCTTGACTGCCGTGCGCCGGTTGATGAAGGTCTTCCAGCCGTTCTTGGCCTGCAGGTAGATGTTGAAGTACGCGTGCAGGCACATCATGCAGGCGCGGATCTTGCTGCCTGACTCGAACATCATGGTGTAGGCGCCGTTTCCAAACATGATGACGCCGAACAGGAACTCAATGATGTTGCCTGTAGAGCGCACGTAGTAGACGTAATCGTCCAGCTTCTCCCACAGGACATTGGAGAAGCCATCAACCATGAAGAGGCTGTAGACAGTCAGTGAGACCACCACCTGGAGGGAAGGCAAGGAGTATGATGATCAGGAGAACTCATTAAACTGACCATGTGTTTTCTCAGACCAGTTTAAGAGAAAACTCTCACCTTGAGGCAGAGTTCCACACAGAAGGCCGTGACAGCAAAGAGCCAGGTGTTGAGGGCGTAGTGGTGCCACAGGGCGTAGCTGAGCACCACCGGGAGCACGAAGAGCGCCAGGGACACCAGCAGGACGGGGAAATGGCGCCGAACGGAGGAGACGTGGGATGCGCTCAGGGACATCAGGACAGGGTCGGTCATGCCGTGGATAAAGTGCAGGATGGCCGTCAGCAGAAGGCACATGTTCCGGCTCAGGCGGACCTTCAAATCAAAGCCAGAGAGGCCCTCAGTCACTGATATGTAATGCAAGATCATAACACACATTTTCATTGTATCAACACATCAGGAGCTGTTGACCCGTGATGGGGCAAAGCAGAAAGAACCAAGAAGAAGAAGAAGGTTCAGAAACACAGCAAACATCCAGCATCAAATCAGAAGCTTTCACTGTCTGCTGGGTCCGTGATCCCTTCCTACATCCACTAATTACAACTGACTCAGTAATCAATCAGTCAATCAGTTGTCGAGCTGGAGTCATTAATCCTGCAGAGACGTACCAGGCGTTCCTCAGGGTCCAGACTGCTGAGGCCGGTCTGCAGAGCCAGGATGAAGAACAGCACAGGAGCCACGAAGCCTAAACGCTTGTCCTCCTCCTCTGTGGAACCTGAAGGGTCAAAATGAGACAAAACACTGAACTCGAGGAGCACCATGACAGCCTAAGGCAGATTCCCAACGTACAGCACACTCAGTCGTACCTATGAAAGCCAGGATGCTGAGGCCGAGGTAGTGCGCCACAGAGGAGATGACGGCACTCATCCCCAGCACGGTGAGCGTAGAATCACAGCCAGAGATGATGAGGTTACTGGTCAGATCCCAGAACACGTCCCAGCTCAGCAGGTAACCCTGAAAGCAGTGCAGTCAACAACAACGACAACTCAGAACTGCATTAAACAGGGTTTCTGCAGTGTTCACCCAATGCCAGGACTCTCTCAGACCCTTCTTTGAAACCACAGATTACAACTGAATACCTTTTTGGAAGTCACGGTGGTCTGGATGATACGGCCTACGGTTATTAATTAATAAAGTCACATTTATTTCACATTTTTGTCAGTGCTCCCCGTCTATGTTTAACAAGGATTTTTAGTCATGTAAATGATCAGGTAATGTAACGTGGTTTGAACAAATTAAATGATAGATTGAACAAATTAAGAACTCCAATTAACATAAGCTTTTACTAAATTATCACTTGTCCATCATGAAATAGTGAGCTTCCAAGCTACTGCAGCTCACACAGGTGACAGTGTTAAAGGTCTGATGTGCTGACTGAAACTCAAAGAAAGAAGGAACAGCCTCCAACAATCACACTTTATAAATATGTAAGAATGTGTGCCAACAGCTTAAAAAGCTAACAGCTTTTGTACATGAAAGACTTTCTAAGGTCTTCTTTGATGGAACCGAGTTCAGTGTTTTTGGAGGCTGCTTAAGACCTGCAGATATCCTGATTAAAAGCAGACTGAACGGTTCTCATCTTACTTGTGAATCCGAGTCCCCATCAGCGCCACCGCCTGTGGCGTCACCGCTCTCCCTCCTCACTGCCCGCACCACGTAGACGAGGATCAGCGCCTGGGCTGTGACCCGGGTCAGCCAGAACACCCGCAGCACGTCAGGGAATCTGATCCTCTTCCACGTGTCCTCCAGCAGCAGCTGAAGCCCGTAGATCCTGTACATGTGCCGTACGAGCAGGTAGACGTACCGACATGAGTAGTAAAACCATTTCAGCCTCATGGCCAGACACACAGCTGTGTTGAGAGCCAGCGCCAGGCCCGAGAACACAGCCACCATCTGCCTGACGTCTGCCGGCAGCTCGATCATCAGCCCCCACAGAGGGATCATGATGTCCAGGACCACCAGCGCTGCAAACACCGACTGGAGGTTTAACAGGAACACGTAGCCCACACCAAAAATAAGCTGGACCGCAGCCATGCCCAGCCACAGCGTCGGCCCGTTTCTGGGCAGCAACCTAAACCCCAGAGCTGCTTTGTGGTAGGCGCTGTAGAAGTCTATGTGGGACGTGGCGTAGTAGTTGAACAGGACCGCCGCCATGCCGAGGAGAACAGCAAAGAAGAGGGTGTAGAACTTGAACAAGGCTTTCTGGGAGAGCAGCAGCACCACAGTGGAGATCAGGACACCTGAGACACAACAGAGACGCAGTCAGCAAAGAGGAACATTAAAATGACAGAATGGTGAACTGTCGCCTACCACACAGGACTGAAGGGGTCAGAGGGCAACCGCTGGGCGAAGCTAGAAAGTTTGTCTGACAGGAAGCTCACTGTAATCAATCTGTCTGACTCTGTCTGCCAAACATTTCCTAAGACATAATGACCCTGACGTTTGGGTGCAGGTTCTGTGAACGCTACACATAACAAACAGCTTTGACTTATCCCTGAAGCCCTCATGAAAAATGACCCGTCATGAGAAGAAAAAACACAAGCACACATAACTCAACGGGAAAAAATGAACACCTGAGTCCGTCATGTGACAGGAATGCTGTCGTCAGTACAGATCTGCATGGTGCATCAGTGTAGCATACAGAAACCGTCTGTGCACGGCCGTAATGACAGCACCGCTTCAACACAAATCGGTGTCATTACAGAACCAATAAAACACACTGACTGGCTGAGGACTGGATGAAATATGACATTTCACAGCATTGCTATCACTACGGCAACAGAGCACCTGACCCTTGTGTACATTAACACCTTGACCTTAGCCTCCTAACAACATTTACCTCCAACTAAGAGGCTTTTGTCAGGAGGAACGCTAACCTTGGATCAGCTTTGTGAAGCGTATTGACTGAACTGAACCTTGCTGATAAAGGGGGACTCGGTCTTCATTTGAATTCAGGCAAATATTATTGTTCACATTTGGTTTTAATGACTTCTTTGAAGCTTGCATTTAGTTTTATGGCAGGTAAGCATTCACAGCTTCATGTGCTGGTACAAAACACCAAAAATAGTGAGTTAAAGAAATATAAGCCTGTTGGCTGACCCACTTTAAAGGCACCTCATTTGGCCCATCGCCTCTCCAGACCCGGAGCTCTTGGCTAACACAGAGGGGAACTGCATGTGGCTGAGCCGTTCAAAGGTCTACAGGCCTTACAAATGTACAGTTATGTAACCTGGTTGTTGTTTGTCTGCACGCAGTGTTTACTGCTGACACGCCTCTGACAACAGTTTGGCCTTTGTGAGAATAATAAAAAACAGCTGTGATTAATGTGGACTAGTTCCCACAAAATGTTCGCCAAGAATCACGCAATCCAGCGAGAAAAACCTGTCAAATGAGCTGTTTTTAGGAGAGAGGGTCGTCTGAAGAGGAAACTGAAAATGCATCAGACAAAGATGCAGACAAAGCTCACGCCTTAACCTAAGTTCAAAGATACACATAGAGATCTCAAGAGGAAGGACTGGCTGATTGATCAGTTCATAAACAGAAAATAAATCAAAACTAATGCAGATGATCAGAATATGTCATTTTCTCAGAAAAAACTGAAATTCTGTTCCAGGTTTGCACATCTGAAGGTTTCTTGGTTTTCTTTGTCTTGTCTATGATGGTAAACTGAATATAATATCTACTGGTCAGACAAAACAAAACGTTTAGATAAGTCAGCTTGGTCTTTGGTAGGGTTTTGGCATTTTTCACTATTTCCTGACATTTTACTGATCAGGAATGCAACTGAAATGATGAGCTCTTGCAGCCCTGTGGCAGTTCTCGTCTCAGTACTTTCATTAATATCCCACATGCCTCCACCAAGGTCTGTACAGACTTCAGGCAAACTAGCAGTTTTCTAGGCAAAGTTACAGAGACAAAGAAGCAGATTTCGACAGGCAGAATGAAGGGCTACCAGTCACTTTGATGACTTCCGTTTAGTCCCGGCGGAGGATACAGGATCTGACACCTGTGACGAAATACCTGACGTTAGCAGTCAACTAGCGACATCTTAACTCCACATCAGAACGAATCAGGTCTGAAGCAAACTAGTCAAGCACCATGTCAGACAAATCTGGCTTGTATTGACGGTACAGCTGGTAGTTAAACCGGCTTTAGTTGGTCCGACAGGTGACCTGGCTTCACGCTGCTGACTAACGTCACGGCTAACGCACTTAGCTAGCTGTCACTTTGTTGTGTGCCGTTCACAGAATTTAGAGGCTCCCGTAGAGGACGTGAAGATGCTTACCCAGGACCCTGACCAACACCTTCCCCATCGCACCGGCCCATCCCGAACCAGGGTCGTAATAAGAATTAAAAATGGCGTCGATAATAAAGATACAGGGGACTCGCAGAGCCACATCAAGCACCGCTAAGGCCTGCTGGCCTATCCGGGCTTGAGTGGACGCCATGCGGCTTTAGGGGGGGCTCACAGTCCTGAGGAGTCCCGGCTATCCATGTAACATTGAAAGACGTTTAAGCCCCCTCCAGCAGCCGCGTCTCGTCCTCGGTTTCGCTTTGCCTGGCGTTTATTTGATAGGTGGGAACCTGCTGCCATCCGCCATGTCCGCACAGCTCAACCTCCTGTTGCTTCTTCTTCTTCTGTTTAATGTCGGGCTGCTCCCATCCAGACTGTTACCGCCACCGGCTGTTACACGCCAGAGTGCTCCTGGGATCTCGTCTCGTCTGGGATCACAAGAAAAACTAGGATACATCAGGACTCGCCATTTCCTATTGCTGTGGGAAGACCGCAGAAGTTGCTAGGCTGGTGCCGACGTAACGTAACGTGACGTAACTTCCAGCGTCAGAGGGTGTGGTAGCTGACGTAACCATTTTCGCAAAAATTCTGACTTACACAAAATTACATAAGAACAAATTATTATTTATTTTTTTTTCTAAATGTAATCTGCTGTCTTTTATCTTTCTTCTGAGTGTTCGTCAGCTTTCTTTTTGACTTTCTTTCTTTCCCATTTCTATTGCTCAACAACATAAATGTTAAATGGCATCATGCTCAATTTGCTTTGGAAATGCAAATGTCTGTCTTCTCGTTCAACAAGTTTTCTCAATGTTTGTGTTTTTCTATGTTCCTAAATGTGTATGTTTACTAAAATAAATGGAGTCAAATGGAGAAAGTGAGGCAGAGCTTATAGTTATGGCTTTTTGTGGCCAACTGTAAGAAAAAAAGTAGGAACTTCATTTAGAGCTACATGAAACAGAAAACATGAGTAACAAAGCAGAAAGTTTTACTTTAATCGTTTCAGCATTGAGCAAAAACCCATGAAAATCTAATCTTTATTTCAGAGGAAAGATCAAAAGCTCTTTGACTTTTTAAATTTGGCAAAGGGAGACTTTTATCATTCAAACAGGCACACACACACTTAACCATAAACCATCAGTACAATGAGGCCATGTCAGTTGCTCTTGTGAAGGTTTAATCTGGTTCATCATCAGCTGGAGCTGAAGAAGACTTTGGTGGTGTTGTTGTAGATTGTGTTGGCCAGTTCCAGAGGGTCCTCCTCCCTCGCTGCTGCCATCACCTCCAGAACTTGTCTGAAAGAGACAAACAGTCAACTCTACTCATTAATTTAGTTACTAAAACGTAGCTGTTTACGGATTGAAACTGTTGAGTTCTACAAAGGATCTGCTTTGAGCTGGACATGACTCACATGATGTGACAGGGCTCATTCCTGTCCTTCAGACAGTGCCCCGCCTCCCATTTCTTCTTTGTGGGAAATGCAGTTTTAACGTATTTAGAGCCTGCATGAGTGTTCTTGACGCCACACCACGGAGCATCTGGGAAGGAGCAGCAAGGTATCAATGCACCGATAAAACAGTTCAGAGAAACATCACAAACATCAGCGACATGATGCACAAAACCTCACACTTTAGTTTCTTGTCATGAGGAAGCCATGAAACTTTGCATCTCGGATCAGAATTTTCCCAACTGTGACAGAGTTTCAATCGTGCTGAATTTGATTCAGTGTCCTCTAGAGCATTTGCCTTTATATGGTTAACAACAAAGTTTGTTCTATTGTCATTTCTTTTACCATTCAGCGGCCCCGTTTTGTCAAATGCCTGCATTATTAGAATAAAGTGGCTGCAGCTCACCGGTTTCTATCATGAGTCTCTCAGTGGGGATGGACTTCATAGCTTCAATATTGGCCTCCGTTTTCAAGGAGCTGAAAAACAGAAATAATGATTGACACAGTTCAAGTTGCAGCACTCTTATCATGTGCCTTTAGACAATAAAGTGAGCTTTCATTTGTGTGAGACTGAGGTGGGTGTGAACCACACATTATCACTCATGTGAGGCAGTTATGACTGAAATGTGACTTGAAGTTTCGGTATTACGCGATTTATCAAATCAATACATGTTGAGCCTATTGAATAATAACATTATTAATCTTATCGTACTACTACTTGGAAAGAACAACGGGCAAAGTCTTTGGACAACATCTCTAACTTTGCAAAAACTGCGCTGTTAAGAACTTTTCCACATTTGAGGGTTAAGAGTTGGGTTACTCGGGTTCAGACTGAAAAATCTGACCGGAGAGAGACGGGTGACGCCTCTCTTTGAGATTTATGATTGCGGTTTGGAGAAGCAGGAGGGAGTGAACCAGCGTTACCGTAGCAGCCAGGGTCATAGCATGGTATCTATGGCACAGGCTGCAGGAGGGTTAAAAACTGGCCGTTAGCTTGCCTGTAATATTGTTGGCCAAGATTTTATTTAAAATTTGAAGTGTATAAAGAGGGATGGATGCTTCTTCACTTCCTCCCACCAAACAAAAACACAGCAAAAATATCCGACAGAAAACGAGCATTTCTAACATAGCCTCTGTTCTCACCATCCATTAATTCCAATATAGAGGTCCAGCTCAACGAGGGCACCAGCGTCCTCTGCAGTCCCATCAAACGAGTGGACCTGAAAGAAAAAAATGTTCATTCAGTGTATTTTAATCACAAAGCAAAGAGTTCGCTTCCCTGTTACAACATAGTGGTGAGGTGCCTTACTTTCTCATATACTTTTGACAAGCTAACTGTAAACAAGAGCACACACAGTGTACTTCAGAGTAACAGTACACAGGAGAAACAGAAGTCCTCACCACTCCTCCGACACAACGCTCGCGGTTCCTCGTCATGATGTCTGTCAGGGAGAGACAGTGAAACAGTCAAATGTTCTGTCTGAAAGTCCCTCTCATGAAGAAGAGCATCAGACCTACCGATGAACTCGTGATGGGAGTTTCTGCAGTGCAGGAACATGGGCAGCTTGGTCTCCTCTGCCAGCTCGAACTGCTTCTCAAAGTATCTGTTACAGACCATCAGTCGATTCAACGTTCACCAAGCACAGACAGAAACACATTCGCTCTCTGTTCTGCTTTGTTACTTATATTATAAAGATATGCACAACAAACGGATAACATCTTCCCATGCATCCAGCAAAACACGGTACCTCCACTCAACTTACTTCAGCTGAGTTTCTTGTGGACAAAATTCCAACCTGTCAAAATCTGGAACAAGAAAACCAGACACACGTTACAATGTCAGCATGTCACTCGTGTGTGTGTGCATACAGAACATTTACACTGATATCACAGCTTGTGTTTTATCTTCGACTTGCATTGTAACTTGTAATTATTTTTATTATTGTATTGTGTTATAATCTTCATTCACTTCTGTCTTATCTATTCCTGCACCGCCTACAGCTCCCCTGTGGGGATCAATAAAGGCTTAAGGACAACACACAAGCTAGGATGAACCACAAGTGACTGGTTTCTTGTGATTTGAGTAACTGTTTTCATGGCTGTGTTTCATCCTTTTCTTCATTATGATTGCCAGCCTTATAACAGTACACACCCAGTCCACACTCTCCAATGGCCACCACCTTTCCTCTGTGTGCTGTTGCCAGCTCCCTCAGCGCTGAGAAGTACTCAGATTCCCCGTTCTGCTCGAACTCACTGCAGCGGGTAGGATGGCAGCCGACGGTGCAGTAGAAGTCATCTGTAATAACGCAGAAAGCTTGTTGAATATGATGTCACAAAGGTCCAGCAAAGAGGAAAGCATGAGACAGGTGCTTCTGCTTCTGACCATGAAAATCACCTGTTTTTAATTTTTTTTTGCCTGCTTTGAAATGCAATCCTAGAAGGCCCACAGACACAGAAAATCAACTAAAAAAGCCTTTAGTTGTTATGATTACCTCTGCTCTCCGCTAGTTCAAGGGCCTGCTTACTGTCTTCAAGACTTCCTCCAGTGATCATAAACTGTAAGGAAACAACATGCGTCACATAACTTACAAATGAGGCGAATTTCAAATGGTTTTTATTCAGTGTATAATAAGCTGCGCCATGAAGCTGTGCTTAAACACACATAATTGTAATTTCCTTAGCATGTTAGCATGCTAAGATTTGCTAATCAGTGCTAGACAGCTGAGGTGACGGGAAATCATAACTACACTTCAGTACATTCACAAAGGTATTTTACATGAGTACTTCCATTTTCTCTGCCTTTATGCTCCCACACCACTGCATTCTGGAGGCAGATATTGTACTTTTTACTGCACTACACAAGAGTTTTGGTTCAGATTTCATGTTTCTTTGGAGCCAAAGCAGCACATAAATTTATTTTATTGGAAATACTTGATGTATGACTTTTAAATACTGTTTAGTTTAGCAGGCGTGTGGCTTACAATTCATCCTGAGAGGATCATGAACCAGATTTCATTGCCTTCTGTCAAACTGCTTATTAAAGCATCTGATTCAAAACCTCAAAAGTCGACTTCATGTCGGTGCAACAGGAAACGTCAGCAGGACTCACCCGCTGGGGACCATGAACGTAATTTCACAGCCGTCCATGCTGAGATATGATCATCCCTAATGTAGTGACGACAACGTGAGAAAGTGAGCTTCAGGTGATGGACACACCTTTACCTTACCTTTTCGACCCCGACTGTGACAGCCCTGTCGATGATCTGACTGAAGTCATCTGTCAGAAATTCACAACTGGTCTCAGGTGAATGTAGTCTCAACATCCGACACGTGAGAAGTAAACGAGTCGCTCACCATCGTGTTTCTGCTTCCCTCTGTAGAGCCCTCTGAACACGGGATCCGTCAGGTTCACACCGATATCTGGACGGGGAGATGATGGAGGGTGTCACCTCTGGGGACACCGTGTTACTGGTGCAATCGTCCTCCTCTTACAATAACCAGATTAATGATACACTGACATAAACGTGTGCCATAATTGATCGTGGACAGATACAGAAACACATAATCCGACATGTTACAACACGGGAGGTGGACAGTAAGCTGCAGAGCTCTGACACTGCTGTGTTGGCAGCTTCACCAGGGCTAACTCATAGCTCCAGTGCTAACTACTCATTCAGCCTTGTCTGTTCGCACCAGGCAGCAGCACATGGTGACACTCGGAGTCTCCGACCTTCTCTTTGTGTTTCAGTAAGCCAGCCAATAAAGAAGTGTCTTACCAATGAATCTGTGCTTAGCCATGGTCGTACGAGCAATACTTCTTAGAAGAACCACACATGCAGCTCTCACCAATCCCATAATGCTACAATACCGTAATTACTCTAACAGAGAGAAGCCCCCTGACAAAATACCTAGCTTCTGGGTAGCTTTCCCGTTTTATCTACGGCTTAGGTGATACACAACGTAGAAACTACGTAATTTGAGTTAGCCAGTATTACTGACAATTGCGATAAAATCCTGACCAAAAAAGTCACAAAGAGACAAGAAACATTTTTCGCATTTTGTATGCAATTACGGTCGTAATATCGAATAGCCACAAAGTCCCAGAATCCCCCGCGCTGCTCGGAGAGAAGGTGACAGGGGACGGTGAAAATGGCCTCTACTTACCTTACTCACCAGCAAAAAGTGTTGCGGCTTTACAAGAAATCACTGAGACACCTCGAATCGTGGTGCGTCTTTAGGTAAGAGGACCTGTCTTCGTTGAGGCTCTGCGGTGAACAGTGAAAAATAAGGAAGGTAGCTGAGCTGCTGTTAGCTGTGCCGCAAAGCTAACTGCTAAGCTAACTGCTAGCCAGGTCACTCATTCTTCAAGTCATCCAGTTGCACCGCAGAACACCTAACCTCGTCCACTTAATTCAAACAAGAATCTACCTCTGGCGCTGTCCTGATTATTTTTAACTTGATGTTTGTCAGAGATAAGCTGCTCAGTCACAGATCTACTGAGCGACAGCTAGCGTCCAAATCACTGGACGCTAAAATCAACTGCTCATCCATATAGGCAGAAATCTTCATACACAATATTAGTTAGTCTAAAGGTTGGGAATTTGCTCATTTACAGATGACCGCTGTCATTTGCTCACTTTGCACTTGTGGAAAAGGTTCAAACGGCAGTGAGATCAGGTTTGCTGTTTTTGTTGCTGCAGGATAACAGTGGAATTCAGACTGAGTTTCACACGTCAACGCTACAGCACAGTAGTTCAGTTAGACCCTGAAACATACTGGAGTTTGACGCCTGGATTAATATTTTAGAGTTCAAAGGCACCATAACAATCAGTCATTGGATCCTGTAAATTTGGTGAATAAAGAATTGTGACCAAAACATGAACTGACTGGGGCATTTTAGTTCAGAGGTAAACTGCTCTCTAATTAATTAACCAACACCACTATGGTAGAAGTTTGGACAAAACAATAGTATTGGATCAAAAAGTATTGTTTTTCTATTTTTTTTCTCCAGAACCCCCATATCATAAACCTTATGAAGAAGAATTGAGAAGAATTTTGTCTTATGTGATAGTAAACTAAACTTCAGGTTGTTAGGCAGACAAAACAACGAAAATGTCTAACTTTTTTCTCACTTCTTATGGACTAAAAAGTAGCTGCAGACCTATGATTGAATACAAATAAACATGTGCCTAATTTGTTTGACTTTAGTGGTTTTGCTGCATCGACATCTTGGTCCTACACGATGTCCTGGTCTCCCTCAGTACTGTCAGTAGGATGACTGAAGATGTTTAACTGCTGTGCTGCTTTCTGGTTACAGAGACAAATACCGGTTCTATGCCTGCATGCTGCGGGCTCGCTTCGACGAGAACAAGACTGAGAAGGACATGGTGAAGGCCACCAAGATGCTGAAGGCAGGAGAGGAGGAGTTCTGGGCCAACCAGCATCCTCAGCCCTACGTCTTCCCCGACTCACCTGGAGGGACCTCTTATGAGAGATACGAGTGCTACAAGGTGAACCACGGCTTCACGCGTTTCATCTGCACCACAACCGTGAAATAACTTCTCTCTCTCCTCATACATTGCTAAGAAAAACATAGAAAGCTGTCAAGTTATCGTTTATGAGCAAAGTTATTTGAATTTAATGGCAGTAACAACACAGTAGTTTCTCCGTGTTAAAGTACATCCTTTTCTGTTACATGAAGCTGAGCCATCTTTGCTAAACAAAGATATTTTAGTTAATGTTTAAATGTGGCACACTGTGACGTGAGAAAGTCGCTGGCTGTCAAGTTGTTACTGCCCTCTGCTGGTAATGCGAGGGCACTACAACTGGATTATACCAACACCCACCAGTAACAAAACAAATCACATGAACGGAGAAATTCTCTCCTCAGATGATCAGCAGCAGTGTCCATGATTTGTGTGATGAAATATTAATTCCCAAAACCTTTTCTGCTTTTTATCAGATGGTGTATTTTAGCTCATTAGTAACAATTACAAGGACTTCATTTGTACTAAAAAAAAGTCACGACTTGAAGACGCTGACAGTCGTACTGTTACGTGATGAAAGCCCTGAGCTCGGTTTTGTTCCTGTAGGTCCCAGAGTGGATGCTGGACTTCTGGCACCCCTCGGAGAAGGCCATGTACCCCGACTACTTTGCCAAGAGAGAGCAGTGGAAGAAACTGAGGATGGAGAGCTGGGACAAAGAGGTGGGCTGTTTCACACATCCATTCAGTGCTGCCTTCTGCAGTACTTGAAGAATGACTCAGGAGAAACTTGTATTGATTGTTGGTGTGAATAGCTTAACGCAGCTTAAACCAAACCACATTTACGACTAAAACTATTTGCATATGGGGGTACTTTACTCTTGTCATTGGGGAAAGTATCTTCAGTGCATTTACTCAAGTACTGTATCTGAGCACAGTTACTGTACAGGTACTTGTATTAGTGAGTATTTCCACTTTCTGCTACTTCACTACAAGGCAGTGTCAGATGTTTTACTTGTTACCACACAACATTTGTTTGATAACTTTGCAGACTCATTAATTAGCAGCAAAGGGATGGTCAGTGTCAGTTTTCTCCACCAGGTGGCAGTATAGTTATATGATTGAGAGCGGTCTTCACTGAGATAACGGGAGTAAGTGATGATGCAGATAATGATGAGTGGCAGCCCTAAGGATTATTTTCAGAAAGTGACTTATATACGTGCTGCTTACAAGTCAGTTTGTCCAGTGTGATGTCGAGTATGTTTTGTAGTTCATAATGTAATTGTCACTCACCGTCTCCTCTCCACATCTCTTAGACAAAATAATCCAGCAGCTGATGATGAGAATAATATTACTTGCAGCCCTTGTTGTAAACTTTTGTCACCTCCTGTCTGGTTCCAGGTGGCCCAGCTGCAGGCTGAGAATGAAGCCGGGGGCCCCAAAACCGAAGTCCTCCCTCCCGCCCGCAAGGAGGGCGACCTCCCCCCTCTGTGGTGGCAGTACGTCACCCGCCCCAGGGAGCGCCCCACATAAACAGCCTGCACCTCCTGGGGTCACTCACACCTGCAGGCGGAGGCGAAGCTTTCCCATCCGCACAGTGTGGCGGATCTCTCATTGAACCGTCTGTCGTCCGTTTTCAGAGGAGGAAACAGCCTGCCTGCATTCACACTGGTTCTTCAGTAGGTTAAGGAGGTTGGTGACTTTGGGGAGTCCTGTAGATGAATCACTTCATACCTGTAACTGTTCTAATAAATAAATGTGTGATGAAAATTGTGTGTGTGTGTGTGTGTGAGAAAAATGAGACACATTACATGAGGTTACAGGACTCTGTGCACCGATAAAGGTGTAGTTCCCCCACCCTGACAGAAGAGAGCGGAACATGTCTGCATACTCCAACAATCAGCTGACAAGCACATCATTCAGCATGAGTGAAATCACCTGAGTAGGGTCTACCTGTGCAGCGCCAAGTGCACTCACAATGTGGTTATTACACTTTGACATGCAGCCTTAGAAGCAGAACGAGTCCGTGATGATTATCAGCCTGGTGCTTCTTTATTGCCTCGGCTTCTAAACGTGTGACATGAAGGTCGTTTGATCCGCGCTGTGAAACCAAGAACTTACTGCCCAGGTGTGGTGGAGCAGTTTGTCACTAACCCTGACCTCGTTCTGATCATGTAACTCATGTCTTTTTCCTTATTAGTCCCTCCCTCAATGTGGCATCTTCAAGATTCTTTAAAAAATGCTCATAAATATTTTATTAAAAAGGCTGGATTTCTTAAACAGCTAATCACAGTAGCTTTTAGCAGACTTCAGCAGTGTATTTTGGGGGGGACTATTTTCAGCTGCGTATGAATACAGATTTGGTACTTCAGTGAATATTTCTGGTGACTCCTAAAGGGCATCTAGCAGTAATTGGAAGCTGCGAGCAGGGCTTCAGGTTGCTACACTCCATCACTATGGTGACAAGCGGGGCCTGAAGTTGCGTGGACGTATCATCATTGTAACCGCCTTCAGAGAGTAGAAATCCGACTCCTTCCAGGAGAACCAGACGACGCCATCCGGCCCGAGCAAGTTCTGAGCTTTCAAAGAGTACTGCCCCCCCTGGTGGAAAACACGTACAATTACAACATGAACATGTTAGTTCAAGAACAGTTTGGCAGTATTGAGGTGAGTTTCTCTTGCTGTATCTTACATGCTACACTATATAGACAAAAGTATCCAGACACCCCTCTTTATGGGGCTGTTTCTCAGGGTCTGGGCTCGGCCCCTGACTTCCAGTGAAGGGAAATCTTAATGCTTCAGCACACCAAGACATTTTGGACAATGCTATGCTTCCAACTTTGTGGCAACAGTTTGTTGAAGGCCCTTTTCTATTCCAGCATGACTGTGCCCCAGTGCACAAAGCAAAGCTCCATAAAGACATGGTTGGATGAGTTTGGTGTGGAAGAACTTGACTGGCCCACACAGAGCTCTGACCTCAACCCCATCCAACACCTTTGGGATGAACTGGAACGGAGATTGTGAGCCAGGCCTTTTGGTCCAACATCAGTGTGTGACCTCACAAATGCTCTACTGCATGAATGGGCATTAAAGTCCCTGTTGGTGTGATGGTCATGTGTCCCAACACTTTTGTCTATATAGTGAAAGTTGGTGTAGGCAGTTTGTCCTACCTTGTAGTAGACGCCGTTGAGGTTGGCGTAGAAACAATGACGGAACCACCAGCCGGCGTGGCTGATCTCAGCGCAGATGTTCCCGGTGTCTGGTGTGCTGAAGCCCTGCTGGTCATGGTACCAGCCAAATGAATCCTCCACTGTTCCACTAAAACCAGACACATGGAGGCGGAACTGGTTCTCCTCATCCTCTATCCTACAGGAGAAACCATGATCTCTTTGGTAAACTGTTATATATTAAAATGATAATGTTTTATGATGTGGCGTGTCTACCTGAAGGTGTGGTACAGGGCGTGTCTGTGGGTGTGGTTCCAGTCCTGCAGGTGGATGCGGAGGCTGTAGTGGTCGTGGTTGGACAGCAGGTGGAGCTGTTGGTTGCCCAGCCAGTGTTCTCCTCGTGGCTCGCCAAAGCCACCACGATACTCTGACCATCCGCGGTTAAAACTCACAGAGCCGTCGCTCCGCCTCTGGAACACCGTCCAGCCCCCACCTTATGCACACACACGTACACACACATATAAGTTTCTCATGTTTAAATATTGGCCTACATACACACACCTGTGCAAACATATAGATATAGATGACATAGAAACACAGCCGAGGCGAACCAGCCGCTCCTTAACTGTGTCTGCGTGCAGTTTGTGTGTCTCACCCTCAGTCTCCATGTCGCAGTAGACCGGCAGGGTGGTGCCTGGCGACAGGACGATGTTGTAAACACCAGAACGACGAACACCACTATGATACAGAGACGCACAGTCTGACTGGCAGAAAGACAGGTACTGTCCATCTGAGAGAGACAGACAGACAGACAGACAGACAGAGTCAATAGCACATTTTCCACCAGTGAGTCGTAGTCGGCCTCCGGTTCTTCTTTTTGTTCCTGCAGCTGAATGTTGGAATGATGCATGATGCATTTCCTCTGTGCTCAGCAAAAATCTGAGTTTAAGAGGCGGAGCCTACGAACGGGACTTGTGACATCACAAGCCGTTGAATCCTGGAGCGATGAGGAAACCACTTGTGAAATAAAAAACATTTGCATATTCATACACTCTGGAGTCTTTAATGAGGGAGAAAGAGTTTGTGTCATCTGAAGGATCAACACACAAATCTGAGAATTTATATGTAAATCTTAATACGTGTGTGAGGTGATGTTTAAGGTTTGTTTCTTTCTGTTTATTGTAAATGTTTGTCTTTGTCCCTTTAGGTCCTGTATGGCTGGACCTAAAACATATTCTGTCTGTGCTGAATTCTAATCAAGCAGCTTGATGACGAAATGTTTCTGCTGTCAGACAAACCAAACTCTCCTTTAATTAAAGAAACATGATGGGAAGTCCTGATCCAGTTTGCTTTTCTCTCTACTGAGCTGAACACGCTGAACTCTGTGACATAAAAAATAAAAACTAACAGGGCAGGTTATGACCTTTGCATGACTAGGGAATAAATCTGACCGGTGGTAGTTATTAAACTGGCTTTATTCTCTAAATCTGAACTCCTTCCAGCTTTGTGAATTTAAACAGAAGGAGGAGGAAGCTGCTGTGTGGTTCTGACTGTGTGAAGACGCCCCGTGTGGCGGCGGGCTGCACGCAGCACGCAGCTCGCCTCTGCGTCTGCTGCATGTGTACCTGGTGGCAGCGAGTCCCGCATGCCGAGCAGCGTTGTGGTTTTAATGACGTTGATGGTGCAGCCCGTGTTGCGGCTCATGCGCTGCACGGTGGCCGTCAGGTTGCGAAGCTGCGCCTGCAGCTCGAACAGCAGCGATGCGTGCACGTGGAGCAGCGTGTCGGCCTCGGCGTGATGCAGCTCCAGAGAACGCAACCGCTGGTCAAAGGTCGAGGTTAAACCAACACTCTGTTCACCCTGAGAGGTCAAAGCAGAGAAAAAGGAGGCAGTTTGATCTGTAGATCAGGTTTGTCTTTGTTCTCCCGTTGAAAACAAGACAATCAAGCCTGGTCTCTTTCCCTCAGCATCACATACCGACATTTTGTCACGGGGCCCTGTATGCTTTCAGGACCTGCAGCTAATCCTGTTAGCATTCAGGGTTAAGGAGGACTTAGTGGGTGTCAAGACAAAGAGAGAGACAGAGAAGACAGATGGACAGAGAGAGACAGAGAAAGGAGGGCATTGTGTTTATATGTGTTGTGCTTATATAATTATTATTTTACACAAAATGAGACCATCAGTTTATGGTCTCAGTTGCTGGTTTCCTGTCTTCTTCAACACATGATGTTCATTCTGTAAAGTCTGAAACTGTTTACTCAAGACGAAGCACTTGTGTCTCCTTGTGTCTTTTCTTTCTGCTGACTTTCTGCCATCGCACCACCTCTAAAATTGTCTGAACGCAGTGTAATTCTGAATTGTTGAACTATTCCTTTAACAAGGTTAAGCCGTTGTTGGACTGTAGCTACAGAGACGTGATGTATCCTCTAATAAACTAGCGGACAGGACATCAGTCTACCTGCATCTCCAGGGTCTTGACTTGATGCCGGTGGTTCCTCAGCTCCTCCTGCAGCTCTGACATGGTCTCCCTCAGCTCCTCTAGCTGCTCCTGTCGGTTCTGGTTCTCGTGGAGCCAGTGTGAGATGTCGTCTGTGCAGCGAAACATATCCGGGCAGCGTTTCTGCGACACTCCCACCGGCACCGGAGGCAGCCTTGCCATCAGTCGGCATTTGCCGTTAGACGTCAGCTGGCTGCTGTACTCACCGCATTGTGATGAAGGACTTCCACCGGTCCGGTTTAAGTTTTGGTTGTTGGCAGCGCCGGTGCTTATGACACCAGTGAAGCCACTGCGTATCACCGGTGGGGCGTCTGGGCTCAGATCAGAGTGCGTTTCCAGGAGAGAGGAAAGAGGATGCCAGTCAGCGTCCTCATAGTTGTCCTTGTTTATGTCCCGTATGTCCCAGTTTGTTTCAATGTTTGTGTCTGGTACCTCCCTGCTTGTTTGGATATCCAAGTCCAAGTCCAGTACGTCCCCATTTGTTTCTGCCAGAGCGTTGGGATGTACGTCCTCATCATGTCCAACATCTGGGTGTTCATCAGAGGCCACGAAGTCACCAGCGACAGGCTGGTAACAAGAGCCGATCAGTAAGACAAAAGTCAACCAAGCTGGTCGGCACTTCATCCCCAACATTCAGTAACCCGCATTTACCCACAGCCACCAGTGAAGTCACCGGTGGAATCAGTTTACTGGCAGCAAACAGAGGTCCAGACTTCACAAACTGGACTTGAGCTATATGCTCCGACTCAGGACTGTCCAAAACAAGCAGACAAGATTTGTGAGATTTTTGCTCGTGTGACTCAAACACAAACTGACTGGTCCCCTTCAAGGACCCCAAACAGGTTTCTGTGAAGACGCTCGGCCTCAGTGCTCCATAATCCAGTGTAGTGTAGTATTATTAATGTTTATCTTTGTATTTGTGCCATAAACACTTTTCAAGCTGTCTTACTTTCCTCTGTGTTCAATGGGAAAAAACTGCTATACATTTTAGGTTGAAGTTAGGACCTCATCAAACTGAAAGATGAGCATACAGCGCGAGGAAAAAACTCTCAGCCTGTAATCTAATGTCATCTCGCTCATCCAACCCAGCAGGAACTTTGACAACCAAACGACAGATGAATGTCAGCTGTGAGTGACCGTCTTCTACAGGTGTTTGGTGAGATGAAATCAGTGGAGCTAAAACCTGATCAAATTAAAATCCCAAACAGAAATGAAGCCGCTGAGCTAAAACACCAACAGCGTCTGGTTTGGTTTACAGAGTGTAGCGTCAGCCTACCTGTCGTCCTGTACTCTCCCAGCACCCCAACGCTGAATCCACCTCAATGGAAAAGCGTCAGGACAGCCAGAAGGCCGTGTGTGTGTGTGTGTGTGTGTGTGTGTGTGTGTGTGTGTGTGTGGTATGACATCTTATCCTGATAATCCTCTAATGGGATTGGCAGCCATTGATGTGAGGGTAATAGATTACATATAATGGGATTGGAATAATACAAGTTACTACAGCTTAAAGTAACTGACAGAACACAGCGAATGAAAGAAAAATATGAAGGAAGGTGAGTCAATGAACTACACTGTATGGACAGAAGTATTGGGACACACCTTTTTGTAACTGAATTTTTGGGCTCGGCCCCTGACTTCCAGCGATCCAACACCTTTGGGATGAACTGGAACGGAGATGATGTGCCTGAAGGTGTGGTACAGGGCGTGTCTGTGGGTGTGGGTCCAGTCCTGCAGGTGGATGTGAAGGCTGTAGTGGTCGTGGTTGGACAGCAGGTGGAGCTCATAAGCTGAAAGTGTAAAATTTCTTTATGTTCACTGAAAATCAGATTTTAAGAGGCAAATGGTTTGGAAGCCAGTCCTGGTCCAGCACTCTGTGTGATGTGGAGGACTGAGGCGGACTCTACACGTGGACTGTGTGGCAACTAAACTCGTGAAATTACATATATCATTCATAATTCAAGATTCTTTAATGAGGTGGTAGATGTAGACAACAGAGTGTGTTATATCATGAGCACATTGTTAATACAGGGTTGTAATCTTACAGCATTTGCAGTTCGTGGTCACACGTTTGATTCATCTAACTGAAGCTTCACGTTAGCTTGAGCTGAACTCGGCGCTCGTTTTACTGTGCATCAACGTTTTGACTGCTCAGAGACTTTCATTCATAAGCAGAACACACACTTTGAAATAAAAGTCAAACTTAAGGGACACACACTCTTCTTCAACCAGGAGGTTCATCCCATAATGCAACAGAGTTGAACAGAACAAATCGCATACTGAGAAGAATATTTACTTCACATGATTAAACCTGTGAGCAAACCTGACTCATAAACATATGAAAGACTGACTTAATTGCAGGATTTGGTGAATAAAGGACCTCCAGCTCTGATACTCTGAGTCCAAAATGTCAGTGGTTTGCCTTTTGATTTACCGTTTCATAACCTCTTTATGGGATGGGCTCCAGCCTCCTCGCGGCCCTGACGGATGAGCGGTACAGAAAATGAATGAATGGATTACCTCTTTATCTTCAGTTAGAGCACAGAAGAGAGAGGCTGTGTGTGTGTGTGTGTGTGTGTGTCTAATGGACTGAATGGATGTTCAAGGCTGTGGGAACCCTCTAATGGGTTTATATTTACCTGTTTGTCTCTGAGTTTTCCATTGGAAGAACAGAAGAAAAAACAACTCAAAGAAAGGACTGCAGCTTCAGTTTTGCTTAATGAAACCAAATTCTGTCTCTGGTGGCCACGACTACATGGACCCAAAGCATTTGATCTTAGCTAATGTCCTGCAGCACCATCTTTGGTTGTCTTGGAGAGAAATTAGTGTCAAAATGATCCAAAATGTGCATTGTGTGATCGACGCACACAAACAACAAGCAGCCTGAACAGGTGAAAGAGTTTTAAAAACGCTCACATCACAGCCTGAAGGAATATTCACATTTTAAACACAGATTTTTAACTGCCTCTTTACAGACCTGCTTGTTTTCTCTTTCTAAAAGCTTCCCGAATATAGAAATGCCTAAAATATCTAAAACTTTGTGACATTGTTTTGTATTTATTTACAGTTTGCAGAGATCAGGTTGCATTTGTGCGAGTGGAGTTTTGAGTGAGGGGTCCTGGTTCAGAGAGGCCCTTGATGACGCTGAGCTTTTAAAATGAAGTTCATCCTCATCGGCCTTTCGCTCAATCCCCTTCAGATCCGCCGTTAGTCACACTGAGGGCTCAGACGGTGGAGAGACGCTGCAGCAGGTGGGTGTGGGTGTAACTGTAGACTCTGACCCACAGCTCTGAATCCCCTCTTCCCCCCCGTGACAGCATGTTGGGTTGGTGCTAATCTGCTCCGTTTGTCCCCTGACATTTAACGATCTGCCGAATGGAGATTAACATGGAGCACTTTTTTCTGCTCCGTGCCACCATGTTTTTGTCGTCGCTTTTGTCCTCGAGTTTCCAGTTTTTGGTGGAGTTTGAAGACTATTAGAAGGCTGACGTGCTTCCCCTGTGGGCTGTTTGTTGTCATCCCAGTTTTCAAAAGTCTCCAATAAGATAAAAGTATGACTTGTTAAATGTTGCATCACTAACATCAGCATGTTTGCAATGAGAATGCATGCTGATGTTCAGCAGGTGTAGTGTTTACCATGGTCTCCATCTTTATTTTAGCATGTTATCACGCTGACATTTGCTAATTAGCACTAAACTCAGTACAGGTAAGTATTGGTAAGCAAAACTGAAAGAATTCACTTTCAAAACCACAACTTGGATCTTTCTAATAGTTTGTTTTTCTTTACAGCAGCCTCAGTGAAGTGTGTGTGTGTGGATGGAGGCTCCTGGATGTGTGTGAGTGTGTGTGTGTGTGGGTGGGTGGGTGGAAGGGGGGATGGTATTTCAATGATTGTCCATTTTCATGCTGCAGTGTGTGTTTACAAGCATGAATGATGTGGAGATTTCAGGTAGTGACATCATCACCTGTGTCTCTGTGTGTGTGTGTCCGTGCATGTGTGTGTGTGCGTGTGTGCGTGTCCTTGGATGACAACATATAAAATCGTCTGGCCGGTCGGAGGGACAACAGAAATCTCCACCTAACAGCCAAACGACAAGAAAACATCAGAGGCAGAGACAGACAGGACAGTGTGGTAAGTTTCTTCATTATCTGATTTTATATTATTCTTAACATTATTTGAACTCTTTCACAAATATCTTTACCCTCAAATAAAGACACATGATACAGAAAAACAATAATTTTATTTCCAATGTATTGATTACCTTTATATTTGCACGTCTATGCCTCTTTGTCATGTTGAGCTGTAAATCATATCAAATTATTTAAAAAACACATACAACATAACAACATGGAAAACAACATTATTAAAGTATCATTAAAGTAATGATATGATACACAGTTTGTCTGCAATAAAATGACTCATCGCTGACTTTGGGGCCTGTGAGCTTTACAGATTAATGCTAATGTGGTACCAGTCGGTCCAACAAAACCACATGAAATAAGCTGAAGTGCGTCTGACTGTGTGTGTCGCTTGAAAGGGTTTTTATTTTTGTAATTTCTGCAGGTGATCACATTGATGAAATATGATATGAGTATGTGTCTGTATCTCTGATTGGCTGACAGGGGAATGCATCCTGTGTGGCTATTGGTGGCTGTGGCCGTGGTGGGAGTGGCCACAGGAGCTGCCAGTCAGTGCTTGGAACATCCCAGCTGTCAGGAGGTCAACTCTGAGAGCAGCCTGCTGGTAACACACACACACACGCACACACACACACACACACACACGCACACACACACACACACACACACACACACACACACACACACACACACTTTGTCCCTCTGAGGTCTCTGCAGTCTGACGCGCCAGCAGGTTTTGCCTTCTTTTTCTGGCCTTTTGTTTGTTCAGGTGTTCTTGTGGGATTTGCAGGTTTGCTTTGCCACCTGTGTGTGTGTGTGTGTGTGTTTACTGTTGTCAGGTTTACAGTCCACCCCGACCGTCAGAGACTAAAACATCTGCACAGATGCTGTCTTCAGGGCTGTCCCAACATTAAGCCCACAGTCCGTCCCTCGTGACGACTACAATGTCCTCAGTTTGTTGCCTTGCGAACTTTGTCTTTCTTCTCATTTTCTGTTCGATAAACATCTCATTACGTCTCCGCCGTCTTCTCCTGTAGGAGTGTATCCAGCTCTGTCACTCCGACCTCACCGCCGAGTCTGGCAGCCTGACCGATGCTCACCTCCTCCCACTTGCTCCGTCAGACCCTCAGTCTGTGCCTCCCCTCATCCTTTTATCTTCCCCCTCCTCCTCCTCCTCCTCTCCTCACGCCAAGCGCTCCTACTCAATGGAGCATTTCCGCTGGGGGAAGCCTGTTGGGCGAAAGCGCCGCCCGGTCAAAGTCTATGCCTCTAACGGCGTGGAGGAGGAGTCAGCTGAGGTTTTCCCTGGAGAGATGAGGAGGCGGCAGATAGAGGCAGAGGACAAGGAGAAGGTGGAGGAGGTGGCGGAAGAGGAGCAGGAACAGCTGCCGGGCGACTTCCACGAGAAGAAAGACGGCACGTACAAGATGAAGCACTTCCGCTGGAGCGGCCCGCCGGCCAGCAAACGCTACGGCGGCTTCATGAAGAGCTGGGACGAGAGCAGCCAGCGGCCTTTGCTCACGCTCTTCAAAAACATCATCAACAAGGACGGACAAGAGCAGCAGGGGGAGCAGTGAGGGAGGAGAGGAGAGGGGGAAGAGACAGACAGAAGAGGAGCATGCTGATTGGCCGACAAGTCCTCCACACTGAAACCAAAACACGTCACTGACCTCCAATACGACCCCCATGAGCGTTTTCTGATCTGACTTCCTGTCAGCAGGAAACTGTCTCCTAAAAATGACATTTACGTACATGTTTACTACAGCAAATGTTTATTTTCCTTATTAATCAAACTCTTGTCCAGAGTTGATGCTGATGATATAAAACAGTAAATATTCATAACTGAAACTAAGAAGCCCTTTTTTCATTGTTGCTTGGAAAATGACTTAAATGATTAAATTGCAAAATAGCTGTGTACTGTTTTTCTGTCAGTTTACTGATTGATGAATCTACTAATTGCTCGAGTGAACAACATTTTTTAAGGAAGCACTGGACTGGATCCTGCTGAATCTACTGTTAATATCTGGGAACCTGAGTCACAGCAGGACTCTGTCAGGGTCTCTGGTGGTCAAAGTTGGCGTCCTGATTAAACGTTGACTTTGGTGCATCCAACATCACGGTGACTGGACAAGGAAAGTCACTGAGAGACACCTCATAGACCAACGCTCTGTCCTTCTGTCTGTCTCCACCTCCACCCACAGGGACGGAAACGAAAGAGGAATGTTTTGAATAAAGATTCATGTAAATAAATGTAAAGTGACATGAATACATAAAAAAATTTGCAAGAGAGAGACATGAGACCTGTTTTTATCTGTCTATCTGTCTGTCTGTCTGTCTACAAATCACTGGAAAACAAACTGCACCCATTTTTATGTTTTTATATGATACATTTGCACAATCACCTGTGAACTCCCAACAGACTGGGAATGATACAGAGCTAAACATTTTTAAAAAGTGGGTATGAAAATGATTATGAATCAGTGTGTTAGCAAGCTAACTTTTGCAAATTAGCACTAAAGACAAACTGAAGAGTGAGAAGATCACCAAAAAGCGGCAAACATGCTTTGATGTTGATCATTTTGTTCTTTAATAATACAGAAGAAATCAGCATTAATGCAAGAAATAAAAAGAGAAAAAAATGTGATTTGGAGACACAGAGAAGAGACTGAGAGCAGAATGAGAGCAGAATGAACGTACAAAAACCTCCCTCAGTCAGACTGAACAGAAACTGAACTGACTGTTGCAGCTGGAAGCTCCTGCAGAGACTGATACACTTCACTGAGGACACACACACACACACACACACACATACAAACAGTCATGTTTCCATCACTTTTTGGGATATTATGTCGATTGAGATTTATTTCCTGGAGGCTTAACTACCACCAAATCATAACAATAAACATTACTTGCCTAATCCTAAAGCCAACCTCAAAGCCTTAAAGCAAGTCTTAACCCTATTTGAAGTGCTAGAAATTAAGGCCACCAAAAGGCAATTTTTAGGTTGCTGAAGACGTTTCACCTGTCATCCGAAAGATTTCATATAAATCATTTGTCGCGACTAAATGTTCTCACTTTTTCATCGACTGAACCTTATTCGTCGAACATAAGCAAAATCAGAATTTTTCCCAAACACCAAACAAAGTGAATCCTTTAAATAAAATTTTGTGTCGGTTTTAGAAAATGAAGAAATCTTGTCCAAATCTTAATCAAATTGTTTTGATGCCTACATCACAATCAAAATTTTAGCCCAGGATTCAGGTGTGAGTCCTGACGACCATCTATCTCGACCACATTACAATACGATATAACTACATCTATGCAGTAAGCAATGACACCTTTTTTTCTCATACTGTATGTCACACAAAAATTCAACAAATACAGTGCAACTGATTTTTAAAACAACATTCATCCCTGAACTGTCAGATTTAACACTGTCCAACAATCCAGAGACACAACAGATTCCCAACAACTATGTCAGTTGTTGCCTCTGCAGAAAGGAAACAAAATAATTTTCATTGCATTGCAAGTTCAGAATCTGATGTGTCCCAGCACATGATAGCACAAGTCTTTTGGTCAATAATATTCTGATACTGACACATTTTTAGAAAAATATCAGATCAAAGATATTGGATTTCACTTTATGCAGACGATATTGTATTTTATATATTTATTCCTGAACACATCATTCACAAGATTAATTCACTCATGTACAGATTTGGAAATATTTCTAAAATCATAACAAACCTTTAGCAGAAAATAATCATCATCAAATTCAGAAAAAACTGAAAACAAAAAGGTGATTTTCTATTGAAATGGTTTAAAGATGGGTATTGTTATCAGTGTTTAATGAAGCAGATAAAACTGATGACTATAGAAGAACATTTTACCCAATCACAAAAGTCTTAAAAAAGAGAAAAAAATAAACTTATTGTCATTACTACTTTATACATAAACTTTTCTAACAATTTTAATGCTGCATTAATGGTTATCGAATTTAACCTGCTGATTTGATGAACATCTTTATTAACTCTCAAAGCCATTCAGATAAAACAAGTCAGTCAGAGCATTTCCATAGAGAGCCACTTTGCATCAGCAGCACCATGCTCCAGTGCTCTGGGAGAGTTTATAGTCCTGAGAGTTGAACACTGGATGACTGACAGCTGTCCTTCATGACAACAGAAGCCACAGAAATCCTCCTCATCAAAAACATGACTTTGATCTGCGTCCTCATCTGGACTCTCCTCTGCTGCTGCTTCACAGGTAAAGTCCAGAGAATCAAACTCCTCTCCTCTATGAACATCCGTCCCTCTGAAATGAAGCCCACAAAACCATGACGCTGCTTTATGTTTTTGTCTCTGTGTCCTCAGAGTCCAGAGGACAGGTCACAGTGACTCAGCCTGCAGCAGTGAGCTCTGCTATTGGAGGCTCCGTCTCCATCAGATGTAGGACCAGTCAGAATGTTTATAACAATAACTTTTTAGCCTGGTACCAACAGAGAGGTGGAGAAGCTCCTAAAATCCTCATTTTCTATGCTAGCACTCGAGCATCAGGGATTCCAAGTCGTTTTACAGGCAGTGGATCAAACTCTGACTTCACTCTGACCATCAGTGGAGTCCAGGCTGAAGATGCAGCAGTTTACTACTGTAAGAGTTATCATGAGATCAACAGTCAAGCTGTGTTCACACAGTGAAAAATGGTCGTACAAAAACCTCCCTCAGTCAGACTGAACTGAAACTGAGCTGACTGATACACTTCACTGAGGACACACACACACACACACAGTGAACACACACAATTTCATCAGTTATAATGAATCAATCAACTTTGTTGCTTTATCACCAATTAACACGATTCCTGACCCATGTTTCAATGTCCGTTCATATCTTATGAAAATCCCATGTTGTCTGACTTCATAAAAGCTCAAGAAGAACCAGACTTTCACAGTTACTGAGAACATTGTTGATCATGACCTTTGACCTCAGCTTCATACTGGTTAACAGCTATTTGAACTATAACCATTTTCATTGACAAAATTTTACATACAAAACCAGAATGACAACAAAAGATATCCACAACCTTAAACAACTCAAAAGATTGATGAGATTGATTTGATGGGTAATCATCTTAGCATGTGTATTGGTAGTGAAAATAATTATTATTCACAAAGCTGGAATCACGACAACTGATACCCACAGTTTTAAACTATTAAAAAGTCATCTGGAATAAATTAACTTGTTGCTGTTGTGACTTTGGTCACTAAGAAATGATCCTAATATATCACATATTTTCAGTACAACACTTATGGCAGGATATCCAGGCCATCAACCACAAGACAACACCTGCCTGTGAAGCTGATGCTTCTATCCCACAAGTGCTGAAAGACAGAGCAACATGGCAGCGAGGAAGACCAACCCTCCTCTTGATAACCAGGTACTGACAAATCTCTATGTGGAGTAAATCCACAGAAGGCTGCTGGACCTGATAACTTCCCTGGCAGAGGGCTCACGGGATGTGCAGACCAGTTAGTGGATGTTCTCACAAACATCTTCACCATCTCTCTGAGAGGTGCCATTGTCCCAAAGTGCTTCAACAAACCACCATCATTCCCATGTCCATGAGGTCATTAGTGTCCTGCTTCAGTGACTATCGTCCCATTGCACTCATGCCTACCATCATGAAGTGCGTTGAGAGTCTGGTCATGAGGCACATCAAAGACCTGCTGCCCCCCACCTAGGACCCCTGCAGGTTGCATATTGTTCTTTTTATTTGCATTATATGAATAGACATAGACTTGTGTTGACTATTTAGTGTGGTGTTGCATAGCACATGGAGGAACACTGTTTTACTTCACTGTGTGCTAAACTCAATGTATATAGCTGAAATGAATACAACGAAAAGCACATAACTTGACATGTGTTGAAAGACGTGTCAGTCAAAGCATTTCCATAGAGAGCCACTTTGCATCAGCAGCACCATGCTCCAGTGCTCTGGGAGAGTTTATAGTCCTGAGAGTTGAACACTGGATGACTGACAGCTGTCCTTCATGACAACAGAAGCCACAGAAATCCTCCTCATCAAAAACATGACTTTGATCTGCGTCCTCATCTGGACTCTCCTCTGCTGCTGCTTCACAGGTAAAGTCCAGAGAATCAAACTCCTCTCCTCTATGAACATCCGTCCCTCTGAAATGAAGCCCACAAAACCATGACGCTGCTTTATGTTTTTGTCTCTGTGTCCTCAGAGTCCAGAGGACAGGTCACAGTGACTCAGCAGCCTGCAGCAGTGAGCTCTGCTATTGGAGGCTCCGTCTCCATCAGATGCAGGACCAGTCAGGATGTTTATGGCAGTAGCTATTTACACTGGTACCAACAGAGAGATGGAGAAGCTCCTAAACTCTTCATTTACTATGTTAACACTCGGGAATCAGGGATTCCTGATCGTTTTACAGGCAGTGGATCAAACTCTGACTTCACTCTGACCATCAGTGGAGTCCAGGCTGAAGATGCAGCAGTTTACTACTGTCAGAGTTATCACGAGATCAACAGTAAAGATGTGTTCACACAGTGAAAAATGGTCGTACAAAAACCTCCCTCAGTCAGACTGAACAGAAACTGAACTGACTGCTGCAGCTGGAAGCTCCTGCAGAGACTGATACACTTCACTGAGGACACACAGTGAACACACGTAACACTCTGATTTTTAATAATTTCTCTGTGTTTTTCCACAATTTACTACTCCACAACATAAAGAATAAATCTACAGATGTTTTCATATTTGAAATACTTCTACGTCATCAGTATTTACAGACACCAAACACCACAGAACCACGACTTTCTAATTTCTAATCTGGAGCCAAACGGAGGGAGAGAAGGAGAAGACATAAGCCAGCGGTCCCAGTGATTATAATGAGAAACGTGAGGTCTTTGTATGGGGAGGACATCAATAAGATGACTGAGTACTCTGTGCTCGGTCTCAGGCTGGAGACTTTTGAGACCGTGATGGAGAGGAGGACAAACTGTTATCCATCATGGACAATGAACAGCACCTCCTCCACCACACAGTAGACACACAGAGGAGCACCTTCTCCCACAGGCTGCTACAGGAAGTCTCTCCTGCCACATGCCATCACACTGAACAATAACAGCTAAAACTCTGCTCATAACATACAGTCACTACGCATTTTATATGTCTTTTACACACTCAGTTCACTGCACCTTACATTCTATTTTGTTTTGCACAACATTACACTGCTTATTTGTTGTATATACACGTTTTATATTGTTTTGTACATTACTATTTTAACATTTTTTGCATAGGTTATTCTTTTCTTTCACACTAGTATATCTATTTATCCATCTTCTCACTGACAAAATTTGACTGTAAGTGAAGTTGTTTTGTCTCAATTTAAAACTCATTGAAAAAAATCCCAAATTAAATTAATATTATATAATGTGTAATATTCTATTTGTTCAAAATTTTGAGAATTCTTGTGAATTAAAATTTTATATTTAGGTTCACAGAATTAAAAACAGATTCACATGGCAAATGGATGTTGTTGGATAGACAAAAGTAACAACAGAAACTTTTATTATTTTGGCTGAAAGTGTTTCATCACCAGATATGATTAATTTAGAAATAACTGGAATGACCACAGAAGACATACACAGTCTTAAACTATGAAAAAGTAATCTGGAGTAAATTGACTTCATACTATCAACCATACCGTGTTGACTCTGTGCATGAAGCTGAGAAATGTATTTATTATATCACAAATATCAGTGGAACAAAGTCAAGAGACGTGTCACATTATAATACACATGAGAAACTCTTTATTGTTTGAAAATGCTGACAACATGAAGAAAGGCAAGAACACTTTAATGTTGAAACACGTCAAGACAAAGAGAGAAGAAGAAAGAGAGAACAGACTGAGAGCAGAATGAGAGTAAAACCAGTAGCAGAGTCCCAGTGAGTCAGCTCAGGACTGGGAACACTGGTCTCTCCTCAGTGTCTCTGAGAGTGGAGTCTGGGAGCCCTGGGTGGCCTCACAGGTCACAGAGCCCACCTTCCCCCACTGGTCTGCAGGGAGCCTCAGGGTGCTGCTCCAGCTGTAGCAGCACATGACAGCAGTTTATTTATTTGATGGACTGATCTTTGTTGATTGTAAATGTTATCTGGTCTTTCATGGTGTACTTTTGGCAATCAACTCTGAAACTGACAAATGTTTGTAGAAAAATCTATAGATCAAAGATATTTGATATCAATTTATGCAGATGATATACTGCTTTACCTACAGATTCCTTTTACAACTTCTTGTATTTTTAAAAATTTAGGGTTATGTCTATGAACAGATCAATTTTTTTCTTTGAATCATCACCATAGTCATGAGTGAGTGACAACAGTGGCACGGCTTTGTATTGAAATGTTAAAAAAAATAATAACATTATAAAATGGGGAAAGATGTACTTACTGTCATTACAGCTTTATGCTTAAACAATTCCAATGTTTCTACCAATGCATAAATGATATTCTCATTAAAACTGCTGATTTGGTGAACATGTTTATTAACGCTTGAAACCATCACCAAGATAAAACAGGCCAGTCAAAACATTTCCATAGAGAGCCACTTTGCATCAGCAGCACCATGCTCCAGTGCTCTGGGAGAGTTTATAGTCCTGAGAGTTGAACACTGGATGACTGACAGCTGTCCTTCATGACAACAGAAGCCACAGAAATCCTCCTCATCAAAAACATGACTTTGATCTGCGTCCTCATCTGGACTCTCCTCTGCTGCTGCTTCACAGGTAAAGTCCAGAGAATCAGACTCCTCTCCTCTATGAACATCCAAAATGAAGCCCACAAAACCATGACGCTGCTTTATGTTTTTGTCTCTGTGTCCTCAGAGTCCAAAATCCAAGTCACAGTGACTCAGCCTGCAGCAGTGAGCTCTGCTATTGGAGGCTCCGTCTCCATCAGATGCAGGACCAGTCAGGATGTTTATTATAGCACATACCACTATTTATCCTGGTACCAACAGAGAGATGGAGAAGCTCCTAAACTCCTCATTTACAGGGCTACCACTCGACAATCAGGGATTTCTGATCGTTTTACAGGCAGTGGATCAAACTCTGACTTCACTCTGACCATCAGTGGAGTCCAGGCTGAAGATGCAGCAGTTTACTACTGTAAGGGTCTTTTTGACTGCAGCAAGTATGACTGCTTCACACAGTGAAAAATGGTCGTACAAAAACCTCCCTCAGTCAGACTGAACAGAAACTGAACTGACTGCTGCAGCTGGAAGCTCCTGCAGAGACTGATACACTTCACTGAGGACACACACACACAGACTTTTCACCATCCATTCAAATCTTATCACAATCCCAGTGATGCGCACAGGTAGGGCAGATTTTGTTAATAGCAGACCATTCGTGATTATCGCATATATTCATTAAATAAAATGGTTGCCAAACTGGTGGATGAGGTCACGTGAGTGACGTGTCTCACTGGATTCAATATGGCGACTCAGCTCTGAGGGTTTGAATCAAGAGAGTGGGGAACAAAAGGTTAACAAAGTGATTGAACACGTATTCAACAAAGAGAGTAAACCGGAGTTATGTTACCATATGATCCAAACACTCAGATGGTTGTGGATGTCTGAAGTGTGTTTATTGAGGACACACACAAACACACACCCAATAGTGTTAGAAAATCAGCTAATGCTGACAAGTACTTCAATAAACTCTTCAATTTACATATTATCTAACAATATTACCTTTTATTACTTATAATATATAATATTATCTATTAATATTACATATTACACATAACACACACACACACAAAAAACAGACTCATAGTGGAGTGTCTGAAATGTCTGATAATAAATCCGGTTATTTGGAGCAAATCAGTGATTACCTTTCAGACTTTAAAATGGAAACTCAGAGGGCAAACACTCAGATCATCTCATCTTGTCTTCAGAAAAGGATCATCTAACATTTAAAATGCTGCTAAGGAAACCTCTGAGGATTTGATTTATAATGTCTGCTGTTTTAATTTAAGACAGCAACATGACAGCCATCATTGTAATGATCTTTGTGGACATCATTGAGTTCATTGCTTGGCCTTTATCGTTTTAATATACACAGAACATCAGCATCACTGCAACAAACACAAAGTCAACATTCATCTTGTGATGAATGTGGAGACAGAGATAGAAGTAGTTATCACTTTATGCAGATGATACCCTGATTTATATTATAATCCTTAAAATCATTTTTAATATCTACATTTTATGTCAGATCAGAAGGATACTTTAGTGAGCAAGATGTGAACATTACACATGGATCCTCAAGGGAAGACAGTCGTAATAAAGACTTTATTATTCACCAATGAAATCATTTTACCATGTGGATTGTTGCCAGAGTTAATAAGAGGATGAAATTGACATGACATCAAGAACACAACCACTGTTTACATGAAATTGGAAAATAATCCTGAAAAATTAGATTTGTTAATGTTGTGACTTTTTGCATTAATCTAACAAATGTTACTCATGTTACATATTAAAGAAACATATTCAGAAAATGATTGACTTTTATCATACACATGATAAAATCTTTATTGATGGAAATTGTTGAATGCGTCAACGGAAGCAAGAACACGTTAATGTGGAAACCTCATGAGAAAGAGAGAAAAGACTGAGAGCAGAATGAGAGTAAAACCAGTAGCAGAGTCCCAGTGAGTCAGCTCAGGACTGGGAACACTGGTCTCTCCTCAGTGTCTCTGAGAGTGGAGTCTGGGAGCCCTGGGTGACCTTCTCTTATTTTTAAAGATTTAGGGTTATCTGAGAACAGATCGAACTTTGTCTCTGAACCATCATCATATTCATAACTGACTGACAACAGTGGCACGGCTTTGTATTGAAATGTTAAAACATCGGTATTATTAACAAGGCTCACTGAAACAGATAAAACTGATGACTGTAGAAGAACATTTTACCCAGTCATAAAATCATTATAAAAAGGGGAAAGATGCACTTCCTGTCATTAAGGCTTTGTGCTTAAACTTTTCTAATGTTTCCAATAATGCATTAAAAATAATCTAATTAAAACTGCTGATTGATCAATATCTTCATTAATACTTGAAACCATCAGGATGGAAACAAGCCAGTCAGAGCATTTCCATAGAGAGCCACTTTGCATCAGCAGCACCATGCTCCAGTGCTCTGGGAGAGTTTATAGTCCTGAGAGTTGAACACTGGATGACTGACAGCTGTCCTTCATGACAACAGAAGCCACAGAAATCCTCCTCATCAAAAACATGACTTTGATCTGCGTCCTCATCTGGACTCTCCTCTGCTGCTGCTTCACAGGTAAAGTCCAGAGAATCAAACTCCTCTCCTCTATGAACATCCGTCCCTCTGAAATGAAGCCCACAAAAGCATGACGCTGCTTTATGTTTTTGTCTCTGTGTCCTCAGAGTCCAGAGGACAGGTCACAGTGACTCAGCAGCCTGCAGCAGTGAGCTCTGCTATTGGAGGCTCCGTCTCCATCAGTTGCAGGACCAGTCAGGATGTTTTTTATAGCAGCCCATACCACTTTTTATCCTGGTACCAACAGAGAGGTGGAGAAGCTCCTAAACTCCTCATTTACGGTGCTACCAATCGAGCATCAGGGATTCCAAGTCGTTTTACAGGCAGTGGATCAAACTCTGACTTCACTCTGACCATCAGTGGAGTCCAGGCTGAAGATGCAGCAGTTTACTACTGTCAGAGTTATCACTATATCAACAGTCAGAATGTGTTCACACAGTGAAAAATGGTCGTACAAAAACCTCCCTCAGTCAGACTGAACAGAAACTGAACTGACTGCTGCAGCTGGAAGCTCCTGCAGAGACTGATACACTTCACTGAGGACACACAGTGAACACAGAAAACACTCTGATTTTTAATAATTTCTCTGTGTTGTTCCATAATTAATTGCCTCCCCAACATAAAGAATAAATCTACAGATGTTTTCATATTTGAAATACTTCATACATCACTGGCAGCATTTCCAGACACAAAACACCATAGAACTACAACTTTCTAAATTAAAGTCAATGTGTGATCTTCTCAGTGAGAAATAATGGACAGTGATGTAGAAAGGCTTACAGACAGGTACAGGTCCCAGTTAAGGACATAAAACATGAGGGAAGAAAGAAACACTGGAATCCATGACAAGGACACAGTGGAGGTGGGCTGGTATATGTAGTGAGTGATTGATGAGGGAATGAGGTGCAG
Source organism: Scatophagus argus (assembly GCF_020382885.2). Taxonomy (NCBI): domain Eukaryota; kingdom Metazoa; phylum Chordata; class Actinopteri; family Scatophagidae; genus Scatophagus; species Scatophagus argus. The sequence goes on from NC_058509.1 coordinate 1,576,264, forward strand.
CTGAGGAGGTTGACAGGAAACTGCAGGGAGGATGAGAAAAGTGGGAACAGGTGTGAAGATGGATGAGGCAGTCAGGTGATGGAGGAAGGAGGGAAAGTCTGAGGGCATCTGGTGTGTCTCTCTGTCACTACATGGACTTGAGACAAAGAAATCTGTCCACCTGTAACTGATGAAGACTTCCATGTCTTCTGGCTCTGCCCACATGTCCAACAGGTCTGGTTGGAGTCTCGGTCTCAGCATCCCCTCATCCCTCATCACTGCTTTACTTGTTCAAAATGTCCACATCACAAACACCTACAAACATGTCAGACCTGCTGCTACCAGACTCTTCAGTGTCCTCTGCATGTAAATGTGTAGTTGGGTGGTGTCAGCAGTGAGGGGGAAACAGCAGGACATGTTGAGGACAGCTACAGTCCACTGACTCTGTGTGTTTGCATATGTGTCCTGCCTCTGTGCTCCCAGCCGTTAAGAGGCCAGTGTTGATCAGTGGCTGTCCAGGCCTTTCAGAGCCACTGACCTGCCGGCAGCACAATGATGATGTCCCTGATCCTACTGCTGCTCACCCTGGGGCTCCTTGTTCAGGGTGAGACTCTCTTCTGAAAACTTTGCTTCAGGATGCAGCCAGGTTCACCACAGTGATGTTCTGCTGTGATGGAGAAACAGTGAAACAAGCAGCATTTACCTTCTTCCATCTGTTCTCCATGTTAAAGAGATGATCCTCTTCTGTTTGGATGTTGATCATCTTTCTCCACACTGGATTTGTCTCAATAACCTTCTGCTCTTTTTCATGTTTTCCAGATTCATCAGGAGAAATCATCCTGACTCAGTCTCCTCAGACTCAGTCTGTTGTTCCGGGACAGACTGTCTCCATCAGCTGTAGAGCCAGTTCAAGTATGGGTAGCTACCTGCACTGGTACCTTCAGAAACCTGGAGAAGCTCCTAAACTTCTAGTTTATTATGCTACAACTCGTTACTCTGGAGTTCCTGATCGTTTTAGTGGAAGTGGATCTGGGATTGACTTCACTCTGACCATCAGTGGAATTCAGGGTGAAGATTCAGGAGTTTATTACTGTCTACAGTGTGGTTACAGCTTCCCGTTCACACAGTGAAACAACATCGTACAAAAACCTCCTCAGCTGGAAGAACTGATCTGAATCAGCAGCAGCACAGAAATGAAAACACTAAGGCTTTCAGTAAAATACACTTTAGACAATAACAGGGATAGAAGGTAACTGTCAGTATAAAAGGAATATGTGTATTTCTTTCTATAATAATATTGTTGCCGTTTATTCCAAATTTTTTGAAAGTCTGACAATAATGTAAAAGCAACAGTATGTTCAGTTGTGGTTTTTACTAATGTCATTAGAAAAATGAAATTATTTATAAATATTAATTGCATGCTGAATGAATTTTTTTTCTTGGTTTATTTTGAAAGAAGAAACTTTATTTTAAGAACCTGAAAGCAGAAAATAATCAAGGAACTTTAACTCTGATAATGAATTGAGATTGTTTTCAATTATATCTTTTTTATTCTATTCATTGCCTTTCTCTCAGTGACAAAATCTTTTGGTAAACTTATACTGTCTCAGTTTAATATAATTTGACTGAAAATGTCAAATTAAACTCAGATAGTATCACTTTACGCAGATGACCCTCTGCTTTTTATGCAACATTAATAAAAATCCTCATGATTTATATTTTTAAATTGAGATTTAACAACGCAATCACGTGGCATGAGGATATTGTTGGGTAAACATCAGTAATAAAATAAAGTTTTTAATCACCAAAGATGATTAATTTTGATAAAACTGGAATGACCACAGAAGACATCCACAGTCTTAAACTATTAAAAAGTCATCTGCAGTAAATTGACTTCAAAATATCAACCATACTGTGTTGACTCTGTGCATGAAGCTGAGAAATGTATTTATTATATCACAAATATCAGTGGAACAAAGTCAAGAGACGTGTCACATTATAATACACATGAGAAACTCTTTATTGTTTGAAAATGCTGACAACATGAAGAAAGGCAAGAACACTTTAATGTTGAAACACGTCAAGACAAAGAGAGAAGAAGAAAGAGAGAACAGACTGAGAGCAGAATGAGAGTAAAACCAGTAGCAGAGTCCCAGTGAGTCAGCTCAGGACTGGGAACACTGGTCTCTCCTCAGTGTCTCTGAGAGTGGAGTCTGGGAGCCCTGGGTGGCCTCACAGGTCACAGAGCCCACCTTCCCCCACTGGTCTGCAGGGAGCCTCAGGGTGCTGCTCCAGCTGTAGCGGCCGTCCTTCTCCAGCACCCCGGGGCTCCTGCTCTCCTCCCAGCTGCTGCTGCCGCTGCTGCTGCCGTCCACCTTCCAGGACAGACTCCAGTCTGAGGGGAAGCCCTTGTTGGCCAGACACATGAGCGTGGCCTTCCCCTGCTGCAGCTCCTCACTGGAGGGGGGCAGCACCGTCAGGGTGGGGACGACTCGACCCGCTGCACAGAGACACATTAATAAAGTTTATATGAGCTCAACTAAACTCCATCCTGTTGGCTGCAGCAGAGGAGGCTTCTAGTTCTGTTGCTCTTCCTCAGATTGGATGAAACTGCTCTTAAACGTTTCACTTCCCCCTCTGAGCTCAGTCACCATGGCAACAGACAGGCATCACTGCTGAACCATGGCAACAGACAGGTTTCAGTACCACAGAGGAAAAGTTCAAACTGACACAGTAACTTTGGAAAGTAAGATTTGTTTGATAAAATAAACATTCAGAAGGTTTTAGCTTAAAATCTGACATGTGGGATGAAGATTGTGAGACTTTTCTTGTTTTAACTTTCTCAAATATTTCTTGTCTGAAGCCAAAAGCTGATAAATGATGAAATGTGTTTGTTCTCTTCATGTGAAGCAGGAATCATCACTGAACAGTCAGGCTTCATTACTGAAACATTCAAATGAATATTTTTAACTACTGAACCACTTTTTCAAACTCATAAAATCCTCACAGAAAATATGTTGAATGACTTCATTAGTCTGGGAGAAAGATCGAGTCACACCCATGAACACTGAACTCTGAACTACAAATTACTGACCTGAAATATTAGAAGTTAAAGTTTTAAAATATTTTCTTCAGACACAGTAATTCTGAGTAGTTTTCTACAATTAAAATTGTCAAAATTTAGAGAAAAAACTTCAGTCATGTTGATTTCAGTTTGGTTAACAACAATGTGAAGCCTTCAAGAATTTGATCAAACACATCAAATATCAAATTTCCAACAAAACATTGCAGTAAGGTCTACAGATGTGTAATTCAAACAGTAAAAATATAACATTTGGTTGATTAACAGAGTAAAATGTACTTACCTCCAACATCCAGTCTGGTTCCTCCACCGAAAGTCCACCACAGTGATACAAACTGATTGAGCCGCCGTACAAAAACCTCTGACTGTAGAGAGACACGGCTCTCTGACTTTGACACAAACACATTCAACAAACACGTTCACAGTTTACCCAGTTCATGTCATAACTGGATAAAGTGTTTAAAACACAAAATATGAACATGTACTTGAGGTTTATTTTGTGAATTTTTAAAAATCTACAAGAAACAGAAATTTATGTTTCAGTAAAACTAATTCAAATGGCATAATTATGAAGACATCTCTACAATAAATCCTGACAAGTGTAAATATTATCATAAACATGTGTAGTGTAGATTGATATGAATGGAAAATAATATTTGTGTTTTTTTGTGTCACATTGATGTTGATTTGTGTGGTTGTGATTTAGCGGGATTCACTAAATATTCGGTGGCAATATTTGTCCATCAAAATCATCCCAAAATACAGATGAGCTCTGACACATTCCTAATCAATACTGTGATAAAGTGATTGATCCATTGATCAGCAGCATCATGAGAGTAATCCAAGTCCCTGTTGGAGTCAGTCAGAGCATTTCCATAGAGAGCCACTTTGCATCAGCAGCACCATGCTCCAGTGCTCTGGGAGAGTTTATAGTCCTGAGAGTTGAACACTGGATGACTGACAGCTGTCCTTCATGACAACAGAAGCCACAGAAATCCTCCTCATCAAAAACATGACTTTGATCTGCGTCCTCATCTGGACTCTCCTCTGCTGCTGCTTCACAGGTAAAGTCCAGAGAATCAAACTCCTCTCCTCTATGAACATCCGTCCCTCTGAAATGAAGCCCACAAAACCATGACGCTGCTTTATGTTTTTGTCTCTGTGTCCTCAGAGTCCAGAGGACAGGTCACAGTGACTCAGCCTGCAGCAGTGAGCTCTGCTATTGGAGGAACCGTCTCCATCAGATGTAGGACCAGTCAGAATGTTTATGTTTGGAACGGCTACCACTTGTTATCCTGGTACCAACAGAGAGATGAAGAAGCTCCTAAACTCCTCATTTACTATACTAGCACTCGAGAATCAGGGATTCCTGATCGTTTTACAGGCAGTGGATCAAACTCTGACTTCACTCTGACCATCAGTGGAGTCCAGGCTGAAGATGCAGCAGTTTACTACTGTCAGAGTGCTCACTATATCAACAGTCAGTGGTTGTTCACACAGTGAAAAATGGTCGTACAAAAACCTCCCTCAGTCAGACTGAACAGAAACTGAACTGACTGCTGCAGCTGGAAGCTCCTGCAGAGACTGATACACTTCACTGAAGAGACAAACACACACACACAGTGAACACACAAAAACACACACAAGCAGACTTTTCACCATCCATTCATATTTCATTATAATCCCATGTTATTTAATTTCACAAAAACTCAGGAGGAGCTAACCTTTGATCATTTATGAGACATTTCTTGATCATGACCTTTGACCTCAGCTTCATAATTATTTACAGCTTTTTCAAGTATAACCAGTTATGTTTATGTAATATAAAATATCTAAACATTTGACCATCATGGGTTGTTATACAGATGGATTGATACCAAACAAACTTTCAACTTTGAGGAAAATTTTTATAGATATGAATTTGTGAAGAAATGAATAAAAGCAGGACAGTCTTGTTGCCAAGAGTTCCTACCTTATTCCAACATGTGTTTCCGATATGAAGTATATAGTAAGGAAATAAAGACTTTGATAAAATAAAACCACAAGGGAATCACTCCCTCATCACATTTTCACTGTTTCCAATTATTAAAATCAACCACACATGAGTAAGAAGACATGAATGATGAAATGTGTCCTAAGAGATAAATAGAGAGAGAGAGAAAGATAAAATCTCAAATAAGAGTTGTTATATCACTTTATGCAGAAGATACTCTATTTTTTTTTCCCAAAACTGAAATTCCTTATTTTTCATGCTTGGAAGATGGCGGCGTGCAGGAGTGCTGCTGCTCGTAGCTCTCCGAGTTGGAGAATGCCGGTCGGGCAGTAATGCCAGACTAAGGAAACAACCCCGCAGACCACCGCTACCAAGTGTCTTCCTCACTAACACCAGATCCATCACGCATAATATGGACGAATTGAAGTTACAGTCCTTGTCACGACCAACTTTGTGAGAGACTGCAGCGTTATTCTCATTACGGAGACGTGGCTTCCCCGACGCTGCTGTTCAGCTTACGGACCGCATGCTACACCGGCAGCACCGAAACAAAGACTTGGGTAAGAGCAAAGGAGGGGGACTTTGCGGGGAGCAGCCGTGGCCTAGAGGTTGGAGAAGCAGCTTGTGATCAGAGGGTCGCCGGTTCGATTCCCCCACCGTGTGTTTCACTGCATGTAATTTGCCAGGTGTTGCATGTGTGGGTTCAACTAAGGATGGGTCAAATGCAGAAGATGAATTCAGTGTGTGTATGTAAAAATATATATACTGTCAATAAAGCTGATTCTTCTTCTTCTTGTGTTTACGTGCATACCGAATGGTGTAATAACAACAGGATCATCGACATGCATTACTCTCCTGATTTAGAGGTTCTGGCAGTCTTATGCAGACCTTTTTACTTACAGAGAGAGCTCACGGTAGTTATCGTGTCGGCTGTCTGCATACCCCTGGATGTTAATATTAGCACAACCTTTAGCCTCCTGCTCGGCATCATAAAGGAACAACAGTTTACCCATCATGATGGAGTTTTTACTGTTGCTGGAGAATTCAACCAAGCGTGTTTAAAGTCTGTACTCCCCAAATTCGTCCAGTACGTGGATTGTGCCACCAGGGGGAATAAAACACTGGATCATGTTTATTCCAACATTAAACATGCTTACAGAGCCTCTGAGAAGACAAACAAAGCCACAAATAAAGACAATAAAAACCTGGCCTGAGGGAGCTCTCTCTCAACTACAAAACTGTTTTGATCTTACCACTGGGGACCTATTTGACCAGCAGGAGACTGTACTTCTCTACATCAAAAACTGTATGGACATTGTTACAGTTAACAAATAGATACGAATCTACCTAAATCAAAAACCCTGGATGACCAGTGAAGTTCGGGAACTTCAGTCAGTCCCCACACATATACAGACACAATTCCAGTCAGTCATCATCAGTTATAATGAATCAATCAACTTTGTTGCTTTCCCATAAATGAACATGAATCCTGACCCACATTTCAAAGTCTGTGCAAATTTTACTAAAATCCCATGTTGTCTGACTTCATAAAAGCTTAAAAAGAACCACACTTTGACAGCTATTGAGAGAATTTTTGATCATGACCATTGACTTCAGCTTCACACTTGGTTTCAGGTATTTCAACTATAATCATTTTCATTGATATAATTGTATGCATATGAACATTTAATCATAATAGGTATTATTAGACAGGTTCACTGATACCAAACAAACCTGGAACTATGATGAAGATTTCCACAGTCATGAAAGTTTGAACAAGAGAATAAAAGCAGGACAATCTGATCGCCATGACTTCATATCTTATTCTGACAAATGTTTTTGTTGTGAAAGAACTTTCACTTGAAAATAAACCATAATAAAATCAAAGAATGATGACATTTTCATTGTTTTGAACTAATAAAACCATCCTGAGCACACAAGTAAGAAAACATGAATGTTGAAACGTGTAATGGGAGATCGATAGAGATCTAACATCACAAATGAGATTCGTTATATCACTTTATGTTGATGATACCCTATTGTTTTGTTTCTAATACTGAAAATCCTTGTTTAAGATGAAAAGTTATATTCAAAGCTACAGAATAATTTCTATGAGAAATTATGAACACATTAACCATCTGACCATATGTATTGTCACCAAAGATAAATAATAGACAAAACCAGAATGATAACAAAAGATTTCCACAGCCTTGAACGACTCAAGACTCATCTGGAATAAATTGATGTGTAACTGCTATGACTTTGTGCCCTGAGTAATCATGTATGTCAAAAGTCAGAGCATTTCCATAGAGAGCCACTTTGCATCAGCAGCACCATGCTCCAGTGCTCTGGGAGAGTTTATAGTCCTGAGAGTTGAACACTGGATGACTGACAGCTGTCCTTCATGACAACAGAAGCCACAGAAATCCTCCTCATCAAAAACATGACTTTGATCTGCGTCCTCATCTGGACTCTCCTCTGCTGCTGCTTCACAGGTAAAGTCCAGAGAATCAAACTCCTCTCCTCTATGAACATCCGTCCCTCTGAAATGAAGCCCACAAAAGCATGACGCTGCTTTATGTTTTTGTCTCTGTGTCCTCAGAGTCCAGAGGACAGGTCACAGTGACTCAGCAGCCTGCAGCAGTGAGCTCTGCTATTGGAGGCTCCGTCTCCATCAGATGCAGGACCAGTCAGAATGTTTATTATAGCAGCCCATACCACTTGTTATCCTGGTACCAACAGAGAGATGGAGAAGCTCCTAAACTCCTCATTTACTTTGCTAGCACTCGACAGTCAGGGATTCCTGATCGTTTTACAGGCAGTGGATCAAACTCTGACTTCACTCTGACCATCAGTGGAGTCCAGGCTGAAGATGCAGCAGTTTACTACTGTCAGAGTGCTCACTATATCAACAGTCAGTGGTTGTTCACACAGTGAAAAATGGTCGTACAAAAACCTCCCTCAGTCAGACTGAACAGAAACTGAACTGACTGCTGCAGCTGGAAGCTCCTGCAGAGACTGATACACTTCACTGAAGAGACAAACACACACACACAGTGAACACACAAAAACACACACAAGCAGACTTTTCACCATCCATTCATATTTCATTATAATCCCATGTTATTTAATTTCACAAAAACTCAGGAGGAGCTAACCTTTGATCATTTATGAGACATTTCTTGATCATGACCTTTGACCTCAGCTTCATAATTATTTACAGCTTTTTCAAGTATAACCAGTTATGTTTATGTAATATAAAATATCTAAACATTTGACCATCATGGGTTGTTATACAGATGGATTGATACCAAACAAACTTTCAACTTTGAGGAAAATTTTTATAGATATGAATTTGTGAAGAAATGAATAAAAGCAGGACAGTCTTGTTGCCAAGAGTTCCTACCTTATTCCAACATGTGTTTCCGATATGAAGTATATAGTAAGGAAATAAAGACTTTGATAAAATAAAACCACAAGGGAATCACTCCCTCATCACATTTTCACTGTTTCCAATTATTAAAATCAACCACACATGAGTAAGAAGACATGAATGATGAAATGTGTCCTAAGAGATAAATAGAGAGAGAGAGAAAGATAAAATCTCAAATAAGAGTTGTTATATCACTTTATGCAGATGATATTCTATTTTTTTTTTTTTTTCTTAAACTGAAATTCCTTATTTTTCATGCTTGGAAGATGGCGGCGTGCAGGAGTGCTGCTGCTCATAGCTCTCCGAGTTGGAGAATGCCGGTCGGGCAGTAATGCCAGACTAAGGAAACAACCCCGCAGACCACCGCTACCAAGTGTCTTCCTCACTAACACCAGATCCATCACGCATAATATGGATGAATTGAAGTTACAGTCCTTGTCACGACCAACTTTGTGAGAGACTGCAGCGTTATTCTCATTACGGAGACGTGGCTTCCCCGACGCTGCTGTTCAGCTTACGGACCGCATGCTACACCGGCAGCACCGAAACAAAGACTTGGGTAAGAGCAAAGGAGGGGGACTTTGCGGGGAGCAGCCGTGGCCTAGAGGTTGGAGAAGCAGCTTGTGATCAGAGGGTCGCCGGTTCGATTCCCCCACCGTGTGTTTCACTGCATGTAATTTGCCAGGTGTTGCATGTGTGGGTTCAACTAAGGATGGGTCAAATGCAGAAGATGAATTCAGTGTGTGTATGTAAAAATATATATACTGTCAATAAAGCTGATTCTTCTTCTTCTTGTGTTTACGTGCATACCGAATGGTGTAATAACAACAGGATCATCGACATGCATTACTCTCCTGATTTAGAGGTTCTGGCAGTCTTATGCAGACCTTTTTACTTACAGAGAGAGCTCACGGTAGTTATCGTGTCGGCTGTCTGCATACCCCTGGATGTTAATATTAGCACAACCTTTAGCCTCCTGCTCGGCATCATAAAGGAACAACAGTTTACCCATCATGATGGAGTTTTTACTGTTGCTGGAGAATTCAACCAAGCGTGTTTAAAGTCTGTACTCCCCAAATTCGTCCAGTACGTGGATTGTGCCACCAGGGGGAATAAAACACTGGATCATGTTTATTCCAACATTAAACATGCTTACAGAGCCTCTGAGAAGACAAACAAAGCCACAAATAAAGACAATAAAAACCTGGCCTGAGGGAGCTCTCTCTCAACTACAAAACTGTTTTGATCTTACCACTGGGGACCTATTTGACCAGCAGGAGACTGTACTTCTCTACATCAAAAACTGTATGGACATTGTTACAGTTAACAAATAGATACGAATCTACCTAAATCAAAAACCCTGGATGACCAGTGAAGTTCGGGAACTTCAGTCAGTCCCCACACATATACAGACACAATTCCAGTCAGTCATCATCAGTTATAATGAATCAATCAACTTTGTTGCTTTCCCATAAATGAACATGAATCCTGACCCACATTTCAAAGTCTGTGCAAATTTTACTAAAATCCCATGTTGTCTGACTTCATAAGAGCTTAAAAAGAACCACACTTTGACAGCTATTGAGAGAATTTTTGATCATGACCATTGACTTCAGCTTCACACTTGGTTTCAGGTATTTCAACTATAATCATTTTCATTGATATAATTGTATGCATATGAACATTTAATCATAATAGGTATTATTAGACAGGTTCACTGATACCAAACAAACCTGGAACTATGATGAAGATTTCCACAGTCATGAAAGTTTGAACAAGAGAATAAAAGCAGGACAATCTGATCGCCATGACTTCATATCTTATTCTGACAAATGTTTTTGTTGTGAAAGAACTTTCACTTGAAAATAAACCATAATAAAATCAAAGAATGATGACATTTTCATTGTTTTGAACTAATAAAACCATCCTGAGCACACAAGTAAGAAAACATGAATGTTGAAACGTGTAATGGGAGATCGATAGAGATCTAACATCACAAATGAGATTCGTTATATCACTTTATGTTGATGATACCCTATTGTTTTGTTTCTAATACTGAAAATCCTTGTTTAAGATGAAAAGTTATATTCAAAGCTACAGAATAATTTCTATGAGAAATTATGAACACATTAACCATCTGACCATATGTATTGTCACCAAAGATAAATAATAGACAAAACCAGAATGATAACAAAAGATTTTCACAGCCTTGAACGACTCAAGACTCATCTGGAATAAATTGATGTGTAACTGCTATGACTTTGTGCCCTGAGTAATCATGTATGTCAAAAGTCAGAGCATTTCCATAGAGAGCCACTTTGCATCAGCAGCACCATGCTCCAGTGCTCTGGGAGAGTTTATAGTCCTGAGAGTTGAACACTGGATGACTGACAGCTGTCCTTCATGACAACAGAAGCCACAGAAATCCTCCTCATCAAAAACATGACTTTGATCTGCGTCCTCATCTGGACTCTCCTCTGCTGCTGCTTCACAGGTAAAGTCCAGAGAATCAAACTCCTCTCCTCTATGAACATCCGTCCCTCTGAAATGAAGCCCACAAAACCATGACGCTGCTTTATGTTTTTGTCTCTGTGTCCTCAGAGTCCAGAGGACAGGTCACAGTGACTCAGCAGCCTGCAGCAGTGACCTCTGCTATTGGAGGAACTGTCTCCATCAGATGCAGGACCAGTCAGAATGTTTATACTTGGAGCAGCAACCACTATTTAGCCTGGTACCAACAGAGAGATGGAGAAGCTCCAAAACTCCTCATTTACTGGGCAAGCACTCGACAGTCAGGGATTCCTGATCGTTTTACAGGCAGTGGATCAAACTCTGACTTCACTCTGACCATCAGTGGAGTCCAGGCTGAAGATGCAGCAGTTTACTACTGTCAGAGTGCTCACTATATCAACAGTCAGTATGTGTTCACACAGTGAAAAATGGTCGTACAAAAACCTCCCTCAGTCAGACTGAACAGAAACTGAACCGACTGCTGCAGCTGGAAGCTCCTGCAGAGACTGATACACTTCACTGAGGACACACAGTGAACACAGAAAACACTCTGATTTTTGAATAATTTCTTTGTATTTCTCCACAATTAACTGCCTCCACAACATAAAGATTAAATCAAAAGATTTCATATTTGAAATACTTTATACATTCACAACACATCACTAGACTACAACTTTGAACAACAGACTTTGGATATTAACACCAGTGTGTGATCTTCCCATTGAGAAATAATGGACAGTGATGTAGAAAGGCTTACAGACAGGTACAGGTCCCAGTTAAGGACATAAAACATGAGGGAAGAAAGAAACACTGGAATCCATGACAAGGACACAGTGGAGGTGGGCTGGTATATGTAGTGAGTGACTGATGAGGGAATGAGGTGCAGCTGAGGAGGTTGGCAGGAAACTGCAGGGAGGATGAGAAAAGTGGGAACAGGTGTGAAGATGGATGAGGCAGTCAGGTGATGGAGGAAGGAGGGAAAGTCTGAGGGCATCTGGTGTGTCTCTCTGTCACTACATGGACTTGAGACAAAGAAATCTGTCCAACTGTAACTGATGAAGACTTCCATGTCTTCTGGCTCTGCCCACATGTCCAACAGGTCTGGTTGGAGTCTCGGTCTCAGCATCCCCTCATCCCTCATCACTGCTTTACTTGTTCAAAATGTCCACATTACAAACACCTACAAACATGTCAGACCTGCTGCTACCAGACTCTTCAGTGTCCTCTGCATGTAAATGTGTAGTTGGGTGGTGTCAGCAGTGAGGGGGAAACAGCAGGACATGTTGAGGACAGCTACAGTCCACTGACTCTGTGTGTTTGCATATGTGTCCTGCCTCTGTGCTCCCAGCCGTTAAGAGGCCAGTGTTGATCAGTGGCTGTCCAGGCCTTTCAGAGCCACTGACCTGCCGGCAGCACAATGATGATGTCCCTGATCCTACTGCTGCTCACCCTGGGGCTCCTTGTTCAGGGTGAGACTCTCTTCTGAAGACTTTGCTTCAGGATGCAGCCAGGTTCACCACAGTGATGTTCTGCTGTGATGGAGAAACAGTGAAACAAGCAGCATTTACCTTCTTCCATCTGTTCTCCATGTTAAAGAGATGATCCTCTTCTGTTTGGATGTTGATCATCTTTCTCCACACTGGATTTGTCTCAATAACCTTCTGCTCTTTTTCATGTTTTCCAGATTCATCAGGAGAAATCATCCTGACTCAGTCTCCTCAGACTCAGTCTGTTGTTCCAGGACAGACTGTCTCCATCAGATGTAAAGCCGGTTCAAGTGTTAGTTATGACATGCAGTGGTACCTTCAGAAAGCTGGAGAAGCTCCTAAACTCTTGATTTATGATGATACAACTCGTTACTCTGGAGTTCCTGATCGTTTTAGTGGAAGTAAATCTGGGAATGACTTCACTCTGACCATCAGTGGAGTTCAGGCTGAAGATTCAGGAGTTTATTACTGTCAACAGGATGAGAGCTTCCCGTTCACACAGTGAAACAACGTCGTACAAAAACCTCCTCAGCTGGAGAGGAACTGATCTGAATCAACAGCTGCACAGAAACTGAAACACTAATGGTTTAAATAAAATACATTTTAGATAAAAACAGGCAACAACAGAAGGCAACAACAGAACAGTAATGACTTTGAGGATAAAATTAGTTTGTGTATTTCTTATAAATGCAATATTTTTTATATAACTTTAATTCTTAATTCAAGTTTGTTTTTGTGTTTTTAGAGCTACACTATTTGCAATTGTGGTTCTTGGTAACATCATAACACAAAATAAATTTTGATAGAAATATTCATTAAATGCTGAATACATTTTTTTATAGCTCTTTTTATTTAGCTTTATATTGAGAAAGTCACATCAGACACTTATCAAAGAGCTGTAACGGATGAATTCAGATTGTCATCAACTGTATAGTATCATGACATTTTATGACATTCACAGCCTTCTTGTCACTTAAAAAGTTTGACTTTAAGTAAACTTGTTTTGTCTCATTTAAAAATTCCTTGCAAAACATTTCAAATGAAATTGACATTATATTATTTTATGTGGATGATACGCAGCTCTTTATTTAAAATCCTGAAAATACTTGTGAATTACAATTTTATGTTAAGGTTTACAGAATTAACGACAGATTCATATGACATATGGATGTTGTTGGATAGACAAAAGTAACAACATAAAGTTTCAAACTTTACGTGAAACTGTCTAACCATGTGTTTCATCACCAAATATGATTAATTTAGAAATAACTGGAATGACCACAGAAGACATCCACAGTCTTAAACTATGAAAAACTCATCTGAAATAAACTGACTTCATACTATCAACCATACTGTGTTGACTCTGTGCATGAAGCTGAGAAATGTATTTATTATATCACAAATATCAGTGGAACAAAGTCAAGAGACGTGTCACATTATAATACACATGAGAAACTCTTTATTGTTTGAAAATGCTGACAACATGAAGAAAGGCAAGAACACTTTAATGTTGAAACACGTCAAGACAAAGAGAGAAGAAGAAAGAGAGAACAGACTGAGAGCAGAATGAGAGTAAAACCAGTAGCAGAGTCCCAGTGAGTCAGCTCAGGACTGGGAACACTGGTCTCTCCTCAGTGTCTCTGAGAGTGGAGTCTGGGAGCCCTGGGTGGCCTCACAGGTCACAGAGCCCACCTTCCCCCACTGGTCTGCAGGGAGCCTCAGGGTGCTGCTCCAGCTGTAGCGGCCGTCCTTCTCCAGCACCCCGGGGCTCCTGCTCTCCTCCCAGCTGCTGCTGCCGCTGCTGCTGCCGTCCACCTTCCAGGACAGACTCCAGTCTGAGGGGAAGCCCTTGTTGGCCAGACACATGAGCGTGGCCTTCCCCTGCTGCAGCTCCTCACTGGAGGGGGGCAGCACCGTCAGGGTGGGGACGACTCGACCCGCTGCACAGAGACACATTAATAAAGTTTATATGAGCTCAACTAAACTCCATCCTGTTGGCTGCAGCAGAGGAGGCTTCTAGTTCTGTTGCTCTTCCTCAGATTGGATGAAACTGCTCTTAAACGTTTCACTTCCCCCTCTGAGCTCAGTCACCATGGCAACAGACAGGCATCACTGCTGAACCATGGCAACAGACAGGTTTCAGTACCACAGAGGAAAAGTTCAAACTGACACAGTAACTTTGGAAAGTAAGATTTGTTTGATAAAATAAACATTCAGAAGGTTTTAGCTTAAAATCTGACATGTGGGATGAAGATTGTCAGACTTTTCTTGTTTTAACCTTCTCAAATATTTCTTGTCTGAAGCCAAAAGCTGATAAATGATGAAATGTGTTTGTTCTCTTCATGTAAGCAGGAATCATCACTGAACAGTCAGGCTTCATTACTGAAACATTCAAGTGAATATTTTTAACTACTGAACTACTTTTTCAAACTCATAAAATCCTCACAGAAAATACGTTGAATGACTTCATCAGTCTGGTAGAAAAATCGAGTCACACCCATGAACACTGAACTCTGAACTACAAATTACTGACCTGAAATATTAGAAGTTAAAGTTTTTTTTAAAATATTTTCTTCAGACACAGTAATTCTGAGTAGTTTTCTACAATTAATTAAAATTGTTAAAATGTAGATAAAAAACTTCAGTCATGTTGATTTCAGTCTGGTTAACAACAATGTGAAGCCTTCAAGACTTTGATCAAACTCATCAAATATCAAATTTCCAACAAAACATTGCAGTAAGGTCTACAGATGTGTAATTCAAACAGTAAAAATATAACATTTGGTTGATTAACAGAGTAAAATGTACTTACCTCCAACATCCAGTCTGGTTCCTCCACCAAAAGTCAACCACAGTGATACAAACTGATTGAGCCGCCGTACAAAAACCTCTGACTGTAGAGAGACACGGCTCTCTGACTTTGACACAAACACATTCAACAAACACATTCCCAGTTTACCCAGTTCATGTCATAACTGGTTAAAGTGTGTAGAACACAAAATATGAATGTGTACTTGAGGTTTATTTTTTAGTGAATTGTTCAAGAAATATACATGAAATATTACTTTCTCTCTCAGTAACACAAATTCATTGAAAAGAAAATCTCTCCAATAAATCTTGACAAATGTAAATATAGTCACAAAAATATTTATTGTAGATCAATATGAATGGAAAATAATATTTGTTTGTTTGTGTCACATTGATGTTGATTTGTGTGGTTGTTTATTAGCAGGATTTACAAAAATTTACAAAAACATTTCTGTGGCAACATTTGTCCCTCAAAATCACCCCAAAGCCACATACAGATGAGCTCTGACACATTCCTAATCAATACTGTGATAAAATGATTGATTCATTGATGACCAGCATCATGAGAGTAATCCAAGTCCCTGTTGGAGTCAGTCAGAGCATTTCCATAGAGAGCCACTTTGCATCAGCAGCACCATGCTCCAGTGCTCTGGGAGAGTTTATAGTCCTGAGAGTTGAACACTGGATGACTGACAGCTGTCCTTCATGACAACAGAAGCCACAGAAATCCTCCTCATCAAAAACATGACTTTGATCTGCGTCCTCATCTGGACTCTCCTCTGCTGCTGCTTCACAGGTAAAGTCCAGAGAATCAAACTCCTCTCCTCTATGAACATCCGTCCCTCTGAAATGAAGCCCACAAAACCATGACGCTGCTTTATGTTTTTGTCTCTGTGTCCTCAGAGTCCAGAGGACAGGTCACAGTGACTCAGCCTGCAGCAGTGACCTCTGCTATTGGAGGCTCCGTCTCCATCAGATGCAGGACCAGTCAGAATGTTTATAACAATAACTTTTTAGCCTGGTACCAACAGAGAGGTGGAGAAGCTCCTAAACTCCTCATTTACCTTGCTAGCACTCGAGCATCAGGGATTCCAAGTCGTTTTACAGGCAGTGGATCAAACTCTGACTTCACTCTGACCATCAGTGGAGTCCAGGCTGAAGATGCAGCAGTTTACTACTGTAAGGGGGAATTTGATGTTAGCAAGTACGATCTGTTCACACAGTGAAAAATGGTCGTACAAAAACCTCCCTCAGTCAGACTGAACAGAAACTGAACTGACTGCTGCAGCTGGAAGCTCCTGCAGAGACTGATACACTTAACTGAGGACACACACACACACACACACAATTTCATCAGTTATGAATCACTCAACTTTGTTGCTTTACCACCAATTAACACAAATCCTTTACCACGTCTCAATGTCCGTTCCGATCTTATTAAAATGCCATGTTGACTTCATAAAAGCTCAAGAAGAGCCTAACTTTGACAGTTAATGAGAGAATTTTTGATCATGACCTTTGACCTCAGCTTCATACTGGCTAACAGCTATTCCAACTATAATCGCTTTCATTGATATAATTTTAAGTATATGAATATTTAATCATAATGGGTGGTGTTAGGCAGCTTCATCAACACTAAACAAACCTGCAAATATGAAGAAGATTTTCACAGTCATGAAAGTTTGAATCAGGGAATAAAAGCAGGACAATCTTGTTTCCATGACTTCATATCTTATTCTGACAAGTGTTTTCGTTATGAAATTCGTTATATCACTTTATGCTGATGATACTCTATTTTTTTTGTTTCTAATACCGAAAATCCTGATTAAAGATAAAAAAAAATTAAATTCAAACATACAGAATAATTTCTATGAGAAATTAAGAACACATTAACCACTTAGCCATATATATTGTTCCCAAAGACAATTAATAGTAATATAGACTTAAACAACTCGGGGTCTGCATCCAGCTACCTGAGCCCTCTCATTCAGGCTTAAAACCCTTCTCTGGCTCTGCCATCCCTTCACACAAGGCACTCCAAAGCCAGACTTTTCTGCCACGGCGTTCCACACTGGTGGAACAGTCTACCAACCACAGTAAGAGCAGGAGCATCCCCCCTCCTTTAAAAAGCACTTAAAAACTCATCTCTTCCAACTCTACCTTCTCTCCTAACATCCCTAACCCTCTAACACCCCTTCACTGTCTCATATTCTCCTGCTTTCCACTCTTGCTCTTCTACATAAGCAATTCTAATTATGTTTTAGCTCTTATTGTTTTAGTCCGATTTCATTGTACTGAAACTTGTTACTCACTCTGTATGTTTGGATAAAGGCCTCTGCTAAATGAAATAAAGTGAAGTCTTATGCGAACAACTCAAAAATCATCTGGAAAACATTGACGTGTCACTGCTGTTACTTTATGCCCTGAGTATAGATCCTAATATATCACACATGTCAACAGAACAAAGTCAGAGCATTTCCATAGAGAGCCACTTTGCATCAGCAGCACCATGCTCCAGTGCTCTGGGAGAGTTTATAGTCCTGAGAGTTGAACACTGGATGACTGACAGCTGTCCTTCATGACAACAGAAGCCACAGAAATCCTCCTCATCAAAAACATGACTTTGATCTGCGTCCTCATCTGGACTCTCCTCTGCTGCTGCTTCACAGGTAAAGTCCAGAGAATCAAACTCCTCTCCTCTATGAACATCCGTCCCTCTGAAATGAAGCCCACAAAACCATGACGCTGCTTTATGTTTTTGTCTCTGTGTCCTCAGAGTCCAGAGGACAGGTCACAGTGACTCAGCCTGCAGCAGTGAGCTCTGCTATTGGAGGAACCGTCTCCATCAGATGTAGGACCAGTCAGAATGTTTATATTTGGAGCAGCAACCACTTGTTATCCTGGTACCAACAGAGAGGTGGAGAAGCTCCTAAACTCCTCATTTACTATGCTAGCACTCGAGCATCAGGGATTCCAAGTCGTTTTACAGGCAGTGGATCAAACTCTGACTTCACTCTGACCATCAGTGGAGTCCAGGCTGAAGATGCAGCAGTTTACTACTGTTTGGGTCATTTTGACTGCAGCAAGTATGACTGCTTCACACAGTGAAAAATGGTCGTACAAAAACCTCCCTCAGTCAGACTGAACAGAAACTGAGTTGACTGCTGCAGCTGGAAGCTCCTGCAGAGACTGATACACTTCACTGAGGACACACACACACACACACTTCTCACCATGCAATCATGTCTTATTCTAGTCCCATAATGTCTGATTTCATAAAATCTCAAGTGGAGCCAACCTTCGACAGTTCATGAGAACTGATTGATCATGACCTTTCACCTCAGCTTCATACTGGCTTACAGCTATTTCAACAATATCCACTCCTGTATATATAATTGAAAACATGTCAACGTTTGCCCACTATGGATGGTGTTGTGCAGGTTCATGGACACTAAAAAACCTCCAATTATGAGAGGCTGCGGGGCGAACCACGAAAGTCTTTTAATAATTGATTTCTGCTCTTCAGTTCATAAAAAATAACACGTTTTGTTAATCTAACAGCAAGAAGTTTGTCACTAAAATTCCAGTCGATTCTCTCTGTCGAGGCATTTAATGCAGAACTCACTCCTTCAGAGCGTAATAACATTTTGGTTTGCAGTCGTTTTATGTCAACAGAACGGCAACGAGGCTGCCTTGTCACGTCACCTTCCATCCCACATGCTACCGTAGGTTTATCAACAAAAACACCTTTGCAAAGGTAGAAAGACGTCTCGCACGTCACTGTATGGCATCATCGGCCTTGCCAGAATCATCCATTCCCCCTGCAAGTGATGCCCTCCATCAGCACTGCAAAAGGACAAACTACCAAGCTGCAGTCACGAGGTCCTGTTTCAAACCAAATATATGAGCTCCATCACCTGCTGAATACAGTTGGCGCCTAGAGGATGGAATCTTACAAGTCACCTGATTGATGGGAAATCTGGCCCCTGACAGCGTTTTAAATGTGATACACTGCAGTTGCGAGGACAATGCCTGTGAGACAGGCAGATGTTCCTGTGTCTCTGCAGGACTGTGTTGCACTGACTTGTGTAGGTGTTCTGAAGATGACAACTGTCCTGACACTGACAATGAGGACTAGAAGTGTTATCATGTCATGTGGTATAAGGTAGGGTGTACTTCCTCAGAATTGCACCAGTAGCATTGCATTAGTTGAATTGGTAACATTACCATTTATTGCCTTATGCTGTTTTGTATTTTTTATATTGTATATATGTATATATATTGTTTTTCATAAAGATTGTTTTTATGGTTGATCAGTGTTGTATTTAGTTATGAATGAATAAATGAAGGTAACAATAAAGTATGAAGAAGGGAATAAAAGGAGGACAGTCTTGTCGCCAGGACTTAATACCTTATTCTAACATGTGTTTCTATTACAAAATATATGTCAACAAAATAAAAACTTGCCAAAATAAACCACAGGGGAATCACAGCTTGATGACATTTTCATTGTTTCCAACTATGAAAAACATCAACAGCACACAAGTAGAGGAGACATGAATGTTGATACGTGTGATGAAAGATCAATAGAGAGAGAGAGATAAAATCTCAAATACAACTTGTTAAGGAACTTTATGTAGATGATACCCTACTTTGAATAATCCACAGAAAGCTGCTGGGACTGATAACTTCCCTGGCAGAGGGCTCAGGGGATGTGCAGACCAGTTAGTGGATGTTCTCACAAACATCTTCACCATCTCTCTGAGAGGTGCCATTGTCCCAAAGTGCTTCAACAAACCACCATCATTCCCATGTCCATGAAGTCATTCGTGTCCTGCTTCAGTGACTATCGTCCCATTGCACTCACGCCTACCATCATGAACTGCATTGAGAGGCTGGTCATGAGTCACATCAGAGACCTGCTGCCCCCCACCCTGGCCCCTGAAGGTTGCGTATCGTTCGTTTTATTTATATTGTACAGAGACAAAGTCTTGTGTTGACTATTTAGCGTGGGGTTGTGTAGCACCTGGAAGAACATTGTCTTGTTTCACTATGTACTAAACTTAATACAGCTGAAATGAATACAACAAAAAAGACTTGACATGCTGAAAGACGTGCCAGTCAGAGCATTTCCATAGAGAGCCACTTTGCATCAGCAGCACCATGCTCCAGTGCTCTGGGAGAGTTTATAGTCCTGAGAGTTGAACACTGGATGACTGACAGCTGTCCTTCATGACAACAGAAGCCACAGAAATCCTCCTCATCAAAAACATGACTTTGATCTGCGTCCTCATCTGGACTCTCCTCTGCTGCTGCTTCACAGGTAAAGTCCAGAGAATCAAACTCCTCTCCTCTATGAACATCCGTCCCTCTGAAATGAAGCCCACAAAACCATGACGCTGCTTTATGTTTTTGTCTCTGTGTCCTCAGAGTCCAGAGGACAGGTCACAGTGACTCAGCAGCCTGCAGCAGTGAGCTCTGCTATTGGAGGCTCCGTCTCCATCAGATGCAGGACCAGTCAGAATGTTTATAACAATAACTTTTTAGCCTGGTACCAACAGAGAGATGGAGAAGCTCCTAAACTCCTCATTTACTATGCTAGCACTCGAGCATCAGGGATTCCAAGTCGTTTTACAGGCAGTGGATCAAACTCTGACTTCACTCTGACCATCAGTGGAGTCCAGGCTGAAGATGCAGCAGTTTACTACTGTGTGGGTGAATTTACCTGTAGCCAGTATGACTGCTTCACACAGTGAAAAATGGTCGTACAAAAACCTCCCTCAGTCAGACTGAACAGAAACTGAACTGACTGCTGCAGCTGGAAGCTCCTGCAGAGACTGATACACTTCACTGAGGACACACACACACACAGTAGTGTTAGAAAGTATTTGGTAAACTCTTTTTCATATCATCTGCCCTGTCCTCTTGTTACACGAGATGGGGTCTGTAGACTGTAACTCATTCAGATCTATGAGAAAAAAACAACAGAATAAATTTTTATTAAATTAAAAACTCATCATCAATAACATGCATTCACTGCTTAAGGGCCCAATCACACAGCAGACGCACTTTGCTTGATTTAAAACTTGAGGTGAACCGTACTGTCTGTTTTGTTGTTAAAAAAGTGCAAAGAGTCCAATGTAGAGATTTTTTTTAAATGCTGCACTTGAACTATTTAATTGAATAATCATTTTACCTTAGCATCAAGTGCTGCACTAATTTCTCTCCAATTGCAGCCCAATGCAATTTTTACATTTTACGTTGTATGACAAAACATGTACCTTTCTTGTACTTTTGAATTTTCAAATTGTTTTTATTTATTATTTTATTCATATAGCACCTTATACAATCAAAATTGTCTCTAGATGCTTTACAGAGACCCAGAGCCTGAACCCCCGAGCAAGCAGACAGTGGCAGGGAAAAACTCCCTTTTAACAGGAAGAAACCCTGAGCAGGACCCGACTCACAAGGGAGAACCATCCTGCTGATGGTGAAGGAGAAGAAGAAGAGGTAGACAGGACAGAGAGGATGAAAGAGAGAGAGAGAGAGAGAGAGAGAGAGAGAGAGAGAGAGAGGAACACACATGCAATAAACATCAAACATTAAAGGACAAACATGACAGGCTGTTTTAATTGGAATTACGAAGACTATGTATTGTGTGTATTTGTTTTTCAGCTGATATGTTGTTTAAGTTAGTTATATTAGACCTGCAGAAAGATACAGAGAGAGAAAGAGAGAGAGAGGGAGGGAGAGACACAAAACTACGAGGAGAACTGGACACGCAGTTAGTGACATAAAATAACCCAGATTGGCAACTGGTTCCACAGCAGGGGTGCCTGATAGCTGAAGGCTCATCCTCCCAGTCTATTTTCATGAATTCTGGGAACTGCAAGTAAACCTGCGCTCTGTGATCTGAGTGATCTATTGGGAATATATGGGACTATTAGATCCTGCAGGTATGATGGGGCTGGTCCATTTAGGGCCTTATATGTAAGTAGGAGAATTTTAAAATCTATTCTGAATTTTACTGGAAGCCAGTGAAGAGAAGCTAAGATGGGGGAGATGTGATCCCTTTTACTGATTCCTGTCAAAACTCTAGCTGCTGCATTCTGGATCAGCTGCAGGCTATTAAGAGAGTATTTTGGACATCCTGATAATAGTGAGTTGCAGTAGTCCAGCCTAGAAGTAACAAAAGCATGTTTTCAGGGTGAGATCGATTGATTTTTAGAAGAAGCAATAACTGATAAAAATATTCAAATGGAAACTTTTCTCATAAATTTAATTTGTCTGAAAATTAAACTTTCCAACTAAAGTATTAAATTACAAATATCATAGTTAAAAACAACCATATTTACATGTTATTTTATAATGTCATTTTCTCAAGATAACAAAGCTTGTTTCCATCTGTTAACAAATTCATTTTTCTTGTTAAATCTGTAAATCTGTCACAGCTTTACACAAACAGCATAACAAACGCTCGAGCTTCCCCTCACGAGTCTCAAACCTCTGCAGAAACAAACACCACATAACAGGACTGTTGTTACTCCTGTCCTTTACGGTAAGAAGCCATAATGTAAATACACTCCCATCAAATCACCAGGAAAAATATTCTTCCTACAAATGGTAGAAGCCCCCACAGAGGACTGTGTGTTTGTCACTGTCCACTGATGAATCCACTGATGAAGTCATTTCCTCCTGATAATCTGTCTCATTATCTCAAGACGTCCTGCATTTGATTTCTTGAGATGGTGCGATAAATTAAAATGTGATCACAACAAAATGAGTCTTGTCATCTTGTAATCTGGACACAGAGTCAGGTTGTACTGACAGAGCTGTCACACACTCCCATCACTTGTTTATGACACCATAAGATGAAATGATAAAATTCTTTGCTGAGACTCACTCTGTCTCTGTAGACTTAATGGATTTCAAAAATCAGCACATGACAGCAGTGGATGAATATGTATTCATATTTTGTACATATTGTCAAGTCTACCAGCAAGTCTTTGGATACATCAGTAACCAACAATTGCAATTTTCTTGAAGAGAAACGGCTGATTTAATATATTGTATGAAACATTATGGAGATGATATGTTGCTTTATATATCTAATCCTGGAAATCATGTATTCAATGTTTTTTAATTGAGAAATTTGAGTCAGAACAGAAAATATGGTGATTTTCAAATGACATTCACTGTCTTCTTTTCACTTACACAATTTGACTCTAAGTGAAGCTTTTTTGTCTCATTTTAAAATTCACTGAAAAACATCCCAAATTGTATTAACATTATATGATTTTATATGGATGATATGCTGCTTGTTGTTCAAAATTTAGAAAATTCTTATGAATTAGAATTTTATATTTAGGTTTACACAACTAACAAAAGATCCATATGGCATATGGATGTTGTTGGATAGACAATAGTAATAATAGAAGGTTTTATGATTTGGGGTGAAACTGTCTTATCATGTGTTTCATCACCAAATATGATTAATTTAGAAATAACTGGAATGACTACAGAAGACATCCAGAGTCTTAAACTATTAAAAAGTCAACTGGAATAAATTGACTTCAGACTATCAACCATACTGTGTTGACTCTGTGCATGAAGCTGAGAAATGTATTTATTATATCACAAATATCAGTGGAACAAAGTCAAGAGACGTGTCACATTATAATACACATGAGAAACTCTTTATTGTTTGAAAATGCTGACAACATGAAGAAAGGCAAGAACACTTTAATGTTGAAACACGTCAAGACAAAGAGAGAAGAAGAAAGAGAGAACAGACTGAGAGCAGAATGAGAGTAAAACCAGTAGCAGAGTCCCAGTGAGTCAGCTCAGGACTGGGAACACTGGTCTCTCCTCAGTGTCTCTGAGAGTGGAGTCTGGGAGCCCTGGGTGGCCTCACAGGTCACAGAGCCCACCTTCCCCCACTGGTCTGCAGGGAGCCTCAGGGTGCTGCTCCAGCTGTAGCGGCCGTCCTTCTCCAGCACCCCGGGGCTCCTGCTCTCCTCCCAGCTGCTGCTGCCGCTGCTGCTGCCGTCCACCTTCCAGGACAGACTCCAGTCTGAGGGGAAGCCCTTGTTGGCCAGACACATGAGCGTGGCCTTCCCCTGCTGCAGCTCCTCACTGGAGGGGGGCAGCACCGTCAGGGTGGGGACGACTCGACCCGCTGCACAGAGACACATTAATAAAGTTTATATGAGCTCAACTAAACTCCATCCTGTTGGCTGCAGCAGAGGAGGCTTCTAGTTCTGTTGCTCTTCCTCAGATTGGATGAAACTGCTCTTAAACGTTTCACTTCCCCCTCTGAGCTCAGTCACCATGGCAACAGACAGGCATCACTGCTGAACCATGGCAACAGACAGGTTTCAGTACCACAGAGGAAAAGTTCAAACTGACACAGTAACTTTGGAAAGTAAGATTTGTTTGATAAAATAAACATTCAGAAGGTTTTAGCTTAAAATCTGACATGTGGGATGAAGATTGTGAGACTTTTCTTGTTTTAACTTTCTCAAATATTTCTTGTCTGAAGCCAAAAGCTGATAAATGATGAAATGTGTTTGTTCTCTTCATGTAAGCAGGAATCATCACTGAACAGTCAGGCTTCATTACTGAAACATTCAAATGAATATTTTTAACTACTGAACCACTTTTTCAAACTCATAAAATCCTCACAGAAAATACGTTGAATGACTTCATTAGTCTGGGAGAAAGATCGAGTCACACCCATGAACACTGAACTCTGAACTACAAATTACTGACCTGAAATATTAGAAGTTAAAGTTTTAAAATATTTTCTTCAGACACAGTAATTCTGAGTAGTTTTCTACAATTAAAATTGTCAAAATTTAGAGAAAAAACTTCAGTCATGTTGATTTCAGTTTGGTTAACAACAATGTGAAGCCTTCAAGAATTTGATCAAACACATCAAATATCAAATTTCCAACAAAACATTGCAGTAAGGTCTACAGATGTGTAATTCAAACAGTAAAAATATAACATTTGGTTGATTAACAGAGTAAAATGTACTTACCTCCAACATCCAGTCTGGTTCCTCCACCGAAAGTCCACCACAGTGATACAAACTGATTGAGCCGCCGTACAAAAACCTCTGACTGTAGAGAGACACGGCTCTCTGACTTTGACACAAACACATTCAACAAACACGTTCACAGTTTACCCAGTTCATGTCATAACTGGATAAAGTGTTTAAAACACAAAATATGAACATGTACTTGAGGTTTATTTTGTGAATTTTTAAAAATCTACAAGAAACAGAAATTTATGTTTCAGTAAAACTAATTCAAATGGCATAATTATGAAGACATCTCTACAATAAATCCTGACAAGTGTAAATATTATCATAAACATGTGTAGTGTAGATTGATATGAATGGAAAATAATATTTGTGTTTTTTTGTGTCACATTGATGTTGATTTGTGTGGTTGTGATTTAGCGGGATTCACTAAATATTCGGTGGCAATATTTGTCCATCAAAATCATCCCAAAATACAGATGAGCTCTGACACATTCCTAATCAATACTGTGATAAAGTGATTGATCCATTGATCAGCAGCATCATGAGAGTAATCCAAGTCCCTGTTGGAGTCAGTCAGAGCATTTCCATAGAGAGCCACTTTGCATCAGCAGCACCATGCTCCAGTGCTCTGGGAGAGTTTATAGTCCTGAGAGTTGAACACTGGATGACTGACAGCTGTCCTTCATGACAACAGAAGCCACAGAAATCCTCCTCATCAAAAACATGACTTTGATCTGCGTCCTCATCTGGACTCTCCTCTGCTGCTGCTTCACAGGTAAAGTCCAGAGAATCAAACTCCTCTCCTCTATGAACATCCGTCCCTCTGAAATGAAGCCCACAAAACCATGACGCTGCTTTATGTTTTTGTCTCTGTGTCCTCAGAGTCCAGAGGACAGGTCACAGTGACTCAGCAGCCTGCAGCAGTGAGCTCTGCTATTGGAGGAACCGTCTCCATCAGATGCAGGACCAGTCAGAATGTTAATAGCAACTATTTATCCTGGTACCAACAGAGAGGTGGAGAAGCTCCTAAACTCCTCATTTACTATACTAGCACTCGAGCATCAGGGATTCCAAGTCGTTTTACAGGCAGTGGATCAAACTCTGACTTCACTCTGACCATCAGTGGAGTCCAGGCTGAAGATGCAGCAGTTTACTACTGTCAGAGTGCTCACTATATCAACAGTCAGTGGTTGTTCACACAGTGAAAAATGGTCGTACAAAAACCTCCCTCAGTCAGACTGAACAGAAACTGAACTGACTGGTGCAGCTGGAAGCTCCTGCAGAGACTGATACACTTCACTGAGGACACACAGTGAACACACAAAACACTCTGATTTTTGAATAATTTCTTCATTTTTGTCCACAATTAACTGCCTCCACAACATAACGAATAAATCTACATATGTTTTCATGTTTATATACTTCATACATCACTGACAGCCAGTGTGTGATCTTCTCAGTGAGAAATAATGGACAGTGATGTAGAAAGGCTTACAGACAGGTACAGGTCCCAGTTAAGGACATAAAACATGAGGCAAGAAAGAAACACTGGAATCCATGACAAGGACACAGTGGAGGTGGGCTGGTATATATAGTGAGTGACTGATGAGGGAATGAGGTGCAGCTGAGGAGGTTGGCAGGAAACTGCAGGGAGGATGAGAAAAGTGGGAACAGGTGTGAAGATGGATGAGGCAGTCAGGTGATGGAGGAAGGAGGGAAAGTCTGAGGGCATCTGGTGTGTCTCTCTGTCACTACATGGACTTGAGACAAAGAAATCTGTCCACCTGTAACTGATGAAGACTTCCATGTCTTCTGGCTCTGCCCACATGTCCAACAGGTCTGGTTGGAGTCTCGGTCTCAGCATCCCCTCATCCCTCATCACTGCTTTACTTGTTCAAAATGTCCACATTACAAACACCTACAAACATGTCAGACCTGCTGCTACCAGACTCTTCAGTGTCCTCTGCATGTAAATGTGTAGTTGGGTGGTGTCAGCAGTGAGGGGGAAACAGCAGGACATGTTGAGGACAGCTACAGTCCACTGACTCTGTGTGTTTGCATATGTGTCCTGCCTCTGTGCTCCCAGCCGTTAAGAGGCCAGTGTTGATCAGTGGCTGTCCAGGCCTTTCAGAGCCACTGACCTGCCGGCAGCACAATGATGATGTCCCTGATCCTACTGCTGCTCACCCTGGGGCTCCTTGTTCAGGGTGAGACTCTCTTCTGAAGACTTTGCTTCAGGATGCAGCCAGGTTCACCACAGTGATGTTCTGCTGTGATGGAGAAACAGTGAAACAAGCAGCATTTACCTTCTTCCATCTGTTCTCCATGTTAAAGAGATGATCCTCTTCTGTTTGGATGTTGATCATCTTTCTCCACACTGGATTTGTCTCAATAACCTTCTGCTCTTTTTCATGTTTTCTAGATTCATCAGGAGAAATCATCCTGACTCAGTCTCCTCAGACTCAGTCTGTTGTTCCAGGACAGACTGTCTCCATCAGATGTAAAGCCAGTTCAAGTGTTAGTAGCAACCTGCACTGGTACCTTCAGAAAGTTGGAGAAGCTCCTCAACTGTTAGTTTATTATGCTACAACTCGTTACTCTGGAGTTCCTGATCGTTTCAGTGGAAGTGGATCTGGAACTGACTTCAC
Organism: Scatophagus argus; assembly: GCF_020382885.2. Classification (NCBI taxonomy): domain Eukaryota; kingdom Metazoa; phylum Chordata; class Actinopteri; family Scatophagidae; genus Scatophagus; species Scatophagus argus. The sequence goes on from NC_058509.1 coordinate 1,604,253, forward strand.
TCTGACCATCAGCGGAGTTCAGACTGAAGATTCAGGAGTTTATTGCTGTCAGCAGTCTAACAGCTGGCCGTTCACACAGTGAAACAGCGTCGTACAAAAACCTCCTCAGCAGGAGAGGAACTGATCTGAATCAACAGCTGCACTGAAACTGAAACACTAATGGTTTAAATAAAATACATTTTAGATAAAAACAGGCAACAACAGAACAGTAATGACTTTGAGGATAAAATTAGTTTGTGTATTTCTTGTAAATGCAATATTTTTTATATAACTTTAATTCTTAATTCAAGTTTGTTTTTGTGTTTTTAGAGCTACAGTATTTGCAATTGTGGTTCTTGGTAACATCATAACACAAAATAGCTCTTTTTATTTAGCTTTATATTGAGAAAGTCACATCAGACAATTATCAAAGAGATGTAACACATGAATTCAGATTGTCATCAACTGTATGGTATCATGACATTTTATGACATTCACTGTCTTCTTGTCACTTAAAAAGTTTGACTTTAAGTAAAGTTGTTTTGTCTCATTTAAAAATTCCTTGCAAAACATTTCAAATGAAATTGACATTATATGATTTTATGTGGATGATACGCAGCTCTTTATTTAAAATCCTGAAAATACTTGTGAATTACAATTTTATGTTAAGGTTTACAGAATTAACGACAGATTCATATGACATATGGATGTTGTTGGATAGACAAAAGTAACAACATAAAGTTTCAAACTTTAGGTGAAACAGTCTTACCATGTGTTTCATCACCAAATATGATTAATTTAGAAATAACTGGAATGACCACAGAAGACATCCACAGTCTTAAACTATTAAAAAGTCATCTGGAGTAAATTGACTTCATACTATCAACCACACTGTGTTGACTCTGTGCATGAAGCTGAGAAATGTATTTATTATATCACAAATATCAGTGGAACAAAGTCAAGAGACGTGTCACATTATAATACACATGAGAAACTCTTTATTGTTTGAAAATGCTGACAACATGAAGAAAGGCAAGAACACTTTAATGTTGAAACACGTCAAGACAAAGAGAGAAGAAGAAAGAGAGAACAGACTGAGAGCAGAATGAGAGTAAAACCAGTAGCAGAGTCCCAGTGAGTCAGCTCAGGACTGGGAACACTGGTCTCTCCTCAGTGTCTCTGAGAGTGGAGTCTGGGAGCCCTGGGTGGCCTCACAGGTCACAGAGCCCACCTTCCCCCACTGGTCTGCAGGGAGCCTCAGGGTGCTGCTCCAGCTGTAGCGGCCGTCCTTCTCCAGCACCCCGGGGCTCCTGCTCTCCTCCCAGCTGCTGCTGCCGCTGCTGCTGCCGTCCACCTTCCAGGACAGACTCCAGTCTGAGGGGAAGCCCTTGTTGGCCAGACACATGAGCGTGGCCTTCCCCTGCTGCAGCTCCTCACTGGAGGGGGGCAGCACCGTCAGGGTGGGGACGACTCGACCCGCTGCACAGAGACACATTAATAAAGTTTATATGAGCTCAACTAAACTCCATCCTGTTGGCTGCAGCAGAGGAGGCTTCTAGTTCTGTTGCTCTTCCTCAGATTGGATGAAACTGCTCTTAAACGTTTCACTTCCCCCTCTGAGCTCAGTCACCATGGCAACAGACAGGCATCACTGCTGAACCATGGCAACAGACAGGTTTCAGTACCACAGAGGAAAAGTTCAAACTGACACAGTAACTTTGGAAAATAAGATTTGTTTGATAAAATAAACATTCAGAAGGTTTTAGCTTAAAATCTGACATGTGGGATGAAGATTGTGAGACTTTTCTTGTTTTAACTTTCTCAAATATTTCTTGTCTGAAGCCAAAAGCTGATAAATGATGAAATGTGTTTGTTCTCTTCATGTAAGCAGGAATCATCACTGAACAGTCAGGCTTCATTACTGAAACATTCAAGTGAATATTTTTAACTACTGAACCACTTTTTCAAACTCATAAAATCCTCACAGAAAATATGTTGAATGGCTTCATTAGTCTGGGAGAAAGATCGAGTCACACCCATGAACACTGAACTCTGAACTACAAATTACTGACCTGAAATATTAGAAGTTAAAGTTTTTTAAATATTTTCTTCAGACACAGTAATTCTGAGTAGTTTTCTTCAATTAAAATTGTCAAAATTTAGAGAAAAAACTTCAGCGAAGTTGATTTCAGTCTGGTTAACAACAATGTGAAGCCTTCAAGAATTTGATCAAACACATCAAATATCAAATTTCCAACAAAACATTGCAGTAAGGTCTACAGATGTGTAATTCAAACGGTAAAAATATAACATTTGGTTGATTAACAGAGTAAAATGTACTTACCTCCAACATCCAGTCTGGTTCCTCCACCGAACGTGTACCACAGTGATACAAACTGATTGAGCCGCCGTACAAAAACCTCTGACTGTAGAGAGACACGGCTCTCTGACTTTGACACAAACACATTCAACAAACACATTCCCAGTTTACCCAGTTCATGTCATAACTGGATAAAGTGTTTAAAACACACAAAACTATGAATGTGTACTTGAGGTTTATTTTGTGAATTTTTAAAAATCTACAAGAAATAGAAATTTATATTTCAGTAAAATTAATTCAAATGGCATAATTATCAAGAAATCTCTACAATAAATCCAGACCAGTGTAAATATTATCATAAACATAACATATAAACACATGTAGATCAATATGAATGGAAAATAATATTTGTTTGTTTGTGTCACATTGATTCGTGTGGTTGTGTATTAGCAGGATTCACAAAATATTCTGTAGCAATATTTGTCCCTCAAAATGATCCCAAAGCCACATACAGATGAGCTCTGACACATTCCTAATCAATACTGTGATAAAGTGATTGATCCATTGATCAGCAGCATCATGAGAGTAATCCAAGTCCCTGTTGGAGTCAGTCAGAGCATTTCCATAGAGAGCCACTTTGCATCAGCAGCACCATGCTCCAGTGCTCTGGGAGAGTTTATAGTCCTGAGAGTTGAACACTGGATGACTGACAGCTGTCCTTCATGACAACAGAAGCCACAGAAATCCTCCTCATCAAAAACATGACTTTGATCTGCGTCCTCATCTGGACTCTCCTCTGCTGCTGCTTCACAGGTAAAGTCCAGAGAATCAAACTCCTCTCCTCTATGAACATCCGTCCCTCTGAAATGAAGCCCACAAAACCATGACGCTGCTTTATGTTTTTGTCTCTGTGTCCTCAGAGTCCAGAGGACAGGTCACAGTGACTCAGCCTGCAGCAGTGAGCTCTGCTATTGGAGGCTCCGTCTCCATCAGATGCAGGACCAGTCAGAATGTTTATAACAATAACTTTTTAGCCTGGTACCAACAGAGAGGTGGAGAAGCTCCTAAACTCCTCATTTATCTTGCTAGCACTCGACAATCAGGGGTTCCAGATCGTTTTACAGGCAGTGGATCAAACTCTGACTTCACTCTCACCATCAGTGGAGTCCAGGCTGAAGATGCAGCAGTTTACTACTGTCAGAGTGTTCACTATATCAACAGTCAGTGGTTGTTCACACAGTGAAAAATGGTCGTACAAAAACCTCCCTCAGTCAGACTGAACAGAAACTGAACTGACTGCTGCAGCTGGAAGCTCCTGCAGAGACTGATACACTTCACTGAGGACACACACACACAGACTTTTCACCATCCATTCTAATCTTATCACAATCCCAGTGATGCGCACAGGTAGGGCAGATTTTGTTAATAGCAGACCATTCGTGATTATCGCATATATTCATTAAATAAAATGGTTGCCAAACTGGTGAATGAGGTCACGTGAGTGACGTGTCTCACTGGGTTCAATATGGCGACTCAGCTCTGAGGGTTTGAATCAAGAGAGTGGGGAACAAAAGGTTAACAAAGTGATCGAACACGTGTTCAACAAAGAGAGTAAACCTGAGTTATGTTACCATATGACATCACTCAGATGGTTGTGGATGTCTGAGGTGTGTTCATTGAGGACACACACAAACACACACCCAATAGTGTTAGAATAATGCTGACAAGTACTTCAATAAACTCTTCAATTTTCATATTATCTAAAAATATTACCTTATATTACTTATAACATAATATTATCTATTAATATTACATATTATGCATAACACACACACACACAAAACAGGTTCATAGTGGAGTGCCTGAAATGTCTGATAATAAATCTGGTTATTTGGAGCAAATCAGTGATTACCTTTCAGACTTTAAAATGGAAACTCATCATTTCATCTTGTCTTCAGAAAAGGATCATCTAACATTTAAAATGCTGCTAAGGAAACCTCTGAGGATTTGATTTATAATGTCTGCTGTTTTAATTTAAGACAGCAACATGACAGCAGTCATTGTAATGATCTTTGTGGACATCATTGAGTTCATTGCTTGGCCTTTATCATTTTAATATACACAGAACATCAGCATCACTGCAACAAACACAAAGTCAACATTCATCTTGTGATTAATGTGGAGACAGACATAGAAGTAGTTATCACTTTATGCAGATGATACCCTGCTTTATATTATAATCCTTAAAATCATTTTTAATATCTACATTTTATGTCAGATCAGAAGGATACTTTAGTGAGCAAGATGTGAACATTACACATGGATCCTCAAGGGAAGACAGTCGTAATAAAGACTTTATTATTCACCAATGAAATAATTTTACCATGTGGATTGTTGCCAGTTAATAAAATGATGAGTTAATAAAACAGGTTGAAACTGACATGACATCAGGAACACAACCACTGTTTACATGAAATTGGAAAATAATCCGGAAAAATTAGATTTGTTAATGTTGTGACTTTTTGCATTAATCTAACAAATGTTACTCATGTTACAAATAAAAGAAACATATTCAGAAAATGATTGACTTTTATCATACACATGATAAAATCTTTATTGATGGAAATTGTTGAATCCGTCAACGGAAGCAAGAACACGTTAATGTGGAAACATCATGAGAAAGAGAGAAGAAGAAAGAGAGAAAAGACTGAGAGCAGAATGAGAGTAAAACCAGTAGCAGAGTCCCAGTGAGTCAGCTCAGGACTGGGAACACTGGTCTCTCCTCAGTGTCTCTGAGAGTGGAGTCTGGGAGCCCTGGGTGGCCTCACAGGTCACAGAGCCCACCTTCCCCCACTGGTCTGCAGGGAGCCTCAGGGTGCTGCTCCAGCTGTAGCAGCACATGACAGTAGTTTATTTATTTGATGGACTGATCTTTGTTGATTGTAAATGTTATCTGGTCTTTCATGGTGTACTTTTGGCAATCAACTTTGAAACTGACAAATGTTTGTAGAAAAATCTCATGTCAAAGACATTTGATATCAATTTATGCAGATGATAAACTGCTTTACCTGTAGATTCCATTTACAACTTCTTGCACTTTTAAAGATTTAGGGTTATGTCTAAGAACAGATAAAACTTTTTGTATTAATTATCATCGTAATCATAACTGACTAAAACGCTCACTGAAAGAGATAGAACTGATGACGATAGAAGAATATACCCAGTCACAAAAGCATTATAAAATGGGAAAAGAAGCACTTACTGTCATTAAAGCTTTGTGCTTAAACTTTTCTAATGTTTCTAGTAATGCAATAATAATAATAATAATAATAATAATAATTATAATCTAAAGAAAAATGCTTAATTGATGAACGTCTTCTTGAAGTATTGAAATTATTAGGATGGAAACAAGCCAGTCAGGGCATTTCCATAGAGAGCCACTTTGCATCAGCAGCACCATGCTCCAGTGCTCTGGGAGAGTTTATAGTCCTGAGAGTTGAACACTGGATGACTGACAGCTGTCCTTCATGACAACAGAAGCCACAGAAATCCTCCTCATCAAAAACATGACTTTGATCTGCGTCCTCATCTGGACTCTCCTCTGCTGCTGCTTCACAGGTAAAGTCCAGAGAATCAAACTCCTCTCCTCTATGAACATCCGTCCCTCTGAAATGAAGCCCACAAAACCATGACGCTGCTTTATGTTTTTGTCTCTGTGTCCTCAGAGTCCAGAGGACAGGTCACAGTGACTCAGCAGCCTGCAGCAGTGAGCTCTGCTATTGGAGGAACCGTCTCCATCAGATGTAGGACCAGTCAGAATGTTAATGGCAACTATTTATCCTGGTACCAACAGAGAGGTGGAGAAGCTCCTAAACTCCTCATTTACTATGCTAGCACTCAAGCATCAGGGATTCCAGATCGTTTTACAGGCAGTGGATCAAACTCTGACTTCACTCTGACCATCAGTGGAGTCCAGGCTGAAGATGCAGCAGTTTACTACTGTCAGAGTTATCATGAGATCAACAGTAAAGCTGTGTTTACACAGTGAAAAATGGTCGTACAAAAACCTCCCTCAGTCAGACTGAACAGAAACTAAACTGACTGCTGCAGCTGGAAGCTCCTGCAGAGACTGATACACTTCACTGAGGACACACACACACACACACAGTGAACACACACAATCTCATCAGTTATAATGAATCAATCAACTTTGTTGCTTTATCACCAATTAACACGATTCCTGACCCATGTTTCAATGTCCGTTCATATCTTATGAAAATCCCATGTTGTCTGACTTCATAAAAGCTCAAGAAGAACCAGACTTTCACAGTTACTGAGAACAATGTTGATCATGACCTTTGACCTCAGCTTCATACTGGTTAACAGCTATTTCAAGTATAACCACTTTCACTGACAAAATTTTACATACAAAACCAGAATGAGAACAAAAGATATCCACAGCCTTAAACAACTCAAAAGATTGATGAGATTGATTTGATGGGTAATCATCTTAGCATGTGTATTGGTATTGAAAATAATTATTATACACAAAACTGGAATCACGACAACTGATACCCACAGTTTTAAACTATTAAAAAGTCATCTGGAATAAATTAACTTGTTGCTGTTGTGACTTTGGTCACTAAGAAATGATCCTAATATATCACATATTTTCGGTACAACGCTTATGGCAGGATATCCAGGCCATCAACCACAAGACAACACCTGCCTGTGAAGTTGATACTTCTATCCCACAAGTGCTGAAAGACAGAGCAACATGGCAGCGAGGAAGACCAACCCTCCTCTTGATGACCAATTACTGACAAGTCTCTATGTGGAGTAAATCCACAGAAAGCTGCTGGACCTGATAACTTCCCTGGCAGAGTGCTCAGGGGATGTGCAGACCAGTTAGTGGATGGCCTCACAAACATCTTCACCATCTCTCTGAGAGGTGCCATTGTCCCAAAGTGCTTCAACGAACCACCATCATTCCCATGTCCATGAGGTCATTAGTGTCCTGCTTCAGTGGCTATCGTCCCATGGCACTCACGCCTACCATCATGAACTGCATTGAGAGTCTGGTCATGAGGCACATCAAAGACCTGCTGCCCCCCACCCTGGACCCCTGTAGGTTGCACATTGTTCTTTTTATTTGCATTATATGAATAGACATAGTCTTGTGTTGACTATTTAGTGTGGTGTTGCATAGCACATGGAGGAACACTGTTTTACTTCACTATGTACTAAACTCAATGTATATAGCTGAAATGAATACAACGAAAAGCACATAACTTGACATGTGTTGAAAGACGTGTCAGTCAAAGCATTTCCATAGAGAGCCACTTTGCATCAGCAGCACCATGCTCCAGTGCTCTGGGAGAGTTTATAGTCCTGAGAGTTGAACACTGGATGACTGACAGCTGTCCTTCATGACAACAGAAGCCACAGAAATCCTCCTCATCAAAAACATGACTTTGATCTGCGTCCTCATCTGGACTCTCCTCTGCTGCTGCTTCACAGGTAAAGTCCAGAGAATCAAACTCCTCTCCTCTATGAACATCCGTCCCTCTGAAATGAAGCCCACAAAACCATGACGCTGCTTTATGTTTTTGTCTCTGTGTCCTCAGAGTCCAGAGGACAGGTCACAGTGACTCAGCAGCCTGCAGCAGTGAGCTCTGCTGTTGGAGGCTCCGTCTCCATCAGATGTAGGACCAGTCAGAATGTTTGGACTTGGAGCAGCAACCACAATTTACACTGGTACCAACAGAGAGATGGAGAAGCTCCTAAACTCCTCATTCACACTGCTAGCACTCGAGCATCAGGGATTCCTGATCGTTTTACAGGCAGTGGATCAAACTCTGACTTCACTCTGACCATCAGTGGAGTCCAGGCTGAAGATGCAGCAGTTTACTACTGTAAGGGTAATTTTGACTGTAGCAAGTATGACTGCTTCACACAGTGAAAAATGGTCGTACAAAAACCTCCCTCAGTCAGACTGAACAGAAACTGAACTGACTGCTGCAGCTGGAAGCTCCTGCAGAGACTGATACACTTCACTGAGGACACACAGTGAACACACAAAACACTCTGATTTTTAATAATTTTTACACAACATAAAGAATAAATCTACAGATGTTTTCATGTTCAAAATACTTCATACATCACTGACAGCATTTCCAGACACAAGCACCACAGAACTACAACTTTCTAAATTAAAGCCAATGTGTGATCTTCCCAGTGAGAAATAAAACATAAAACACGAAGAAAGAAAGAAACACTGGAATCCATGTCAAGGACACGGTGGAGGTGGGCTGGTATATGTAGTGAGTTAGTTAGTTTAGTTAGTTTTGATTTTAGTTTTTGATTTTCCTCCGCTAGGAGTGATTTTTTGATGTTAGATATATTACCTTAGATAGTAGAGTTGTTCCTCCCTTGGGAGCGTCCTTTGTTTCATAATTTTTCATAGCCCGTTTTTGTTTCTTCATTTCTTTGTTAATGTTTCATAGCTGTGTATTCCCCTCTAGGGAAGAACACATGTCAGGATATTTACATAGCCTCTTTGTTTTACCACTCTGCCAAGAGGTATTGCCTCAGACTTCTTTAATAAAGGCTGATCTTGTGAACTCGAGTCTCTGCATCTGAGTCCTGCTTCAAGCCCCAGCTTGACAGTACACACTGGCCAGTATGGACTCAGCAGAGACCCGGCAGATGGAAGCTGCCTTGCGGGAACAAGAAGCCCGTATCACGCGTCAGAAAGAGTTTCAGACAGCCACAGCATCGCACATTGGAGTCCTGCCTGGCCGGGTGCATTATCTTCTGGACCAACTGGCGAAGACATCAGGGTCACCTGCGGCTCCTGAAGCCCCGGCAGCCTCCACTCCAGCCCCAGCCCCAGTGTTTCCGTAGTGAAATAACTGGCAAGAAAATAAAGACTTTGATAAAAAAAAATTAAACCACAAGGGAATCACTACTTGATCACATTTTCATTGTTTCTAATTATTAAAACCATCAACCACAAATGAGAAAGAAGACATGATTGATGCAATGTGTCATGATGGAAAAATAGAGAGAGAGAGAAAGATAAAATCTCAAATAAGAGTTGTTATATCACTTTATGCAGATGATACTCTACTTTTTGTTTCTAAAACTGAAAATCCTTATTAAAGATGAAATTTTTTAAATTCAGATGTACAGAAGAATTTGCATACAAGATACAAGATACCAAGATACAAGATAGGTTTATTTGTCACATACACAATCATACACGGTACAATGTGCAGTGAAATTCTTTGTGTCCCTGCTACCAAAAAATAGGTAAATAAAAAATTTTAATTTAAAGAAAAAAATAATAAAATTAAAATTAAATTTAAAAAAAGTGAAAATGTGCATTATTTACATCAGTGGTATTTACATCTAGTGCATGTAGTGCAGGTGGGAGTGGGATTGTCCAGATTAACGCTCACTGTTGAGCAGACGGATGGCCTGGGGGAAGAAGCTTCTCCTCATCCTCTCAGTGTTGGTTCTCAGGCAGCGGAACCGACGGCCTGATGGCAACAGGGAGAAGAGTGAGTGTCCGGGGTGATGGGGCTGCCTGAGGATCTTCTCGGCTCTCGACCTGCATCGTTTGGTGTAAATGTCCTGCAGGTCGGGTAAGGTTGTTCTGATTGTCCGCTCAGCTGAGCGGACTGCCCTCCTAAGGGCCGAGAGGTCCTGCTTTGTGCAGCTGCCCATCCATGTGGTGATGCTCCCACTCAAGATACTCTCAGTGGTGCAGGTGTAAAAGTTCCTGAGCACCTTGAGGGGGAGCCTGAAGTCTCTGAGGCGTCTGAGGTGGAAGAGACGCTGCCTGCCCTTCTTAACAGTCCTGTGAATGTGCAGTGACCAGGACAGGTCCCGTGTGATGGTCACACCGAGGTATTTAAAACTGTCCACCCTCTCCACCTCAGACCCGCCGATGCAGAGTGGACGGATGTCCTTCTGCTGCTTCTTCCTGTAGTCCACAATCAGCTGGGAGGGTTGGGGTTAGGGTTCAGCAGGAGGTTATTCTCCTGGCACCAGCTCTCCAGGTGGATGACCTCCTTCCTGTAGGCCTCCTCCTTGTTGTGGGAGATTAACCCCACGATGGCTGTGTCGTCAGCAAACTTTATGATGGTGTTACTGTCTGACACACACAGTCATGTGTGTACAGGGAGTACAGCAGGGGACTCAGCACGCAGCCTTGGGGGGATCCAGTGTTGAGGGTGAGGGGGGATGAGCTATGGGGGCCCACGCGTACCACCTGTTGTCTGCCAGTAAGGAAGCTGTGGATCCACCTGCACAGGGAGGAGTTCAGTCCAAGATCACACAGCTTGGTTACCAGTCTGGAGGGGACTATGGTATTGAATGCTGAACTGTAGTCCACAAACAGCACTCTCACATAGTTCCCCATCCTAGTGTCTACGTGGGAAAGTGTCTTGTGCAGCAGGAAGGTTATGGCGTCGTCTGTGGATCTGTCTGGGTGGTATGCAAACTGTAGGGGGTCCAGGGTGGGGGGCAGAGAGGAGGTGATGAATGTTTTGACCAGCTTCTCAAAACATTTCATCACCACAGATGTGAGGGCTGTGGGGCGATAGTCATTGTAATTGATAGTCATTAACTCTTGAAACTATCAAAATAAAACAGGCCAGTCAGAGCATTTCCATAGAGAGCCACTTTGCATCAGCAGCACCATGCTCCAGTGCTCTGGGAGAGTTTATAGTCCTGAGAGTTGAACACTGGATGACTGACAGCTGTCCTTCATGACAACAGAAGCCACAGAAATCCTCCTCATCAAAAACATGACTTTGATCTGCGTCCTCATCTGGACTCTCCTCTGCTGCTGCTTCACAGGTAAAGTCCAGAGAATCAAACTCCTCTCCTCTATGAACATCCGTCCCTCTGAAATGAAGCCCACAAAACCATGACGCTGCTTTATGTTTTTGTCTCTGTGTCCTCAGAGTCCAGAGGACAGGTCACAGTGACTCAGCAGCCTGCAGCAGTGACCTCTGCTATTGGAGGCTCCGTCTCCATCAGATGCAGGACCAGTCAGGATGTTTATGGCAGTAGCTTTTTACACTGGTACCAACAGAGAGATGGAGAAGCTCCTAAACTCTTCATTTACTATGTTAACACTCGGGAATCAGGGATTCCAAGTCGTTTTACAGGCAGTGGATCAAACTCTGACTTCACTCTGACCATCAGTGGAGTCCAGGCTGAAGATGCAGCAGTTTACTACTGTCAGAGTGTTCATTATATCAACAGTCAGTATGTGTTCACACAGTGAAAAATGGTCGTACAAAAACCTCCCTCAGTCAGACTGAACAGAAACTGAACTGACTGGTGCAGCTGGAAGCTCCTGCAGAGACTGATACACTTCACTGAGGACACACAGTGAACACACAAAACACTCTGATTTTTGAATAATTTCTTCATTTTTGTCCACAATTAACTGCCTCCACAACATAACGAATAAATCTACATATGTTTTCATGTTTATATACTTCATACATCACTGACAGCCAGTGTGTGATCTTCTCAGTGAGAAATAATGGACAGTGATGTAGAAAGGCTTACAGACAGGTACAGGTCCCAGTTAAGGACATAAAACATGAGGCAAGAAAGAAACACTGGAATCCATGACAAGGACACAGTGGAGGTGGGCTGGTATATGTAGTGAGTGACTGATGAGGGAATGAGGTGCAGCTGAGGAGGTTGGCAGGAAACTGCAGGGAGGATGAGAAAAGTGGGAACAGGTGTGAAGATGGATGAGGCAGTCAGGTGATGGAGGAAGGAGGGAAAGTCTGAGGGCATCTGGTGTGTCTCTCTGTCACTACATGGACTTGAGACAAAGAAATCTGTCCACCTGTAACTGATGAAGACTTCCATGTCTTCTGGCTCTGCCCACATGTCCAACAGGTCTGGTTGGAGTCTCGGTCTCAGCATCCCCTCATCCCTCATCACTGCTTTACTTGTTCAAAATGTCCACATTACAAACACCTACAAACATGTCAGACCTGCTGCTACCAGACTCTTCAGTGTCCTCTGCATGTAAATGTGTAGTTGGGTGGTGTCAGCAGTGAGGGGGAAACAGCAGGACATGTTGAGGACAGCTACAGTCCAGGCTGAAGATTCAGGAGTTTATTACTGTCAGCAGGATTACAGCTTCCCGTTCACACAGTGAAACAACGTCGTACAAAAACCTCCTCAGCTGGAGAGGAACTGATCTGAATCAACACTTTCGTTTAACTGAAACACAGTCTCTACAACTGAACACTGACAGTAAATGCTGCTTGGTATTGTAAGTTAAAATGGTAAATGTTAAAACAGAGTATTAAACAAGTTGGATCAAAATCCATCTACAGATGAGTTGACAGTGTAGAGTTATTACAGGTACACATCAACAGCAGTTTGATTTTCACAAAGAAAATGTATCTTCATGTTTATATCAGGTGACCTAAATGTTATTTGAAGTTCATGTGATTTACATTCAAGTCATACAGTCCAGTTTTCAAGAAACTGCAACATCTTTTAATGAGCTTTTGTTCATAAGAAAGCATGTAAGTTATATTAGATTTTAGGATCTCGCTGCTGTCACGATGATGAATATGCTGATAACATTTATGACTGACATGCAGTAAATTCCTCTCAGACTGATTTCACTTTCTTGACACCAAACCATTTAATGAGAGTGTTTCTTTAAGCTCAACACTTCATTAAGAACTCATCCACTGATTTTCCTCAATGTTTCCTTTTAACTTCCTTTAACAAAACAAATTAATAATTAACATCATGAAGGAGTTTCTGCAGTCTCAAAAGCTTTCTGGAATAATCTGGGACAAAGTATGAACTTAATTCTGTCATTTCTGCAACACAATGACCTGATTAATGTGAATCTGATAACTTTATTGTTGTGTACCACTCACAGAACAAAGTGACCACAGTTTCTTTAGACATTTAGAAAATGTTTTAAAAATTAAAATTACTGGCGTGGTGGTAGAGGCCATTGGGGGTGCGCTATGCTCCACTGATTGCTCGCTGCGGGTTGTTTCTGTGCGGCGTCTATTCCTCTCCTCCAAGCTGTGTCGTCCAGGACTGCCTGATTGGGGGAAGTATAACCCAGCTGCTGCGCCGTGTCGGCCGATCAGCGAAGGAAACCACTGCTGCTTTGCCGGAGATTGTTTGGCTGCAACCGCGGCTAGAGGCTTTGCCTCATACCGGAGATCGTTGGCTGTAACAGCGACTAACTGCTCTGCCTCATACCGGAGATTGTCGTTGGTGACAGAGATTGCCCGCTTCCGCTTTGCGCTGGATACGGCGTGCCGTCAGAGGGATTAACTGCTTGCCTCGCCTTGGGCTCGATTGCTTCACCCCGGGCGCGCGCCGTCCCACTGCAGCCGGCTTGGCCTCTGGCTGGCCGTTCGGCGCTCCCGTGGTTGGTTGGAGCTTCTCCCTGCGGTGTAGCCGATATACATTCATATGTATATGTCTGCGTGCACTAAGGAGTGCGTGTGTGTGTATGGCGAAGAGTGAGTAGCGGGAGATTATTCTGTTGTGTGTGCGCGTGTGTGTATGTTTGTGTGTGTATATATCTATAGTTTCTTTTTTTCTTTTTCGTTTGTTTTGTTTTCTTGGTTAGTGGTTGCTTGTTTTCCTTTTTATAACCTGTTGATTTTTTTGTGGTTTTCCCCATTCAGGTGCTGAACCTACGGTGGTGGATGGTCCTGGTGGTGGTGTCCCTTTTGTGTTGTTTGCACGCCGGGTGGATTTTGTTGTCCCAGTTTTGGTTTGCTTCACGTGTGGTGTTCCAGGGGTTCTCTTTTTATTTATTGTTTGGATCAAGCCCAAGAGGTTCAGCCCTGATTGGTTTTTGTATTATTTGAGTGACAGGTTTGTGTTTTCTTTTTTTGAATTCATGTATTTTCAGTGTCTGGTTTCTTTAATTTTATTGTAAATAAAATTATCAATTTTACGAGCTACGGTCTCTGCCTCAGCTGTGGACGAACCTGAAGTTCATCTATTCTTGGGGAGTTAGTCCCTTGGAAAGAGTTCCCTGGGTGAAATTCCCAGGGTGGCGTTGTCTGGCAACTGGTATTGATATCCATAGCTCTTTTTCTCTAGCACGCAGAGGTCTCGCCCTCGCGCCGCCACACAAGCAGTTTGTCTCAAAGGGCTTAACATAACATCAGCAACATCCTCTGCCCTTCGACCCTCACATCGACTGAGGAAAAACTCCCAGAAAAACCTTTAACAGGAAAAAATGGAAGAAACCTCGGGGTGAGCAACAGAGGAGGGATCCCTCACCCAGGACGGGAAGACGTGCAATGGATGTTGTACAGGCAGGAAAGCAGTTAACAACATGAGAATGACATTACTAAAAAGACAACAAAATCCCAACTGTTTAGTTTCACTTTTGCTACCACCTCAATATGATTTTAACATTTCACAAGACTGAAATTATAATAATGAAATTATGATGAACTGCTGTAACATTCATGTATTTTTTATGTGCTGTTGAAAGTCACATGGAGGGAGTAAGTGAGGAGAACAAACAGGGAGAATCACTGAGAGCAGTTTGAGAGTAAAACCAGTAGCAGAGTCCTCAGAGACTCACTGGGGAGTCAGTTCAGGACTGAGAACAAACATGCCAGTAATCCCTACGAATGGATTTTACACCACATAAAAGTCGCTGCAGATCTCCAGTGAATGTATTGAAAATAACCCTTTTCAAAAAAGTCTGGAAGTTTTATGTTAGCTTGCTTTACTGTTTTGATGGTAATATTAGCATTCCAATAAGAAAGAAAGAAAAAGAGCAAGAGGGAAAAGCTTCTTCCCCCAGGCAATCAGACTGCTGAATAACTCCTGACTTAAGTTGCACACTGCACCTAAAAAGCACAAATTGCACTTTCTCTCTGCTGCTACCTATGTATTTATATATACTCTGCATACACTCCATATATACCCTGCATATATTTCCCTGCTGGTATTTATATATCTATATATTTATATATACTCTGCATATACTGCTATATACTCTGCATATATTTCTCCCTGCTGCTATTTATATATTGAATAAACTTACATAAACTGCATGTACTCTGCATATACTACATTCATCTCTGCTGCTATTTTTAGATTCTGCCACTATTTATATATTCTGCTGCTAGTTCTACATTTATATACACTCCAAGTGTCCTCAACTGTGAACTTACTATACCAACGGAAAAGCAAGTTCTGTTACTAGTCTTGTCCTGTCACCATGTATATTTAAGTTATTAGATTTGGTATTTCACTTTATGCAGATGATAGTCTAGTTTTTATTGATAATACAGTTACACATAAAATATACATATTGTTAGATAAACATGAACAACAGAAGGTTTTGTGATTTAGTGTGTGATCATCTTACCATGTGTATTGCTACCAAAAATAATTAAGAAAGATAAAACTCTAATATCTGCAAATAATACCCATATTTTAAATCTTTTAAAAGGATTCTGGAATAAACTGACTTGTTCCTGTTGTGACTTGGTGCACTGACTGATGTTCCCAAAATGTCACATACGTCAAGAGAAGAAAGTCAAAAGACGAGTCAGTCAGAGCATTTCCATAGAGAGCCACTTTGCATCAGCAGCACCATGCTCCAGTGCTCTGGGAGAGTTTATAGTCCTGAGAGTTGAACACTGGATGACTGACAGCTGTCCTTCATGACAACAGAAGCCACAGAAATCCTCCTCATCAAAAACATGACTTTGATCTGCGTCCTCATCTGGACTCTCCTCTGCTGCTGCTTCACAGGTAAAGTCCAGAGAATCAAACTCCTCTCCTCTATGAACATCCGTCCCTCTGAAATGAAGCCCACAAAACCATGACGCTGCTTTATGTTTTTGTCTCTGTGTCCTCAGAGTCCAGAGGACAGGTCACAGTGACTCAGCAGCCTGCAGCAGTGAGCTCTGCTATTGGAGGCTCCATCTCCATCAGTTGTAGGACCAGTCAGAATGTTTATTATAGCAGCTACCACTATTTAGCCTGGTACCAACAGAGAGATGGAGAAGCTCCTAAACTCCTCATTTACTTTGCTAGCACTCGAGCATCAGGGATTCCAAGTCGTTTTACAGGCAGTGGATCAAACTCTGACTTCACTCTGACCATCAGTGGAGTCCAGGCTGAAGATGCAGCAGTTTACTACTGTCAGAGTTATCATGTTATCAACAGTAAAGATGTGTTCACACAGTGAAAAATGGTCGTACAAAAACCTCCCTCAGTCAGACTGAACAGAAACTAAACTGACTGCTGCAGCTGGAAGCTCCTGCAGAGACTGATACACTTCACTGAGGACACATACACACACAGTGAACACACACAATCTCATCAGTTATAATGAATCAATCAACTTTGTTGCTTCATCACCAATTAACACGATTCCTGACCCATGTTTTAATGTCCGTTCATATCTACCATGTTGTCTGACTTCATAAAAGCTCAAGAAGAACCAGACTTTCACAGTTACTGAGAACAATGTTGATCATGACCTTTGACCTCAGCTTCATACTGGTTAACAGCTATTTCAACTATAACCATTTTCACTGACAAAATTTTACATACAAAACCAGAATGAGAACAAAACATATCCACAGCCTTAAACAACTCAAAAGATTGATGAAATTGATTTGATGGGTAATCATCTTAGCATGTGTATTGGTAGTGAAAATAATTATTATACACAAAGCTGGAATCACGACAACTGATACCCACAGTTTTAAACTATTAAAAAGTAATCTGGAATAAATTAACTTGTTGCTGTTGTGACTTTGGTCACTAAGAAATGATCCTAATATATCACATATTTTCAGTACAACACTTATGGCAGGATATCCAGGCCATCAACCACAAGACAACACCTGCCTGTGAAGCTGATGCTTCTATCCCACAAGTGCTGAAAGACAGAGCAACATGGCAGCGAGGAAGACCAACCCTCCTCTTGATAACCAGGTACTGACAAATCTCTATGTGGAGTAAATCCACAGAAGGCTGCTGGACCTGATAACTTCCCTGGCAGAGGGCTCAGAGGATGTGCAGACCAGTTAGTGGATGTTCTCACAAACATCTTCACCATCTCTCTGAGAGGTGCCATTGTCCCAAAGTGCTTCAACGAACCACCATCATTCCCATGTCCATGAGGTCATTACTGTCCTGCTTCAGTGACTATCGTCCCATTCAGGGACGTGCAGAGACCTCTGGTGGGGCAGGGGCTCAGTTTATAAAAAAGGGCACAAAACATTTCAAGCAATTGAACTTTATTTAAAACTGAATTTCAATAACAACTTAATTTCTGCCTGTGGGTGTGTGTGTGTGTATTCGAAGCTGCCACATTACTAAATCGATGAGGTTGCTCTACATTACACAATCCAACGCAAAAAACAGCCCTAAACAATGTATTGTAACGTCCCTGCAAGAATGTTCAGTGCTGTTAATGTTGATAGAGTTGATGTTAATGTTAGAGTCAGATTAGTTAGAGTTGAGAGCTAGGAGTTTTATAGTTTCCTACGGTCTGTGAATGCATGTGTGGTTGGATGTGAGAGCGAGAGGGCGGGGGGCGCCGAGGGAGAGAGAGAAGGTGCCGGGAGAGGAGAGACTGAGCGGGGAGCGACTGGGAGAGTTGTTGTTGTTTTGTGGGACACCTTGATTGTTTTTTTGGCGTGGTTACGGCCGACAGTAACCGACTGTTCTACAATAAATGAAGGTTTGTTGAACAACTCTCATCGTTCTTACACGTCCGGCTGGACGTTACAGTATTAACTTGTCCTTTCACGAATCATACAACATGAATGGTCAGAAAAGGAATGAACACTGTGATTCACTGCGACCTTACCACGCGCCTCTCCTTCTTGCATCGTCTCACTTGATGGCCGCATGCACACGCTTTCGATGGGTTCGCTGACCATGTGACGTCATGAATCGTGGCCGCAAGGTATTTAGGTGTAAAACGTTTTTCCCCCCAATTGTATAACTTCGCATATGATTTAGGAGACATTGTGGAGAACTTAGCTGTTGGAATTTATTTATTTTTTTAAAAAAAACAAACAAAAAAAAAAACAGCCCTGTCAAAAGGGCACTTTTAATGTCCATCAGGAAAAGGGCAGGTGCCTGAGCCCCTGTAGCCCCCCTTATCTGCACGTGCCTGGTCCCATTGCACTCATGCCTACCATCATGAAGTGCGTTGAGAGTCTGGTCATGAGGCACATCAAAGACCTGCTGCCCCCCACCCTGGACCCCTGCAGGTTGCATATTGTTCTTTTTATTTGCATTATATGAATAGACATAGTCTTGTGTTGACTATTTAGTGTGGTGTTGCATAGCACATGGAGGAACACTGTTTTGCTTCACTATGTACTAAACTCAATGTATATAGCTGAAATGAATACAATGAAAAGCACATAACTTGACATGTGTTGAAAGACGTGTCAGTCAAAGCATTTTCATAGAGAGCCACTTTGCATCAGCAGCACCATGCTCCAGTGCTCTGGGAGAGTTTATAGTCCTGAGAGTTGAACACTGGATGACTGACAGCTGTCCTTCATGACAACAGAAGCCACAGAAATCCTCCTCATCAAAAACATGACTTTGATCTGCGTCCTCATCTGGACTCTCCTCTGCTGCTGCTTCACAGGTAAAGTCCAGAGAATCAAACTCCTCTCCTCTATGAACATCCGTCCCTCTGAAATGAAGCCCACAAAACCATGACGCTGCTTTATGTTTTTGTCTCTGTGTCCTCAGAGTCCAGAGGGCAGGTCACAGTGACTCAGCAGCCTGCAGCAGTGACCTCTGCTATTGGAGGAACCGTCTCCATCAGATGCAGGACCAGTCAGGATGTTTATGGCAACTATTTATCCTGGTACCAACAGAGAGATGGAGAAGCTCCTAAACTCCTGATTTACTTTGCTAGCACTCGAGCATCAGGGATTCCAAGTCGTTTTACAGGCAGTGGATCAAACTCTGACTTCACTCTGACCATCAGTGGAGTCCAGGCTGAAGATGCAGCAGTTTACTACTGCATGGGTGAATTCTATATCAGCAGTCAGTTTTCATTCACACAGTGAAAAATGGTTGTACAAAAACCTCCCTCAGTCAGACTGAACAGAAACTGAACTGACTGCTGCAGCTGGAAGCTCCTGCAGAGACTGATACACTTCACTGAGGACACACACACACAGACACAGACAAACACACACACATAACTTCCACACTTCTCATTATCTATTCTTATTGTAATCCAGTGTTGCTTGATTTCAGAAAAACTCAAGTGGTCCTAAGCTTTGATGAGACAGCTGATGAGAACATTCTTGATCATGATCTTTGACATCAGCTTCATACTGGTTTACAGCCATCTCAACCATATACAGTTGTTCATTCATTCATTTTCAACACCGCCTATCCATCAGGGTCGCGGGGGAGCTGGAGCCTATCCCAGCTGACTATGGACGAGAGGCAGGGTTTAACCTGGACTGGGCACCAGTCAATCGCAGATCTGACACACAAAGACAGACAACCACACATTCACAGCAAGGCGTAATGTAGAGCAGCCAATTAACCTAATGCGCATGTTTTTGGGATGCCGGAGAACCCAGAGAAAACCCACACAGACAGAGGCAGAACATGCAAACTCCACACAGAAAAGCCCAGACCAGGATTCAAACCTGGACCTCTCTTGCTATGAGGCGACAGTGCTAACCACTGCACCACCGTGCTACCCCATGTACAGTTATATTTATGTAATATTAAATATATAAATATTTGATCATTAGGGTAAAAGCCAAAAAATTTCAAAGCTCAAATTAAACTCATTATTTCACTTTATGCAGTTGATGGCCTACTTTTTATATATGACCCTGAAAATCCTAATAGCAAATTAAATTTTGTAATTCAGAAGTGTGGAATCTTCTGTGACAAATTAACAGCACATACACTTAAAATATGGATATTGTCAAATGGTCCCTCACTGTTCAGGAGTTTTAATGTGCAAAATTTCCCCCACTTTAGAAGGGCAGCCAGTTCCAGGAAGATCAGACAGGATTTCACTCATTGATCACACGTTTTGCTCTTTTCTTCTTTCTTTTAATTTTGGACGTTTCGATGCCATGCTGACCAATTAATCAGGTGAAAAACCTCCAACACAAATACAAACACCAATTGATAACATGAAAAACAAAATAAACACATGAAATATTAACTTACTGAAATTTCAGATACTCCAAAATTAAACATTGTCAATAAGTAGCAAATATCAACAACTACAGGGCATGACTAGAGTTCAGCAGTCTGACAGCTTCAGGGAAGAAGCTGTTTCTGAGCCTGGTGGTCTTGCTCGGGATGCTCCTCAGCCGCCTGCCTGAGGGGAGGGGTTGGAAAAGTCCGTGTGCAGGATGGGGGTGGAGTCCTTCATGATTCGGAGGGCCCTCCCCCTGCATCGTGCTGTGTAGAGGTGGTGGGGAGGCTGCCCCCCCTGGTCCTCTGTGCAGGCTTTACCACCCTCTGCAGAGCCTTCCTCTCAGCAGCGGTGCAGTTGCCATGCCACACAGTGATGCAGGTTCAGAGGACGCTCTCCACTGCGCAGTGGTAGAAGCTCCTCAAGCTCCCCAGCGCAGCTCGCCGCAGCTTCCTGAGGAAGTAGAGACGCTGGTGGGCCTTCCTGACCAGCCAGGAAGCGTTGGCATTCCAGGTGAGATCCTCGGTGCACATCCAGGTACCTGTAGCTGAAGACCACGTCCACAGCTACTCCTCCGATGTGCAGCTAGGGAGGGGTAGGGCGCCTGTCCTTTCTGAAGTCCACCACCATCTCTTTGGTCTTCATCAGATTGATACAGAGGTTGTTTTCTCTGCACCACTGCACCAGGTGTTCCACCTCTTCTCTGTATTCCAACTCATCGTTGTTGTTGATGCGTCCCACCACTGCTGTGTCATCTGCAAACTTCACAATGTGAAAACTGGGACGCCTTGCCGAGCAGTCATATGTCAGCAGAGTGAACAGGAGGAGGCTCAGCACACAGCCCTGGGGGGAACCAGTGCTGAGGGTGAGGAGGAGGAGGAGGTGGAGTTGTGGATCCTGACAGTCTGAGGTCTGTTGATCAGGAAGCCCAGGACCCAGTTCCCAAGTGTGTGACTCAGACCGAGGGTGGAGAGCTTCTGTACCAGGGTCTGTGGGATGATGGTGTTGAAGGCAGAGGAGAAGTTCAGGAAGAGCAGGCGGACGTAGGAGTTTCTGCTCTCCAGTTGGGTGAGGGCTGTGTGGACCACTGATGAGATGGCGTCACGCGTGGAGCGGTTTTTCTTGTAGGCGTACTGGTGGTGGTTCACAGTGACGTCGATGTGGACCATGACCAGCCTCTCAAAGTACTTCATGACTACCGGGGTCACAGCTATGGGTCGGTAGTCGTTCAGGCCTGTCACATTTTGGGTCAGGGACAATAGTGGCAGTCTTTAGGCAGGTGGGGACAGATGCCAGTGACAGTGAGGTGTTAAAGATGTCTGTCAGCACCTCAGACAGCTGGTGTGCGCAGTCCCTCAGTACACGCCCTGGGATGTTGTCTGGGCCAGCAACTTAGCGAGGGTTGATACCTTTGAGGGTCTTCCTCACATCCGCTGTGGACACACAGAAGGGCGCATCACCAGGTGGTGGTGTAAGTCTGGTGTAGGGGTGAGGGGTGTCAGGATCCTCAAAGTGAGTGTAGAACCTGTTGAGTTTGTCTGGCAGGGAGGGGTCCCTTGGGCATTGTTCATTTCTGATGTTATAGTCTGTGATGCACTTTATGCCCTTCCACATGCTCCGGGAGTCGTTGGAGGTGAGGTGCCCCTGCATTTTGCGAGCCTATGTGGCTTTGGCCCTCGTGATGCCTGCCGTCGGTTCTTTTCTCACCACTCTCAGTGCTGATGCCTCACCTGCCTTGAATGCAGCATCCCTAGCTTTCAAAAGAGCTCTCACCTCAGCGTTCAGCCAGAGTTTCTGGTTGGGAAAGCAGGTTACTGTCCTGGTGGTGGCCACATCATCAGCGCACTTGGTGATAAAGCCGAGGACGGAGGAGGTGTATTCCTCCAGGTCCACCTCTCCCTCATACGTGGCTGCCTCTCTGAAGACCTGCCAGTCTGTGCACTGGAAGCAGTTCTGGAACACAGAGGCTGCATCACTGGGCCACACAGTGACAGTCTTCTTTGTTGACCTGATCCGTCTCAGCAGGGGGCGATAAGCTGGCGCCAGCAGGATGGAGATGTGGTCGGAGAGGCCAAGGTGGGGGTGAGGAAGAGCTCTGTTTGTATCGTGGATGTTGGTGTACACACAGTCCAGAGTGTTGTTTCCCCGTGTGGGTACGGAGACATGCTGATAGAACCTGGGCAGAGTGTCCGTCAGTTTCACATGATTAAAGTCCCCGGCAACCATGTAAAACGCCTCCGGGTGCCTAGTCTGCAGCGAGCTAATAGTTTCATGTAGCTCTTGTAGCGCTTCATTAGCATTAGCACCCGGTGGGATGTGGGATGCACCCGGTGGGATGTAAACAATGGTGACGAACACTGCAGTAAACTCCAGAGTCCTCCTCCTCGTGACCTCCCCGACCGGTGGTCGCGGCCCGCTCAGAAAAGCTGCAGGCCGTCGATCTGGAACGCCGAATCCGGCATGTTGTGCTTTAGCCAGGTTTCCGTGAGGCAAAGGATCGCACAGTTCCTCATCTCTGTGGAAACACTCTGCCTCAGACGTAACAGGTCCACTTTGTTGTCCAGGGAGCGGACGTTGGCCAGGAACAGAGTTGGAATTGGTGGCCTGCTAGGAGTGCAAATAGGAGTGCAATAAAGATATTTTTAAAGTGAAATTTGATCCAGTTTCATGGTTTTAATTACATAATTCATCAACAGATTTTACAAAATAAATTGTCCAAATGCAATTTTATTCAGCCCACATTAAATTATCAGCAACCATGATTTTTAAACTATCTATCTTTAGCACACATGATTTTTACATTAACTGCATTTAGTAAACATAATTCTTAAATTAACTGATTTAAGAATTTTAATTATACTTGTCCAATAGCCCAGGCATCAATCAACCAAATCAGTCAAACTCGCAAGCATCCCATGAAATCACCTCACAAACAGTCCTCTAAAATAAGAGCATGTAGACAAACATATGGACTCTCACCGGCTCCTTCTTACTCTTTTGTTGAAACAAGCTTCCATTTGCACAAAGTCTTCACCCTGCTGGTGCACTGTTTCCCCCACTGCTGCTCTGCTGAGTGAGTCTGTGTGTGACTCTCACACTTGGACTGGTTGATTAGGTGATCAAGCTCACCTGGTACTTCCAGGGAGAGCGACACTCAGACTGAAGGGGTGTGGCTCACCGATCAGCTCAACAGATAATGTTGGTTGAACATTATTAAGAGCAGAAAGTTGTGTTATTGTAATCGTCTTACCATGTTTACTGTTGGCCAAAATAATTGTTTTGGATAAAACTGAAATGAATACCAAAGGTATTGACAGTTTTAAACTAGCAAAAAGTTATCTGGAATAAATTGACTTGTTACTGTTGTGACTTTCTGTGCTGACTAATGATCCAGAGACACATACAAACACACACACTCTTAATGAACAGCATAGAAGGTAATATTCCATGAACTGTACTACACTAATGTTTTTTCATAAAGTTGTTGAACAATTAAATCCCTTAAAATGAATGAAAGTTACTGTCACCGCATCTCACAATTCACATGTATTGAGGCCTGTCTGTGTGACGAGACAACAACTACTTCAACATGAATTACATTGAAAGTCTGCTTGTGGCCATAGTTTGTTCTTATTTACTTCAGCGATTAATGAGGGTCCTGTAGGTTCAGTATGTGGATTTGCGTCCAGTCAAAGAATAAAACCTCAAATGTGAAACTCCCCACCATATTTCCTTTCGATTTAAATAATCTTTAAATCTTTAATTAAAAAATCTTGTGATTCTCTAGAGGACACAAAGCATGTATATGGCAAAGCTAAATATATATGAACATGATACATTAATAAAAATCTAATGACAAATGCTGATGTTGATCAGTATCTTCATTAAATCTTGAAACTATCAGGATGGAAACATGTCAGTCAGAGCATTTCCATAGAGAGCCACTTTGCATCAGCAGCACCATGCTCCAGTGCTCTGGGAGAGTTTATAGTCCTGAGAGTTGAACACTGGATGACTGACAGCTGTCCTTCATGACAACAGAAGCCACAGAAATCCTCCTCATCAAAAACATGACTTTGATCTGCGTCCTCATCTGGACTCTCCTCTGCTGCTGCTTCACAGGTAAAGTCCAGAGAATCAAACTCCTCTCCTCTATGAACATCCGTCCCTCTGAAATGAAGCCCACAAAACCATGACGCTGCTTTATGTTTTTGTCTCTGTGTCCTCAGAGTCCAGAGGACAGGTCACAGTGACTCAGCCTGCAGCAGTGAGCTCTGCTATTGGAGGCTCCGTCTCCATCAGATGCAGGACCAGTCAGAATGTTTATAGCAATAACTATTTAGCCTGGTACCAACAGAGAGATGGAGAAGCTCCTAAACTCCTCATTTACTATGCTAGCACTCGACAGTCAGGGATTCCTGATCGTTTTACAGGCAGTGGATCAAACTCTGACTTCACTCTGACCATCAGTGGAGTCCAGGCTGAAGATGCAGCAGTTTACTACTGTCAGAGTTTTCACTATATCAACAGTCAGTATGTGTTCACACAGTGAAAAACGGTCGTACAAAAACCTCCCTCAGTCAGACTGAACAGAAACTGAACTGACTGCTGCAGCTGGAAGCTCCTGCAGAGACTGATACACTTCACTGAGGACACACAGTGAACACACAAAACACTTTTTAACAATTTCTCTGTGTTTTTCCATAATTAACTGCCTCCACAACATAAAGAATAAATCTACAGATGTTTTCATATTTGAAATACTTCATACATCACTAACAGCATTTCCAGACACAAAACACCACAGAACTACAATTTTCTAAATTAAAGCCAGTGTGTGATCTTTCAGACGAGAAATAATGGACAGTGATGTAGAAAGGCTTACAGACAGGTACAGGTCCCAGTTAAGGACATAAAACATGAGGCAAGAAAGAAACACTGGAATCCATGACAAGGACACAGTGGAGGTGGGCTGGTATATGTAGTGAGTGACTGATGAGGGAATGAGGTGCAGCTGAGGAGGTTGGCAGGAAACTGCAGGGAGGATGAGAAAAGTGGGAACAGGTGTGAAGATGGATGAGGCAGTCAGGTGATGGAGGAAGGAGGGAAAGTCTGAGGGCATCTGGTGTGTCTCTCTGTCACTACATGGACTTGAGACAAAGAAATCTGTCCACCTGTAACTGATGAAGACTTCCATGTCTTCTGGCTCTGCCCACATGTCCAACAGGTCTGGTTGGAGTCTCGGTCTCAGCATCCCCTCATCCCTCATCACTGCTTTACTTGTTCAAAATGTCCACATTACAAACACCTACAGACATGTCAGACCTGCTGCTACCAGACTCTTCAGTGTCCTCTGCATGTAAATGTGTAGTTGGGTGGTGTCAGCAGTGAGGGGGAAACAGCAGGACATGTTGAGGACAGCTACAGTCCACTGACTCTGTGTGTTTGCATATGTGTCCTGCCTCTGTGCTCCCAGCCGTTAAGAGGCCAGTGTTGATCAGTGGCTGTCCAGGCCTTTCAGAGCCACTGACCTGCCGGCAGCACAATGATGATGTCCCTGATCCTACTGCTGCTCACCCTGGGGCTCCTTGTTCAGGGTGAGACTCTCTTCTGAAGACTTTGCTTCAGGATGCAGCCAGGTTCACCACAGTGATGTTCTGCTGTGATGGAGAAACAGTGAAACAAGCAGCATTTACCTTCTTCCATCTGTTCTCCATGTTAAAGAGATGATCCTCTTCTGTTTGGATGTTGATCATCTTTCTCCACACTGGATTTGTCTCAATAACCTTCTGCTCTTTTTCATGTTTTCTAGATTCATCAGGAGAAACCATCCTGACTCAGTCTCCTCAGACTCAGTCTGTTGTTCCAGGACAGACTGTCTCCATCAGATGTGAAGCCAGTTCAAGTGTTAGTAGCAACCTGCACTGGTACCTTCAGAAAGTTGGAGAAGCTCCTCAACTGTTAGTTTATTATGCTACAACTCGTTACTCTGGAGTTCCTGATCGTTTCAGTGGAAGTGGATCTGGAACTGACTTCACTCTGACCATCAGCGGAGTTCAGACTGAAGATTCAGGAGTTTATTGCTGTCAGCAGTCTAACAGCTGGCCGTTCACACAGTGAAACAGCGTCGTACAAAAACCTCCTCAGCAGGAGAGGAACTGATCTGAATCAACAGCTGCACTGAAACTGAAACACTAATGGTTTAAATAAAATACATTTTAGATAAAAACAGGCAACAACAGAACAGTAATGACTTTGAGGATAAAATTAGTTTGTGTATTTCTTGTAAATGCAATATTTTTTATATAACTTTAATTCTTAATTCAAGTTTGTTTTTGTGTTTTTAGAGCTACAGTATTTGCAATTGTGGTTCTTGGTAACATCATAACACAAAATAGCTCTTTTTATTTAGCTTTATATTGAGAAAGTCACATCAGACAATTATCAAAGAGATGTAACACATGAATTCAGATTGTCATCAACTGTATGGTATCATGACATTTTATGACATTCACTGTCTTCTTGTCACTTAAAAAGTTTGACTTTAAGTAAAGTTGTTTTGTCTCATTTAAAAATTCCTTGCAAAACATTTCAAATGAAATTGACATTATATGATTTTATGTGGATGATACGCAGCTCTTTATTTAAAATCCTGAAAATACTTGTGAATTACAATTTTATGTTAAGGTTTACAGAATTAACGACAGATTCATATGACATATGGATGTTGTTGGATAGACAAAAGTAACAACATAAAGTTTCAAACTTTAGGTGAAACAGTCTTACCATGTGTTTCATCACCAAATATGATTAATTTAGAAATAACTGGAATGACCACAGAAGACATCCACAGTCTTAAACTATTAAAAAGTCATCTGGAGTAAATTGACTTCATACTATCAACCACACTGTGTTGACTCTGTGCATGAAGCTGAGAAATGTATTTATTATATCACAAATATCAGTGGAACAAAGTCAAGAGACGTGTCACATTATAATACACATGAGAAACTCTTTATTGTTTGAAAATGCTGACAACATGAAGAAAGGCAAGAACACTTTAATGTTGAAACACGTCAAGACAAAGAGAGAAGAAGAAAGAGAGAACAGACTGAGAGCAGAATGAGAGTAAAACCAGTAGCAGAGTCCCAGTGAGTCAGCTCAGGACTGGGAACACTGGTCTCTCCTCAGTGTCTCTGAGAGTGGAGTCTGGGAGCCCTGGGTGGCCTCACAGGTCACAGAGCCCACCTTCCCCCACTGGTCTGCAGGGAGCCTCAGGGTGCTGCTCCAGCTGTAGCGGCCGTCCTTCTCCAGCACCCCGGGGCTCCTGCTCTCCTCCCAGCTGCTGCTGCCGCTGCTGCTGCCGTCCACCTTCCAGGACAGACTCCAGTCTGAGGGGAAGCCCTTGTTGGCCAGACACATGAGCGTGGCCTTCCCCTGCTGCAGCTCCTCACTGGAGGGGGGCAGCACCGTCAGGGTGGGGACGACTCGACCCGCTGCACAGAGACACATTAATAAAGTTTATATGAGCTCAACTAAACTCCATCCTGTTGGCTGCAGCAGAGGAGGCTTCTAGTTCTGTTGCTCTTCCTCAGATTGGATGAAACTGCTCTTAAACGTTTCACTTCCCCCTCTGAGCTCAGTCACCATGGCAACAGACAGGCATCACTGCTGAACCATGGCAACAGACAGGTTTCAGTACCACAGAGGAAAAGTTCAAACTGACACAGTAACTTTGGAAAGTAAGATTTGTTTGATAAAATAAACATTCAGAAGGTTTTAGCTTAAAATCTGACATGTGGGATGAAGATTGTGAGACTTTTCTTGTTTTAACTTTCTCAAATATTTCTTGTCTGAAGCCAAAAGCTGATAAATGATGAAATGTGTTTGTTCTCTTCATGTAAGCAGGAATCATCACTGAACAGTCAGGCTTCATTACTGAAACATTCAAATGAATATTTTTAACTACTGAACCACTTTTTCAAACTCATAAAATCCTCACAGAAAATATGTTGAATGACTTCATCAGTCTGGTAGAAAGATCGAGTCACACCCATGAACACTGAACTCTGAACTACAAATTACTGACCTGAAATATTAGAAGTTAAAGTTTTTTAAACATTTTCTTCAGACACAGTAATTCTGAGTAGTTTTCTACAATTAAAATTGTCAAAATTTAGAGAAAAAACTTCAGTCATGTTGATTTCAGTTTGGTTCACAACAATGTGAAGCCTTCAAGAATTTGATCAAACACATCAAATATCAAATTTCCAACAAAACATTGCAGTAAGGTCTACAGATGTGTAATTCAAACAGTAAAAATATAACATTTGGTTGATTAACAGAGTAAAATGTACTTACCTCCAACATCCAGTCTGGTTCCTCCACCAAAAGTCAACCACAGTGATACAAACTGATTGAGCCGCCGTACAAAAACCTCTGACTGTAGAGAGACACGGCTCTCTGACTTTGACACAAACACACTCAACAAACACGTTCACAGTTTACCCAGTTCATGTCATAACTGGATAAAGTACAACTGGTATACGTACCTGAGGTTTTCTTTTTGAAATTTTGGGGAAATATACAAGAAATATTCATGTATTGTTCAGTAACACAAATTGAAAACATGACATCTCTCCAATTAATCCTGACAAATGTAAATATGATCACAATCATGTTTACTGTGAAATATAATAAATTAAAATAATATTTTTGTTAAATTTGTCACAGAATGATGTTTGTTTGTTTTTTTTTAATTACGGCAAAGTCACAAAATATTGTGTAAGAAAATTAGTCCATCAAACTCAAACCAAACATACAGATGAGCTCTGACACATTCCTAATCAATACTGTGATCAAGTGATTGATCCATTGATGACCAGCATCATGACAGTAATCCAAGTCCCTGTTGGAGTCAGTCAGAGCATTTCCATAGAGAGCCACTTTGCATCAGCAGCACCATGCTCCAGTGCTCTGGGAGAGTTTATAGTCCTGAGAGTTGAACACTGGATGACTGACAGCTGTCCTTCATGACAACAGAAGCCACAGAAATCCTCCTCATCAAAAACATGACTTTGATCTGCGTCCTCATCTGGACTCTCCTCTGCTGCTGCTTCACAGGTAAAGTCCAGAGAATCAAACTCCTCTCCTCTATGAACATCCGTCCCTCTGAAATGAAGCCCACAAAACCATGACGCTGCTTTATGTTTTTGTCTCTGTGTCCTCAGAGTCCAGAGGACAGGTCACAGTGACTCAGCCTGCAGCAGTGAGCTCTGCTATTGGAGGCTCCATCTCCATCAGTTGTAGGACCAGTCAGAATGTTTATTATAGCAGCTACCACTATTTAGCCTGGTACCAACAGAGAGATGGAGAAGCTCCTAAACTCCTCATTTACTATGCTAGCACTCGAGCATCAGGGATTCCAAGTCGTTTTACAGGCAGTGGATCAAACTCTGACTTCACTCTGACCATCAGTGGAGTTCAGGCTGAAGATGCAGCAGTTTACTACTGTAAGGGTGATTTTGACTGTAGCAAGAATGACTGCTTCACACAGTGAAAAATGGTCGTACAAAAACCTCCCTCAGTCAGACTGAACAGAAACTGAACTGACTGCTGCAGCTGGAAGCTCCTGCAGAGACTGATACACTTCACTGAAGACACACACACACACACACACACACTGTACATGCTTAATTATAAAAGATGATTTAATATTATCGTTTACCATGTACACTAAGGTCCATATCAGGCATTTGCCTCTGCACACCATCATATCGAAATGAAATGCACAAGATGTGAGTCAAGTGAAGACTTTCAGCTTTCAGTGCTTTGTCAACAGTTTTCTGTGGTTTTCCAGGTTTTTTGGTGTTGCTGAGTTTGCCAGTTAATTCCTTCATTTTAAGAATGTTCCAAACTGTTGGTTTGGCCATGTCCGATGGTGCTGGTATCACTACGATGTGTTGATTTTATTTGCTCTCGTTTCTTTTATTTTTTTTTCAGCCAATTGTTGTCAGCCACTTTCACTATCAGAGACACCTCTTTAGACCTCATGTTGAATGTTCTAGTGAACAGCTAACAAATGCAAATGTTACACCTAAAACCAGCTGCAGACCTTTACCTGCTTGATTTTTCATATAATAACAAAGGTAAAGGTCATACCTGGCCATGAAACTGCTTTGTCAGCCATTTCGTCCAACATTTATGAGCCACCAAAAATGGAAGTGGGTGTATAAAAATGGCTGTAATACCTCAATGGTTAATGCCACACTTTTGTCAGACCCCTTGAATTAAAGCTGAAAATCTTCATGACAGTCTTGTTGACATGACTTCATACCTTATTCTGTTTCTGATTTGAAATTTATGAAAAAGAAATGAAGTCACAAGACTCCTCACTTTTCTGAAAATTAAGTGCAAAAACACACAGTCACATTTTCATTGGTTCCAACTGTCAATACCATCAACCACACACAAGAAGACATGAATGTTGACACGTGTAATTAGAGATCGACAGAGAAAAAGAGAAATATAAAAATTCAATTCAAATTCAATTTGTTATTTCACTTTATGCAGATGATAGTCTACTTTTTATTTATTATACACAAAATCCTGATAACAAATGTATCAATTCAGATATGATAATTTCTCTGACAAATTAATAACAGATTCACATAAAATATGGATGTCACTGGGAAAACATTATTTAGAGTGTAATCATCTTACCATGTGTATTGCTACCAAAAATAATTAATATACAGTAGATAAAACTGGAATGTTTGCCAAAAACATCCATATTTTAAAACTTTTAAAAGGATTCTGGAATAAAATGACTTTTTACTGTTGTGACTTGGTGCACTGACTGATGTTCCTAAAATCTCACATACATTCAAGATTCAAGATTCAAGAGTCTTTATCGTCATTATGCAAGCATAACGAAATTTTATGCTTGCATAATGACAATAATGAAGAAAAGAAAGTCAAAAGACGAGTCAGTCAGAGCATTTCCATAGAGAGCCACTTTGCATCAGCAGCACCATGCTCCAGTGCTCTGGGAGAGTTTATAGTCCTGAGAGTTGAACACTGGATGACTGACAGCTGTCCTTCATGACAACAGAAGCCACAGAAATCCTCCTCATCAAAAACATGACTTTGATCTGCGTCCTCATCTGGACTCTCCTCTGCTGCTGCTTCACAGGTAAAGTCCAGAGAATCAAACTCCTCTCCTCTATGAACATCCGTCCCTCTGAAATGAAGCCCACAAAACCATGACGCTGCTTTATGTTTTTGTCTCTGTGTCCTCAGAGTCCAGAGGACAGGTCACAGTGACTCAGCAGCCTGCAGCAGTGAGCTCTGCTATTGGAGGCTCCGTCTCCATCAGTTGTAGGACCAGTCAGAATGTTTATTATAGCAGCTACCACTATTTAGCCTGGTACCAACAGAGAGATGGAGAAGCTCCTAAACTCCTCATTTACGCTGCTAGCTATCGAGCATCAGGGATTCCAAGTCGTTTTACAGGCAGTGGATCAAACTCTGACTTCACTCTGACCATCAGTGGAGTCCAGGCTGAAGATGCAGCAGTTTACTACTGTCAGAGTTTTCACTATATCAACAGTCAGTATGTGTTCACACAGTGAAAAATGGTCGTACAAAAACCTCCCTCAGTCAGACTGAACAGAAACTGAACTGACTGCTGCAGCTGGAAGCTCCTGCAGAGACTGATACACTTCACTGAGGACACACACACAACAGTTTCATAGTGGAGTGTCTGAAATGTATGATTATTCCGATCAATGAGATCAGTGCTAGAAACTACAAACTCCTTCTAGACTGGCGTGGATAATGTTTTACTGGAAACTTCAATTTCAACAACGTTCATAATCACACATTTGTAATAAATTGAGCTGTTTAGAACAAATCAATGGTTATCTTTCAGACTTTGAAACACAAAATCAGAGTGCAAACAATCACATCATCTCATCTTGGCTTCTGAAAATGATCATCTAACATTAAAAATGCTGCTAAGAAAACCTCTGAGGATTTGATTTACAATGTCTGCTGTTTTAATTTAAAGCAGCAACATGACAGCAGTCATTGTAATGATCTGTTTGGGCATCATTGCTTAGTCTTTATTGTTTTAATGTACATTAACTGTGTTGTTCCTATCATAGTTCCTTTGATATTGGAGGTTTGTCGAACAGCAATTGCTGGCTCTATAGCTAGAGAAAACAACAGAAGTGACGACCCTTGAGTGGTGACCCTTGAGCTGTACCTCTGTTAAGTTGAAACTGGGCAGAAATTAGACAATTTGTTGAGACTGAGGCAGTTTGTATAAAAGCTGTACCCATTGAACAAAATCTGATTGAAAGCCAAATCTCTCCAACACTTCAACCATATATTTTCTCTCAATACGATCAAATGCTTTTTCTGCATCCATCGTTACTGTACAGTGGTATGAAAAAGTTTGGGCACCCCTGATCATTTTCAGGATTTTCCTTTATAAATCATTGGTTGTTCGGATCAGCAATTTCAGTTAAATATATCATATAGCAGACAAACACAGTGATATTTCAGAAGTGAAATGAAGTTTATAGGATTAACAGAAAGTGTGCAACAATTACTTAAACAACATTAGGCAGGTGCATAAATTTGGGCACCCTTGTTGTTTTATTGATTTGAGTACCTTTAGCACTAATTATTGGAACACAAAGTTTGTTTGGTAAGCTCATTGACCCTTGACCTACATACACAGGTGAATCCGATCATGAGAAAGGGTATTTCAGGTGGCCAGTAGCAAGTTGTTCTCCCTTTTGCATCTTCTCTGAGGAGTGGCAACATGGGAGCCTCAAAACAACTCTCAAATGACCTGAAAACAAAGATTGTCCAACATCATGGTTTAGGGGAAGGATACAAAAAGCTGGCTCAGAGATTTAAGCTGTCAGTTTCCACTGTGAGGAACATAGTGAGGAAATGGAAGACCACAGGCACAGTCCTAGTTAAGGCCCGGAGTGGCAGGCCAAGAAAAATCTCTGATAAGCAGAGGCGAGGAATGGTGAGAACGGTCAAACTCAACCCACAGACCAGCTCCAAAGACCTACAACATGATCTTGCTGCAGATGGTGTCACTGTGCATCGTTCAACTATTCAGCGCACTTTGCACAAGGAATGCTGTATGGGAGAGTAATGCGGCGGAAGCCTTTTCTACGCACATGCCACAAACAGAGTCGCTTGAGGTATGCTAAAGCACATTTGGACAAGCCAGCTTCCTTTTGGAATAAGGTGCTGTGGACTGATGAATGTAAAATTGAGTTATTTGGACATAACAAGGGGCGGTATGCATGGCGGAAGAAGAACACAGCATTCCAAGACAAACACTTGCTACCCACAGTAAAATTTGGTGGTGGTTCCATCATGCTGTGGGGCTGTGTGGCCAGTGCAGGTACTGGCAATCTTGTAAAAGTTGAAGGTCGCATGGATTCCAGTCAGTATCAGCAGATTCTTGCCAACAATGTTCAAGAATCAGTGACAAAGTTGAAGTTGCGCCGGGGCTGGATACTTCAACAAGACAACGACCCCAAACACTGCTCAAACTCTACAAAGGCATTCATGCAGAGGAACAACTACAACGTTCTGGAATGGCCATCTCAGTCCCCAGACCTGAACATTATTGAAAATCTGTGGTGTGATTTAAAGCGGGCTGTCCATGCTCGGAAACCATCAAACCTGACTGAACTGGAGATTTTTTGTAAAGAAGAATGGTCAAAAATACCTTCAACCAGACTCCAGACCCTCATTGGAAGCTATAGGAAGCGTTTAGAGGCTGTTATTTCTGCAAAAGGAGGATCTACGAAATATTGATGTCATTTTTCTGTTGTGGTGCCCAAATTTATGCACCTGCCTAATGTTGTTTAAGTAATTGTTGCACACTTTCTGTTAATCCTATAAACTTCATTTCACTTCTGAAATATCACTGTGTTTGTCTGCTATATGATATATTTAACTGAAATTGCTGATCCGAACAACCAATGATTTATAAAGGAAAATCCTGAAAATGATCAGGGGTGCCCAAACTTTTTCATACCACTGTAGCACTTGGAGTTTGATGAAAATTAAGATGATGAATAATATTAATTAAACATATTGTGTTATTTGATGAAGTACAGCCTTTTATAAACCCTGTTTGGTCTGCAATAAGAATATCAGTCACCACTTTTTCTAATCGATTAGCCGTTATTGTTGAAAGTATTTTTACATCCACTCCAAGTTAGCTAATCGGGCGATAAGAAGCACGTTGTTGTGGATCTTTCCCTTTTTTGGGGATAACTATAATATAAGCTAAATACATAGACTTTGGGAGTTCACCCTCTTCAAAAGATCTGTTGAACACACGTTGTAATAATTTATTAATTTTGCTTTAATCTTTTTATAAAACTGAGCACAGAATCCATCAGCCCCTGGACTCTTATCTGGTTGGAGTGTGGAGATTTCTTTATCAATTTCTGTTACTGTAACAGGTCCTGACAACAGTTTAGCTCGTTCTTCTGTTAGCTGAGGTATCTGTAAGCCATCTAAGAAATTACTACTGGTAAGTGTATCGTTGATCAATTCTGAGGTATACAATGTTTCATAAAATTTCTGAAAGCATTCATTAATCTTTGTATTCTTTGTTTGATGGATTTGATCCTCATTAGATGTTGCCAAAATAAAAGCTTTTTGAGGAGAGTTTCCAGCAAGACGAGCCAAGAACTTATTTGGCTTATTTCCAAATTCAAAAAGTCTTCTCTAGCAAACAGAATATCAGACTCAGCCTTCTTTGTTAGTAAATTAGTCAACAGTCGTTGTGCCTCCTTTAACTCTCTAAGCACCCCATCCGATTTGGATCTGTGAAAATCTTCCTCTAATTTTTTGATTTTCTTTTCAACTTGTGATTGTTTTTAAGAACGCTCCTTTTTTTTCTTACTAGAGTATGATATTGTAACGTCCGGCTGGACATGTAAAGAATGATGAGGAGTTGTTCAGCAAACCTTCATTTACTGAAGAACAAGTCAGTGACTGTCAGTCGTAACCACACCAAAACAACGAAAATAGGATCCCACAAAAACAACAGTCTGTCTCTCTCTTGTTCCTTTTTCCAACTCCTTTTACACTCACCGGCACACACTCTCTCTCCCTCAGCTCCCCCGCCCCCTCACTCTCTCATCCAACCACACATGCATTCACAGACTGTAGGAAACCATAAAACTCCTAGCTCTCAACTCTAACTGATCTGACTCTAACATTAACATCAACTCTGTCAACATTAACACCATGGAACATTCTTGCAGGGACGTTACAATATAATCATGCCTCGAATGTAAGCTTTATAAGCTTCCCACACCAATCTTGGTGTGGGAAGTGGCACGGCTTTGTATTGAAATGTTTTAAACATGGGTATTATTAACAAGGTTCACTGAAACAGATAAAACTAATGACGACAGAAGAACATTTTACTCAGTCATGAAAGCATTACAAAATGGGGAAAGATGCACTTACTGTCATTAAGGCATTGTGCTTAAACTTTTCTAATGTTTCCAATAATGCATTAAAAATAATCGAATTACAACTGCTGATTGATCAGCATCTTCATTAGCACTTGAAACCATCAGGATGGAAACAAGCCAGTTAGAGCATTTCCATAGAGAGCCACTTTGCATCAGCAGCACCATGCTCCAGTGCTCTGGGAGAGTTTATAGTCCTGAGAGTTGAACACTGGATGACTGACAGCTGTCCTTCATGACAACAGAAGCCACAGAAATCCTCCTCATCAAAAACATGACTTTGATCTGCGTCCTCATCTGGACTCTCCTCTGCTGCTGCTTCACAGGTAAAGTCCAGAGAATCAAACTCCTCTCCTCTATGAACATCCGTCCCTCTGAAATGAAGCCCACAAAACCATGACGCTGCTTTATGTTTTTGTCTCTGTGTCCTCAGAGTCCAGAGGACAGGTCACAGTGACTCAGCCTGCAGCAGTGAGCTCTGCTATTGGAGGAACCGTCTCCATCGGGTGTAGGACCAGTCAGAATGTTCATTATAGCAGCCCATACCACTGGTTAGCCTGGTACCAACAGAGAGATGGAGAAGCTCCTAAACTCCTCATTTATCTTGCTAGCACTCGAGCATCAGGGATTCCAAGTCGTTTTACAGGCAGTGGATCAAACTCTGACTTCACTCTGACCATCAGTGGAGTCCAGGCTGAAGATGCAGCAGTTTACTACTGTCAGAGTTATCATGCCATCAACAGTAAAGCTGTGTTCACACAGTGAAAAATGGTCGTACAAAAACCTCCCTCAGTCAGACTGAACAGAAACTGAACTGACTGCTGCAGCTGGAAGCTCCTGCAGAGACTGATACACTTCACTGAGGACACACACACACACACACATATACAGACACAAGTCCATCAGTTATAATGAATCAATTAACTTTGTTGCTTTCCCACAAATGAACACGAATCCTGACCCACATTTCAAAGTCCGTGCAAATCTTACTAAAATCCCATGTTGTCTGACTTCATAAAAGCTTAAAAAGAACCACACTTTGACAGTTATTGAGAGAATTTCTGATCATGACCATTGACTTCAGCCTCAGACTTGGTTACAGCTATTTCAACTTTAATCATTTTCATTGATATAATTTTATGTATATGAACATTTAATCATAATGGGTATTGTTAGACAGGTTCATTGATACCAAACAAACCTGAAACTATGATGAAGATTTCCACAGTCATCAAAGTTTGAATCAGTGCACACGCAGACTTTTCACCATTCATTCATATTTCATTATAATCCCATGTTATTTAATTTCACAAAAACTCAGGAAGAGCTAACCTTTGATCATTTATGAGACAATTCTTGATCATGACCTTTGACCTCAGCTTCATCATTATTTACAGCTTTTTCAAGTATAAGCAGTTATGTTTATGTAATATAAAATATCTAAACATTTGACCATCATGGGTTGTTATACAGATGGATTGATACCAGACAAACTTTCAACTTTGAGGAAAATTTTTATAGATATGAATTTGTGAAGAAATGAATAAAAGCAGGACAGTCTTGTTGCCAAGAGTTCCTACCTTATTCAAACAAGTGTTTCCGTTATGAAGTATATAGTAAGGAAATAAAGACTTTGATAAAATTAAACAACAAGGGAATCACTACCTCATCACATTTTCACTGTTTCCAATTATTAAAACCATCAACCACACGAGTAAGAAGACAAGAATGATGAAATGTGTCCTAAGAGATAAATAGAGAGAGAGAAAGATAAAATCTCAAATAAGAGTTGTTATATCACTTTATGCAGATGATATTCTATGTTTTTTTTCTAAAACTGAAAATCCTTATTTTTCATGCTTGGAAGATGGCGGCGTGCAGGAGTGCTGCTGCTCATAGCTCTCCGAGTTGGAGAATGCCGGTTGGGCAGTAATGCCAGGCTAAGGAAACAACCCCGCAGACCACCGCTACCGAGTGTCTTCCTCACTAACACCAGATCCATCACGCATAATATGGATGAATTGAAGTTACAGATGGTCATGAACAACTTTGTGAGAGACTGCAGCGTTCTTCTCATTACGGAGACGTGGCTTCCCCGACGCTGCTGTTCAGCTTACGGACCGCATGCTACACCAGTAGCACCGAAACAAAGACTTGGGTAAAAGCAAAGGAGGGGGACTTTGTGGGGAGCAGCCGTGGCCTAGAGGTTGGAGAAGCAGCTTGTGATCGGAGGGTCGCCGGTTCGATTCCCCCACCGGATGGGTGTGGTAATGCGAAAAATGCTCCCCCCCTCCATTAGCCGGCTGATGTGCCCTTGAGCAAGGCACTTAACCCCCCCCAATATGCTCCCCGGGTGCTTGATGCTGCCCACTGCTCCTGTGTGTGTTTCACTGCATGTAATTTGCCAGGTGTTGCATGTGTGTGTTCAACTAAGGATGGGTCAAATGAAGAACACAAATTCAGTGTGTGTATGTAAAAATATATATACTGTCAATAAAGCTGATTCTTCTTCTTCTTCTTGTGTTTACGTGCATAGCGAATGGTGTAATAACAACAGGATCATCGACATGCATTACTCTCCTGATTTAGAGGTTCTGGCAGTCTTGTGCAGACCTTTTTACTTACAGAGAGAGCTCACGGTAGCTATCGTGTCGGCTGTCTGCATACCCCGGCTGTTAATATTAGCACAACCTTTAGCCTCCTGCTCGGCATCATAAAGGAACAACAGTTTACCCATCATGATGGAGTTTTTATTGTTGCTGGAGAATTCAACCAAGCGTGTTTAAAGTCTGTGCTCCCCAAATTCGTCCAGTACGTGGATTGCGCCACCAGGGGGGATAAAACACTGGATCATGTTTAGTCCAACATTAAACATGCTTACAGAGCCTCTGAGAAGACAAACAAAGCCACAAATAAAGACAATAAAAACCTGGCCTGAAGGAGCTCTCTCTCAACTACAAAACTGTTTTGATCTGACCACTGGGGTTCTATTTGACCAGCAGGAGACTGTACTTTTCTACATCAAAAACTGTATGGACATTGTTACAGTTAACAAATAGATACGAATCTACCTAAATCAAAAACCCTGAATGACCAGTGAAGTTCGGGAACTTCAGTCAGTCTCCACACATATACAGACACAATTTCATCAGTTATAATGAATCAATCAACTTTGTTGCTTTCCCATAAATGAACACGAATCCTGACCCACATTTCAAAGTGCATGCAAATTTTACTAAAATCCCATGTTGTCTGACTTCATAAAAGCTTAAAAAGAACCACACTTTGAAAGCTATTGAGAGAATTTTTGATCATGACCATTGACTTCAGCTTCACACTTGGTTACAGGTATTTCAACTATAATCATTTTCATTGATATAATTGTATGCATATGAACATTTAATCATAATGGGTATTATTAGACAGGTTCATTGATACCAAACAAACCTGGAACTATGATGATTTCCACAGTCATGAAAGTTTGAACAAGAGAATAAAAGCAGGACAATCTGATCGCCATGACTTCATATCTTATTCTGACAAGTGTTTTAGTTATGAAATGTATGGCAAAGTATTGATGGTACAAGAATTTTCACTTGAAAATAAACCAGAAGAAAATCACAGTCTGATGAAATTGTGATTATTTTGAACTAATAAAACCATCCAGAGCACACAAGTAAGAAAACATGAATGTTGAAACGTGTAATGGGAGATCGATAAGAATGTAACATCTAAAATGAGATTGGTTATATCACTTTATGTTGATGATACCCTATTGTTTTGTTTCTAATACTGCAAATCCTTATAAAAGATGAAAAGTGAAATTCAAACATGCAGAATAATTTCTATGAGAAATTAAGAACACATTAACCATTTGACCATATGCATGGTTACCAAAAATAAATAATATAGACAAAACCGGAATGATAACAAAAGATTTCCACAGCCTTGAACGACTCAAGAGTCATCTGGAATAAATTGATGTGTAACTGCTATGACTTTGTGCCCTGAGTAATCATGTATGTCAGCAGAACAAAGTCAGAGCATTTCCATAGAGAGCCACTTTGCATCAGCAGCACCATGCTCCAGTGCTCTGGGAGAGTTTATAGTCCTGAGAGTTGAACACTGGATGACTGACAGCTGTCCTTCATGACAACAGAAGCCACAGAAATCCTCCTCATCAAAAACATGACTTTGATCTGCGTCCTCATCTGGACTCTCCTCTGCTGCTGCTTCACAGGTAAAGTCCAGAGAATCAAACTCCTCTCCTCTATGAACATCCGTCCCTCTGAAATGAAGCCCACAAAACCATGACGCTGCTTTATGTTTTTGTCTCTGTGTCCTCAGAGTCCAGAGGACAGGTCACGGTGACTCAGCAGCCTGCAGCAGTGAGCTCTGCTATTGGAGGAACCGTCTCCATCAGATGCAGGACCAGTCACAATGTTAATAGCAACTATTTATCCTGGTTCCAACAGAGAGATGGAGAAGGTCCTAAACTCCTCATTTATCTTGCTAGCACTCGGGAATCAGGGATTCCAGATCGTTTTACAGGCAGTGGATCAAACTCTGACTTCACTTTGACCATCAGTGGAGTCCAGGTTGAAGATGCAGCAGTTTACTACTGTGTGGGTGAATTTGACTGTAGCAAGTATGACTGCTTCACACAGTGAAAAATGGTCGTACAAAAACCTCCCTCAGTCAGACTGAACAGAAACTGAACTGACTGCTGCAGCTGGAAGCTCCTGCAGAGACTGATACACTTCACTGAGGACACACACACACACACACACACACACAGACTTCTCACCATTCATCATCTCATCTCAACTCATCATCATATTTTATTATAATCGCATGTTGTTTAATTACACAAAAAGCTCTGATGCAGAGTCAAAAAGGGCAGGCAGGCGGAGGTCCAAAATAACAGTCTTTAATTTAAATCAAAAGAATTCAAAATGGTGGCACTGTGGCACAAGGATCAAGAAAAAAGTACAAAAAGCTGTGGCAAAAACATGGGAGACGAGACAAGAAAATCCTAGCATGAACACATGAGGACAAAACAATGACCTGACAAAGAGTGACGGGGAGGACGAGGACTAAAGAGACAACGTAACGAGAGACAGGTGAAACACATTAAGGGAGGAGAAAGCAATCAGGATAACCAAAGCAAAGTTAAATAAAACAGACACATAGGGGAAGTGACGCTTTCAAAATTAAACAGGACATGACAAACACTTAGAATCTAATACATGGAAACACAAGACAAGACGACATGAAACATGGCAGGACAGTCTTGTTGCCAAGAATTCCTACCTCATTCTAACAAGTGTTTCTGTTATGAAATATATGGCAAGGAAATAAAGACTTTGATAAAATTAAACCACAAGCGAATCAATACTTCATCACATTTTCAATGTTTCCAATTATCAAAACCATCAACCACACATGAGTAAGAAGACATGAATGATGAAATGTGCCATGATGGAAAAATAGAGAGAGAGATAAAATCTCAAATAAGAGTTATTATATCACTTTATGCAGACGATACTCTACTTTTTGTTTCTAAAACTGAAAATCTTTATTAAAGATGAAATTTTTGAAATTCAGATGTACAGAAGAATTTGCCTGACAGATTAACTACACATAAAACATGGATATTGTTGGATAAACATTCGTAAGTTTTGTGATACAGAGTGTTACCGTTTTACCATGTGTATTGTCACTAAAAACAATTTATTTATATAAAACTGCAATGATCACTGATGATATCCACAGTATTAAAAAGTAACCTTGAATACAATGATTTGTGACTGTTTGTCCCCTCATTAATGATCCAATGACAGACAAACACCCACACCTAACAAACTGGATAAAAAGTAAGATTCAGTAAACTATCAGAAATCAGAAATCAGAAAAGACTTTATTGCCATGTAAGTGAAGAGGTTTCACATTACTAGGAATTTGTCTTGGTGATTGGTGCATACATAGAATGTAGCAGTAACATATAATTGAAGAATAAAATAAAAATAAAATAGAATAAGGTAACACAAAATAAAATAAGTGAAATAAATATTTTTCTGGAGGTAGTGTAAAAGTAGGGTAGTGCAGGGTGGAGTATAGTGCAAGTGGGTGAGGTAAACAGTGCAAATGAACAGCAGGTGGACAGTGAATGAGCAAAATCAATTGCTAAGGTGCAGGGCAGCATGTTAGTCAGTTGGTGTTCAACAGTCCAACAGCACAGGGGAAGAAACTGTACTTGTGGCGTGAGGTTTTGGCCCGAATGGACCATAACCTCCTGCCTGAAGGGAGTTTTACAAAGAGTCTGTGTCCAGGGTGAGAAGGGTCAGCTGTGATCCGACCTGCACGCCTCAGAGTCCTGGAGGTGTACAGGTCTTGTAGAGATGGAAGGCTGCAGCCGATCACCTTCTCAGCAGAGCGCACAGCACGCTGCAGTCTGAGCTTGTCCCTGGCAGTGGCCCCAGCGTACCACACGGTGATGGAGGAGGTGAGGATGGACTCAATGATGACCGTGTAGAACTGAACCATCATCTTGGCAGGCACCTTGAGTTTCCTCAGCTGCTGCAGGAAGAACATCCTCTGCTGGGCCCTTTTGATGAGGGAGCTGATGGTCAGCTCCCACTTGAGGTCCCGGGTGATGGTGGTACCCAGGAAGCAGAAGGAGTCCACCGTGGAGATGGGGGTGTCTGTCAGGGTGAGGGGGAGCGATGGAGCTGGCACTTTCCGAAAGTCAATGATCATCTCCACCGTCTTCTGGGCGTTCAGCTCCAGGTGGTTGTTACTGCACCAGGACACCAGACGGTCCACCTCCCTCCTATAGGCGGACTCATGCCCGTCCGAGATGAGGCCGATGAGGGTGGTGTCGTCTGCAAACTTAATCAGCTTGACAGACTGGTGGCCGGAGGTGCAGCAGTTGGTGTAGATGGAGAAGAGCAGAGGGGAAAGTACACAGCCCTGGGGGGTACCGGTGCTGATGGTCCGGGTGTCCGAGACATTCTTCCCCAGCCTCACGTGCTGTTTCCTATCTGTCAGGAAGTCAGTGATCCACCGGCAGATGGGGTCAGGCACGTTCAGCAGGGACAGCTTGCCTTGGAGGAGAGCTGGGCGGATCGTATTGAAAGCTGGGCGGATCGTATTGAACTACACAAACAGTTTTTTCATTAAGAGTCACTGAACATTTTCTAAAAATGACTGAAGTTCAAGATCACAGCCTCTCACATGACGTCTGTCTGAATTGAAGCAACAACTACTTCAACATGTGGTACCATGACAACAATTTTTATTGTGTCTGCTTGTTGCCATAGTTTGTCTTATTTACTTTAATGACTGACAAGAGTCCTGTATGTACATTATGAGGATTCGCTTCCAATCAAACAACAACACCACAGCTGCAAAATTTAAACTAGCCACAATATTTCCTTTTGAATGAGAAAAGTTTTACATTCTCCAGTGGAAACACAACATGAATATGGCAAAACGTGATATATATGTGAATGTGATGGATTAATAAAAATCAAATGAACGTCTTCTTGAAGTATTGAAATTATCAGACTTTCAGACTTTAAAATGGAAACTCAGAGGGCAAACACTCAGATCATCTCATCTTGTCTTCAGAAAAGGATCATCTAACATTTAAAATGCTTCTAAGGAAACCTCTGAGGATTTGATTTATAATGTCTGCTGTTTTAATTTAAGACAGCAACATGACAGCAGTCATTGTAATGATCTTTGTGGACATCATTGAGTTCATTGCTTGGCCTTTCTCGTTTTAATATACACAGAACATCAGCATCACTGCAACAAACACAAAGTCAACATTCATCTTGTGATGAATGTGGAGACAGAGATAGAAGTAGATATCACTTTATGCAGATGATACCCTGCTTTTTATTATAATCCTTAAAATCATTTTTAATATCTACATTTTATGTCAGATCAGAAGGATACTTTAGTGAGCAAGACGTGAACATTACACATGGATCCTCAAGGGAAGACAGTAGTAATAAAGACTTTATTATTCACCAATGAAATAATTTTGCCATGTGGATTGTTGCCAGAGTTAATAAAACAGGATGAAACTGACATGACATCAAGAACACAACCACTGTTTACATGAAATTGG
The DNA here is from genome assembly GCF_020382885.2 of Scatophagus argus. Classification (NCBI taxonomy): domain Eukaryota; kingdom Metazoa; phylum Chordata; class Actinopteri; family Scatophagidae; genus Scatophagus; species Scatophagus argus. The sequence continues at coordinate 1,648,445 of NC_058509.1, forward strand.
AAAATAATCCGGAAAAATTAGATTTGTTAATGTTGTGACTTTTTGCATTAATCTAACAAATGTTACTCATGTTACAAATAAAAGAAACATATTCAGAAAATGATTGACTTTTATCATACACATGATGAAATCTTTATTGATGGAAATTGTTGAATCCGTCAACAGAAGCAAGAACACGTTAATGTGGAAACATCATGAGAAAGAGAGAAGAAGAAAGAGAGAAAAGACTGAGGGTAGAATGAGAGTAAAACCAGTAGCAGAGTCCCAGTGAGTCAGCTCAGGACTGGGAACACTGGTCTCTCCTCAGTGTCTCTGAGAGTGGAGTCTGGGAGCCCTGGGTGACCTTCTCTTATTTTTAAAGATTTAGGGTTATCTGAGAACCGATCAAACTTTTTCTCTGAACCATCATCATAGTTATACCTGACTGACAACAGTGGCACGGCTTTGTATTGAAATGTTAAAACATGGGTATTATTAACAAGGCTCACTGAAACAGATAAAACTGATGACTATAGAAGAACATTTTACCCAGTCATAAAATCATTATAAAATGGGGAAAGATGCACTTCCTGTCATTAAGGCTTTGTGCTTAAACTTTTCTAATGTGTCCAATAATGCATTAAAAACAATCTAATTACAACTGCTGATTGATCAGTATCTTCATTAACACTTGAAACCATCAGGATGAAAACAAGTCAGTCAGAGCATTTCCATAGAGAGCCACTTTGCATCAGCAGCACCATGCTCCAGTGCTCTGGGAGAGTTTATAGTCCTGAGAGTTGAACACTGGATGACTGACAGCTGTCCTTCATGACAACAGAAGCCACAGAAATCCTCCTCATCAAAAACATGACTTTGATCTGCGTCCTCATCTGGACTCTCCTCTGCTGCTGCTTCACAGGTAAAGTCCAGAGAATCAAACTCCTCTCCTCTATGAACATCCGTCCCTCTGAAATGAAGCCCACAAAACCATGACGCTGCTTTATGTTTTTGTCTCTGTGTCCTCAGAGTCCAGAGGACAGGTCACAGTGACTCAGCAGCCTGCAGCAGTGACCTCTGCTATTGGAGGCTCCGTCTCCATCAGATGCAGGACCAGTCAGAATGTTTATGTAGGGTCTTCAAGTGGTAAACCCTTGTTATCCTGGTACCAACAAAGAGCTGGAGAAGCTCCTAAACTCCTCATTTACAGGGCTAGCACTCGACAGTCAGGGATTCCAAGTCGTTTTACAGGCAGTGGATCAAACTCTGACTTCACTCTGACCATCAGTGGAGTCCAGGCTGAAGATGCAGCAGTTTACTACTGTTTGGGTAATTTTGACTGTAGCAAGTATGACTGCTTCACACAGTGAAAAATGGTCGTACAAAAACCTCCCTCAGTCAGACTGAACAGAAACTGAACTGACTGCTGCAGCTGGAAGCTCCTGCAGAGACTGATACACTTCACTGAGGACACACAGTGAACACAGAAAACACTCTGATTTTTAATAATTTTTATTTTTTTCCATAATTAATTGCCCACACAACATAAAGAATAAATCTACAGATGTTTTCATATTCAAAATACTTCATACATCACTGACAGCATTTCCAGACACAAGCACCACAGAACTACAACTTTCTAAATTAAAGCCAATGTGTGATCTTCCCAGTGAGAAATAAAACATAAAACACGAAGAAAGAAAGAAACACTGGAATCCATGACAAGGACACAGTGGAGGTGGGCTGGTATATGTAGTGAGTTAGTTAGTTTAGTTAGTTTTGATTTTAGTTTTTGATTTTCCTCCGCTAGGAGTGATTTTTTGATGTTAGATATATTACCTTAGATAGTAGAGTTGTTCCCCCCTTGGGAGCGTCCTTTGTTTCATAATTTTTCATAGCCCGTTTTTGTTTCTTCATTTCTTTGTTAATGTTTCATAGCTGTGTGTTCCCCTCTAAGAAAGAACACACGTCAGGATATTTACATAGCCTCTTTGTTTTACCACTCTGCCAAGGGGTATTGCCTCAGACTTCTTTAATAAAGGCTGATCTTGTGAACTCGAGTCTCTGCATCTGAGTCCTGCTTCAAGCCCCAGCTTGACAGTACACACTGGCCAGTATGGACTCAGCAGAGACCCGGCAGATGGAAGCTGCCTTGCGGGAACAAGAAGCCCGTATCACGCGTCAGGAAGAGTTTCAGACAGCCACAGCATCGCACATTGGAGTCCTGCCTGGCCAGGTGCATGATCTTCTGGACCAAAGACATCAGGGTCACCTGCGGCTCCTGAAGCCCAGGCAGCCTCCACTCCAGCCCCAGCTCCAGTGTTTCCGTAGTGAAATAACTGGCAAGGAAATAAAGACTTTGATAAAAAATAATTAAACCACAAGGGAATCACTACTTGATCACATTTTCATTGTTTCTAATTATTAAAACCATCAACCACAAATGAGAAAGAAGACATGATTGATGCAATGTGTCATGATGGAAAAATAGAGAGAGAGAGAAAGATAAAATCTCAAATAAGAGTTGTTATATCACTTTATGCAGATGATACTCTACTTTTTGTTTCTAAAACTGAAAATCCTTATTAAAGATGAAATTTTTTAAATTCAGATGTACAGAAGAATTTGCATGACAGATTAACAACATGTACACATAAAACATGGATATTGTTGGATAAACATTCATAAGTTTTGTGATACAGTGTTATCATTTTACCATGTGTATTGTCACTAAAAACAATTTATTTATATAAAACTGGAATGATCACTGATGATATCCACAGTATTAAAAAGTAACCTTGAACACACTGATTTGTGACTGTTTGTGCACTCATTAATGATCCAATGACAGACAAACGCCCACACCTAACAAACTGGATAAAGAGTAAGATTCAATAAACTATACTACACAAACAGTTTTTTCATTAAGAGTCACTGAACATTTTCTAAAAATGAATTTCACCATCACAGCCTCTAACACATGAGGTCTGTCTGAATTGAGGCAACAACTACTTCAACATGTGTTACCATGACAGCAATTTTTATTGCGTCTGCTTGTTGCCATAGTTCGTTCTTATTTACTTCAATGACTAGCGAGGGTCCTGTATGTACATTATTTGGATTGACTTCCAATCAAACAACAACAACAACCACGGCTGCAAATTTTAAACTACCCACAATATTTCCTTTTGAATGAGAAAAGTTTTTCATTCTCCAATGGAAACACAACAAGAACATGGCAAAACTACTGCTTCACAGGTAAAGTCCAGAGAATCAAACTCTCTGAGCAGCACCATGAGAGTAATCCAAGTCCCTGCTGGAGTCAGTCAGAGCATTTCCATAGAGAGCCACTTTGCATCAGCAGCACCATGCTCCAGTGCTCTGGGAGAGTTTATAGTCCTGAGAGTTGAACACTGGATGACTGACAGCTGTCCTTCATGACAACAGAAGCCACAGAAATCCTCCTCATCAAAAACATGACTTTGATCTGCGTCCTCATCTGGACTCTCCTCTGCTGCTGCTTCACAGGTAAAGTCCAGAGAATCAAACTCCTCTCCTCTATGAACATCCGAAATGAAGCCCACAAAACCATGACGCTGCTTTATGTTTTTGTCTCTGTGTCCTCAGAGTCCAGAGGACAGGTCACAGTGACTCAGCCTGCAGCAGTGAGCTCTGCTGTTGGAGGCTCCGTCTCCATCAGTTGCAGGACCAGTCAGGATGTTTTTTATAGCAGCCCATACCACTTTTTAGCCTGGTACCAACAGAGAGATGGAGAAGCTCCTAAACTCCTCATTTACGGTGCTACCAATCGAGCATCAGGGATTCCAAGTCGTTTTACAGGCAGTGGATCAAACTCTGACTTCACTCTGACCATCAGTGGAGTCCAGGCTGAAGATGCAGCAGTTTACTACTGTCAGAGTGCTCACTATATCAACAGTAAAGATGTGTTCACACAGTGAAAAATGGTCGTACAAAAACCTCCCTCAGTCAGACTGAACAGAAACTGAACTGACTGCTGCAGCTGGAAGCTCCTGCAGAGACTGATACACTTCACTGAGGACACACAGTGAACACAGAAAACACTCTGATTTTTAACAATTTCTCTGTGTTGTTCCATAATTAATTGCCTCCCCAACATAAAGAATAAATCTACAGTTGTTTATATATTTGAAATACTTCATACATCTCTGACAGCATTTCCAGACACAAAACACCACAGAACTACAACTTTCTAAATTAAAGTCAATATGTGATCTTCCCAGTGAGAAATAATGGACAGTGATGTAGAAAGGCTTACAGACAGGTACAGGTCCCAGTTAAGGACATAAAACATGAGGGAAGAAAGAAACACTGGAATCCATGACAAGGACACAGTGGAGGTGGGCTGGTATATGTAGTGAGTGACTGATGAGGGAACGAGGTGCAGCTGAGGAAGTTGGCAGGAAACTGCAGGGAGGCTGAGAAAAGTGGTTCCCACTTTTCTCATCCTCCCTGCAGGTGTGAAGATGGATGAGGCAGTCAGGTGATGGAGGAAGGAGGGAAAGTCTGAGGGCATCTGGTGTGTCTCTCTGTCACTACATGGACTTGAGATAAAGAAATCTGTCCACCTGTAACTGATGAAGACTTCCATGTCTTCTGGCTCCGCCCACATGTCCAACAGGTCTGGTTGGAGTCTCGGTCTCAGCATCCCCTCATCCCTCATCACTGCTTTACTTGTTCAAAATGTCCACATTACAAACACCTACAAACATGTCAGACCTGCTGCTACCAGACTCTTCAGTGTCCTCTGCATGTAAATGTGTAGTTGGGTGGTGTCAGCAGTGAGGGGGAAACAGCAGGACATGTTGAGGACAGCTACAGTCCACTGACTCTGTGTGTTTGCATATGTGTCCTGCCTCTGTGCTCCCAGCCGTTAAGAGGCCAGTGTTGATCAGTGGCTGTCCAGGCCTTTCAGAGCCACTGACCTGCCGGCAGCACAATGATGATGTCCCTGATCCTACTGCTGCTCACCCTGGGGCTCCTTGTTCAGGGTGAGACTCTCTTCTGAAAACTTTGCTTCAGGATGCAGCCAGGTTCACCACAGTCATGTTCTGCTGTGATGGAGAAACAGTGAAACAAGCAGCATTTACCTTCTTCCATCTGTTCTCCATGTTAAAGAGATGATCCTCTTCTGTTTGGATGTTGATCATCTTTCTCCACACTGGATTTGCCTCGATAACCTTGTGCTCTTTTTCATGTTTTCTAGATTCATCAGGAGAAATCATCCTGACTCAGTCTCCTCAGACTCAGTCTGTTGTTCCAGGACAGACTGTCTCCATCAGCTGTAAAGCCAGTTCAAGTGTTAGTGCTGACATGCAGTGGTACCTTCAGAAAGCTGGAGGAGCTCCTCAACTCTTAATTTATTATGATACAACTCGTTACTCTGGAGTTCCTGATCGTTTCAGTGGAAGTGGATCTGGGACTGACTTCACTCTGACCATCAGTGGAGTTCAGGGTGAAGATTCAGGAGTTTATTACTGTCAGCAGTCTGAGAGCCGCCCGTTCACACAGTGAAACAACGTCGTACAAAAACCTCCTCAGCTGGAGAGGAACTGATCTGAATCAACAGCTGCACAGAAACTGAAACAACACTGTGTTAATTCAAAAATGTTTAATTATAATTTACTGAACACTTTTAGTTAAAGTGACATGAAAACATTTTTGACTGTGATCTGTAAGCTCTGTTGTAGTATGATTTCAATTCCTTATTTGGTTTATTTCACATGTGAACACTGAAAGTGTAATTTTTTAAATCTCTTTACCGTTGTCATAAACAGTTAAATACTTTTCAGTTATTATACCAAATTGCATCTCATCAATGGCACATTTAATTTATTGCAAAATTAGTATAAATGCCATTCGGACATATTTTTGTCATATTTTATTTTGTATTTTTTCCATTGAAACCTAAAATGATTTATGTAATATGTGACTCAGTAACACTTTAAGTCTTTACTTGTTTCATCTTTTACTTGTGTTTGAGGTTGGGTTTTTTAAGAGACGAAGCATATCAGTATTTCCAGATTTAAATTTTTGATCTCACTCATTGTTTTGCCCTGATTTATCCTGATTTTTGCTTTTTATTTCAGATTTATAAAATATTTATGATACATTTAGAGATTTATTTGACATTTTATAGATATTACTTAGTAATTACCATGCAGTTGTTCTCATGTGTAGAAATGTTTGTTACACACAAATTTACAATAACTACAACAGAGAATCTTAAAAATATAAATATTTGACCATTAGGGTATTGTTACACAAACGAATCTGCAACTATCATGAAGATTTCTACATTTATTATTTAATCATGTCTTCAAGTATGAAGACATGACTAAGAGTAGGACAGTCTTGTTGCCAGTTCATAACTTATTCTAACGAGTGTTTCTAATATGAGAAATTTGGCAACGAAATAAAAACTTGTCACTTGTCACTGCTTGTTACGGCCCCATTGAGGTGGAGTCTAGGGAAATGCTGGAAGCTGTAACACCTCAACCAAACAATTTAAAGGAGTCCAAGTCCATGTGGTGGAGAAAAGTAAAGATGCTTTTATTTCTGTCAGAAACTGAACACAACAGGAACAACACCTAAACAAATGTGGGGGAGAATTGGGAATGAGTGGTTGTGCCAAAACAATCGAAAAACAGTACAAAAAAACTAGGCCTAACTACTCTCAACTGCTAAGAACAAAAGAACAAACAAAAGGCCTACCTATCTCTGATCTAAAAAAAGGACTTAAATAAATTAAATACAGCAGGTGGCACCAACCAATAACCCTAGTGTGCATTAACAAAAACCACCATGTGCTGCACAAATGTATGGGGTACCCCAAACTCACCTACTTCGCCAAAATCTCCCACCACATACTTTTACCTCTATTTTTGCGGCTTGACAAACACAGACCAATGTCCAGAGAGAGAGAGCGAGAGAGAGCGCAGACAGGTGTGCTGGCCTATATGACAAGGTCCCTGAATGATGATTGGCTAGACGTAAGCTTCAATGAACCAATCAGCAGGGCAGCCCGGCAGCACAGGTGGATCCACTCCCACAGCTGACACCTGTGGAACACAACAGGGAACAAGAGACACACACAAACCTGCCTGCATGTAACACTGTGTGAAATAAATCACAAGGAAATCACTACTTGAGGACATTTCCTTTATGTGAAAACATTAAAACCATCAACAATACATAAGAAAGAAGACATGACTGTTGACATGTGTAATGAGAGATGCATAGAGAGAGAGAGAGATGGGAAAGCTCAAATTGAACTCATTATGTCACCTTACGCAGATGATGTCCTACTTTTTATATATGACCCTGAAAACCCATTATTGCAAATGAAATTTTATAAATTAAGATGTATGGAATAATTTCTGACAAATTAACAGCACATACACATAAAATTTTAATTTTAAAATAATTTTAAAAGTTGTGTTATTTCGCTTGTAATCACCATGTTTATTTTTGACAAAAATAATTGTTATGGATAAAACTGAAATGACTACCAAAAGTATTGACAGTTTTAAACTATTAAAAAGTAATCTGGAATAAATTGATTTGTTACTGTTGTGACTTTTTGCGCTGACTAATGATCCAGAGACACATACAAACACACGCTCTTAATGAACTGGATAGAAAGTAATACTCGATTAACTGTACTACACCAATGCTTTTTTTTTTCGTGAAGTCACTGAACAATTAAATCCCTTGCAATGAATGAGATTACCGTCACAGCAGTTCACAATTCACGGGTATTGAGGCCTGTCTGTGCAATGAAATGATAACTACTTCAACATGAATTACATTGAAAGTCTGCTTGTTGACATAGTTTGTTCTTATTTACTTCAACGATTAATGAAGGTCTTGTATGATCAGTATGTGGGTTCGCTTCCATCAAACAATAAAAAAACCAAGGCAGCAAATGTCAAACTCCCCACAATATTTCCTTTGTACTTAAAATAGATTCTGATTCTCAAAAAGAAACACATGGCAAAGTGAAAAATGCATTAACATGATGCATTAATACAAATCTAACAACAAATGCTGATTTGATGAATATCTCCATTAACTCTTTAAACCATCAGGATGAAAACATGTTAGGCAAAGCAGGTAGTCACAGAAGACACTTTTTGTTTTCAGATTATCAAAAATGTTAAACACATTATCATATGATCACACAATTAATTTCATGAGAGTAAGCGATTTTAGAAACTTTGAGTTGATTTCATTCTTTGTCGATTTGAAAGAACTGCTTAAATAGCAAAAGTTGATTGAACAATAACTTAAATGACAACAAGTGATTTGATGAATTAGTCTTTATTGTGTTGAAAAAGTAAATTACAGAGAGAAACAAAACGTCACCAATGAAACAAATCAGAGATTGGATGCAGGAAACAAAGACACAAAGCTGCAGAGAACAGACTGAGAGTAAAACCAGTAGCAGAGTCCCAGTGAGTCAGCTCAGGACTGGGAACACTGGTCTCTCCTCAGTGTCTCTGAGAGTGGAGTCTGGGAGCCCTGGGTGGCCTCACAGGTCACAGAGCCCACCTTCCCCCACTGGTCTGCAGGGAGCCTCAGGGTGCTGCTCCAGCTGTAGCGGCCGTCCTTCTCCAGCACCCCGGGGCTCCTGCTCTCCTCCCAGCTGCTGCTGCCGCTGCTGCTGCCGTCCACCTTCCAGGACAGACTCCAGTCTGAGGGGAAGCCCTTGTTGGCCAGACACATGAGCGTGGCCTTCCCCTGCTGCAGCTCCTCACTGGAGGGGGGCAGCACCGTCAGGGTGGGGACGACTCGACCCGCTGCACAGAGACACATTAATAAAGTTTATATGAGCTCAACTAAACTCCATCCTGTTGGCTGCAGCAGAGGAGGCTTCTAGTTCTGTTGCTCTTCCTCAGATTGGATGAAACTGCTCTTAAACGTTTCACTTCCCCCTCTGAGCTCAGTCACCATAGCAACAGACAGGCATCACTGCTGAACCATGGCAACAGACAGGTTTCAGTACCACAGAGGAAAAGTTCAAACTGACACAGTAACTTTGGAAAATAAGATTTGTTTGATAAAATAAACATTCAAAAGGTTTTAGCTAAAAATTTGACATGTGGGATGAAGATTGTCAGACTTTTCTTGTTTTAACTTTCTTAAATATTTCTTGTCTGAAGCCAAAAGCTGATAAATGATGAAATGTGTTTGTTCTCTTCATGTAAGCAGGAATCATCACTGAACAGTCAGGCTTCATTACTGAAACATTCAAATGAATATTTTTAACTACTGAACCACTTTTTCAAACTCATAAAATCCTCACAGAAAATACGTTGAATGACTTCATCAGTCTGGGAGAAAGATCGAGTCACACCCATGAACACTGAACTCTGAACTACAAATTACTGACCTGAAATATTAGAAGTTAAAGTTTTTAGAATATTTTCTTCAGACACAGTAATTCTGAGTAGTTTTCTTCAATTAAAATTGTCAAAATTTAGAGAAAAAACTTCAGTGAAGTTGATTTCAGTCTGGTTAACAACAATGTGAAGCCTTCAAGAATTTGATCAAACACATCAAATATCAAATTTCCAACAAAACATTGCAGTAAGGTCTACAGATGTGTAATTCAAACAGTAAAAATATAACACTTGGTTGATTAACAGAGTAAAATGTACTTACCTCCAACATCCAGTCTGGTTCCTCCACCGAACGTGTACCACAGTGATACAAACTGATTGAGCCGCCGTACAAAAACCTCTCACTGTAGAGAGACACGGCTCTCTGACTTTGACACAAACACTCAACAAACACATTCCCAGTTTACCCAGTTCATGTCATAACTGGATAAAGTGTTTAAAACACAAAATATGAACATGTACTTGAGGTTTATTTTTTTGTGAATTGTTCAAGAAATATACATGAAATATTAATTTCTCTCTCAGTAACACAAATTCAAAAAGGATCATTGAAAAGAAAATCTCTCCAATAAATCTTGACAAATGTAAATATAATCACAAAAATATTTAGTGTGGATTGATATAAATGGAAAATAATATTTGTTTCAAATTGTCTCACATTGATGTTGACTTGTGCTTTTGTGAATTAGGGCAAATTCACAAAATACTCTGTTGCAAAATTTGTCAAAATCATCCCAAAGCCACATACAGATGAGCTCTGACACATTCCTAATCAATACTGTGATAAAGTGATTGATCCATTGATCAGCAGCATCATGAGAGTAATCCAAGTCCCTGCTGGAGTCAGTCAGAGCATTTCCATAGAGAGCCACTTTGCATCAGCAGCACCATGCTCCAGTGCTCTGGGAGAGTTTATAGTCCTGAGAGTTGAACACTGGATGACTGACAGCTGTCCTTCATGACAACAGAAGCCACAGAAATCCTCCTCATCAAAAACATGACTTTGATCTGCGTCCTCATCTGGACTCTCCTCTGCTGCTGCTTCACAGGTAAAGTCCAGAGAATCAAACTCCTCTCCTCTATGAACATCCGTCCCTCTGAAATGAAGCCCACAAAACCATGACGCTGCTTTATGTTTTTGTCTCTGTGTCCTCAGAGTCCAGAGGACAGGTCACAGTGACTCAGCAGCCTGCAGCAGTGAGCTCTGCTATTGGAGGAACCGTCTCCATCAGATGCAGGACCAGTCAGAATGTTCCAAGCTGTGGCAGTGCTTACTGTTTAAGCTGGTACCAACAGAGAGATGGAGAAGCTCCTAAACTCCTCATTTACTGGACCAGCACTCGAGCATCAGGGATTCCTGATCGTTTTACAGGCAGTGGATCAAACTCTGGAGTGGAGTCCAGGCTGAAGATGCAGCAGTTTACTACTGTCAGAGTTATCATGTTATCAACAGTAAAGATGTGTTCACACAGTGAAAAACGGTCGTACAAAAACCTCCCTCAGTCAGACTGAACAGAAACTGAACTGACTGCTGCAGCTTGTCAAAGGGTCGGCGTCGCTGACGCAGAAATGAGCTGAACCCCGATGCAGAGTCAAATAGGCGCAGGCAGGCGAGGCAGAGGTCCGAGCAAAAGTCTTTATTTTATGATAACAAAACCTAACTCAAAAAGGCACACACTTACTGTGTCTTAGGATCTATGAATATCTGTGGCTAAACTCCTGGCAAAAAAAAAGCAAGGCATGGCAAGGCAAAACTAAACAAGGCTAGGGAAACCTGGCATGACGTGGGGAAAAACGCAGACGCTCTGACAAAGGTGACTGGGAAGACAAGGACTAAACAGACATCACAACGAGACACAGGTGACACACATCAGGAGGGAGAAAGCAATCAGGAAAACCAAAGCAAAGCTACATGAAAACAGGGCACACAGGGGAAGTGACGCTTTTCAAAATAAAACAGGACATGACAAAAACCTTGAACATAATACATGGAAGCACAAGACATACATGGAACATGACACATGGACTGAAAAATCAAAAACAAAACATAACCAAAAACACCAGGCATGACACAGCTGGAAGCTCCTGCAGAGACTGATACACTTATAATGAGTTAGTTATAAGTTACAATGAATCAATCAACTTTGTTGCTTTCCCAAAAATGAACACAAATCCTGACCCACATTTCAAAGTCCGTGCAAATCTTACTAAAATCCCATGTTGTCTGACTTCATAAAAGCTTAAAAAGAACCACACTTTGACAGTTATTGAGAGAATTTCTGATCATGACCATTGACTTCAGCCTCACACTTGGTTACAGCTATTTCAACTATAATCATTTTCATTGATATAATTTTATGTATATGAACATTTAATCATAATGGGTATTGTTAGACAGCTTCATTGATACCAAACAAACCTGGAACTATGATGAAGATTTCCACAGTCATGAAAGTTTGAATAAGGGAATAAAAGCAGGACACTCTGATTGCCATGACTTCATATCTTATTCTGACAAGTGTTTTAGTTATGAAATGTATGGCAAAGTATTGATGGTACAAGAGTTTTCACTTGAAAATAAACCATAAGAAAATCACAGTCTGATGAAATTGTCATTGTTTTGAACTAATAAAACCATCCAGAGCACACGAGTAAGAAAACATGAATGTTGAAACGTGTAATAGGAGATCGATAGAGATGTAACATCACAAATGGGATTCGTTATATCACTTTATGTTGATTATACCCTGTTGGTTTGTTTCTAATACTGAAAATCCTCATAAAAGATGAAAAGTTAAATTCAAACATGCAGAATAATTTCTATGAGAAATTAAGAACACATTAACCATTTGACCATATGCATGGTTACCAAAGATAAATAATATAGACAAAACTGGAATGATGACAAAAGATTTCCACAGCCTTGAACGACTCAAGACTCATCTGGAATAAACTGATGTGTAACTGCTATGACTTTGTGCCCTGAGTAATCATGTATGTCAACAGAACAAAGTCAGAGCATTTCCATAGAGAGCCACTTTGCATCAGCAGCACCATGCTCCAGTGCTCTGGGAGAGTTTATAGTCCTGAGAGTTGAACACTGGATGACTGACAGCTGTCCTTCATGACAACAGAAGCCACAGAAATCCTCCTCATCAAAAACATGACTTTGATCTGCGTCCTCATCTGGACTCTCCTCTGCTGCTGCTTCACAGGTAAAGTCCAGAGAATCAAACTCCTCTCCTCTATGAACATCCGTCCCTCTGAAATGAAGCCCACAAAACCATGACGCTGCTTTATGTTTTTGTCTCTGTGTCCTCAGAGTCCAGAGGACAGGTCACAGTGACTCAGCCTGCAGCAGTGAGCTCTGCTATTGGAGGCTCCGTCTCCATCAGATGTAGGACCAGTCAGGATGTTTATTATAGCAGCCCTTACCACTATTTAGCCTGGTACCAACAGAGAGATGGAGAAGCTCCTAAACTCCTCATTTACAGGGCTAGCACTCGAGAATCAGGGATTCCTGATCGTTTTACAGGCAGTGGATCAAACTCTGACTTCACTATGACCATCAGTGGAGTCCAGGCTGAAGACGCAGCAGTTTACTACTGTCAGAGTTTTCACTATATCAACAGTAAAGATGTGTTCACACAGTGAAAAATGGTCGTACAAAAACCTCCCTCAGTCAGACTGAACAGAAACTGAACTGACTGCTGCAGCTGGAAGCTCCTGCAGAGACTGATACACTTCACTGAGGACACACACACACACACACACACAACAGTTTCATAGTGGAGTGTCTGAAATGTATGATTACTCCGATCAATGAGATCAGTGCTAGAAACTACAAACTCCTTCCAGACTGGTGTGGATAATGTTTTACTGGAAACTTCAATGTCAACAATGTTCATAATTACACATTTGTAATAAATTGAGCTGTTTAGAACAAATCAATGGTTTTCTTTCAGACTTTGAAACACAAAATCAGAGTGCAAACAATCACATCATCTCATCTTGGCTTCTGAAAATGATCATCTAACATTAAAAATGCTGCTAAGAAAACCTCTGAGGATTTGATTTATAATGTCTGCTGTTTTAATTTAAAGCAGCAACATGACAGCAGTCATTGTAATGATCTGTTTGGACATCATTGCTTAGTCTTTATTGTTTTAATGTACATAGAACATCAACATTACTACAAGAAACACAAAGTCAACATTCATCTTGTGATGAATGTGGAGAGACAGATAGAAGTAGTTATCATTTTATGCAGATGATACCCTGCTTTTTATTATAATCATTATTAATATTTACATTTTATGTCAGATCAGAAGGATTAGTGAACAAGATGTGAACATTACACATGGATCCTCAAGGGACAACAATAGTAATAAAGGCTATGATTCACCAATGAAATGATTTTACCATGTGGATTGTTGCCAGAGTTAATAAGAGGATGAAACTGACATGACATCAAGAACACAACCACTGTTTACATGAAATTGGAAAATAATCCGGAAAAATTAGATTTGTTAATGTTGTGACTTTGTGCATTAATCTAACAAATGTTCCTCATGTTACATATTAAAGAAACATATTCAGAAGACGATTGACTTTTATCATACACATGATAAAATCTTTATTGATGGAAAATGTTGAATCCATCAACAGAAACAAGAACATGTAAATGTTGAAACATGTCATGAGAAAGAAAGAACCAGAAAGACAGAGTAGACTGAGAGCAGAATGAGAGTAAAACCAGTAGCAGAGTCCCAGTGAGTCAGCTCAGGACTGGGAACACTGGTCTCTCCTCAGTGTCTCTGAGAGTGGAGTCTGGGAGCCCTGGGTGGCATTGTCTTATTGTTTTTTCTTTTGTAACATTCTTTATATAGAACATTTTCAATAAAAAGTAAATTGACAGGAGCGTACGGTTTGGAGAAGGTTGCTTGTTTATACTCATGTGGAAATCCAAAAAGCATGATTTCACATTTTGTAAAATTAACTTTATATCCAGAAATTTGACCGAACTCTTCCACACAACTGATCAACACAGGTATTGAATTTGGTTAGTCTGTTAATGTCAGGAGGATATCATCTGCATACAGTAGAATTTTGTGCTGTGTTGTTCCTATCATAGTTCCTTTGATATTGGAGGTTTGTCGAACAGCAATTGCTGGCTCTATAGCTAGAGAAAACAACAGAGGTGATAGTGGTGACCCTTGAGCTGTACCTGTGTTAAGTTGAAACTGGGCAGAAATTAGACAATTTGTTGAGACTGAAGCAGTGGGCATTTTGTATAAAAGCTGTACCCATTGAACAAAATCTGATTGAAAGCCAAATCTCTCCAACACTTCAACCCTATATTTTCTCTCAATACGATCAAATGCTTTTTCTGCATCCATCGTTACTATAGCACTTGGAGTTTGATGAAAATTAAGATGATGAATAATATTAATTAAACATCTTGTGTTATTTGATGAAGTACAGCCTTTTATATACCCTGTTTGGTCTGCAATAAGAATATCAGTCACCACTTTTTCTAATCGATTAGCCGTTATTGTTGAAAGTATTTTACATCCACTACAAGTTAGCTAATCGGGCGATAAGAAGCACGTTGTTCTGGATCTTTCCCTTTTTTGGGGATAACTATAATATAAGCTAAATACATAGACTTTGAGAGTTCACCCTCTTCAAAAGATCTGTTGAACACACATTGTAATAATTTATTAATTTTGCTTTTAATCTTTTTATAAAACTGAGCACAGAATCCATCAGCCCCTGCACTCTTATCTGGTTGGAGTGTGGAGATTTCTTTATCAATTTCTGTTACTGTAACAGGTCCTGACAACAGTTTAGCTCATTCTTCTGTTAGCTGAGGTATCTGTAAGCCATCTAAGAAATTACTACTGGTAAGTGTATCTGTAAGTGTATAGCTTATTTCCAAATTCAAAAAGTCTTCTCTAGCAAACAGAATATCAGACTCAGCCTTCTTTTTTAGTAAATTAGTCAACAGTCGTTGTGTCTCCTTTATCTCTCTAAGCACCCAATCCGATTTGGATCTATGAAAATCTTCCTCTAATTTTTTGATTTTCTTTTCAACTTGTGATTGTTTTTAAGAACGCTCCTTTTTCTTCATACTAGAGTATGATATTGTAACGTCCGGCCGGACATGTAAAGAATGATGAGGAGTTGTTCAGCAAACCTTCATTTACTGAAGAACAAGTCAGTGACTGTCAGTCGTAACCACACCAAAACAACGAAAATAGGATCCCACAAAAACAACAGTCTGTCTCTCTCTTGTTCCTTTTTCCAACTCCTTTTACACTCACCGGCACACACTCTCTCTCCCTCAGCTCCCCCGCCCCCTCGCTCTCTCATCCAACCACACATGCATTCACAGACTGTAGGAAACCATAAAACTCCTAGCTCTCAACTCTAACTGATCTGACTCTAACATTAACATCAACTCTGTCAACATTAACACCATGGAACATTCTTGCAGGGACGTTACAATATAATCATGCCTCGAATGTAAGCTTTATAAGCTTCCCACACCAATCTTGGATCATCATCATAGTCATAACTGACTGACAACAGTGGCACGGCTTTGTATTGAAATGTTTTAAACATGGGTATTATTAACAAGATTCACTGAAACAGATAAAACTGATGACTGTAGAAGAACATTTTACCCAGTCATAAAAACATTATAAAATGGGGAAAGATGCACTTACTGTCATTACAGCTTTATGCTTAAACTTTTCCAATGTTTCTAACGATCTGCTGATTTGATGACCATCTTTAGTAACTCTTCATTCACCATCACCAAGATAAAACAGACACACACACACATATACAGACACAATTTCATCAGTTTTCATGAATCAATCAACTTTGTTGCTTTCCCACAGATGAACATGAATCCTGACCCACATTTCAAAGTCCGTGCAAATCTTACTAAAATCCCATGTTGTCTGACTTCATAAAAGCTTAAAAAGAACCACACTTTTACAGTTATTGAGAGAATTTTTGATCATGACCATTGACTTCAGCTTCACACTTGGTTACAGCTGTTTCAACTATAATCATTTTCATTGATATAATTTTATGTATATGAACATTTAAACATAATGGGTATTGTTAGGCAGGTTCATTGATACCAAACAAACCTGGAACTATGATGAAGATTTCCACAGTCATGAAAGTTTGTATAAGGGAATAAAAGCAGGACAATCTGATTGTCATGACTTCATATCTTATTCTGACAAGTGTTTTGGTTATGAAATGTATGGCAAAGTATTGACGGCACAAGAACACACATTACAACACATTAACCATTTGACCATATGTATTGTTGCAAAGATAAATTATATAGACAAACCGGAATGATAACAAAAGATTTCCACAGCCTTGAACGACTCAAGGGTCATCCGGAATAAATTGACGTGTAACTGCTATGACTTTGTGCCCTGAGTAATCATGTATGTCAACAGAACAAAGTCAGAGCATTTCCATAGAGAGCCACTTTGCATCAGCAGCACCATGCTCCAGTGCTCTGGGAGAGTTTATAGTCCTGAGAGTTGAACACTGGATGACTGACAGCTGCCCTTCATGACAACAGAAGCCACAGAAATCCTCCTCATCAAAAACATGACTTTGATCTGCGTCCTCATCTGGACTCTCCTCTGCTGCTGCTTCACAGGTAAAGTCCAGAGAATCAAACTCCTCTCCTCTATGAACATCCGTCCCTCTGAAATGAAGCCCACAAAACCATGACGCTGCTTTATGTTTTTGTCTCTGTGTCCTCAGAGTCCAGAGGGCAGGTCACAGTGACTCAGCAGCCTGCAGCAGTGAGCTCTGCTATTGGAGGCTCCATCTCCATCAGATGTAGGACCAGTCAGAATGTTTGGACTTGGAGCAGCAACCACAATTTACACTGGTACCAACAGAGAGATGGAGAAGCTCCTAAACTCCTCATTCACACTGCTAGCACTCGAGCATCAGGGATTCCTGATCGTTTTACAGGCAGTGGATCAAACTCTGACTTCACTCTGACCATCAGTGGAGTCCAGGCTGAAGATGCAGCAGTTTACTACTGTAAGGGTAATTTTGACTGTAGCAAGTATGACTGCTTCACACAGTGAAAAATGGTCGTACAAAAACCTCCCTCAGTCAGACTGAACAGAAACTGAACTGACTGCTGCAGCTGGAAGCTCCTGCAGAGACTGATACACTTCACTGAGGACACACAGTGAACACACAAAACACTCTGATTTTTAATAAGTTTTACACAACATAAAGAATAAATCTACAGATGTTTTCATGTTCAAAATACTTCATACATCACTGACAGCATTTCCAGACACAAGCACCACAGAACTACAACTTTCTAAATTAAAGCCAATGTGTGATCTTCCCAGTGAGAAATAAAACATAAAACACGAAGAAAGAAAGAAACACTGGAATCCATGACAAGGACACAGTGGAGGTGGGCTGGTATATGTAGTGAGTTAGTTAGTTTAGTTAGTTTTGATTTTAGTTTTTGATTTTCCTCCGCTAGGAGTGATTTTTTGATGTTAGATATATTACCTTAGATAGTAGAGTTGTTCCTCCCTTGGGAGCGTCCTTTGTTTCATAATTTTTCATAGCCCGTTTTTGTTTCTTCATTTCTTTGTTAATGTTTCATAGCTGTGTGTTCCTCTCTAAGAAAGAACACACGTCAGGATATTTACATAGCCTCTTTGTTTTACCACTCTGCCAAGAGGTATTGCCTCAGACTTCTTTAATAAAGGCTGATCTTGTGAACTCGAGTCTCTGCATCTGAGTCCTGCTTCAAGCCCCAGCTTGACAGTACACACTGGCCAGTATGGACTCAGCAGAGACCCGGCAGATGGAAGCTGCCTTGCGGGAACAAGAAGCCCGTATCACGCGTCAGGAAGAGTTTCAGACAGCCACAGCATCGCACATTGGAGTCCTGCCTGGCCGGGTGCATTATCTTCTGGACCAACTGGCGAAGACATCAGGGTCACCTGCGGCTCCTGAAGCCCCGGCAGCCTCCACTCCAGCCCCAGCCCCAGTGTTTCCGTAGTGAAATAACTGGCAAGAAAATAAAGACTTTGATAAAAAAAAATTAAACCACAAGGGAATCACTACTTGATCACATTTTCATTGTTTCTAATTATTAAAACCATCAACCACAAATGAGAAAGAAGACATGATTGATGCAATGTGTCATGATGGAAAAATAGAGAGAGAGAGAAAGATAAAATCTCAAATAAGAGTTGTTATATCACTTTATGCAGATGATACTCTACTTTTTGTTTCTAAAACTGAAAATCCTTATTAAAGATGAAATTTTTTAAATTCAGATGTACAGAAGAATTTGCATACAAGATACAAGATACCAAGATACAAGATAGGTTTATTTGTCACATACACAATCATACACGGTACAATGTGCAGTGAAATTCTTTGTGTCCCTGCTACCAAAAAATAGGTAAATAAAAAATTTTAATTAAAAGAAAAAAATAATAAAATTAAAATTAAATTTAAAAAAAGTGAAAATGTGCATTATTTACATGAGTGGTATTTACATCTAGTGCATGTAGTGCAGGTGGGAGTGGGATTGTCCAGATTAACGCTCACTGTTGAGCAGACGGATGGCCTGGGGAAAGAAGCTTCTCCTCATCCTCTCAGTGTTGGTTCTCAGGCAGCGGAACCGACGGCCTGATGGCAACAGGGAGAAGAGTGAGTGTCCGGGGTGATGGGGCTGCCTGAGGATCTTCTCAGCTCTCGACCTGCATTGTTTGGTGTAAATGTCCTGCAGGTCGGGTAAGGTTGTTCTGATTGTACGCTCAGCTGAGCGGACTGCCCTCCTAAGGGCCGAGAGGTCCTGCTTTGTGCAGCTGCCCATCCATGTGGTGATGCTCCCACTCAAGATGCTCTCAGTGGTGCAGGTGTAAAAGTTCCTGAGCACCTTGAGGGGGAGCCTGAAGTCTCTGAGGCGTCTGAGGTGGAAGAGACGCTGCCTGGCCTTCTTCACAGTCCTGTCAATGTGCAGTGAGCAGGACAGGTCCCGTGTGATGGTCACACCGAGGTATTTAAAACTGTCCACCCTCTCCACCTCAGACCCGCCGATGCAGAGTGGACGGATGTCCTTCTGCTGCTTCTTCCTGTAGTCCACAATCAGCTGGGAGGGTTAGGGTTAGGGTTCAGCAGGAGGTTATTCTCCTGGCACCAGCTCTCCAGGTGGGTGACCTCCTTCCTGTAGGCCTCCTCCTTGTTGTGGGAGATTAACCCCACGATGGCTGTGTCGTCAGCAAACTTTATGATGGTGTTACTGTCTGATGTGAACACACAGTCATGTGTATACAGGGAGTACAGCAGGGGACTCAGCACGCAGCCTTGGGGGGATCCAGTGTTGAGGGTGAGGGGGGATGAGCTATGGGGGCCCACGCGTACCACCTGTTGTCTGCCACTAAGGAAGCTGTGGATCCACCTGCACAGGGAGGAGTTCAGTCCAAGATCACACAGCTTGGTTACCAGTCTGGAGGGGACTATGGTATTGAATGCTGAACTGTAGTCCACAAACAGCACTCTCACATAGTTCCCCATCCTAATGTCTACGTGGGAAACTGTCTTGTGCAGCAGGAAGGTTATGGCGTCGTCTGTGGATCTGTCTGGGTGGTATGCAAACTGTAGGGGGTCCAGGGTGGGGGGCAGAGAGGAGGTGATGAATGTTTTGACCAGCTTCTCAAAACATTTCATCACCACAGATGTGAGGGCTATGGGGCGATAGTCATTGTAATTGATAGTCATGAACTCTTGAAACTATCAAAATAAAACAGGCCAGTCAGAGCATTTCCATAGAGAGCCACTTTGCATCAGCAGCACCATGCTCCAGTGCTCTGGGAGAGTTTATAGTCCTGAGAGTTGAACACTGGATGACTGACAGCTGTCCTTCATGACAACAGAAGCCACAGAAATCCTCCTCATCAAAAACATGACTTTGATCTGCGTCCTCATCTGGACTCTCCTCTGCTGCTGCTTCACAGGTAAAGTCCAGAGAATCAAACTCCTCTCCTCTATGAACATCCGTCCCTCTGAAATGAAGCCCACAAAACCATGACGCTGCTTTATGTTTTTGTCTCTGTGTCCTCAGAGTCCAGAGGACAGGTCACAGTGACTCAGCAGCCTGCAGCAGTGACCTCTGCTATTGGAGGCTCCGTCTCCATCAGATGCAGGACCAGTCAGGATGTTTATGGCAGTAGCTTTTTACACTGGTACCAACAGAGAGATGGAGAAGCTCCTAAACTCTTCATTTACTATGTTAACACTCGGGAATCAGGGATTCCAAGTCGTTTTACAGGCAGTGGATCAAACTCTGACTTCACTCTGACCATCAGTGGAGTCCAGGCTGAAGATGCAGCAGTTTACTACTGTCAGAGTGCTCACTATATCAACAGTCAGTGGTTGTTCACACAGTGAAAAATGGTCGTACAAAAACCTCCCTCAGTCAGACTGAACAGAAACTGAACTGACTGCTGCAGCTGGAAGCTCCTGCAGAGACTGATACACTTCACTGAGGACACACAGTAAACACACGTAACACTCTGATTTTTGAATAATTTCTTCATTTTTGTCCACAATTAACTGCCTCCACAACATAACGAATAAGTCTACAGATGTTTTCATGTTTATATACTTCATACATCACTGACAGCCAGTGTGTGATCTTCCCAGTGAGAAATAATGGACAGTGATGTAGAAAGGCTTACAGACAGGTACAGGTCCCAGTTAAGGACATAAAACATGAGGGAAGAAAGAAACACTGGAATCCATGACAAGGACACAGTGGAGGTGGGCTGGTATATGTAGTGAGTGACTGATGAGGGAATGAGGTGCAGCTGAGGAGGTTGGCAGGAAACTGCAGGGAGGATGAGAAAAGTGGGAACAGGTGTGAAGATGGATGAGGCAGTCAGGTGATGGAGGAAGGAGGGAAAGTCTGAGGGCATCTGGTGTGTCTCTCTGTCACTACATGGACTTGAGACAAAGAAATCTGTCCACCCGTAACTGATGAAGACTTCCATGTCTTCTGGCTCTGCCCACATGTCCAACAGGTCTGGTTGGAGTCTCGGTCTCAGCATCCCCTCATCCCTCATCACTGCTTTACTTGTTCAAAATGTCCACATTACAAACACCTACAAACATGTCAGACCTGCTGCTACCAGATTCTTCAGTGTCCTCTGCATGTAAATGTGTAGTTGGGTGGTGTCAGCAGTGAGGGGGAAACAGCAGGACATGTTGAGGACAGCTACAGTCCACTGACTCTGTGTGTTTGCATATGTGTCCTGCCTCTGTGCTCCCAGCCGTTAAGAGGCCAGTGTTGATCAGTGGCTGTCCAGGCCTTTCAGAGCCACTGACCTGCCGGCAGCACAATGATGATGTCCCTGATCCTACTGCTGCTCACCCTGGGGCTCCTTGTTCAGGGTGAGACTCTCTTCTGAAAACTTTGCTTCAGGATGCAGCCAGGTTCACCACAGTGATGTTCTGCTGTGATGGAGAAACAGTGAAACAAGCAGCATTTACCTTCTTCCATCTGTTCTCCATGTTAAAGAGATGATCCTCTTCTGTTTGGATGTTGATCATCTTTCTCCACACTGGATTTGTCTCAATAACCTTCTGCTCTTTTTCATGTTTTCCAGATTCATCAGGAGAAATCATCCTGACTCAGTCTCCTCAAACTCAGTCTGTTGTTCCAGGGCAGACTGTCTCCATCAGCTGTAGAGCCAGTTCAAGTATGGGTAGCTACCTGCACTGGTACCTTCAGAAACCTGGAGAAGCTCCTAAACTTCTAGTTTATTATGCTACAACTCGTTACTCTGGAGTTCCTGATCGTTTTAGTGGAAGTGGATCTGGGATTGACTTCACTCTGACCATCAGTGGAGTTCAGGGTGAAGATTCAGGAGTTTATTACTGTCTACAGTGTGGTTACAGCCTCCCGTTCACACAGTGAAACAACATTGTACAAAAACCTCCTCAGCTGGAAGAACTGATCTGAATCAGCAGCAGCACAGAAATGAAAACACTAAGGCTTTCAGTAAAATACACTTTAGACAATAACAGGGATAGAAGGTAACTGTCAGTATAAAAGGAATATGTGTATTTCTTTCTATAATAATATTGTTGCCGTTTATTCCAAATTTTTTGAAAGTCTGACAATAATGTAAAATGTAAAAGCAACAATATGTTCAGTTGTGGTTTTTACTAATGTCATTAGAAAAATGAAATTATTTATAAATATTAATTGCATGCTGAATGAATTTTTTTTCTTGGTTTATTTTGAAAGAAGAAACTTTATTTTAAGAACCTGAAAGCAGAAAATAATCAAGGAACTTTAACTCTGATAATGAATTGAGATTGTTTTCAATTATATCTTTTTTATTCTATTCATTGCCTTTCTCTCAGTGACAAAATCTTTTGGTAAACTTATACTGTCTCAGTTTAATATAATTTGACTGAAAATGTCAAATTAAACTCAGATAGTATCACTTTACGCAGATGACCCTCTGCTTTTTATGCAACATTAATAAAAATCCTCATGATTTATATTTTTAAATTGAGATTTAACAACGCAATCACGTGGCATGAGGATATTGTTGGGTAAACATCAGTAATAAAATAAAGTTTTTAATCACCAAAGATGATTAATTTTGATAAAACTGGAATGACTACAGAAGACATCCACAGTCTTAAACCATTAAAAAGTCATCTGGAATAAATTGACTTCATACTATCAACCACACTGTGTTGACTCTGTGCATGAAGCTGAGAAATGTATTTATTATATCACAAATATCAGTGGAACAAAGTCAAGAGACGTGTCACATTATAATACACATGAGAAACTCTTTATTGTTTGAAAATGCTGACAACATGAAGAAAGGCAAGAACACTTTAATGTTGAAACACGTCAAGACAAAGAGAGAAGAAGAAAGAGAGAACAGACTGAGAGCAGAATGAGAGTAAAACCAGTAGCAGAGTCCCAGTGAGTCAGCTCAGGACTGGGAACACTGGTCTCTCCTCAGTGTCTCTGAGAGTGGAGTCTGGGAGCCCTGGGTGGCCTCACAGGTCACAGAGCCCACCTTCCCCCACTGGTCTGCAGGGAGCCTCAGGGTGCTGCTCCAGCTGTAGCGGCCGTCCTTCTCCAGCACCCCGGGGCTCCTGCTCTCCTCCCAGCTGCTGCTGCCGCTGCTGCTGCCGTCCACCTTCCAGGACAGACTCCAGTCTGAGGGGAAGCCCTTGTTGGCCAGACACATGAGCGTGGCCTTCCCCTGCTGCAGCTCCTCACTGGAGGGGGGCAGCACCGTCAGGGTGGGGACGACTCGACCCGCTGCACAGAGACACATTAATAAAGTTTATATGAGCTCAACTAAACTCCATCCTGTTGGCTGCAGCAGAGGAGGCTTCTAGTTCTGTTGCTCTTCCTCAGATTGGATGAAACTGCTCTTAAACGTTTCACTTCCCCCTCTGAGCTCAGTCACCATGGCAACAGACAGGCATCACTGCTGAACCATGGCAACAGACAGGTTTCAGTACCACAGAGGAAAAGTTCAAACTGACACAGTAACTTTGGAAAGTAAGATTTGTTTGATAAAATAAACATTCAGAAGGTTTTAGCTTAAAATCTGACATGTGGGATGAAGATTGTGAGACTTTTCTTGTTTTAACTTTCTCAAATATTTCTTGTCTGAAGCCAAAAGCTGATAAATGATGAAATGTGTTTGTTCTCTTCATGTAAGCAGGAATCATCACTGAACAGTCAGGCTTCATTACTGAAACATTCAAATGAATATTTTTAACTACTGAACCACTTTTTCAAACTCATAAAATCCTCACAGAAAATACGTTGAATGACTTCATCAGTCTGGGAGAAAGATCGAGTCACACCCATGAACACTGAACTCTGAACTACAAATTACTGACCTGAAATATTAGAAGTTAAAGTTTTAAAATATTTTCTTCAGACACAGTAATTCTGAGTAGTTTTCTACAATTAAAATTGTCAAAATTTAGAGAAAAAACTTCAGTCATGTTGATTTCAGTCTGGTTTACAACAATGTGAAGCCTTCAAGAATTTGATCAAACACATCAAATATCAAATTTCCAACAAAACATTGCAGTAAGGTCTACAGATGTGTAATTCAAACAGTAAAAATATAACATTTGGTTGATTAACAGAGTAAAATGTACTTACCTCCAACATCCAGTCTGGTTCCTCCACCAAAAGTCCACCACAGTGATACAAACTGATTGAGCCGCCGTACAAAAACCTCTGACTGTAGAGAGACACGGCTCTCTGACTTTGACACAAACACACTCAACAAACACATTCCCAGTTTACCCAGTTCATGTCATAACTGGATAAAGTGTTTAAAACACAAAATATGAACATGTATTTGAGGTTTATTTTTTTGTGAATTGTTCAAGAAATGTACATGAAATATTAATTTCTCTCTCAGTAACACAAATTCAAAAAGGATCATTGAAAAGAAAATCTCTCCAATAAATCTTGACAAATGTAAATATAATCACAAAAATATTTATTGTAGATCAATATGAATGGAAAATAATATTTGTTTGTTTGTGTCACATTGATGTTGATTTGTGTGGTTGTGTATTAGCAGAATTCACAAAATATTCTGTGGCAACAATTGTCCATCAAAATGATCCCAAAGCCACATACAGATGAGCTCTGACACAATCCTAATCAATACTGTGATAAAGTGATTGATCCATTGATCAGCAGCATCATGAGAGCAATCCAAGTCCCTGCTGGAGTCAGTCAGAGCATTTCCATAGAGAGCCACTTTGCATCAGCAGCACCATGCTCCAGTGCTCTGGGAGAGTTTATAGTCCTGAGAGTTGAACACTGGATGACTGACAGCTGTCCTTCATGACAACAGAAGCCACAGAAATCCTCCTCATCAAAAACATGACTTTGATCTGCGTCCTCATCTGGACTCTCCTCTGCTGCTGCTTCACAGGTAAAGTCCAGAGAATCAAACTCCTCTCCTCTATGAACATCCGTCCCTCTGAAATGAAGCCCACAAAACCATGACGCTGCTTTATGTTTTTGTCTCTGTGTCCTCAGAGTCCAGAGGACAGGTCACAGTGACTCAGCCTGCAGCAGTGAGCTCTGCTATTGGAGGCTCCGTCTCCATCAGTTGCAGGACCAGTCAGGATGTTCCAGGCTGTAGCAGTGCTTACTGTTTAAGCTGGTACCAACAGAGAGATGGAGAAGTTCCTAAACTCCTCATTTACTGGACTAGCACTCGACAGTCAGGGATTCCAAGTCGTTTTACAGGCAGTGGATCAAACTCTGACTTCACTCTGACCATCAGTGGAGTCCAGGCTGAAGATGCAGCAGTTTACTACTGTCAGAGTGCTCACTATATCAACAGTCAGTGGTTGTTCACACAGTGAAAAATGGTCGTACAAAAACCTCCCTCAGTCAGACTGAACAGAAACTGAACTGACTGCTGCAGCTGGAAGCTCCTGCAGAGACTGATACACTTCACTGAGGACACAGACACTGTACATGCTTAATTATAAAAGATATAAAAGATTTAATATTATTGTTTACCATGTACAGCAAGGTCCATATTAAGCATTTGCCTCTGCACACCATCACATGGAAATGAAACGCACAAGATGTGAGCCAAGTGAAGTCTTTCAGCTTTAATTTAAGTGCTGTGACAACAGTTTTTGGTGCCTCATAAATGGTGGATCAGACTAATACAATTACAAATTCAAGGATTGTTTTTAATACTTTAGTGAAAATCCTTTGCAGTTAATGATTGCCTGAAGTCTTGAACCCATGGACATGACCAAATGCAGATTTTCCTTCTGCTGTTGCTTGGTTGTCATTCTGTCTGCTTGCAGTCTTGTCTTCAGTAAGTGAAAAACCTGCTCTGTTGGGTTGAGATCAGATGACTGACTTGGCCAGTGAAGAATATTCCATTGCTTTGCCTTGACAAAGTCTTGGGTTGCATTTGCTGTTTCATTTTGGGTCATTATTGATCTACAATGTGAAGGAGCGTCAGTTTTTTATCATTTGGCAGAATCTGAGCAGAGAGTATCGTCCTAATCACCTCAGAATTCATCCTGCTTTTATAAGCAGTCAGTTTCTCAATAAGCACCAGTGACTGAGTTCCACTGGCAGCCATACATGTCCATGCCATAACCCTACCTCCACCATGTTTGACAGATCATGTGGGAGGCTTCAGATCATGAGCTGTTCCTCCTCCATACTTCTCTCTTCCCATCATTCTGGTACAAGTTAATCTTGGCTTCATCAGTCCAG
This sequence comes from Scatophagus argus, assembly GCF_020382885.2. Lineage (NCBI taxonomy): Eukaryota > Metazoa > Chordata > Actinopteri > Scatophagidae > Scatophagus > Scatophagus argus. The sequence goes on from NC_058509.1 coordinate 1,675,229, forward strand.
AGAATCTTATTCCAGAACTGGGCAGACATTTTAGGTGTTTTCTGGCAGAGTCTAATCTGGTCTTTCTGTTCTTGAACCTTTCCAGTGGTTTGCACCTTGTTGTGAAGCCTCTGTACTAACATCCAAGAAGATGTCTCTTGACTGTGGACTTTGACAATGACACGCTTACCTCTTCAAGACTGTTGTTGGCTCAATGTTGTGAAAGGGTTTTTTCCTCACCAATGACAGAGTTATACAATCATCCACTTTAGTTGTCTTCTGTGGTTTTCCAGGCCATTTGGTGTTGCTGAGCTTGCCAGTTAATTCATTTCTTTTTAAGAATGTTCCAAACTGTTGCATTGGCCATGTGCGATGGTGCTGGTATCGCTACGATGGGGTAATTTTGTTTGTTGTTGTTTGTTTTATTTAGCATAATTTTTTTCAGCCTCCTTCACTTGCAGAGACACCTCTTTGGACCTCATGTTGAATGTTCTTGTGAGCAGCAACCAAATGCAAACGTAACACTCAAAACCAACTCTAGACCTTTATCTGCTTTATTTGTCATGGAATAACAAGGTTAAAGGTAATACCTGGGTGTGAAACTGCTTTGTCAGCCATTTCATTCAACATTTATGAACCACGAAAATAGGAGTGGGTGTATAACAAAGGCTGTTGGCTTATTCCACACTTTTGTCAGACCCCTTGAATTAAAGCTGAAAATCTTCGTGACAGTCTTGTTGACATGACTTCATACCTTATTCTGTTTCTGATTTGAAATTAATGAAAATGAAATTAAGTCACAAGACTCTTCACTTTTATGAAAATTTAGTACAAGAAAATCACTACTTGATCACATTTTCATTGTTTCCAACTGTCAATACCATCAACCACACGCAAGTAAGAAGACATGAATGCTGACATGTGTATTGAGAGATTCACAGAGAAAGAGAGAAATTTAAAATCTAAAATAAGATTTGTTATTTCAATTTATGCAGATGATAGTCTGTTTTTTTTATTATTCAGAAAATTAGAATGTTTTCAATTCAGAAATAATTTCTATGAAAAATTAATATCACATCCACATAAAATGTAGATATGGCTGGATAAACATTAGCAACAACAGAAGGTTTTGTAATTTAGGATGTAATCATCTTACCATATGTATTGCTACAAAAATAATGAATATACAGTAGATAAAACTAGAACATCTGCAAAAAATATCCAAGTTTTCTGGAATAAACTGACTTGTTGCTGTTACTTGGTGCACTGACTGATGTTCCTAAAATGTCACATACATGAAGAAAAGAAAGTCAAAAGACGTGTCAGTCAGAGCATTTCCATAGAGAGCCACTTTGCATCAGCAGCACCATGCTCCAGTGCTCTGGGAGAGTTTATAGTCCTGAGAGTTGAACACTGGATGACTGACAGCTGTCCTTCATGACAACAGAAGCCACAGAAATCCTCCTCATCAAAAACATGACTTTGATCTGCGTCCTCATCTGGACTCTCCTCTGCTGCTGCTTCACAGGTAAAGTCCAGAGAATCAAACTCCTCTCCTCTATGAACATCCGTCCCTCTGAAATGAAGCCCACAAAACCATGATGCTGCTTTATGTTTTTGTCTCTGTGTCCTCAGAGTCCAGAGGACAGGTCACAGTGACTCAGCCTGCAGCAGTGAGCTCTGCTGTTGGAGGCTCCGTCTCCATCAGATGCAGGACCAGTCAGGATGTTTATGGCAGTAGCTATTTACACTGGTACCAACAGAGAGATGGAGAAGCTCCTAAACTCCTCATTTATGCTGCTAGCAATCGAGCATCAGGGATTCCAAGTCGTTTTACAGGCAGTGGATCAAACTCTGACTTCACTCTGACCATCAGTGGAGTCCAGGCTGAAGATGCAGCAGTTTACTACTGTCAGAGTTTTCATGTTATCAGCAGTCAGTATGTGTTCACACAGTGAAAAATGGTCGTACAAAAACCTCCCTCAGTCAGACTGAACAGAAACTGAACTGACTGCTGCAGCTGGAAGCTCCTGCAGAGACTGATACACTTCACTGAGGACACACACACACACACACCCAATAGTGTTAGAAAATCAGCTAATGCTGACAAGTATTTCAATAAACTCTTCATTTTTCATATTATCTAACAATATTACCTATATTATATTATGTATTAATATGACATATTATGCATAACACACACACACACACACATACACACAGACAACAGTTTCATAGTGGAGTGCCTGAAATGTCTGATAACTCCGACCAGTGAGACAACAATCTGTGCTGGAAACTACAAACTCCTTCCAGGCTGGTGTGGATAATGTTTTACTGGAAACATTAATGTCAGCAACGTTCATAATCACACATTTGTAATAAATTCGGTTGTTTGGAGCAAATCAGTGATTACCTTTCAGAATTTAAAATGGAAACTCAGAGGGCAAACAATCAGATCATCTCATCTTGTCTTCTCAAAGGGATCATCTAACATTAAAAATGCTGCTAAGAAAACCTCTGAGGATTTGATTTAAAATGTCTGCTGTTTTAATTTAAGACACAACATGACAGCAGTCATTGTAATGATCTGTGTGGACATCATTGAGTTCATTGCTTGGCCTTTATTGTTTTAATATACGCAAAAACATCAGCATTACTGCAGGAAACACTCAGTCAAGTCAACATTCATCTTGTGATGAATGTGGAGACAGAGATAGAAGTAGTTATCACTTTATGCAGATGATGCACTGCTTTTTTATTCTCCTGAAAATCTTTATTAATATTGACATTTTGTGTCAGATCAAAATGATAGTTTAGTGAACAAGATTTGAACATTGCACATGTATCCTCAAGGGAAAACAGTTGTAATAAAGACTTTGCATTAATAATAATCTAATTACAACTGCTGATTTGATGAACATCTTTATTACAAGATACAAGAGATACAAGATAGGTTTATTTGTCACACACACAATCATACACGGTACAATGTGCAGTGAAATTCTTTATGTCCCTGCTACCAAAAAATAGGTAAATAAAAATTTAAATTTAAAGAAAAATAATAAAATTAAAATTAAATTTAAAAAAGTGAAAATGTGCAGTATTTACATGAATGGTATTTACATCTAGTGCATGTAGTGCAGGTGGGAGTGGGATTGTCCAGATTAACGCTCACTGTTGAGCAGACGGATGGCCTGGGGGAAGAAGCTTCTCCTCATCCTCTCAGTGTTGGTTCTCAGGCAGCGGAACCGACGGCCTGATGGCAACAGGGAGAAGAGTGAGTGTCCGGGGTGATGGGGCTGCCTGAGGATCTTCTCAGCTCTCGACCTGCATCGTTTGGTGTAAATGTCCTGCAGGTCAGGTAAGGCTGTTCTGATTGTCCGCTCAGCTGAGCGGACTGCCCTCCTAAGGGCCGAGAGGTCCTGCTTTGTGCAGCTGCCCATCCATGTGGTGATGCTCCCACTCAAGATGCTCTCAGTGGTGCAGGTGTAAAAGTTCCTGAGCACCTTGAGGGGGAGCCTGAAGTCTCTGAGGCGTCTGAGGTGGAAGAGACGCTGCCTGCCCTTCTTAACAGTCCTGTGAATGTGCAGTGACCAGGACAGGTCCCGTGTGATGGTCACACCGAGGTATTTAAAACTGTCCACCCTCTCCACCTCAGACCCGCCGATGCAGAGTGGACGGATGTCCTTCTGCTGCTTCTTCCTGTAGTCCACAATCAGCTCCTTAATTTTGCTGACAGCAGGAGGTTATTCTCCTGGCACCAGCTCTCCAGGTGGGTGACCTCCTTCCTGTAGGCCTCCTCCTTGTTGTGGGAGATTAACCCCACGATGGCTGTGTCGTCAGCAAACTTTATGATGGTGTTACTGTCTGATGTGGACACACAGTCATGTGTGTACAGGGAGTACAGCAGGGGACTCAGCACGCAGCCTTGGGGGGATCCAGTGTTGAGGGTGAGGGGGGATGAGCTATGGGGGCCCACGCGTACCACCTGTTGTCTGCCAGTAAGGAAGCTGTGGATCCACCTGCACAGGGAGGAGTTCAGTCCAAGATCACACAGCTTGTTTACCAGTCTGGAGGGGACTATGGTATTGAATGCTGAGCTGTAGTCCACAAACAGCACTCTCACATAGTTCCCCATCCTAATGTCTACGTGGGAAACTGTCTTGTGCAGCAGGAAGGTTATGGCGTCGTCTGTGGATCTGTCTGGGTGGTATGCAAACTGTAGGGGGTCCAGGGTGGGGGGCAGAGAGGAGGTGATGAATGTTTTGACCAGCTTCTCAAAACATTTCATCACCACAGATGTGAGGGCTGTGGGGCGATAGTCATTGTAATTGATAGTCATTAACTCTTGAAACTATCAAAATAAAACAGGCCAGTCAGAGCATTTCCATAGAGAGCCACTTTGCATCAGCAGCACCATGCTCCAGTGCTCTGGGAGAGTTTATAGTCCTGAGAGTTGAACACTGGATGACTGACAGCTGCCCTTCATGACAACAGAAGCCACAGAAATCCTCCTCATCAAAAACATGACTTTGATCTGCGTCCTCATCTGGACTCTCCTCTGCTGCTGCTTCACAGGTAAAGTCCAGAGAATCAAACTCCTCTCCTCTATGAACATCCCTCTGAAATGAAGCCCACAAAACCATGACGCTGCTTTATGTTTTTGTCTCTGTGTCCTCAGAGTCCAGAGGACAGGTCACAGTGACTCAGCAGCCTGCAGCAGTGACCTCTGCTATTGGAGAAACCATCTCCATCAGATGCCGGACCAGTCAGAATGTTTATATTTGGAGCGGCTACCACTATTTATCCTGGTACCAACAGAGAGATGGAGAAGCTCCTAAACTCCTCGTTTACGGTGCTAGCTATCGAGCATCAGGAATTCCAAGTCGTTTTACAGGCAGTGGATCAAACTCTGACTTCACTCTGACCATCAGTGGAGTCCAGGCTGAAGATGCAGCAGTTTACTACTGTAATAGTTATCATGCTATCAACAGTAAAGGTGTGTTCACACAGTGAAAAACGGTCGTACAAAAACCTCCCTCAGTCAGACTGAACAGAAACTGAACTGACTGCTGCAGCTGGAAGCTCCTGCAGAGACTGATACACTTCACTGAGGACACACAGTGAACACACAAAACACTCTGATTTTTAATTATTTTTCTCTGTTTTTCCATAGTTAACTGCTCCACAACATCACAAATCAATCTACAGATGTTTTCATATGTGAAATACTTCTCTATCATCAGTATTTACAGACACCAAACACCACAGAACTACGACTTTCTAAATCAAAGGCAATATGTGTTCTTCAAGTGAGAAATAATCTGGAGCCAAACGGAGGGAGAGAAAGAGAAGACATAAACCAGCGGTCCCAGTGATTATAATGGGAAACGTGAGGTCTTTGTATGGGGAGGACATCAATAAGATGACTGAGTACCTTAGATTCTGTGAGGACACCACCATGCCCTGGATCTCCATTGACTTGAAGGCACTCCTGAACAAGAAGAAGAGGGCTTTCAGGTCTGGAGACAGAGAGGAGCAGAGGAGGGTGCAGCATGAACTCAGAGACATACTGAGGACATATAAAGACAACTACAGGAGGAAACTGGAGGCCAAACTCCAACAGAACAGTGTGAGGGATGTGTGGACAGGAATGAAACACATCACAGGGATGAAGAATCAGAATCAGAATCAGAATCAGAATTCCTTTATTAATCCCTGGAGGGAAATTCTTGTTTTTACAGACATTGCACATGCAGTATTCCCGACCAAGAAAGGAGAAAAGTGCAGAGTATAAAAATAGGATAAACAAAAAACTAAAATCTCAAGTACAGGTATTTACAAAAAACTGTATTCAAATCTTTAAGAAAAATTTAAAAATACAGGTATGTACATGTGTAAAAGAGCCAATATGTACATTGTATATACAGAGGAGGAAAGACATCTAACCCTAACCCCATCAGTGAGCCTGGACAGGGCAAACCAGTTTAACCAGATTTTTAACAGGTTTAGCTCACCTCCTGTCACCCTGTCGACACCCTCAGCCTCCCACACACCCACGCTGTCCCAAATGGCTCGACCCACCCCCCAGCATTCTCCTGTACAGCACCTCTTCATCTGCCCCCCTCCTCCTCCTCCACAGAAGACATCATCAGCCCATCAGTGACCACAGGCCAGGTAAGGAGGCAGCTTGAAAAACTACATCTGCTTCAGGCCCTGATGGCATCACACCCAGGATCCTGAAGACCTGTGCCAGACAACTGTCTCATGTATTGTGACATCTGTACAACCTGAGCCTGAGTCAGGAGAAAGTCCCGACACTGTGGAAGGTGTTCTGCCTGGTTCCAGTCCCCAATAATACGATGCCATCTGACCTGGCAGACCGCAGACCAGTCGCCCTCACATCTCATATGATGAAGGTCCTGGAGAGACTGGTCTTAGCCCAGCTGAGGCCACGGATGAGGACGTTTCTGGACCCCTTTAGGAGTCGACAATGCCGTCATCTACCTGCTGCAACAAGCCCATTTGCATCTGGATGGTCGAGGAGGCCCTGTAAGGATCACACTCTTCGATTTCTCCAGTGCTTTCAACACCATTCAACCTCAGTCTCAGTTCCTATGCTTTCTGGCTGCTGTTTTGGTCACTTTTGAATGCTGGCAGCTACAACCCACACAAGTGGATCAGGTAGTGCAGCTCATCTAGGATGGCACATCAGTGCGAGCTGTGGCAAGAAGGTTTGCTGTGTCTGTCAGTGTCCAGAGTACGGAGGCGCTACCAGGAGACAGGCCAGTACATCAGGAGACGTGGAGGAGGCCGTAGGGAGAGCAACAACCCAGCAGCAGGACCGCTACTTCTGCCTTTGTGCAGGGAGGAACAGGAGGAGCACTGCCAGAGCCCTGCAAAATGACTTCCAGTAGGCCACAAATACGCAAGTGTCTTCTCAAACGGTCAGAAACAGACTCCATGAGGGTGGTATGAGGGCCCGACGTCCACAGGTTGGGGTCTTGCTTACAGCCCAACACTGTGCAGGACGTTTGGCATTTGCCAGAGAACACCAAGATTGGCAAATTCACCACTGGCGTCCTGTGCTCTTCACAGATGAAAGCAGGTTCACACTGAGCACATGTGACAGACGTGACAGAGTCTGGAGACGCCGTGGAGAACGTTCTGCTGACTGCAACATCCTCCAGCATGACCGGTTTGGCAGTAGGTCTGTAATGGTGTGGGGTGGCTTTTCTTTGGGGGACCACACAGCCCTCCATGTGCTCGCCAGAGGTAGACTGACTGCCATTAGGTACCGAGATTAGATCCTCAGACCTCTTGTGAGACCATATGCTGGTGCGGTTGGCCCTGGGTTCCTTCTAATGCAAGACAATGCTAGACGTCATGTGGCTGGAGTGTGTCAGCAGTTCCTGCCAGATGAAGTCACTGATGCTATGGACTGGCCCGCCCGTTCACCAGACCTGAATTCAATTGAGCACATTTGGGACATCATGTCTCGCTCCATCCACCAACGCCACGTTGCACCACAGACTGTCCAGGACTTGGCGGATGCTTTAGTCCAGGTCTGGGAGGAGATCCCTCAGGAGACCATCCACCACCTCATCAGGAGCATGCCCAGGCGTTGTAGGGAGGTCATACAGGCACGTGGAGGCCACACACACTACTGAGCCTCATTTTGACTTGTTTTGAGGACATTACATCAAAGTTGGATCAACCTGTAGTGTGTTTTTCCACTTCCAATTTTGAGTGTGACTCCAAATCCAAACCTTCATGGGTTAATAAATTTGATTTCCATTGATAATTTTTGTGTGATTTTGTTGTCAGCACATTCAACTATGTAAAGAACAAAGTATTTAATAAGAATATTTCATTCATTCAGATCTAAGATGTGTTATTTTAGCGTTCCCTTTATTTTTTTGAGCAGTGTATATTTTTTTTTTTTTTGTAATTATCTTTTTATTTGGAAAAAGACCACAATTAAACTTACAGCTTTTCGACATTTTACATAGCACACTCCGCCCATTTTCCTTGTTTTAGTCCTATACATATGTAATAAAAAGAAAATTTAAAAAGAAAGAAAGAAAAAAGAAAAAGAAAACATCCAGATGTCGCAGTTTTCCAGTGTCAAGACTCAGTCCTTAAATGCCTTACAGTCCGTATAATTAAGATGACACTGCTCATCCGTATTCACCCACTTATTTCAAAAAACAGTAACTATATACAATTGAACTGAAGGGAGTTTACATTATTACATTCTTCTCAACTATAGAGGGAAAGTTGTTAAAACCGGGTGTTATACAAAGTTATACAAAATCTGTTCTCGTTGGGGTTACAAAATCAATCCATTTTTGCCAAATTTGGTAGAATTTATCTTTTTGAGCCCTCAGAGAGTAAGTCAATTTTTCCATCTTAAATATTTCTAAGGTTACCCCATACCAATCGTGTATGGTAGGCGGAGTTGTAGTTCGCCACCTTCTGGTGATTGATTTTTTACTCGCCGCCAAAAGGGCCTGGAGTAGCTTTATATCCCTCCTCTGTTTCAAACACACTATATGGCCCAAATAAAGTGACTCTATGTCCATGGGTAGATAAATTTTGAATACTGTGCACAATATTTTATAGATACCCTTCCAATATGAACTCAGCTTAGGACATTCCCAGAATATGTGTGAGTGGTTTGCCTCCCTTGACCCACACTGTCTCCAACAGATTGAACCTTCATTATTGTATCTTTCCTGGTGGGGGGTCTTAAAAAATCTTACTATATTTTTCCAGCAGTGTTCCCTCCACTCCATAGAGTTAGTTGAGGACCACTGAAAGCTGCATATTTCCCCCCACGCCTCCTCCGAAATTTCTATTCCTGCTTCCTTTTCCCATTTTTCCTTAATGTACAAGGTATTTTCATTTTTAATCAGAAACAGAGCATTATACAATTTTGAGATTGATTTGGAGGGAACCGAACCGAGGGCCGACCTTAAAATCCTGAAGAATTCCGACTCTGTTTTTGAGAAGTCAGTAGGCCTGCACTTCTGGTTGAAATAATGTCGCAGCTGAAGGTACCTGAAGAAATCCCCCTGTTCTAGGCCATGTTTGTCTCGCAAGTATTGGAAACTCTGTATTGCGTTTTTGTGTGTGAATGAAAGGTAGGTTGTAAGGCCTTTCTGTATCCAGGACTTAAATCTTTTATCCCCTCTATTGGGGATAAATTCTGTATCATAAGCACACCATCTAAAGAGCCTGAGCATGTTGTGAATTTCGCTTGATTTAACCACTTTTTGCCAAATCTTTAACGTAAGATTAATCCAGGGGTTATTTCTCTCTTCCAATTGGGCTATCAAGCCTCTATCTACGATTACAGCCTGTAGAGGTAAATCTAAACTAATTTCAGATTCTAGTTCCTTCCATCTAGCTTTATACTCACTATTGCACCAATATAGTAGAGGGGTTAGCTGTGCAGCATAAAAATATTTCTTTAAACAAGGAAGTGCCATTCCTCCTTTCTCTTTTCTCAATTGTAGAACGTTAAATCGAATTCTGGGCTTTTTACCTTGCCAAATAAACCTAGATATCCATTTATCCCACTCCCTAAACTGATTGTCATTTATTTCCACTGGTAAAGTCCGAAAGATATATAAAAGTTTTGGGAGAGTGTTCATTTTAATTGCGCTAATCCTCGAGTTTAGATTTAGAAAAGGGATAAGATTCCATCGGTGCAGGTCTGATTTTATTTTCAACGATAATGGTCCATAATTTGCTTGAGACAATTTTGAAAGGTCTTTTGTTACCATTATTCCTAGATATTTTAATGATTCTGCTCCCCAGTCCAGGTTATATTTGTCTTGCATGCTCTTTGGTGCCGTGAAGTTCAAAGTCATGACCTGTGTCTTTAATATGTTGAGCTTATATCCTGATAGATTCCCATACTCGTTCAACAGTGACATCAAACCCGAGAAGGACCTCTCCGGTTGCCCCAAAAGAACCAAAACATCATCTGCAAAAAGCATTGCCCTCTGTTCAGTTCCCGCCACCTCAACGCCTCCAACAGTGTCACTCTGTCTAATTAATTGTCCTAAGGGTTCTATAAATAAGGCAAAAAGGAGGGGGGATATTGGGCAGCCCTGCCTCGTTCCCCTCTCCAAAGTAAAAGAGTCAGAAAGATCCCCGTTAACTTTAATTCTTGCCGTAGGCTTATCATAAAGGGTCTGAATAACTCTTATAAATCTCTCCTGAAAGCCAAATTTTGCCAAAACCTTATATAGAAACAGTCATCTAACCGAGTCAAAGGCTTTCTCTGCGTCTAGACCTACAATTACTGCTGGTGTCTTGTCTTTCTTTATCTGTTCTAGTATATGTAGAGTTCTTCTTATGTTGTCCAGAGTCTGTCTGTGTCGAATGAATCCTGTCTGATCTAGATGGATGAGATCAGGTAAGAGTATTTCTAGCCTGCGTGCTAAGATTGATGTAAACAACTTGTAGTCTACGTTGAGAACACTGACAGGCCGGTAGTTACCACATTCTTGTTTGTCTTTTTGCTCTTTTGGAATGACTGATATAATTGCCTCCCTCCAAGAGGGTGGAAGTTCTCCTTGTTGTAGGATCTGGTTAAATGTGTTAAGTAGTAATGGTGTTAGTTGTGGCTTCAAGGCCTTATACCACTCTGAAGTGAAGCCGTCAGTGCCTGGAGACTTACCGGCTTTCAATTTGGAGATGGCTAAATTTAATTCTTTTACAGAAATTGGTTGGGTAAGACTGTCATTTTGTAAACTACTGAGTTTGGGTAGTCGTAATGAACTCAAAAATGTATCTATTTGAATTTCATCTGAGGCCCGGGGTTGAGAATACAGCTCCTTGTAAAATATTTCAAAGCTCTCTTGAATTTTCTCTATTGTATTTTCAACTATTTTTGTTTTTGGATTCTTTATTTTGTAAATTGTATTTTCCATTTGTTGCTTCCTTAGCCTATATGCTAGCAGTTTTGCTGATTTACTTCCTGCCTCATAATTCTTTTGTTTCAAGAAGACCCACTTTTTTTGAGTTTCTAGTGTAAATATTTCGTCAATTTCGCTTTGGAGTTTTTTAATTTCCTGTTTCAAATTGGGGTTTATTTTATTACTGTCAGCTAGTTGTAGCTTCTTTAATTTCTCCTGTAGGTCTGATAATTTCTGTCCTTTAATTTTCTTCATATGTGAAGTAATAGAGATAATTTTCCCCCTCATTACAGCCTTCAATGCATCCCAAAGAATTGCTGATGATACTTCTCCTGTGTCGTTCAAGTCTAGATATTCTCTAATGTCTTCCTTTAATTTCTCCAATAGTTTTGAGTCATTGAGTATATTTGAATTCAGCTTCCATACAGTTTTCCTTTTTTTCCTTCCTAGCGCTAATGACATAGAGATAGGGCTATGGTCTGAGAGGTCAATTGTTGCTATGTTACAATCCCTGATCCTAAATTTCTCAGAGCTGAAGACGAAGAAGTAATCCAGCCTTGCGTAAACTGAGTGCGGGTGGGAATAGTATGTATAATCTCTACTAGTCGGGTGAAATTCTCTCCATACGTCTATTATGCCCAACTCCCTCATCAATGCTTTCAGCTTCCTAGTCAGAGGCTGGTTTTGTGTAATTGATCTTGAGGAATCTAGTGCTGGGTTCAACCTGATGTTAAAATCCCCCCCGCATATTATCACTCCCTGGGAGTTAACCATTAAGTCAAAAACCCGTCTGTATAGTAACCAGTCACTTCCTGGAGGGGCATAGACATTTAGTAAAGTTATTAAAGATCCCTCTATTCTCCCAGTGATCTTAATATATCTTCCCCCCTCATCCACAGTCTCTGATATGTGTTCATAAGCAAGTACATTCGATATAAGGATAGCCACCCCTCTCTTGTGTCCTGCCTTAAATGACGCAGAGAATACCTGTCTAAAACCCATCCTTTGTAGTTTTGCATGTTCTGATTGACTCATATGTGTTTCCTGAAGGAAGGCTATCTGTGCTTTCTCTTTTTTCAATTTTGACAGAATCTTACTTCTCTTAATTGGATTCAGAACCCCATTCACATTAAAAGAAATTATTTTCACTAGTCCACTTTGCATTATGTCATTAGAGATGTATAATACTTGCTCTTCCTCTCCATATAAATAGTAGGTGATCCCTTCTTAACAGAATAACAGTAAAACAAACCAAAACAAAAACCTTGAACTTTTTCAACAAGAAACATTTTAAATTTTGTCCATACTTCCAGCCTTGAGGCTCTTTCACTCACCAGCCTCTGTTTTGAGGGATAACCTTTCTTCCCTAACTGGGTTAGAGGGCCCTCCGCTGTTTCAACAGCCACAACCAAACCTCTTCAGTGTCTCGACATCCCTCATAATGAATACAATTGTTTCGTCTAAATTGTTAATTTGTTAATGTTCAATTTTTACCTGCTCCGGAGTCAATATACCGTACCAATTATGTTGCTTCAAGTTAGTCTTTATCCTCTGTGTGATCGCGTCTAAACGCCTGCAGCTTCTCTCTGTATCCTGATGCTCCACTGGCTCGCTTCGCGCGTCGCGTCGCGTCCTCGCCGGTGACCATGACCACCGCTGGATCCTCTCGAGGAGGGACGCCGGCTGCGGGATAACTTTTACCGGTAATCCGCGGTCTGCCAGATCCGACGTCGCCTCTTCCACCGAGTTGTAGGTCTTAGTCTCGTCCTCATAGTGGACTCTCAGCCGGGCCGGGTACAAGGTCTGGAACTTAATGCCTTTGTCTTTCAAAACCCTCCGTGTCTCTGCATATTCTCTTCGCTTGGTCAGAATAAACGGTGCATAGTCGTGGTCGAGGTTGATTTTGCAGTTTCTCCACATAAACCCTTTCTTTTGCCATGCTCGCTTAAGCACATCTTCTTTCGTTCGGAAGCTGAGGAATTTAACAAGGATCGACCTGGGTTGGGCTCCCGCCGGTGGTTGCGGTGCCAATGCACGATGGGCTCTCTCTATCTGTAGATCCTTCGACTCGGGTATGTCGAGGTTCTCTTTAAGCAGCTTATCCACGAAGGGGATCATTGCTCTGGGCTCGTCCTCCACACCTTCGGGTACCCCGTATATCCTCACATTTTCCCTCCGTGTGCGCCCCTCCTGGTCCGCTAGCTTCATTTGGAGCTGCTCATGTAGCGTTAGCATTTCTGCTAGTACCTCCTCTGTATTTTGCAATCTGTCTTCGTTCTCCATGATCCTTGCTTCGGCTTCGACCAGCCTCGAATTAAACTTTGTCATTTCCTCTCTGATATCTTCAAGTTGTTTTTTGTTGTCTTGTCTAAAGTCGCGTATCTCTCTGAGGATGAGGGTCAGGTTCGCCGAGTCGCCCCCCCCTCCCTTGCTATCGCCACCATGGTTCGCCGAGTGTGAGCTATCGTCAGCATCCTCGCGTTGCTGCCCTTTGTTGCTTTTTTCAGAGTCCAAAGCAGGTTTTTTGCCCTTGATTTTAGACGTCATCCTCGCCCCTTATGTTCCATACAATGACCACAAGTCAATTATTATATTACTTCGATTTTGGGGCAAATTTCAATTTCTTTTGTCGAGAGCGCTTTCCCTATGCCACCATCTCGTTGGTGACCCGGAAGTCCCCCGAGCAGTGTATATTTTTACATACACACACTGAATTTGTCTTCTGGATTTAACCCATGCATAGTTGAACACATATGCATCACCCAGCAAATTACATGGAGAAACAACCAGGAGGAGTGGGCTGCCACTGTCAGGCAGCCGGGGAGCAAATTGGGGATTAAGTGCCTTGCTCAAGGGCACATCAGCTTGAGGGAGAGGGGCATTTTTCGCATTAACTCCACTCCATCACTCCGGTGGGGGAATTGAACCAGCAACCCTCCGATCACAAGCCGCTTCTCCAACCTCTAGGCCACGGCTGCCCCCAGGCAGGCAGGTCACAGTGTGTCCGTCTGGGCAACGTCCTGTCTGATGTGGCAGTCAGTGATGTAGGAGCTCCACAGGGAACTGTGCTTTCTCCAAACAGAATCACCTGAGACTGAATGTCAACAAGACCAAAGAGGTGGTGATCGACTTCAGGAGGAAGAGGACGCTTTCACAGCCACTACGGATCAGGGGGGAGGTGGTGGAGGAGGTGGAGGACTACAGATACCTGGGAGTGTTGATCGGCAACAGACTGAACTGGACATCTAACACCAAGGCAGTGTACAAGAAGGGGATGAGCAGGTTCTATTTCCTGAGGAAGCTGAGATCCTTCAATGTGTGCAGCAACATGTTGGAGATCTTCTACCAGTCTGTTGCTGCCATTTTCTCTGCTGTTGTGTGTTGAGGCAGCAGCATCAGAGCCAGCGACGCTAACAGACTTGATAAGATCATCAAGAAGGCTGGCTCTGTGCTCGGTCTCAGGCTGGAGTCTTTTGAGACCGTGGTGGAGAGGAGGACACTGAACAAACTGTTATCCATCATGGACAATGAACAGCACCTCCTCCACCACACAGTAGACAGACAGAGGAGCACCTTCTCCCACAGGCTGCTACAGGAAGTCTCTCCTGCCACATGCCATCACACTGAACAATAACAGCTAAAACTCTGCTCATAACATACAGTCAGAATCAGAATCAGAATCAGAATTCCTTTATTCATCCCTGGAGGGAAATTCTTGTTTTTACAGACATTGCACATGCAGTATTCCCGACCAAGAAAGGAGAAAAGTGCAGAGTATAAAAAAAAAAGGATAAACTTAATAAAGATAAGATAAACAAAACTAAAATCTCAAAGTACAGGTATTTACATTAGAAAATTTAAAATACAGGTATGTACATGTGTAAAAAGCCAATATGTACATTGTATATATACAATGAGTGTGTCCGTCACAGTGCTGAGTTTAACAGTTTGATGGCGACAGGCAGGAATGATTTCCTGTGTCGCTCTGTGGTGCATCGTGGGAGTCAGAGTCTGTTGCTGAACGAGCTCCTGTAGCCGATCAGCACATTGTGGAGAGGGTGAGAGGGAAAGTCCAGTATAGTTCTTATTTTGGACAACATCCTCCTCTCAGACACCACTGTCAGAGAGTCCAGTTCCTCTCCCACAACATGGCTGGCCTTCTTGATGATTCTATTGAGTCTGTTAGTGTCCCTCACCCTCAGGCAGCTGCCCCAGCAGGCAGCAGCATATGTGATGGCACTGGACACCACCGACTCATAGAACATCCTCAGCATCGTCCTGCAGATGTTGAAGGACCTCAGCCGCCTCAGAAAGTAGAGGCGACTCTGGCCCTTTCTGTAGACCATGTCCACGTTCTTGCTCCAGTCCAGCTTGTGGTCTAAGTACACCCCCAGGTATTTGTACTCCTCCACCACCTCCACAGTGTCCCCTTGAATGTTGATAGGGGTCACTGGAGCCTTAGTCCTCCTCAGGTCCACCACCAGTTCTTTGGTCTTTGTCACATTGAGCTGTAGGTGGTTTTTCCCGCTCCATGTGACAAAGTTGTCCACTACCGTCCTGTACTCTCTCTCATCCCGCCCAGTAATACACCCAACCACTGCAGAGTCATCAGAAAATTTCTGAAGATTAAAAATTTCTGAAGATAAGTAAGCGAAGTCCCTATGCATTTTATATGTCTTTTACATGTTTTATATTGTTTTGTATATTGCTATTTTAACATTTTTTGCATAGGTTATTCTGTTCTTTCACACTGTCATCACTGTGTGTAATGCTGCTGCTGCACTGCAATTTCGCAGCCTGGAATCAATGAAGTATATCTATTTATCCATCTTCTCACTGACAAAATTTGACTGTAAGTGAAGTTGTTTTGTCTCAATTTAAAATTCATTGAAAAAAATCCCAAATTAAATTAATATTATATAATGTGTATGATATTCTGCTATTTGTTCAAAATTTTGAGAATTCTTGTGAATTAAAATTTTATATTTAGGTTCACAGAATTAAAAACAGATTCACATGGCAAATGGATGTTGTTGGATAGTAACAACAGAAACTTTTATTATTTTGGCTGAAAGTGTTTCATCACCAAATATGATTAATTTAGAAATAACTGGAATGACCACAAAAGACATCCACAGTCTTAAACTATGAAAAAGTCATCTGGAAAAAATTGACTTCATACTATCAACCATACTGTGTTGACTCTGTGCATGAAGCTGAGAAATGTATTTATTATATCACAAATATCAGTGGAACAAAGTCAAGAGACGTGTCACATTATAATACACATGAGAAACTCTTTATTGTTTGAAAATGCTGACAACATGAAGAAAGGCAAGAACACTTTAATGTTGAAACACGTCAAGACAAAGAGAGAAGAAGAAAGAGAGAACAGACTGAGAGCAGAATGAGAGTAAAACCAGTAGCAGAGTCCCAGTGAGTCAGCTCAGGACTGGGAACACTGGTCTCTCCTCAGTGTCTCTGAGAGTGGAGTCTGGGAGCCCTGGGTGGCCTCACAGGTCACAGAGCCCACCTTCCCCCACTGGTCTGCAGGGAGCCTCAGGGTGCTGCTCCAGCTGTAGCGGCCGTCCTTCTCCAGCACCCCGGGGCTCCTGCTCTCCTCCCAGCTGCTGCTGCCGCTGCTGCTGCCGTCCACCTTCCAGGACAGACTCCAGTCTGAGGGGAAGCCCTTGTTGGCCAGACACATGAGCGTGGCCTTCCCCTGCTGCAGCTCCTCACTGGAGGGGGGCAGCACCGTCAGGGTGGGGACGACTCGACCCGCTGCACAGAGACACATTAATAAAGTTTATATGAGCTCAACTAAACTCCATCCTGTTGGCTGCAGCAGAGGAGGCTTCTAGTTCTGTTGCTCTTCCTCAGATTGGATGAAACTGCTCTTAAACGTTTCACTTCCCCCTCTGAGCTCAGTCACCATGGCAACAGACAGGCATCACTGCTGAACCATGGCAACAGACAGGTTTCAGTACCACAGAGGAAAAGTTCAAACTGACACAGTAACTTTGGAAAATAAGATTTGTTCGATAAAATAAACATTCAGAAGGTTTTAGCTAAAAATCTGACATGTGGGATGAAGATTGTGAGACTTTTCTTGTTTTAACTTTCTCAAATATTTCTTGTCTGAAGCCAAAAGCTGATAAATGATGAAATGTGTTTGTTCTCTTCATGTAAGCAGGAATCATCACTGAACAGTCAGGCTTCATTACTGAAACATTCAAATGAATATTTTTAACTACTGAACCACTTTTTCAAACTCATAAAATCCTCACAGAAAATATGTTGAATGACTTCATTAGTCTGGGAGAAAGATCGAGTCACACCCATGAACACTGAACTCTGAACTACAAATTACTGACCTGAAATATTAGAAGTTAAAGTTTTTAAAATATTTTCTTCAGACACATTAATTCTGAGTAGTTTTCTACAATTAAAATTGTCAAAATTTAGAGAAAAAACTTCAGTCATGTTGATTTCAGTTTGGTTTACAACAATGTGAAGCCTTCAAGAATTTGATCAAACACATCAAATATCAATTTTCCAACAAAATATTGCAGTAAGGTCTACAGATGTGTAATTCAAACAGTAAAAATATAACATTTGGTTGATTAACAGAGTAAAATGTACTTACCTCCAACATCCAGTCTGGTTCCTCCACCAAAAGTCAACCACAGTGATACAAACTGATTGAGCCGCCGTACAAAAACCTCTGACTGTAGAGAGACACGGCTCTCTGACTTTGACACAAACACACTCAACAAACACATTCCCAGTTTACCCAGTTCATGTCATAACTGGATAAAGTACAACTGGTATATGTACCTGAGGTTTTCTTTGTGAAATTTTGGGGAAATATACAAGAAATATTAATGTATTGTTCAGTAACACAAATTGAAAACATGACATCTCTCCAATTAATCCTGACAAATGTAAATATGATCACAATCATGTTTACTGTGAAATATAATAAATTAAAATAATATTTTTGTTAAATTTGTCACAAAATGATGTTTGGTTTTTTTTTTTTTAATTACGGCAAAGTCACAAAATATTGTGTAAGAAAATTAGTCCATCAAACTCAAACCAAACATACAGATGAGCTCTGACACATTCCTAATCAATACTGTGATCAAGTGATTGATCCATTGATCAGCAGCATCATGAGAGTAATCCAAGTCCCTGTTGGAGTCAGTCAGAGCATTTCCATAGAGAGCCACTTTGCATCAGCAGCACCATGCTCCAGTGCTCTGGGAGAGTTTATAGTCCTGAGAGTTGAACACTGGATGACTGACAGCTGTCCTTCATGACAACAGAAGCCACAGAAATCCTCCTCATCAAAAACATGACTTTGATCTGCGTCCTCATCTGGACTCTCCTCTGCTGCTGCTTCACAGGTAAAGTCCAGAGAATCAAACTCCTCTCCTCTATGAACATCCGTCCCTCTGAAATGAAGCCCACAAAACCATGACGCTGCTTTATGTTTTTGTCTCTGTGTCCTCAGAGTCCAGAGGACAGGTCACAGTGACTCAGCCTGCAGCAGTGAGCTCTGCTATTGGAGGAACCGTCTCCATCAGATGCAGGACCAGTCAGAATGTTTATGGCAGTAGCAATTTACACTGGTACCAACAGAGAGGTGGAGAAGCTCCTAAACTCCTCATTTACTATGCTAGCACTCGAGCATCAGGGATTCCAAGTCGTTTTACAGGCAGTGGATCAAACTCTGACTTCACTCTGACCATCAGTGGAGTCCAGGCTGAAGATGCAGCAGTTTACTACTGTCAGAGTCTTCACTATATCAACAGTCAGTATGTGTTCACACAGTGAAAAATGGTCGTACAAAAACCTCCCTCAGTCAGACTGAACAGAAACTGAACTGACTGCTGCAGCTGGAAGCTCCTGCAGAGACTGATACACTTCACTGAGGACACACAGTGAACACAGAAAACACTCTGATTTTTAACAATTTCTCTGTGTTGTTCCATAATTAACTGCCTCCACAACGTAAACAATAAATCTACAGATGTTTTCATATTTGAAATACTTCATACATCACTGACAGCATTTCAAGACACAAAACACCACAGAACTACGACTTTCTAAATTAAAGTCAATGTGTGATCTTCTCAGTGAGAAATAATGGACAGTGATGTAGAAAGGCTTACAGACAGGTACAGGTCCCAGTTAAGGACATAAAACATGAGGGAAGAAAGAAACACTGGAATCCATGACAAGGACACAGTGGAGGTGGGCTGGTATATGTAGTGAGTGACTGATGAGGGAATGAGGTGCAGCTGAGGAGGTTGGCAGGAAACTGCAGGGAGGATGAGAAAAGTGGGAACAGGTGTGAAGATGGATGAGGCAGTCAGGTGATGGAGGAAGGAGGGAAAGTCTGAGGGCATCTGGTGTGTCTCTCTGTCACTACATGGACTTGAGACAAAGAAGTCTGTCCAACTGTAACCGATGAAGACTTCCATGTCTTCACACAGTGAAAAATGGTCGTACAAAAACCTCCCTCAGTCAGACTGAACAGAAACTAAACTGACTGCTGCAGCTGGAAGCTCCTGCAGAGACTGATACACTTCACTGAGGACACACACACACAATAGTGCTAGAAGTTCAGCTCTTCATTTTTCAAATTATCTGCCCTGTCCTCCTGTTACACGAGATGGGGTCTGTAGGCTGTAACTCGTTAAGATCTATCAGAAACAAATCCAACAAATTATTTTTTTATTAAATAAAAAAACGATAATCCATATCATGTATTCGCTGCTTAAGGGTCCAATCACACAGCAGACGCACTTTGCTGGATGTAAAACTTGACGTGAACCGTACTGTCTGTTTTCTTGTAGGAAAAAATGCAAAGAGTCCAATGTAGAGATTTTTTTTAAATGTTGCACATGAACTATTTAATTTAATAAACATTTTACCTTAACATTAAGTGCTGCACTAATTTCCCTCCAATTGCAGCCCAGTGCAATTTTTCCAATTTTCCATTTCATGACAAAACATGTCCTGGAATTTTTTTCAGGATGAGATCAATTGATTTTTAAAAGAAGCAATGACAGAAAAAAATATTCAAATGTAAACTTTTCTTCCATATTTACATTTTATCTTATAATGTAATTTTCTCAAGATAACAAAGCTTGTTTCCATCTGTTAACAGATTCATTTATCTTGTTAAATCTGTAAATCTGTCACAGCTTTACACAAACAGCATAACAAACACTTGAGCTTCCCCTCACGAGTCTCAAACCTCTGCAGAAACAAGCACCACATAACAGGACTGTTGTTACTTCTGTCCTTTATAATATAATATATAATATATATAATATGAATACACTCCCATCAAATCACCAGTAAAAAATTGTCAAGTCTACCAGCAAGTCTGTGGGTGCATCAGTAACTGACAATTGCAATATTCTTGAATAGAAATGACTGATTTAATATATTATATGAAACATTATGGAGATGATATGTTGCTTTATATATCTAATCCTGGAAATCATGTATTAAGTGTTCTTTAATTCATAAATTTGAGTCAGAATAGAAAATATGGTGATTTTCAAATGACATTCACTGTCTTCTTTTCACTTACAAAATTTGACTCTAAATGAAGCTTTTTTTGTCTCATTTTAAAATTCACTGAAGAGCATCCAAAATTGAATTAACATTATATGATTTTATATGGATGATATGCTGCTTGTTGTTCAAAATTTAGAAAATTCTTATGAATTAGAATTTTATATTTAGGTTTACAGAATTAACAAAAGATTCATATGGCATATGGATGTTGTTGGACAGACAATAGTAATAATAGAAGGTTTTATGATTTGGGGTGAAACTGTCTAACCATGTGTTTCATCACCAAATATGATTAATTTAGAAATAACTGGAATGACTACAGAAGACATCCACAGTCTTAAACTATGAAAAAGTCATCTGGAGTAAATTGACTTCATACTATCAACCATACTGTGTTGACTCTGTGCATGAAGCTGAGAAATGTATTTATTATATCACAAATATCAGTGGAACAAAGTCAAGAGACGTGTCACATTATAATACACATGAGAAACTCTTTATTGTTTGAAAATGCTGACAACATGAAGAAAGGCAAGAACACTTTAATGTTGAAACACGTCAAGACAAAGAGAGAAGAAGAAAGAGAGAACAGACTGAGAGCAGAATGAGAGTAAAACCAGTAGCAGAGTCCCAGTGAGTCAGCTCAGGACTGGGAACACTGGTCTCTCCTCAGTGTCTCTGAGAGTGGAGTCTGGGAGCCCTGGGTGGCCTCACAGGTCACAGAGCCCACCTTCCCCCACTGGTCTGCAGGGAGCCTCAGGGTGCTGCTCCAGCTGTAGCGGCCGTCCTTCTCCAGCACCCCGGGGCTCCTGCTCTCCTCCCAGCTGCTGCTGCCGCTGCTGCTGCCGTCCACCTTCCAGGACAGACTCCAGTCTGAGGGGAAGCCCTTGTTGGCCAGACACATGAGCGTGGCCTTCCCCTGCTGCAGCTCCTCACTGGAGGGGGGCAGCACCGTCAGGGTGGGGACGACTCGACCCGCTGCACAGAGACACATTAATAAAGTTTATATGAGCTCAACTAAACTCCATCCTGTTGGCTGCAGCAGAGGAGGCTTCTAGTTCTGTTGCTCTTCCTCAGATTGGATGAAACTGCTCTTAAACGTTTCACTTCCCCCTCTGAGCTCAGTCACCATGGCAACAGACAGGCATCACTGCTGAACCATGGCAACAGACAGGTTTCAGTACCACAGAGGAAAAGTTCAAACTGACACAGTAACTTTGGAAAATAAGATTTGTTTGATAAAATAAACATTCAGAAGGTTTTAGCTTAAAATCTGACATGTGGGATGAAGATTGTCAGACTTTTCTTGTTTTAACTTTCTCAAATATTTCTTGTCTGAAGCCAAAAGCTGATAAATGATGAAATGTGTTTGTTCTCTTCATGTAAGCAGGAATCATCACTGAACAGTCAGGCTTCATTACTGAAACATTCAAGTGAATATTTTTAACTACTGAACCACTTTTTCAAACTCATAAAATCCTCACAGAAAATACGCTGAATGACTTCATCAGTCTGGTAGAAAGATCGAGTCACACCCATGAACACTGAACTCTGAACTACAAATTACTGACCTGAAATATTAGAAGTTAAAGTTTTTAAAATATTTTCTTCAGACACAGTAATTCTGAGTACTTTTCCACATTTAATTAAAATTGTTAGAATTTAGAGGAAAAAACTTCAGTCACGTTGATTTCAGTCTGGTTAACAACAATGTGAAGCCTTCAAGAATTTGATCAAAAACATCAAATATCAAATTTCCAACAAAACATTGCAGTAAGGTCTACAGATGTGTAATTCAAACAGTAAAAATATAACATTTGGTTGATTAACAGAGTAAAATGTACTTACCTCCAACATCCAGTCTGGTTCCTCCACCGAACGTGTACCACAGTGATACAAACTGATTGAGCCGCCGTACAAAAACCTCTCACTGTAGAGAGACACGGCTCTCTGACTTTGACACAAACACACTCAACAAACACATTCCCAGTTTACCCAGTTCATGTCATAACTGGATAAAGTGTTTAAAACACACAAAACTATGAATGTGTACTTGAGGTTTTCTTTGTGACATCTCAATGAAAATTAAAAGAAATATCGCTTTCATTTTTCTCTTTCAGTAACACAAACTGAAAAAAGATTACTGAAAAGAATATTTCTCAAATAAATAAAATTTGAACATCATCACACACATATTCATTGTAAATTATAATAAATTAAAAATTATAATTTTGTTTAAATTTGTCCCACACTGATGTTGATTTGTGGAGTTGTGGATTAGCAGGATTCACAAAATATTCTGTGGCAACATTTGTCCCTCAAAATCATCCCAAAGCCACATACAGATAAGCTCTGACACATTCTTAATCAATACTGTGATAAAGTGATTGATCCATTGATGAGCAGCATCAAGAGAGTAATCCAAGTCCCTGTTGGAGTCAGTCAGAGCATTTCCATAGAGAGCCACTTTGCATCAGCAGCACCATGCTCCAGTGCTCTGGGAGAGTTTATAGTCCTGAGAGTTGAACACTGGATGACTGACAGCTGTCCTTCATGACAACAGAAGCCACAGAAATCCTCCTCATCAAAAACATGACTTTGATCTGCGTCCTCATCTGGACTCTCCTCTGCTGCTGCTTCACAGGTAAAGTCCAGAGAATCAAACTCCTCTCCTCTATGAACATCCGTCCCTCTGAAATGAAGCCCACAAAACCATGACGCTGCTTTATGTTTTTGTCTCTGTGTCCTCAGAGTCCAGAGGACAGGTCACAGTGACTCAGCAGCCTGCAGCAGTGAGCTCTGCTATTGGAGGCTCCGTCTCCATCAGATGCAGGACCAGTCAGGATGTTTATTATTACAGCCCATACCACTTGTTATCCTGGTACCAACAGAGAGCTGGAGAAGCTCCTAAACTCCTCATTTACAGGGCTAGCACTCGACAATCAGGGATTCCTGATCGTTTTACAGGCAGTGGATCAAACTCTGACTTCACTCTGACCATCAGTGGAGTCCAGGCTGAAGATGCAGCAGTTTACTACTGTAAGGGGGAATTTGACTGCAGCAAGTATGACTGCTTCACACAGTGAAAAATGGTCGTACAAAAACCTCCCTCAGTCAGACTGAACAGAAACTGAACTGACTGCTGCAGCTGGAAGCTCCTGCAGAGACTGATACACTTCAATGAGGACACACACACACACACACACACACACAGTGAACACACACAATGTCATCAGTTATCATGAATCAATCAACTTTATTGCTTCACCACCAATTAACACAAATCCTTTACTACGTTTCAATGTCAGTTACGATCTTACTAAAATCCCATGTTGTCTGACTTCATAAAAGCTCAAAAAGAGTCAAACTTTCAGTTACTGAGAGAATTTTTGATCATGACCCTTGACTTCAGCTTCATTCTGGCTTGCAGATATTCCAGCTATAATCACTTTCATTGATATAATTTTATGTATATGAATATTTAATCATAATGGGTGGTGTTAGGCAGCTTCATCGATACCAAACAAACCTGCAAATATGATGAAGATTTTCACAGTCATGAAAGTTTGAATAAGGGAATAAAAGCAGGACAATCTTGTTTCCATGACTTCATATCTTATTCTGACAAGTGTTTTAGTTATGAAATTCGCTATATCACTTTATGCTGATGATACTCTATTTTTTGTTTCTGATACTGAAAACTGAAAATCCTGATTAAAGATAAAAAATTAAATTCAAACATACAGAATAATTTCTATGAAAAATTAAGAACACATTAACCACTTAACCACACCATATGTATTGTTACCAAAGATAATTAATAGTAATATAGACATAAACAACTCGGGGTCTGCATCCAGCTACCTGAGCATTCTCATTCAGGCTTAAAACCCTTCTCGGGCTCTACGTTCGGCAAAAGAACGTCATCTGGCTCTGCCATCCCTTCACACAGGGCACTCCCAAGCCAGACTTTTCTCCCACAGCGTTCCACACTGGTGGAACAGCCTACCAACCACAGTAAGAGCAGGGGTGTTCCCCTCTTCCTTTAAAAAGCACTTAAAAACTCATCTCTTCCAACTGAACCTTCACTCCTAACATCCTTAACACCCCTTCACTGTCTCATATTCTCCTGCTTTCCACTGTGGCTCTTCTACATAAGCACTTCTAATTGTGTTTTAGCTCTTACTGCTTTAGTCCAATTTTATTGTCATGAAACTTGCTGTTACTCAATCTGTAAGTCTCATTGGATAAAGGCCTCTGCTAAATGAAATTAAGTGAAGTCTTATGTAAACAACTCAAAAATCATCTGGAATAAATTGTAACTGTTAAAGTAACTGCTATGACTTTGTGCCCTGAGTATAGATCCTAATTTATCACACATGTCAACGGTAAAAGTCAGAGCATTTCCATAGAGAGCCACTTTGCATCAGCAGCACCATGCTCCAGTGCTCTGGGAGAGTTTATAGTCCTGAGAGTTGAACACTGGATGACTGACAGCTGTCCTTCATGACAACAGAAGCCACAGAAATCCTCCTCATCAAAAACATGACTTTGATCTGCGTCCTCATCTGGACTCTCCTCTGCTGCTGCTTCACAGGTAAAGTCCAGAGAATCAAACTCCTCTCCTCTATGAACATCCGTCCCTCTGAAATGAAGCCCACAAAACCATGACGCTGCTTTATGTTTTTGTCTCTGTGTCCTCAGAGTCCAGAGGACAGGTCACAGTGACTCAGCAGCCTGCAGCAGTGACCTCTGCTTTTGGAGGCTCCGTCTCCATCAGATGTAGGACCAGTCAGAATGTTTATTATGGCAGCTACCACGCTTTAGCCTGGTACCAACAGAGAGGTGGAGAAGCTCCTAAACTCCTCATTTACGCTGCTAGCTATCGAGCATCAGGGATTCCAAGTCGTTTTACAGGCAGTGGATCAAACTCTGACTTCACTCTGACCATCAGTGGAGTCCAGGCTGAAGATGCAGCAGTTTACTACTGTCAGAGTGTTCACTATATCAGCAGTCAGTGGTTGTTCACACAGTGAAAAATGGTCGTACAAAAACCTCCCTCAGTCAGACTGAACAGAAACTGAACTGACTGCTGTAGCTGGAAGTTCCTGCAGAGACTGATACACTTCACTGAGGACACACACACACACACACACACACACACAAACGCACACACACGCACACACACACATAATTTCATCAGTTACAAGGAATCAATCAACTTTGTTGGTTTATCACCAATTGACACAGTTCTTCACCACATTTCACCATCCACTCATATGTTTTTATAATTCAATTCAGTTTCAATTTAATTAATTTATATCACGCCATATCACAACAACAGTTGTCTCATGACACTTTGTCTCATGAGTATTGGAATGACAATGACAGTATTAATAATCATGATTTTGATAGTAGTAATAATAATAATATTGCAGAAATATAACAGGTGGTAATAACGGTCATCAGTGTCAAGCAGGACTACAGCAGGAGGTCCAGACACGATCCATGGGAACCTCAGAAACGAGAAAGCACAAAGACTCTGGGGAAGAAGTCAAGTTAGTGACATGCATTGATGGTACATGAATACGCGTTCAGAAGGAGAGTTAGAGGAGGAGAGAGAAGCTCAGTGCATCATGGGAGATCCCCGGCAGTCTAAGCCTATAGCAACATAACTGGGGCCAGCCTAAGCCAGTCCTAACTCCACTAAGTCTACTCTTGAATGTAGAGGGGTGTCTGCCTCTCAGACCGAAGCCAGAAGACGGTTCCATAGTAAGGGAGCTTTATAGCTAAAGGCTCTGGTTTCTGGTCTACCTTTGCTGACTCTCGAAACCACAAGTAGCCCTGCATCCTGGGAGCATAGAGTTCTGGTTGGATAGTGAGGTACTATGAGCTCTTTGAGATAAGGTCTTTGTTTGTGAGGAGGAGAATTTAAAGCCCATTCTGAATTTTACAGGTAGACAGTGTGGAGGAGGCAATACAGGAAAAAAAAAATCTCTAATATGAGTTTTTGTCAGTACAGCATCATTCTGCATTAGTTTGAGAGACTTTGTGGACTCATTGATGCAGCCTGATAACAGGGAGTTGCAATCGCCCAGCCTGGGGGTAATAAATGCATGGCCCAGATTTTCTACATCTTTTTTAGACAGAATTTGCCTAATTTTTGAGCTTTATGTGAGTTAAAGAACATATCCTGATCAAAAATAACTTCCAGACTTCTTACAATGTGGCTACAGTAGCTATATCATTAAATAATTTGTTTCCAAGATGTTTAGGGCCCAAAACAAAAACTGTTTGTGAGTTTATAAGCAGAAAATTTGCAAGTCATCCAGGTTTTTGTGTCTTTAAGGCATGTCTGAAGTTTGGTTATCTGATTGACTTCATCTGGTTTCATCTATAAATATAATGGTGTGTTATCTGCATAACAGTGAAAATGTATGAAGTGTGCAATAATGTCAGCAATGGCGAGCATATATGGGGTGAATAATACTGGTCTGAGGACAGAACCTTGGGGGACTCCGTGACTAACTTTTTGCCGTGGCTGACACTAAAAAGGCTGAACCCCGAGGCAGAGTCAAAAGGCAGGGATGCGAGGCTGAGGTCCGAGCAAAAATGTATTTCTATCTATCTATTTTAAAAAAAATCATAAACTAAACAAAAACAAAACAGGCTCACACTTACTGTGACTAAGGATCAACAAAAGACTGTAGCAAAAACTCATGGCAAGGCATGGCATGGCAAGACATCAAAATAAATCCTGGCATGAAACCAAAGACATTCAAAAGTAATGTTCTGATACAGGTGACTGGGAACATGAGGACTAAATAGACAAGACAATGAGACACAGGTGACACACATTAGGAGGGAGAAAGCAATCAAGAAAACCAAAAGCAAAGCTACATGAAAACAGGGCACACAGGGGAAGAGACGCTTTCAAAATAAAACAGGACATGGCATAACCCTTGAACATAAAACATGGAAACACATGACAAGACAAACATGAAACATGGCACATGGACTGAAATCAAAAGACAAAGCATAACAAAAAGCACCAGGCATGACAGCATGGATTCATCATTACCATGCACAAGCTGATTTCAATAAATAAGACTGAAACCAGCTTAATGCAGTCCCTTTAGATGTAAAGATGCAAGATGGTGCCGTCCTAGCGGGAGCCTGTTGTAGTAGCTCCGGGTGTTTTTGTATTTTTCATTGCGTTTGTTTTTAACTTTTTATCTTTAATATTATACTGTTCTGTGCATCTTCGCAAAGCACTACAGCGAGATGCTTTTCCAACGGATTGGACACTTTTTCCACATTGTTATTGCACTCGGAACTCTCCGGATCACTGGGAGCCATGCCTGCAACACCGCCGGCATTGTTTACACCCGCGACCCGCGAGCTGATGGCCCTGAGGCACCCGACTCTCTTGGCCGGAGAGACACCCACCATACCTGAGGAGCGAAAGAGAGGAAGGTTAAGTCCTACATCCCCGCAGTCATCACTGGAAACGTGAGGTCGTTGGCAAATAAAGTGGACGAACTGAAAGCGCTCGTCAGGACTCAGAGGGAGTACACAGAGTCTAGTATCATGTGTTTCACGGAGACATGGCTGCACGAGCAGATACCGGACTCTAACGTCACCATTCCCGGCTTCCAGACAGTTTGAGCCGACAGAGACACCACCGCGACCGGCAAGAAGAAAGGAGGGGGCCTCGCCGTGCTCATGAACAACATGGAAAACTTTCTGCCTGGTCCAAGTGCCCAAAAAAGGAAGTCCTGCTGCACTGGAGGATTACAGGCCAGTGGCACTGACCTCTCACATCATGAAAGTCATGGAGAGACTGGTCCTGGCACACATCAGACCACTGGTATGCACATCGCAAGACCACCTGCAGTTCGCATATCAGCCCCATATTGGGGTTGATGATGCAATCATCCACCTGTTGCAGAAGGCTTACTCCTCCCTGGTCAGACCCAACACCTCAGTCTGCATCATGTTCTTTGACTTCTCCAGCGCCTTCAACACCATAAATCCCAGACTGCTGAAGGCCAAACTGGAGAACATGCAGGTGAGTGCTCCCCTCATCACTTGGGTCAAGTCATGTCATTCGCTGCTTAAGGGTCCAATCACACAGCAGACGCACTTTGCTGGATGTAAAACTTGAGGTGAACCGTACTACCTGTTTTGTTGCCGGAAAAAGGGGAAAGAGTCCAACGTAGAGATTTTTTTAAAATGTTGCACTTGAACTATTTAATTGAATAAACCTTTTACCTTAACATCAAGTGCTGCACTAATTTCCCTCCGATTGCAGCCCAGTACCATTTTTACATTTTTATATTGCATGACAACACATGTACCTTTCGTGTACTTTTGAATTTTTTAACTGTTTTCAGGATGAGATTGGTTGATTAAGAAGAAGAAGAAGAAGCAATAACAGAAATAAATATTAAGATAGAAACTTTTTTCATAAATTGAATTGAAAATTCAAACTTTCCGAAAGGATTAAAATATTATTACAAATATCGTAGTTAAAAACCATATTTACATGTTAGTTTTAATGTAATTTTTGCAAAATACTGAAGCTTGTTTCCTTGTAGTAACAGATTCATTTATCTTGTTAAATCTGTAAATCTGTCACAGTTTTACACAAACAGCATAACAAACGCTTGAGCTTCACCTCTTGAGTCTCCAACTTCTGCAGAAACAAACACCACATAACAGGACTGTTGTTACTCCTGTCCTTTAAGGTAAGTAGCCATAATGTAAATACACTCCCATCAAATCACCAGTAAAAATATTCTTCCTACAAATGGTAGAAGCCCCCACAGAGGACTGTGTGTTTGTCACCGTCAACTGATGAATCCACAGAAGAAGTCATTTCCTCCTGATAATCTGTCTCATTATCTCAAGACGTCCTGCATTTGATTTCTTGAGATGGTGCAATAAATTAAAATGTGATCACAACAACACGAGTCTTGTCATCTTGTAATCTGGACACAGAGTCAGGTTGTACTGACAGAGCTGTCACACACTCCCATCACTTGTTTATGACACCATAAGATGAAATGATAAAATTCTTTGCTGAGACTCACTCTGTCTCTGTAGACTTAATGGATTTCAAAAAGCAGCACATGACAGCAGTGGATGAATATGTATTCATATTTTGTACATATTGTCAAGTCTACCAGCAAGTCTTTGGGTACATCAGTAACCAACAATTGCAATTTTCTTGAAGAGAAACGGCTGATTTAATATATTGTATGAAACATTATGGAGATGATATGTTGCTTTATATATCTAATCCTGGAAATCATGTATTCAATGTTTTTTAATTAAGAAATTTGAGTCAGAATAGAAAATATGAGGATTTTCAAATGACATTCACTGTCTTCTTTTCACTTACACAATTTGACTCTAAATGAAGCTTTTTTGTCTCATTTTAAAATTCACTGAAAAACATCCCAAATTGAATTAACATTATATGATTTTATATGGATGATATGCTGCTTGTTGTTCAAAATTTAGAAAATTCTTATGAATTAGAATTTTATATTTAGGTTTACAGAATTAACAAAAGATTCATATGGCATATGGATGTTGTTGGACAGACAATAGTAATAATAGAAGGTTTTATGATTTGGGGTGAAACTGTCTAACCATGTGTTTCATCACCAAATTCGATTTATTTAGAAATAACTGGAATGACTTCAGAAGACATTCACAGTCTTAAACTATTAAAAAGTCATCTGGAATAAATTGACTTCAGAATATCAACCATACTGTGTTGACTCTGTGCATGAAGCTGAGAAATGTATTTATTATATCACAAATATCAGTGGAACAAAGTCAAGAGACGTGTCACATTATAATACACATGAGAAACTCTTTATTGTTTGAAAATGCTGACAACATGAAGAAAGGCAAGAACACTTTAATGTTGAAACACGTCAAGACAAAGAGAGAAGAAGAAAGAGAGAACAGACTGAGAGCAGAATGAGAGTAAAACCAGTAGCAGAGTCCCAGTGAGTCAGCTCAGGACTGGGAACACTGGTCTCTCCTCAGTGTCTCTGAGAGTGGAGTCTGGGAGCCCTGGGTGGCCTCACAGGTCACAGAGCCCACCTTCCCCCACTGGTCTGCAGGGAGCCTCAGGGTGCTGCTCCAGCTGTAGCGGCCGTCCTTCTCCAGCACCCCGGGGCTCCTGCTCTCCTCCCAGCTGCTGCTGCCGCTGCTGCTGCCGTCCACCTTCCAGGACAGACTCCAGTCTGAGGGGAAGCCCTTGTTGGCCAGACACATGAGCGTGGCCTTCCCCTGCTGCAGCTCCTCACTGGAGGGGGGCAGCACCGTCAGGGTGGGGACGACTCGACCCGCTGCACAGAGACACATTAATAAAGTTTATATGAGCTCAACTAAACTCCATCCTGTTGGCTGCAGCAGAGGAGGCTTCTAGTTCTGTTGCTCTTCCTCAGATTGGATGAAACTGCTCTTAAACGTTTCACTTCCCCCTCTGAGCTCAGTCACCATGGCAACAGACAGGCATCACTGCTGAACCATGGCAACAGACAGGTTTCAGTACCACAGAGGAAAAGTTCAAACTGACACAGTAACTTTGGAAAATAAGATTTGTTTGATAAAATAAACATTCAGAAGGTTTTAGCTTAAAATTTGACATGTGGGATGAAGATTGTCAGACTTTTCTTGTTTTAACTTTCTCAAATATTTCTTGTCTGAAGCCAAAAGCTGATAAATGATGAAATGTGTTTGTTCTCTTCATGTAAGCAGGAATCATCACTGAACAGTCAGGCTTCATTACTGAAACATTCAAATGAATATTTTTAACTACTGAACCACTTTTTCAAACTCATAAAATCCTCACAGAAAATACGTTGAA
This sequence comes from Scatophagus argus, assembly GCF_020382885.2. NCBI lineage: Eukaryota > Metazoa > Chordata > Actinopteri > Scatophagidae > Scatophagus > Scatophagus argus. Next base: position 1,706,627 of record NC_058509.1, read on the forward strand.
TGACTTCATCAGTCTGATAGAAAGATCGAGTCACACCCATGAACACTGAACTCTGAACTACAAATTACTGACCTAAAATATTAGAAGTTAAAGTTTTTTTTTAATAATTTCTTCAGACACAGTAATGCTGAGTAGTTTTCTACATTTAATTATAATTCTTAAAATTTAGAGAAAAACCTTACCCATAACTGGTTAAAGTGTGTAGAACACAAAATATGAACATGTTCTTGAGGTTTATTTTTTTGTGAATTGTTTAAGAAATATAAATGAAATATTAATTTCTCTCTCAGTAACACAAATTCAAAAAGGATCATTGAAAAGAAAATCTCTCCAATAAATCTTGACAAATGTAAATATAATCACAAAAATATTTAGTGTGGATTGATATAAATGGAAAATAATATTTGTTTCAAATTGTCTCACATTGATGTTGACTTGTGCTTTTGTGAGTTACGGAAAATTCACAAAATATTCTGTGGCAAAATTTGTCAAAATGATCCCAAAGCCACATACAGATGAGCTCTGACACATTCCTAATCAATACTGTGATAAAGTGATTGATCCATTGATCAGCAGCATCATGAGAGTAATCCAAGTCCCTGCTGGAGTCAGTCAGAGCATTTCCATAGAGAGCCACTTTGCATCAGCAGCACCATGCTCCAGTGCTCTGGGAGAGTTTATAGTCCTGAGAGTTGAACACTGGATGACTGACAGCTGTCCTTCATGACAACAGAAGCCACAGAAATCCTCCTCATCAAAAACATGACTTTGATCTGCGTCCTCATCTGGACTCTCCTCTGCTGCTGCTTCACAGGTAAAGTCCAGAGAATCAAACTCCTCTCCTCTATGAACATCCGTCCCTCTGAAATGAAGCCCACAAAACCATGACGCTGCTTTATGTTTTTGTCTCTGTGTCCTCAGAGTCCAGAGGACAGGTCACAGTGACTCAGCAGCCTGCAGCAGTGACCTCTGCTATTGGAGGAACCGTCTCCATCAGATGCAGGACCAGTCAGAATGTTTATGTAGGGTCTTCAAGCGGTAAACACTATTTATCCTGGTACCAACAGAGAGATGGAGAAGCTCCTAAACTCCTCATTTACGCTGCTAGCAATCGAGCATCAGGGATTCCAAGTCGTTTTACAGGCAGTGGATCAAACTCTGACTTCACTCTGACCATCAGTGGAGTCCAGGCTGAAGATGCAGCAGTTTACTACTGCATGGGTGAATTCTATATCAGCAGTCAGTGGTTGTTCACACAGTGAAAAATGGTCGTACAAAAACCTCCCTCAGTCAGACTGAACAGAAACTGAACTGACTGCTGCAGCTGGAAGCTCCTGCAGAGACTGATACACTTCACTGAGGACACACAGTGAACACAGAAAACACTCTGATTTTTAATTATTTTTCTGTATTTTTTGTTATTGACTAACTCCACAACATAAACACTAAGTATGTGTAGTTTTGGTTGAAATACTCCATACATCACTGTCAACATTTACAGAGCAAACAACACAGTCATTCTTACATTATGAAACAGCATGAAGCAGCTTTGATGAATGTTTGCTTCCACTTTTCACGTTGTGTTTAAGCAATGATATGAGATAATCTGGTTAAAATCTGTTGTTCTGTTGCTGTGAGCATTCATCTGGGTGACAGTTCACACTACACTACCACCACAAGAAAGTGTGGGTCAAACTCTTGTAAAATCTTCAGCCCATCATTACATTGTATTCTATTGAACAGACAACAACGTATGGTCATTTTAATGTTGAGAAATAGTCCTGAGAGAGTAAGCAGTAATTTGAAGAAGATCAGTTTGTTTTCTTGAATATCTGTGGCTCTGAGCTGTAGTTTGATGCTTGTAGATGAAGCTGCACAAGTCCTGTTATCACTTTAGCAGGTTGGACATGTTTGGCCCAACAGTGAAGGTGAGTGACAACAGAGGAAGGACCTGAGAGCAGACAGCTGAGTCAGACAGAATGAATTCAGTGATTTATTGATGTAGAAAGGCTTACAGACAGGTACAGGTCCCAGTTAAGGACATAAAACATGAGGGAAGAAAGAAACACTGCAATCCATGACAAGGACACAGTGGAGGTGGGCTGGTATATGTAGTGAGTGACTGATGAGGGAATGGGGATGAGGGAGTCCCTCAAGTTATGAGTAGTGGATGGATTGATTATTGTACCGATTTGTTTCAGGGACTAAGTATGTAGGTACTGATCCTAGTAGTAGTGTTACATGAGTAAGGATTACTGCACAATTATTACTACACTTGTATTGTTGCAGATCTGGTGTGACCATTTGTCCCATTATTGCACATGATTTATTGTCCAGTTAACACATTCAACAGCTTAAATGTCCAGTCTATCAGCTGTGCTTGTTGTGGAGTCTGACAGCAGGGGGCAGGAAGGAGCGGCGGTACTGTAGCATCCCTGGATGAATGATGGTCATAGGCCTTGACTGATGGTTCATAGTGAACCTTATTCACTCATGAACTCACCGTAAGAGCCAAAGATGAAAACAAACAAACAAAAACATTAATATCTCTCTTGAGACCAGAACACTTAAATCATAGCCCTTTGATAATTCATACAAACAGAAATCATGTGTATTTGAGCTATTGCAATAAAAATCATGAAAATCACGTTTTTTTTTCTTTTAACATGGTATTTTTATATCAAATAAGCAGAAACACATATCTAAGTTAATTTTTTTTAATACCTCTTTTAATTTAGCTTTATAATGAGAAAATCACATCAGACAATTATCAAAGAGCTGTAACACATGAATTCAGATTGTTATCAACTGTATGGTATCATGACATTTTATGACATTCACTGTCTTCTTGTCACTTAAAAAGTTTGACTCTAAGTAAAGTTGTTTTGTCTCATTTAAAAATTCCTTGCAAAACATTTCAAATGAAATTGACATTATATGATTTTATGTGGATGATACACTGCTCTTTATTTAAAATCCTGAAAATAAAAATATTTATTATAATATTTAAAATATTTTCTTCAGACACAGTAATTCTGAGTAGTTTTCTACAATTAATTAAAATTGTTAAAATTTAGAGGAACTTCAGTGAAGTTGACTTCAGTCTGGTTAACAACAATGTGAAGCCTTCAAGAATTTGATCAAACACATCAAATATCAAATTTCCAACAAAACATTGCAGTAAGGTCTACAGATGTGTAATTCAAACAGTAAAAATATAACATTTGGTTGATTAACAGAGTAAAATGTACTTACCTCCAACATCCAGTCTGGTTCCTCCACCAAAAGTCCACCACAGTGATACAAACTGATTGAGCCGCCGTACAAAAACCTCTGACTGTAGAGAGACACGGCTCTCTGACTTTGACACAAACACACTCAACAAACACATTCCCAGTTTACCCAGTTCAGGTCATAACTGGATAAAGTGTTTAAAACACAAAATATGAACATGTTCTTGAGGTTTATTTTTTTGTGAATTGTTCAAGAAATATACATGAAATATTAATTTCTCTCTCAGTAACACAAATTCAAAAAGGATCATTGAAAAGAAAATCTCTCCAATAAATCTTGACAAATGTAAATATAATCACAAAAATATTTAGTGTGGATTGATATAAATGGAAAATAATATTTGTTTCAAATTGTCTCACATTGATGTTGACTTTGTGCTTTTGTGAGTTAGTGCAAATTCACAAAATATTCTGTGGCAAAATTTGTCAAAATGATCCCAAAGCCACATACAGATGAGCTCTGACACATTCCTAATCAATACTGTGATAAAGTGATTGATTCATTGATCAGCAGCATCATGACAGTAATCCAAGTCCCTGTTGGAGTCAGTCAGAGCATTTCCATAGAGAGCCACTTTGCATCAGCAGCACCATGCTCCAGTGCTCTGGGAGAGTTTATAGTCCTGAGAGTTGAACACTGGATGACTGACAGCTGTCCTTCATGACAACAGAAGCCACAGAAATCCTCCTCATCAAAAACATGACTTTGATCTGCGTCCTCATCTGGACTCTCCTCTGCTGCTGCTTCACAGGTAAAGTCCAGAGAATCAAACTCCTCTCCTCTATGAACATCCGTCCCTCTGAAATGAAGCCCACAAAACCATGATGCTGCTTTATGTTTTTGTCTCTGTGTCCTCAGAGTCCAGAGGACAGGTCACAGTGACTCAGCAGCCTGCAGCAGTGACCTCTGCTATTGGAGGCTCCGTCTCCATCAGATGCAGGACCAGTCAGAATGTTTATATTTGGAGCGGCTACCACTATTTATCCTGGTACCAACAGAGAGATGGAGAAGCTCCTAAACTCCTCATTTACTATGCTAGCAATCGAGCATCAGGGATTCCAAGTCGTTTTACAGGCAGTGGATCAAACTCTGACTTCACTCTGACCATCAGTGGAGTCCAGGCTGAAGATGCAGCAGTTTACTACTGCATGGGTGAATTCTATATCAGCAGTCAGTATGTGTTCACACAGTGAAAAATGGTCGTACAAAAACCTCCCTCAGTCAGACTGAACAGAAACTGAACTGACTGCTGCAGCTGGAAGCTCCTGCAGAGACTGATACACTTCACTGAGGACACACACACAATTTCACCAGTTATTATGAATCACTCAACTTTGTTGCCTTACCACCAATGAACACAAATCCTTTACCACGTCTCAATGTCCGTTCTGATCTTATTTAAATCTCATGTTGACTTCATAAAAGCTCAAGAAGAACCACACTTTGACAGTTAATGAGAGAATTTTTGATCATGACCATTAACTTCAGCTTCACACTGGGTTACAGCTATTCCAACTATAGCCAATTTCATTGATATAATTTTATGTATATGAATATTTAATCATAATGGGTGGTATTATGGATTGGTGGTATATGGACAGTGCTGCAAGTTTACTAAGGACAACTTTAGACTCTGTTGCTCCGCTAAAAAAGAAACTCATAAAGCAAAAGAAACTTGCACCCTGGTATAATAATGAGGTTCGCAAATTAAAGCAAAATGTGCAAAAACTTGAGAGGAAATGGCGTTCCTCCAAACTTATTGAATTTCGCTCAATCTGGCAAGACAGTCTTAGATTATATAGGAAGGCCCTACGGACTGCCAGAGCAGCCTATTACTCAAAATTAATTGAGGATAACAAGCATAATCCCAGGTTTCTCTTCAGCACTGTAGCCAGGCTGACAGAGAGCCACAGTGCTATTGAGCCTTGTATCCCTGTGACCCTTAGCAGCAATGACTTTATAACCTTTTTTAACGACAAGATCTTAAACATTAGAGACAAAATTCAGCACCTACTGACCTCAGCTGATACTGATCTAACATCAAACACTAGTGTCTTAGAACCAACAGTAGAAACAGATAATCATCTTGACTGCTTTTCACCCATCAGCTATACTCACTCATATATTCATCCAAGCCAACAACATGCCTCTTAGACCCCATCCCTACCAAACTTCTCAAAGAAGCTTTACCCTTACTTAGCACCTGTCTATTAGACATGATCAATCTGTCCCTGATAACAGGCTATGTACCCCAGTCCTTTAAAATAGCTGTAGTCAAACCTCTCCCTAAAAAACACACACTTGATCCAGAGGTTTTAAGCAACTATAGACCAATATCTAACCCTCCATTTCTTTCCAAGATCCTTGAAAGAACAGTCGCCAATCAGTTATATGACTTTCTTCAAAATAATAACTTATTTGAAACTTTTCAATCTGGCTTTAGAGCTCATCATAGCACAGAAACAGCATTGGTCAAAGTCACAAATGACCTCCTCCTGGCATCAGACAAGGGATTTATCTCTGTCCTTGTACTGTTAGACCTTAGTGCTGCATTTGACACCATTGACCACTCTATATTACTGCACAGATTGGAACACCTAATTGGCATCAAAGGAACTGCATTAAGCTGGTTTCAGTCTTATTTATCAGAGCGATTTCAATTTGTTCATGTTAATGATACATCGTCCACACTCACAAAGGTTAGTCATGGAGTTCCCCAAGGTTCTGTCCTTGGGCCAATATTATTCAGCCTGTATATGCTCCCCATTGGTGATATTATTAGGAAACACTCCATACATTTTCATTGTTATGCGGATGACACACAATTGTACTTATCAATGAAACCAGATGAAACAAATCAGCTAGTCAAGCTTCAGGCATGTCTTAAAGACATAAAAACCTGGATGACCAGCAACTTCCTACTTCTAAATTCAGACAAAACCGAAGTTATTGTTCTGGGCCCCGAACACCTTAGAAATAAATTATGCAGTGATATTGCATTGATAGATGGCTTAGCCGTGGCCTCAAGCTCCACTCTAAGAAATCTAGGAGTTATCTTTGACCAGGACATGTCCTTTAACTCGCACATAGCAAATATTTCAAAGACTGCATTCTTTCACCTCCGAAATATCGCAAAGATTAGGCACATCCTGAGTCAGAAAGATGCAGAAAAATTAGTCCATGCATTCATTACATCTAGACTGGATTACTGTAACTCCCTTCTATCAGGCTGCCCCAGTAAATCCATAAAGACTCTCCAGCTAATCCAGAACGCTGCAGCACGACTACTGACAAGAACCAGCATGAGAGACCATATTTCTCCTGTTCTGGCTTCTCTACATTGGCTACCTGTAAAATTCAGGATAGATTTTAAAATTCTCCTCCTTACTTATAAAGCCCTGAACGGTCAGGCACCATCCTATCTTAAAGAGTTAATAGTACCCTATTATCCCACCAGAACTTTGCGTTCCCAAAATGCAGGGCTACTTGTGGTTCCTAGAGTCCTCAAAAGTAGATTGGGAACCAGAGCCTTTAGTCATCAAGCTCCTCTACTATGGAACCATCTTCCGGTTTCGGTCCGGGAGGCGGACACCCTCTCTATATTTAAGAGTAGACTAAAAACTTTCCTCTTTGATAAAGCTTATAGTTAGGGCTGGCCTAGGCCGGCCCCTAGTTATGCTGCTATAGGCTTAGACTGCCGGGGGCCCTCCCATGACGCACTGAGCTCTTTCTTCCTCTCCCTCTCCTTCTGCACACATTCATGTCCCATTAATGCATATTACTAACTCAACTTCTTCCCTGGAGTCCCTGTGCTTTCTTATCCCGCAGATTCCTAGCGATCATGACTGGACCTCCTGCTGCGGTCCTGCTGTCGTCCTGCTCAAAACCTACTGCAATTACTACTGTTTAGTCCTAATCTGATTTAAATCTGTTAAGACTCAGTACAGCTACTACCATTATTGTTACTACCATTGTTATCAAAATCACCATAATACCTTCTGTATACTTCATTGTCATTATCATTATCTACATTTCGATACTTCTGGTATTATTACTGCTGCTATGCATCTCTGCTTGTGTGCTCCTTCTCTAACACCCCACCCCCTCTGCCTCTCTCCCTTGCTCTCTCTCTCTCTCTCTCTCTCTCTCTCTCAACCCAACCGGTCAAGGCAGATGGCCGCCCATCTTGAGCCGGGGTCTGCTCCGAGGTTTCTGCCTTCTAAAAGGCAGTTTTTCAAGGGGGAATGTTGGGCTCTCTCTATTTCACAATTTAATTAAAGAGTTTGGTCTAGACCTGCTCTAATTGGAAAGTGTCATGAGATAACTTTTGTTGTGAATTGGCGCTATATAAATAAACTGAATTGAATTGAATTGAAATTATTAGGCAGCTTCATCGATACCAAACAAACCTGCAAATATGATGAAGATTTTCACAGTCATGAAAGTTTGAGTAAGGGAATAAAAGCAGGACAATCTTGTTTCCATGACTTCATATCTTATTCTGACAAGTGTTTTCGTTATGAAATTCATTATATCATTTTATGCTGATGATACTCTATTTTTTTGTTTCTAATACTGAAAATCCTGATTAAAGATAAAAAATTAAATTCAAACATACAGAATAATTTCTATAAGAATTTAACATTAACCACTTAGACATACATATTGTTCCCAAAGATAATTAATAGTAATATAGACATAAACAACTCAGGGTCTGCATCCAACTACCTGAGCATTCTCATTGAGGCTTAAAACCCTTCTCAGGCTCTACGTTCAGCAAATGAATGTCGTCTGGCTCTGCCATCCCTTCACACAAGGCACTCCCAAGCCAGACTTTTCTCCCACGGTGTTCCACACTGGTGGAACAGCCTACCAACCACAGTAAGAGCAGGGGCGTCCCCCTCGTCCTTTAAAAAGCACTTAAAAACTCATCTCTTCCAATTGCACCTTCTCTCCTAACATACCTAACCCTCTAACATCCCTTTACTCTTTCATGTTCTCCTGCTTTCCACTCTGGCTCTTCTACATAAGCACTTCTAATTATATTTTAGCTTTTATTGCTTTAGTCCAATTTCATTGTACTGAAACTTGTTGTTACTCACTCTGTATGTTTAGATAAAGGCCTCTGCTAAATGAAATAAAGTGAAGTCTTATGTAAACAACTCAAAAATCATCTAGAAAAAATTGACGCGTCACTGCTGTGACTTTGTGCCCTGAGTATAGATCCTAATTTATCACACATGTCAATGGTACAAAGTCAGAGCATTTCCATAGAGAGCGTCATGTCATGTGGTATAAGGTAGGGTGTATTTCCTCAGAATTGCACCAGTAGCATTGCATTAGTTGAATTGGTAACATTACCATTTATTGCCTTATGCTGTTTTGTATTTTTTATATTGTATATATGTATATATATTGTCTTTCATAAAGATTGTTTTTATGGTTGATCAGTGTTGTATTTAGTTATGAATGAATAAATGAAGGTAACATTAAAGTATGAAGAAGGGAATAAAAGCAGGACAGTCTTGTCGCCAGGACTTAATACCTTATTCTAACATGTGTTTCTATTACAAAATATATGACAACAAAATAAAAACTTGTCAAAATAAACCACAGGGGAATCACAGCTTGATGACATTTTCATTGTTTCCAACTATGAAAAACATCAACAGCACACAAGTAGAGGAGACATGAATGTTGATACGTGTGATGAAAGATCAATAGAGAGAGAGAGATAAAATCTCAAATACAACTTGTTAAGGAACTTTATGTAGATGATGGGCTGCTGGGACTGATAACTTCCCTGGCAGATGGCTCAGGTGATATGCAGACCAGTTAGTGGATGTTCTCACAAACATCTTCACCATCTCTCTGAGAGGTGCCATCGTCCCAAAGTGCTTCAACAAACCACCATCATTCCCATGTCCATGAAGTCATTAGTGTCCTGCTTCAGTGACTATCGTCCCATTGCACTCATGCCTACCATCATGAACTGCATTGAGAGGCTGGTCATGAGGCACATCAGAGACCTGCTGCCCCCCACCCAGGACCCCTGCAGGTTGCGTATCGTTCGTTTTATTTATATTGTATAGAGACATAGTCTTGTGTTGACTATTTAGCGTGGGGTTGTGTAGCACCTGGAAGAACATTGTCTTGTTTCACTATGTACTAAACTCAATACAGCTGAAATGAATACAACAAAAAAGACTTGACATGCTGAAAGACGTGCCAGTCAGAGCATTTCCATAGAGAGCCACTTTGCATCAGCAGCACCATGCTCCAGTGCTCTGGGAGAGTTTATAGTCCTGAGAGTTGAACACTGGATGACTGACAGCTGTCCTTCATGACAACAGAAGCCACAGAAATCCTCCTCATCAAAAACATGACTTTGATCTGCGTCCTCATCTGGACTCTCCTCTGCTGCTGCTTCACAGGTAAAGTCCAGAGAATCAAACTCCTCTCCTCTATGAACATCCGTCCCTCTGAAATGAAGCCCACAAAACCATGACGCTGCTTTATGTTTTTGTCTCTGTGTCCTCAGAGTCCAGAGGACAGGTCACAGTGACTCAGCCTGCAGCAGTGAGCTCTGCTATTGGAGGCTCCGTCTCCATCAGATGTAGGACCAGTCAGAATGTTTATATTTGGAGCGGCTACCACTATTTATCCTGGTACCAACAGAGAGGTGGAGAAGCTCCTAAACTCCTCATTTACAGGGCTAGCACTCGAGCATCAGGGATTCCAGATCGTTTTACAGGCAGTGGATCAAACTCTGACTTCACTCTGACCATCAGTGGAGTCCAGGCTGAAGATGCAGCAGTTTACTACTGTAAGGGGGAATTTGATGTTAGCAAGTACGATCTGTTCACACAGTGAAAAATGGTCGTACAAAAACCTCCCTCAGTCAGACTGAACAGAAACTGAACTGACTGCTGCAGCTGGAAGCTCCTGCAGAGACTGATACACTTCACTGAGGACACACAGTGAACAGAGAAAACACTCTGATTTTTAATAATTTCTCTGTGTTTTTCCATAATTTACTGCCTCCAAAACATAAAGAATAAATCTACAGATGTTTTCATATTTGAAATACTTCATACATCACTGGCAGCATTTCAAAACACAAAATTCCACAAAACTACGACTTTCTAAATTAAAGCCAATATGTGATTTTCTCAGTGAGAAAAAATGGACAATGATGTAGGAAAGGAAAGTGACATATCTTGTCATTGGAGGGAACTCACTCCAACGAAATTTGTTCTCTGCATTTAACCCACCCAAGTGACGTGCACACACACACAGCAAACCCGGGGCAGTGGGCGACCGCGTGCAGCCCGGGGAGCAGTTAGGTACCTTGCTCAAGGGTACCTCAGCCATGGACACCGGGACGGGGAATCGAACCAGCGATCCACCGGTTACGGGTCCGACACCCTAACCGCTGATCCACGACTGCCCCGTAGGAAGGCTTACAGACAGGTACAGGTCCCAGTTAAGGACATAAAACATGAGGGAAGAAAGAAACACTGGAATCCATGACAAGGACACAGTGGAGGTGGGCTGGTATATGTAGTGAGTGACTGATGAGGGAATGAGGTGCAGCTGAGGAGGTTGGCAGGAAACTGCAGGGAGGATGAGAAAAGTGGGAACAGGTGTGAAGATGGATGAGGCAGTCAGGTGATGGAGGAAGGAGGGAAAGTCTGAGGGCATCTGGTGTGTCTCTCTGTCACTACATGGACTTGAGACAAAGAAATCTGTCCACCTGTAACTGATGAAGACTTCCATGTCTTCTGGCTCTGCCCACATGTCCAACAGGTCTGGTTGGAGTCTCGGTCTCAGCATCCCCTCATCCCTCATCACTGCTTTACTTGTTCAAAATGTCCACATTACAAACACCTACAAACATGTCAGACCTGCTGCTACCAGACTCTTCAGTGTCCTCTGCATGTAAATGTGTAGTTGGGTGGTGTCAGCAGTGAGGGGGAAACAGCAGGACATGTTGAGGACAGCTACAGTCCACTGACTCTGTGTGTTTGCATATGTGTCCTGCCTCTGTGCTCCCAGCCGTTAAGAGGCCAGTGTTGATCAGTGGCTGTCCAGGCCTTTCAGAGCCACTGACCTGCCGGCAGCACAATGATGATGTCCCTGATCCTACTGCTGCTCACCCTGGGGCTCCTTGTTCAGGGTGAGACTCTCTTCTGAAAACTTTGCTTCAGGATGCAGCCAGGTTCACCACAGTGATGTTCTGCTGTGATGGAGAAACAGTGAAACAAGCAGCATTTACCTTCTTCCATCTGTTCTCCATGTTAAAGAGATGATCCTCTTCTGTTTGGATGTTGATCATCTTTCTCCACACTGGATTTGTCTCAATAACCTTCTGCTCTTTTTCATGTTTTCCAGATTCATCAGGAGAAATCATCCTGACTCAGTCTCCTCAGACTCAGTCTGTTGTTCCAGGACAGACTGTCTCCATCAGCTGTACAGCCAGTTCAAGTGTTAGTAGCTACCTGCACTGGTACCTTCAGAAACCTGGAGAAGCTCCTAAACTGCTAGTTTATTCTGCTACAACTCGTCAGTCTGGAGTTCCTGATCGTTTTAGTGGAAGTGGATCTGGGACTGACTTCACTCTGACCATCAGTGGAGTTCAGGCTGAAGATTCAGGAGTTTATTACTGTCAGCAGGGTTACAGCTCCCCGTTCACACAGTGAAACAACGTCGTACAAAAACCTCCTCAGCTGGAGAGGAACTGATCTGAATCAGCAGCTGCACAGAAACTGACACCACAGCGGTTTCAATTAAAAAATGTTGTCATTATTAATTTATTTTTAACATTTAAACACTAAATACACTGTATTTAATGCAAGTACTTAAACTTTGAACATTCAGAGTTAAACTGATGTTAAAACATTTTTCTGACAATGAACACTAACATCTGCTGAAATACGATTTCAGTTCATTGATAAGTTTATGTAAATAAATGTATTTAATAGAGTATAATAACACGTGAAAACTGAAATTTTAAGGTTTTTATTGTCTCTCATCATTTGTCATAAAGACTTAAATATTCATTATTTAAAACATAAAATTTCATTGGAAGAACATCAGATTTCACTCACTGTGAACTTACTGATACTGTAATAAGACATTTTATTTATGTGTTTTATATTTTATTCACTGTATGCATTCATACTGATTGTGTCAATAAATTATAATTCAATTCAATTCAGTTTATTTATATAGCACCAATTCACAACAAAAGTTATCTCATGACACTTTCCAATTTGAGCAGGTCTAGACCAAACTCTTTAATTAAATTGTAAATAGATAGAGCCCAACATTCCCCCTTGAGCAAGCACTTGGCGACAGTGGCGAGGAAAAACTGCCTTTTAGAAGGCAGAAACCTCGGAGCAGACCCCGGCTCAAGATGGCCGAGAAGGAGCACACAAGCAGAGATGCATAGCAGCAGTAATAATACCAGAAGTATCGGAATGTAGATAATGATAATGACTATGAAGTATACAGAAGGTATTATGGTGATTTTGATAACAATAGTAGTAACAATAATGGTAGTAGCTGTACTGAGTCGTAACAGATTTAAATCAGATTATGACTAAACAGTAGTAATTGCAGTAGGTTTTGAGCAGGACGACAGCAGGACCGCAGCAGGAGGTCCAGTCATGATCGCTAGGAATCTGCGGGACAAGAAAGCACAGGGACTCCAGGGAAGAAGTTGAGTTAGTAATATGCATTAATGCAGGGGTGGCCAACTAGTCAGAGACTAAGAGCCACTTTTTTTTCTGCGTTACTGCAACGAGCCACATCATACACATGGGCAACATGAACACATGAACATCATCCCATTCCTTAATCATGTATGCAGGCACAGGCAGGCACGCACACACAGACCTCTGCTCAGCCAGATTTAATTAAAATAACCACACCAACATGATAATATTAGTTATTTTCAACAGTTAACATTGTGTGCACTGTCTCACACACACAAACACTCAGTTCAAGCAAGTCCACAAACAAAAATAGAATAATTTTCAATAACATTTTTCTCTTACTATGCTGCTTAGTGAGACTTCTGGCATTCCTTATCTTGAACAATCCTCTTCAAATCTGGCTTGTATTCTGTTGTTGCCACTCGAAGCAATTCTTTCAAATGAGTGTCAGTCAGAACAGATCGATGCTTTGATTTCACGTGTTTCAGGGTAGAAAACACAGACTCGCAGACAGAGATCGTTTCTTTCACATCTATGCCACGGGTTCTGTCTTTTAATGGCACAATATCAAGGAGTTCTTCTTTGATCATACATTCATTTGACACAGACCGTGCAAATATTGCCAACTGAGGCTTGTCCTGTATGTCACAACTCTCATCCAATGCCACACTAAAATACGCACATGCTTGAAGGTCAGAGTGCAACTGTGATTCAACAGCCGTATTAATATCCGATATTCTGCGTTCAACACTGTGGCGGGACAGTTGGACGTCTGATACGCTCTGTTTTAGTTTGGCGTCTTCAGAAGACAAGATTTCAACAGCGTCAATGAGGCATTTTTTAATGAAGTCCCCTTCGTTGTATGGCTTTTTAGCCCGTGCTATGTTCCAAGCCAGTTGATATGATGCAAGCGTTACGGTCTCCGAGTGTTTCGTAAATTTTTGGAAAAACTGCATCTGCTTTTCTGCCTGACTTTTCAAAGCGACCAACTTGTGCTTGCGAAGTTCAGTCCCTTTTGGAAATTCCTGTTCGATGTTAGGATGGAGTGAGCTGAAGTGACGCTGAAGATTTGAAGCTTTGAAATGCGCTAATGCTGCGTGACATATAAGGCAGATCGGCTTGCCATTACGTTCAACAAAAAAATATAAACTCTCCCACTCTGTCAAAAACGTCCTGTGTTCTTCTTCATATTTTCGTTTGGCTGTGCTTTTTTTCCCTGCCATTTTGAGAGCTAACTTGACGGAAATTGTTTACAACGCAAATGATGTTGCGCCAAAGATTCTCGTCGCGCGTTTCACGTCACTCAAACAGGCTTACCTGGTCAGCGTGCCATCTAGCCGTAGGGGGAATAAATGGCAACGCCAGCCAAGCATATTTGACGCATGTCATGTGAAAGCTCCTGAAGAGCCGCATGAAACTAGTTAAAGAGCCGCATGAGGCTCGGGAGCCGCGGGTTGGCCGCCCCTGCATTAATGGGACATGAATGTGTGCAGAAGGAGAGGGAGAGGAAGAAAGAGCTCAGTGCGTCATGGGAAGGCCCCCGGCAGTCTAAGCCTATAGCAGCATAACTAGGGGCCAGGCTAGGCCGGCCCTAACTATAAGCTTTATCAAAGAGGAAAGTTTTTAGTCTACTCTTAAATATAGAGAAACCGGAAGATGGTTCCATAGTAGAGGAGCTTGATAACTAAAGGCTCTGGTTCCCAATCTACTTTTGAGGGCTCTTGGAACCACAAGTAGCCCTGCATTTTGGGAACGCAAAGTTCTGCTGGGATAATAGGGTACTATTAACTCTTTAAGATAGGATGGTGCCTGACCGTTCAGGGCTTTATAAGTGAGGAGGAGAATTTTAAAATCTATCCTGAATTTTACAGGTAGCCAATGTAGAGAAGCCAGAACATATACAGTGGTATGAAAAAGTTTGGGCACCCCTGATCATTTTCAGGATTTTCCTTTATAAATCATTGGTTGTTCGGATCAGCAATTTCAGTTAAATATATCATATAGCAGACAAACACAGTGATATTTCAGAAGTGAAATGAAGTTTATAGGATTAACAGAAAGTGTGCAATAATTACTTAAACAACATTAGGCAGGTGCATAAATTTGGGCACCACAACAGAAAAATGACATCAATATTTTGTAGATCCTCCTTTTGCAGAAATAACAGCCTCTAAACGCTTCCTATAGCTTCCAATGAGGGTCTGGAGTCTGGTTGAAGGTATTTTTGACCATTCTTCTTTACAAAAAATCTCCAGTTCAGTCAGGTTTGATGGTTTCCGAGCATGGACAGCCCGCTTTAAATCACACCACAGATTTTCAATAATGTTCAGGTCTGGGGACTGAGATGGCCATTCCAGAACGTTGTAGTTGTTCCTCTGCATGAATGCCTTTGTAGAGTTTGAGCAGTGTTTGGGGTCGTTGTCTTGTTGAAGTATCCAGCCCCGGCGCAACTTCAACTTTGTCACTGATTCTTGAACATTGTTGGCAAGAATCTGCTGATACTGACTGGAATCCATGCGACCTTCAACTTTTACAAGATTGCCAGTACCTGCACTGGCCACACAGCCCCACAGCATGATGGAACCACCACCAAATTTTACTGGGTAGCAAGTGTTTGTCTTGGAATGCTGTGTTCTTCTTCCGCCATGCATACCGCCCCTTGTTATGTCCAAATAACTCAATTTTACATTCATCAGTCCACAGCACCTTATTCCAAAAGGAAGCTGGCTTGTCCAAATGTGCTTTAGCATACCTCAAGCGACTCTGTTTGTGGCATGTGCGTAGAAAAGGCTTCCGCCGCATTACTCTCCCATACAGCATCTCCTTGTGCAAAGTGCGCTGAATAGTTGAACGATGCACAGTGACACCATCTGCAGCAAGATCATGTTGTAGGTCTTTGGAGCTGGTCTGTGGGTTGAGTTTGACCGTTCTCACCATTCCTCGCCTCTGCTTATCAGAGATTTTTCTTGGCCTGCCACTCCGGGCCTTAACTAGGACTGTGCCTGTGGTCTTCCATTTCCTCACTATGTTCCTCACAGTGGAAACTGACAGCTTAAATCTCTGAGCCAGCTTTTTGTATCCTTCCCCTAAACCATGATGTTGGACAATCTTTGTTTTCAGGTCATTTGAGAGTTGTTTTGAGGCTCCCATGTTGCCACTCCTCAGAGAAGATGCAAAAGGGAGAACAACTTGCTACTGGCCACCTGAAATACCCTTTCTCATGATCGGATTCACCTGTGTATGTAGGTCAAGGGTCAATGAGCTTACCAAACAAACTTTGTGTTCCAATAATTAGTGCTAAAGGTACTCAAATCAATAAAACAACAAGGGTGCCCAAATTTATGCACCTGCCTAATGTTGTTTAAGTAATTATTGCACACTTTCTGTTAATCCTATAAACTTCATTTCACTTCTGAAATATCACTGTGTTTGTCTGCTATATGATATATTTAACTGAAATTGCTGATCCGAACAACCAATGATTTATAAAGGAAAATCCTGAAAATGATCAGGGGTGCCCAAACTTTTTCATACCACTGTACATATATACTACAGACATACGTAGATACATGACATGACTGTATTGTTATAACCACCATTGTTGTGATAATTGTGTAAACTCCAGTCTGAGGGGAAGCCCTTGTTGGCCAGACACATGAGCGTGGCCTTCACCTGCTGCAGCTCCTCACTGGAGGGGGGCAGCATCGTCAGGGTGGGATGGACATCACCGAGGAGACACCAATCAGCTGAATTGACCACGCAGCTGTCAATCAACCATCACACACGTGGACACCTTTACTGTGTGAGAGCTGATTTTGTCTTCTCAGAGGTTTCTGTCAGATGTTTTTTGTGCTCCAGCAGTCACTCGATCACACATTGTTTCACTTCCCCTTAAGAAGCCTCTCATGCATATCAGCACAAAGAGAACCATGAGACACAATGAGCTAAAATACATCAAATGACCCTCGTGAATTTCGATGATTATCACCAAACTGTTCAAACTTTTAAAGATGAAACAGTGAAGAGATTTCAAACATTCTGAAACAGACATCTTTATGTTCACTCTGTTCAGCTCAAACTCAACCACATTAGTCTGTGATTGTGAAATATTATCAGCTGATATGAAAAGTGACAAAAACGCAGTGACACTGATTTATATAATGCATGTTATTATTTGATAAGTATTCATTTCAAGAAACTTTATTTTCTCAGTAAGACAGACAATATTTTGAAGTAAAATTTTTTAGGAAACATGAAGGAAAACTAATTTAAAATACATTTTCTAAATACAATTTCTAACCAATACTGCAAAAAAGTGATTGATCCATTGATCAGCAGCATCATGAGAGTAATCCAAGTCCCTGTTGGAGTCAGTCAGAGCATTTCCATAGAGAGCCACTTTGCATCAGCAGCACCATGCTCCAGTGCTCTGGGAGAGTTTATAGTCCTGAGAGTTGAACACTGGATGACTGACAGCTGTCCTTCATGACAACAGAAGCCACAGAAATCCTCCTCATCAAAAACATGACTTTGATCTGCGTCCTCATCTGGACTCTCCTCTGCTGCTGCTTCACAGGTAAAGTCCAGAGAATCAAACTCCTCTCCTCTATGAACATCCGTCCCTCTGAAATGAAGCCCACAAAACCATGACGCTGCTTTATGTTTTTGTCTCTGTGTCCTCAGAGTCCAGAGGACAGGTCACAGTGACTCAGCCTGCAGCAGTGAGCTCTGCTGTTGGAGGCTCCGTCTCCATCAGATGCAGGACCAGTCACAATGTTTATAACAATAACTATTTATCCTGGTACCAACAGAGAGATGGAGAAGCTCCTAAACTCCTCATTTACTATGCTAGCACTCGAGCATCAGGGATTCCAAGTCGTTTTACAGGCAGTGGATCAAACCCTGAGTTCACTCTGACCATCAGTGGAGTCCAGGCTGGAGATGCAGCAGTTTACTACTGTGGGGGTGGATATGCTTGTAGCAGTTATGACTGCTTCACACAGTGAAAAATGGTCGTACAAAAACCTCCCTCAGTCAGACTGAACAGAAACTGAACTGACTGCTGCAGCTGGAAGCTCCTGCAGAGACTGATACACTTCACTGAACACACACACACACACACACACACACACACACACACAGTAGTTGGCTGAATAGTCCACATGGATAAATCATGGTATATTTTATGAAATATTTTGGGGAGCAGCTGTGACCTGGAGGTTGGAGAAGCGTCTTGTGTTCGGTGAGTCACTGGTTCGATTTCCCCCCCGCACTGGCAGGAAAATTTTGGGTGTGGTGGAGTGACTGATGAACTCCCCCTCCATTGGCTGGCTGATGTCCCCCTGAGCAAGGCACTTAACCCCCATTTGCTCTGCGGGCACCTGAAATGGCAGCCCACTGCTCCTGTGCGTTTCACTGCATGTTGCATGTGTCTCCTCAATCAGTGATGGTTTAAATGCAGAGAAAGAATTTTGATGTGTGTAAAAAATATACTGACAAATAAAGTTTCGGGTTTTTTTCATATTAATAAACACATAATAATATCTGCTCATTTGACATGAATAACTTTTAGCCCCAACCTTCCAGTTTTTCCATTGTTTTTTGCGGTCGTTAAATTCACACCAGGGTCGTTTGCTGATGCCATTATAAGTCATAAAATCCCTCTCTTCCCTTTGTTCATTTATTGATCATATTAGAGGATATCACAGATTTCCTGAAGACTACTGGTGTAGCAACAGCTGAAGCATTTTAGGCCTCTATGACTTCTTGCAGTGATCATTCAATCTAATTATCTGTCGAGTTCAAGCTGAAGATGAAGGACTCTTTATGTTCAGAAGTTATTTTCATCACATTAAATCACACATAACTACAAAGAGAAATACAGTTCCACTAATTAACTCAGCTAGTATGTGTTGGGTTTCGTCTTTTGACAGATCATTCAGTCTGAGAAGTGGAAGTAAATCCTATTTATTTTGAATTTCCACAGCTTATTCTTCACTGTCTTGAAAAAACAAGACATGGAGACATAAGTTTTTTTCATGGTTTAAAAGTTTATTTTAAAGTTGTGCTGGAAGAATCAAAATTTACGACATGAATGAAATAACTGATACAAGGCTCTTTAATAAATGAGTACAGTCATAGTCATTTTCTTTTAACACAACAAACAAAAGAACCAGAACATAACAGCAATGCTTTTTAGGTGCGACTTCCTCTCTGACCTTCGCGCTTGCGCTGGCCCCTGATTTGAAGATTCACTGGGTGACTGACTGGGTGTTGGCTCAAATGAGTCTCTGTTGAAGCCCCCTTGGATAGCAAATGACTAATAGATAGGTATGTTTTGGTCTGGTGTGGGGAGGCTGAGTTGCGGTCAATGGTCTCTGTCAGTTGCTCCAGTCTTCTGCTCAGGGACCACAGCAGGGAATGTGTACGACTTTCCATCTGACGGAGGCTCCTATCAAAGCTCAGCCGCATCTCCTCCAGTTCTGCGTGCAGCTTGTCAAACCAGGCATGTTGGATGTCCATGTAGTCCTGATTAACCAGCCTTGTATCCCTGCCCTCCTGTGCTGTGTTGGCATGTGAACACAGGGTGGTATATAGGGACACTGTGGTTTGTGGGGACATGGTGGTATGTGGGGACGTGGTAGCATGTGAGGACATGGTGGTATGTGGGGACGTGGCAGCATGTGAGGATGTCGTCCTTAGTTCACCACTTTCCTCCTCCTCTGGTAGTCCTGTGGGTGCTAGTTAAGCAGACAAGAATATTTTGTCATCAGGTTGTAAGAAATTTTATTTTGTGATGTAAATATTAATTGTGATAGCATTGTATTTTTGGAAATTTGATTCAGAAATGATAAATATATATTTATATATTCATGTTCAAGGTTGAAGGCTTCTTTCTGCAATAGAAATGGTTGGCTACTCTACGCAATAAAACTACCACAGAATGATATGTACTTATTTTTTTTTTTTTTTTGTCTTTACTCTCTTTACTCTCCCTGTCCTGAGCCCACCAGGACTAGCGAGCTGGAAGCAGTCCTTCTGTACCAGGTGTAATTACCTGCTGCTGGGTTAGCAGTGTTGCTGCAGGTCAGGTTGACATTGCTGACTGACCTCTGCTAAATGCTACACATTTCTGATTATTTGCTTAGGTAATACAGCACAGTAATGTGAGATTTTTGTTTGCGTCGTTCAGCAAACTTAAGCACAGGTAATAACAAACAGTGAGAACAGTTAGAAATGCACTGTAGGTGCACCAGCTATGGTGACCCCAGAGAAAATACGTTTCATTCAAGCTCCAAATGCAACCACTAAATTATGAACCAGCAATAGACACCAATCACAAGTTAAAGATTGCTTCAACACATATTGGTCTTATTGATACACTCACACTGAACGTCCAGAACCACAGGATCACTCTGCACTGACTCCTGGCCTTCAACAGCACAGGTATAATTCCCAGCATCCTCTGCACTGGCCTGGAACTGGGCTGCTTTCACAACTGGTTGCCCATTTCTGAACCAGACAATGGAGGCCTCCTCGGGCAGGTTGCAGGATGTGTCACATGTTAGAGTTACATTTTGTCCTTGTCTCACACTGCTGGGTTTCACACTGGCAATCAGATCTGTGATCAGTTTGAAGAAACAGAATCAGAAAGTCACCAGGACACTTGGAATTTTGACAAAGCACATTGAATGAGTCGCTATCTGTGAACTCTACCTGTTAAAGATAGGTACACTGATCTTCTACTGTGCCATCCGTATGTGTGTGTGTCAAATCTGAAGTAGTAATATCCAGTGTCATTGTCCTGCAGGTTGTAAATCTCTAAGCTACAGTTGTGCTCTTGGTCCCCAACGTATTTCACACGGTTCTGATATGAAGGAAGACTCAAGAGCTGAATGCGTTTCCATCTGTTGTCCTTGAACTCTCCTTTGAACCACCCATTCTTTTGGACAGTCTCACCATCTGGGTAGTCGTATGAGCACCTGAACTGCACTGAAGAGCCCTTCACAGCACAAGGATCCGGATTTAAAAAAGTCACTGACCACCTGCTGCTCCCTGTTCATGCAAAGAAAAAGGAGACATGTCATGTTGTTTTAGCAACTGATAATAACAGAAGAGTGTAATTCACTGAGGTGAGATGAGCCGCATGTGCTGTTTGCCATGACACTGACCCGCATTATACAGACAAAAGTATTGGAACATCCAACCATGTCTTTATGGAGCTTTGCTTTGTGCACTGGGGCACAGTCATGCTGGAATAGAAAAGGGCCTTCAACAAACTGTTGCCACAAAGTTGGAAGCATAGCATTGTCCAAAATGTCTTGGTATGCTGAAGCATTCAGATTTCCCTTCACTAGAAGTCAGGGGCCGAGAACAAACCCTGAGAAACAGCCCCCATACCAGAATGGAATTCAATAATAAAGACATATGTCCCAATACTCTTGTCCATATAGTGTACACACATCTCATTTAGCTGTATGTATTTATGTGAGCATGAAACAAATAAAACCTCTGAAGATTATGTTATTCAATTACCAACCTACCAGGCTTTGTTGGAGTCAGTACAGGTGGAGGTGGAGGAACTGAAAAAGGGGAAGAGATAATCTTTAGATTTTAGCAACTGCAACTGTGACTCGAGCGTGTGGTAGTTTTGCTGTGTTGTGAAGTCCATTACAAGCCCAAAGTTGAATAAATTAGTTAATGGTGACATCTTCTGGTCCAGAGGTGACACTGCACGTTTAGTCCAGCACTGACTGCAGCAAGGTGAGAAGTCACCAAAAAGAAGATGCGGTTCAGTTGCTTTTTATTTAGATATATTTTTACGTTTACTTTTAAGTTATGCACTAAGAAGCTTCAGCTGTTGTGTAAGTCATTTTCCATTAAAGTGTCTGACCATTTAGGTTGTTTAAAACCACGGCTGAAGGTGCAGTACTCACAGAGGACAGTGAGGTTGAAGGGGGCGCTCTTCTCCATCTCCAGCTGGTTGGCAGCTGTGCAGTAGATGGAGCCAGTTAGGTCTGAACTCCGAATACCACTGATAGTCAGAACACTGGACGTGGCTTCCTGCAGTGAAAATCAAGGCCAGTGGAACAATGAAGAAAATGAAGAAATAAGAGACTGAATTAACGAGACTTCAGTGAAGACACTTCAGCTTCTTTCTTCAGTGCAGCCCCAAAACACACATGAAGTTTCACCTCTTCAATAGTGACTCGTGTGTTGTCGGCCATGATGGGTGTGGTGCCGCTGGTCCAGGAGAATTTGAGGAATGAGCCCCGAGCAGAGCAGGTGAGAACCACAGTGCTGTTGAACTCTACCATCTCAGAAACGTTGGCCCTGATGTTCACGTCTGACACCGGCTCTGCAGGTGGAAACAAGGTCACGTGATAGGTGTGAATAATTCAGTGCATGGCACAAACATTGTCAGGGTTAGGTGTTCTGCTCCCATGTATACTATATAGACAAAAGTATTGGGCCACCTGACCATCACACCAACAGGGACTTTAATGACGTCTCATTCTAAACACACAGACAGCTTTGCAGCTCTAACAGCTTCCACTCTTCTGTGAAGGCTTTCCACAACATGTTGGAGTGTTGTTGGATGGGGTTGAGGTCAGGGCTCTGTGTGGGCCAGTCAAGTTCTTCCACACCAAACTCATCCAACCATGTCTTTATGGAGCTTTGCTTTGTGCACTGGGGCACAGTCATGCTGGAATAGAAAAGGGCCTTCAACAAACTGTTGCCACAAAGTTGGAAGCATAGCATTGTCCAAAATGTCTTGGTGTGCTGAAGCATTAAGATTTCCCTTCACTGGAAGTCAGGGGCCGAGCCCAAACCCTGAAAAACAGGGGTGTGTCTGAATACTTTTGTCTATATAGTGTATACTTGTTTGGTACATCAGGCATTCAAGAATTTCCCTCCAGGGATTAATAAAAGGAATTCTGAGGCTCCTTCTGAGGCTTTCCCATCAGTAGACTGCATCATCAGCATATGTAATTAAATAACAGTTATGCCTGTTGATGTATAATAAAAACAACAGAAGGGGCTGAACACACCCTTGTGAGAACCAATTCGGCTGTCTGTGCTATGACAAGATGCAACAAGCCTTGTCCAACCAGGTGGTGAAGGAAAAGGAGAAGCAACATGAAAACCGACATCAGAGACTCAAAATACTTTTCACACATAAACTTGTGGACCTTCTTTACATGTTGGATTAGATCTTCAAACTCTGTGTGAAAAGTGTGTATCCTAATATTAAAGTCTTAGTGTTTGTGGCTGTACATCAGATTTTATAAGCTAGAAAACACACACAGGGCCCGTGTCTCTGCTAAGGCTGCAGAATCCTGCAAACCTCCAGCCTTAATAACCAATGTGTAGAAATTATACCTGCATTTGGAACAGTTTTAAAACTTACATGAGTTACACCATCATGAGATGCATGCGATACCCAATTCTGTTTTTTTTCCCTCAAATCTGATCTTGTTGCCCAGACTGTTCACATTGTTATTGTACGTGACTCGTATCTTTATGACCCCACATTTACAACAAGCATTCAGCTGAGCTACAGTGAATGTCATTGGCACCAAAGTGTAACATAAGTCTTGACTTGTTTGCTTTGGCGACAGCCGCTCGGTGACAGTTTGTCAGCTTTTCAGGCCGAGGACAAGAAGGCAAAAACAGGACTTTGATTAAAACATCTTCCCATGTATCTATTAAATTCACATCCTCCTGTCTCTCATTGTCTCATTGTTGCTGCTTGATAAATAATGAGGTAACAGTGATGTGAGGATGTTCAGTGTGAGGAAAAACATCTCTGACCAAAGTGAGCAGGAGACACCATACATGTCTGGAACAAATTTCATGGCAATCCACCCAACAGTTGTTGAGACATGTTCAAGTCTGGACCAAAGTGTTGGATCAGCTAGCTGATGCCTTCACCACAGCGACACCGCGTCGTTACAGATACAACTGAACACAGCCCCTCTGGTCCAAGTCATTTGCTTTAGCTCACCCAGAACTCGCAGCTTGGTCTCTCCGATCATCACTCCTTTCGGAGTAAAGATGTTGACGTGATAATCCCCGCTGTCTGCCATGACCAGAGGCCCCATTGTCATGAAGCCGTTGGTCTGGTTCACCGTCACTCTTCCCTGGTGAGGCACAAACGCCACGCTCTCCTCCACTCTGCTGTAATCGGCGACGCGTATCAGTTTACCTCCACTGCTGTAAAACCAGACTGTGGCATTGATCTCCTCTTTGGGATCAATCAGGGTTTTGAAAGTCACATTTTTCCCCAAGACTGCATCCACTGGACCCTCAGGCAGTGCGTACCATTTACAGCATCCTAAAATAAAGAATAAGAGCTGTCAGGCTCGGGCTTAGCTGAGCTGAACATAAGTAAGATTCTTCACTGTGTTGGTCAGTTTCAACTCACAGTCCATCTAGGAACGCTTATCAGGAACGATATGATATGAACAATGTCCATACAGACCCAACTCCTGTTACACAACAACAGCCTGAGGGAGGCACTTATTATCCTGAAGATGAGGGAAAAACTTATAATGATATGGTGTTGCAACTGCAACTCAATTTTAAGCACTAACTAATTAACTGAGAAACACCGAATTAAAGCCTGACATGGTGTTAACTGAGCCAGAAGACCTGATCTGCCTCATTTAAGTTTGCTAAAAACAACAACAACATTTTGAGTCAACTTTGGCACATGGCAACCAGCTCTATTTCAAAACTCACCCAGAATTCGGAGCATGGTCTCTCCAGTCAGTCTCTTTTTAGAAGTTACCATGGTGGCCTTATAATACCCTCTGTCGTTCGCCTTCAGAGGCCCCAGGGTCAAGAATCCATTGGTCCGGTTCACCTGCACTCGTCCCTGGTAGCCTTCAGACACCGTTTCCCCTGTTGGCGTTACAGTGACGATGGGTTTCAGCTCACTCCCGCGGCTGAAATACCAGGTAAAGGTGATGAAGTCGTCTTTGAAATCAACCAGGGTTTCGAAAGTGACATTTTTCCTCAAAACTGCCTCCACTGGACCGTCTGGCAGAAGATCCTGCCCCACACAGCAACCTGTAGGAAGGAAAACCTCTGAGTTTGTTTGTTTGTCATGTTTATAGACTAAGCAATTAATCAATTAATCAATTAATCGGCAAAACAATCCACTGATTAGTCAGCAGTGAAAATAATTGTGATTTGTAGCCGCAGTTCGCACAGGAACAAAACTGCACTAACAATCTCAAAAAAGCCTGAGGATTTTCTTAAAAATATCCCTCTAATGAACAGTTTCTTTCTGCAAGTCCCCACAAAATCTTAGCTTATTAACTTAGTGAAGATTCGGTCAGGAAAACCCCTAACTTTGCATAAAACAGCAGTTGTTCAGTTAAGGCAATAAAAGTATAATGTTTTTACCAGTAATAACGAAGAGGAGAAACAGAAAGGGCGTCATGATGAGGGGATCCACTGTGATCGAGTCGTGCCTCACACTTCAACGGGTTCCCTTTGGTCAGGTCACACCCACGAGAGCTAACCACACACAAGCTTCACTTTATCTAACTTTCATCTTACCTGTCGTTGGAGGGGAGGTGATTCACCAAGCAGTACTTTATTACAGTAAAACCTCAGCGGCTTCACCCGCCAAGGGTGTGTGCAGGTGGAAAACCATCCTGGGAAACCTGTGGATGGTGGAAGAAAGCCAAGCAAGCCAGACATGAGAGAGAGAGTGAACTTCAAAAGCTGGTGTTTCCTGCATGGAGTTTGGTGCAACATTCATCATTTGACTATGTTTTCTCTTTCATTCTGCTTTTCCTCCAGTGCAACAAAAGCCAGCAAACTTTTCTCAGTCTGCATTCATGTCAAATGGACACCATCACCAGTCCGGAGCCGAGGCCTGCGCCAGAGCAGAAGCCTCACCTGGAGTCCAGGTGTGAAGTATATCACCAAGCGCTCTGCATCAAGCTGCAGTGGAGGACAGTTGGTCTGCATTGTGTTTTGAGAAGCTGTGATGTTAAGATCTGAACTTGATTCGCCCAGGAGACACGCAACGCGTCTGGACGAGTCCTGACGGAAACACAGCAACACGCCCCGACGCACAGGCGATGGAAAGTGTTAGACAAGCTCCATAATTCCCTCCAAAGGTCACAAGTCTGACTGTTGAATAATAAAAAGTGACAGGGAGCTGCGTCAGACACGCCACAGCAAGACCGGAAAACATGCAGGGTTGTCTTCAAAATAAAAGCCCTAAACTGATCATGTTGATGGGTGGTGAAAATGTCATGTAGTTTTATGTGAAAGTTTGTTTTCTTTATGGATATCAACTTATTTTAATACATGTGCAGTGTATTTGTATCTCAGTACGTATAACCAAGCACTGTAACACAAAAAGCATTTTTATTATGAAATGTCTGTAAAAAAAAAACAAAAACAAATAAGAGCCACTCCATGGGTCTGTGGATAAAAACATTGGAGTCACTGGAGTTACTGTTTATTTGTTTATATACGAATTAATAGAAACCTGACTAATATGAAGTACTTCAAATAAGCATTAATGCAGTCTGATTATAGCCCATTAATTATAATTGATTACAGTCCACTTACAAGCGAAACTATGGCTTGTGATTTTCCTGCTTTTTAATCTGTGCGTGTGTGTGTGGGTGTTTGACGTGTGTGTGTGTGTGTGTGGGTGTTTGACGCGTGTGTGTGTGTGCGTGCGTGTGTGCGTCTGCATTCATGGGCCTTTTATTTTGTAACAACTGACCGGAACACACCTTGCTGTGCGTGTTACTCTGGCCGCAGCAGCAGGCGGTGATTATAAACCGGGAGAGCAGGAGATCCGGACAGTCGGAGCCTCGCTGGGAGTTTGTTGCTCAGTGAGTCTAACTTTTCGAACAAACTTTGAAACTTTTATTTTGGTTGGTGTTTTTTCCTCCGCCGCTGACATGTCGACCTCCGAGAGCTTCCCGGCCTGTGAGGGGATGTACTCCAAACTCATAGACGACGAGGGCGCAAACGACGGCTTCAACCACAGGCCAGATGTTGGCCACGGCGGTAAGAAGTGAGCGCAGGGCTCAGGTGGAGTCCTGCTGTCCTGTCCTGGCCTTCCTGTCTCACTGAAGCTTAACATTTGAGTTTCTTTGGTGTCTTTCGTGCATTATGTAACCAGCTGGAAACATGTTTTTCTCTGTTTTAAAGCCTTCTCTTTAGTCATCCCAGCTCAAAATGTCAGAGCTATCAGTCATGTTTGTTTTATGTTCCAGTAATCTGAACAATATTTACTGTATTAATCGATTAATTGATTATTTGGTCTTTTAAATGTCCTAAAATGCGTCCAAATGAGTCCAAAAGCCAAACGTGCTCAGTTTATGATCACCAAAAAGAAAAAATGCAAATCTCCACATCTGAGAAAGTGCAATTTATGAGTGTTTGGTATTTTTGCTTGTAAAATGACTGTGATTGTCAATTCAAATCAATTACTCGACTTATTGTTTCAGCTTTGAATTTTATTATAAGAGCACTTTTCAAATCAAAAGTTTTAAGGTGCTTTACTACATAAGAGCAAATTGGAATAAGAATAAAATAAATCAGGCTTCAGACACGCTGGTTTATTCTCCAGACCGCCTCAAAGTCATCAGATTTTTTTTTAAATGAAATCAGCAAATGGAAAAAAAGTCTTGATGAGCCACACCTGGGCAGATGTTCATGGTCCCCAGAGGACGAATCTCATCCTCCACTGCAGTTAAAAAACTTCCACTCAAGAACTGACACAAATTAGACCACAGACACCAAATCACTGAGTCTCTGTTCCAGGGTCCTGAAATGTATGAAACACTTGACCAAAATAGTCACACATTCTTCTTCATGTTAATTACTTTATTTCTGGGGACCCCCGTACAAGCCCCTCAAGGCCCCCTGAGGGTCCCCAGAGCCCACTTTGACAACCATTGCTGTAGTATTTCAGCATTTTTCAGCAAACTCTGGTATTATAAGGCACTAAACTAAGATGGACCACATTATCTTGAATTTCCCCCGGGATCAATAAAGTATCCATCTATCTGTCTGTCTTATCGTTGTGAGCATGTTAGCATGTTGGTGTTAGCATTTAGCTTCAGGGTTAGTATTTAGTCTTGAGCCAAATGCTAACGTCTGTCGATAGGCGCTGGAGCCAATAAATCATTCGACCTGAACTCGTTTCCCCTGGAGACGAGGAAAGTAAAACGATGTTAGTGGGCTTTTGTCCAGCATTAAAGAGCTATAAGTATTCATTTAGTAGAAGATGGCACTTGGGGGAACTTGAGCTGAGACGCAGATTAAAAGGGACAGTTCACCTCATGGTCATCACAAGCCTCTTGTCTCCAGCCACCCGGCGTAGTTCGTTGGCTCCCTGCAGGTCACAGCGTAGTTTCAGACTGGGAGAAAACTGGGGAGACTTTCTGACTTTCTGTGGAGACTGAGGCCAGAGTGAAAATTATGTGAATCCACAGTGTCGGTTTCCTCTTTTAATGTCTCATTTATTAACAGTCGGCTGATGTCAGGAATCCTAAAACCTCTGATCACTGAGTAAAGGGGGTCAGTCTGCTCATGTCAGGTCTCCACTGAGATCATGGAAGTGAACTCCTCAAACTCATATTCCTGAAACTGACAGACTAACAAAAGCATTAATTCTAATAATAATAATAATAATAATGATAGATAGATAGATACTTTATTGATCCCCAGGGAAATTCAATAGCACATCCGTGAATCTTGATTTGTCTCCCATCCAAACTAAACAAAGTAGCTTCCCTCACGGCTGCTGCTGACGGCAGAAACTGCTCTGACTGGTTTGATTTGCACAAGTCTGAACGGAGCGGAGATTCCTTTGCAGATTAAAGGCTCTGCTTCAAAACAAATGTGATTCGTCGCTTTGTGTGGATGCATCATATCGAGCTGTGCTGACTGTGATGTAACTAACGTTTCCCTCTTGCCACCTCCAGCCTACCCAGCCTCCCCGGTCAGAGTGATCCCCAGGCCGGGGGGCCCCGGGCCCTACCGCCTCGCCACCTTCTGCCTGGCTACGCTGAGCGCCGTGCTGCTCATCTCCATCATAGCCGTCGCTGCACACTGTGAGCCTCTTCTGTTCAAACGTCAAAATATTTAGTTCAAGTGAAGGTCTGGAAGTCATCTTTATGTAGGCTCAGTAATTACAGCTTCCACGTATTAATTTGTGTGTGAAAGTAGTCAGACTGCTGGTGAAGGAAATACGTTTTGTATTTCAGTTTCACAGGTTAAAGTGAAGCCATCAGAAAGCCTCTTGAGTATGAATGAAAATTAATTTTCTTTTTCTTTTTGGGGAACTAAAAGGTCATCAAGTTTGAAACAGTAAATTTAAAATTGCAGATTGAGCAGTTTGAGGTGAGGAAAAAAGCGGACATGGTTTGTGCCTTGCAACACTGACATTTACAGCATGTTTGCCAATCGCATGTTCTGCTTTTTAATGAGCTCGTTAGCTTCACTGCTGCCAGCTGAGAGCGAGTGATGTGACGTGAAGACCGTCAGTGGGCTGCAGATGAACTGACACGCCGAGGCTCGAGGCTCAGCTTAGACAGTCTAACCTTGGCTGATCCCAAACTGAAAACCTTCACAGGTCACGTATTCTAACCTGAGTCAATCGAATGTTTTGACGAACACACAACATAAACTTGAGTTCGATACTTTTTACAATACGTGTTGAAGAGTTGTGAGCAGGACACGAAGCGAACGCAGTAAACGTTACACGATGTGTTGGCCAGTTGCACTTTGAACGTTTCTGCTTCGTCCCACAGATCAGAGCAAGCCTCAGAGCGGCGGCGAAGCGACCTCAGAGCTACAGAAGCAGACGCAGGACGCAAACGTTTCCGCTTTACTCGCCTCCATCAGCAAACTGCAGCAGGAGAAAACGCAGCTGCAGAAAGACAAAGACGAGCTGCTGGCCGAACTGGCTGCCACGAAAGGTAGATGACTCTGAACCTGACCATTTCATCGTACCAGAGTCAGGCCTGAGCTGGGTTGGATGTTGGTGGATGAGGCTGCACCAGTCGTCCTCTGTAGCCTAATTCACCTCCCCCTCTCGTTCTGTGCATCCTCAGCTCCTGAGGTGATCAAACCGACCACGAAGGCGGCGGCGGCGACGGCGGCCCCCATCATCTGCCCTCCTGACTGGCACCTCTTCAACAACAGCTGTTACTTCATCTCCAGAACCACACGGGATTGGCCGGAGAGCCAGTCGTACTGCGAGAGCCAGGGAGGTCACCTGGCCATCATCCACACGGCCGAGGAGCAGGTGCGACGGGCTGCGTCAGGGCGTCAGGGCGTCAGGGTTTGGGTCAGCTGGGGTTTAGTTGGAGAAAAAAACATTCGCAGCCACGACGAGAGCTCATAGACGTTTTCACAACTGCAGTGACTCGATGATCTCGAGGTCGTGATCCAATCAGCTGTAGGGCAGTGTGTGTGTGTGTGTGTGTGTGTGTGTGTGTTCATGGACGTGAAGGCACATCTCACTCAGTTTGGTTGATTGATGTGTTTTTTAATAGTTTCTGGACATCAGTGAGATCTGAGCTCATGTGAAATGTAAAACTTACCAGTGTGAGTGTGTGTGTGTGTGTACGTGCGCATGTGTGTGTGTGTTTGTGTGCATGTGTGTGTGTGTGCGTTTTCTCTCAGACGTTTCTGTGGAACCTTCTTCCCAGAGGCCACTGGAACGCCTTCTGGTTTGGGATCACTGACGAGCACACAGAGGATCATTGGAAGTGGGTGGATGGCACCCCGCTGGTTGGAGGGTAGGTTCACTTCTCCTACAACTCATCCTGCCTCATCCCAGCCTGCCGACACCTTCAGCACCGTATTGCACAGGCAGCACAGGCAGGCACTTCTAACATCAGCCTCTCTGAAAAGATGAAGCCCATCCTGAGCTTTATGTCCATCTTCTCAAACTAGTCGACTACGACGCGGCACTCGCTGTTAGAACCTAAAACCTTCACAGCAGGAATGGAGAAATAAGTTTCTCACTCTGTGCTTCACATGAAGAACTTGACTCCGTCGGTGGATAAATCAAGTTAATTTCAGAGTTAGTGTGACTCCTCTGGCTCCAGACTGTCTGTGACACACACACACACACACACACACACACACACTGAGTGACCACTTTAACGCTGCTGAACGTTGACCCTCACAGAACCACACACTTTGGCACACGTTTCGGCCTGCGAGCTGCACGGTGATGGCTGCTCGCCTGGATTACGCAGAACGAGGCCAAATTCAGAGAGTCGGGTAGCCAGAGGGAAGCTGCAGCCAGCCATGACAAAGTGTGAACCTCAGGCCAGGTTACTTCCTGTTTCACTGGAAAGTCATCCCTTATCCAGGACAACAGAAACCACAAAAAGGGCCTGAAGATCCTGGACTCCAGGAAAGGGTTTTGGATCCCCTGGCAAAGTAGTTTGATAGTAACATGATCCTTATTGTCAGACACACTTGGCCCTGAATCCTCTCTGACAGATAATCAGTTAGTTGATCAATAGAAAGGAATCAACCGTCTCTGAGTCTCTGACTTGTCGAGCCAAAATACAACTTGACAGTCGGACTAAACTGCGAGTTTGGTTTATTCCTGCTCTGCTCTCTTACATTCATGGTAAATTAACTATCTGAGGGTCTTGATCTTTGACATGAAGACATCACGTCATTTTTGAAATTTTATTAACATCAAACTATCAGCAAAGAACATAATCCACAGATTAATGGAAGATGAAAACAGTCAGTAGTTGCAGCTCTAATTAAACTGTGCTGTACTCAAACCTAAAGAACTGAGTGAGTGTTGGTGTTCAGGACTGAGATAAGAGCTGGAGGGAGGCCAGGATCTGCTGCAGGGCCGCACCGCAGGGTGACCCTGACCTCCGACCTCTGATGAAAAACAAATGTGCCGGAGCCAAAGACAAACACGGTTAAAAAGCAGGCAAAGGCTGCTCTTTGAATCCTGCATGTTGAACTCACAGCGCTCACCTTGTGTCTGCTGTGTGACGGACATTTAACATCAAGACCTTGACCTCGAAGACACAAGCTGTGGCTCATCCAGTCACACTGGATTTCAGTCGTATTTTCCAGTGTTTCCGTCCCATCTGGTGCTAACTCAACACATTTTTTAAAGAACCATCTGATCTCTCTTCCTCATTTTGTGAATATTTGTTCATGACTAACCTTTTATCATTCCTCTTTCCTTCCTCTTTGCCTGATGTGGCTCTGCTCAGCTGTTTGTCTCCACACTCATGTTATGGACGCTGTGTTGCTGTTGTTTGTCTCATCTGGTCAAATTAAGATTTGCTTCTTTATTTTTTATAGACTGAAAGTTCAAAGTGGAACTTCTCTTTCAGAATAACATATCAATGACGTAATACACAGTGCAGGACACTTTGGTTACGGTTTTATGGTAAATTATGGTTTATATTTGGAACTAATTCAGGAGACCAATCACATACTGGTCTTATTTCCCTCAGTAATCTGGTTTCCTGTGTCCATGTTTGGTCTGTAGGGCTTCAAAATCAGTGAATCATTTAGTCTTTGAAATGTCAAACAAATCGTCTGTCTAGAGTCCGGTGAACCGAAGACGAGACGAAGGTTCAAGTTGTGCTAAACCCAAAATAAGTTTACTTTGCTCCCAAGTGTTGCATTCAAACGATGGCTGGTGCATCTCTGAGTGTCAGTGATTATGATTTGCTGCTGATCAAAGTGTTTTATTTGCTCTTCTGACTGTAGTTTCTGGGAGGTGGGCGAGCCCAACAACCACATTGACGAGGACTGTGGCTACATTGTGAAAACCCGCGTGTTGGAGCGAGTGGCCATCCGGAGCTGGTACGACGCCCCCTGCTCCATGTACTGGCGCTTCATCTGTGAGAAGGAGATGGGCCCCGGTAACAGCACCGCCATGCCGCACTGAGGCGTCCACGCCCCTGTGGTCGTCTGAGGAAAACCAGGAGAGGAAGTTACGCACTTTGTCAGGTTTTAGCGCACTCATCTGAAGACCACTTAAACAAACCGGCTAAATTTAGTGACTGTTGTGACATTTTGTATCTTTGTTTGTGGCGACTAACATTTTCAAGGCTTCAGGAGTTTGCAGCCATTTTTGGGCCAACAAACCAGTTATTTGGTTTCGTAAAGTGGGCCTTTTTCTAACCCTCACACTGTCTTCTGTCCCTTAAGCCAACCAGACCTTAAACACAGCGTTTGGAGACTAAACTTTGAACAGATCAGACATAAAGTTTGAACAGAACAGAAGCTTCACAGAAGCTTACAGTACCAACTTTTACAGAAGGTAATTAAACATTTCTGTGCGTTCACACTGCTTTCAACCTTTTGCATTCTTACAATCATTATATGACATAATGAAGGACATCTAAATTGTAGTGAATGAAGAAGCTCACACATTTCCAGTAATAAAGTCCAGTTAAGATCAGTGATATTAAATATGTAATTATGTGTGTATTTTAGAGGCGACACAAACAGTGACAGCATGTCAGCTGAGGTGTTGAACAATGGCCGCTCAACATGTTTGCAATCATGTTTTTCAGTAAAGGACACTTGATGCTAATAATCAAAAATCCTAGAGATTGTAATTTTAATGTTCCACTGATCATCACCTCCGGCTTTATTACTGAAAATTTCCAAACTGCTTCTGCTGTCTCACTTTACGTTTTGACAGGCTAACATCAGTGTTAGCTTCTCCAGCAGGTAAACCTTCGATCATAACATTTCAGGGTTCATTCGTAAAGATTTTTGTTCTGAATGACGTCAGGAAACGTGTCTGTAATACCACAAATCCTAAATGTCGTCCTAACTCAGTTAAGATTTCAGGCATAAAGTGGACCCTGCAAACAGATCGTGTAACTTTGTAGAAAGTTTCTCTGCTCAGCTGGAGGTCAGTGGCTCGTAGTGATAACAGGTTACATTGATGAAGATGGGACAAAGACTTTGTCAAGCCTCAGGGGACGATTGTTTTGCTTCTATGACTTTATGTGACCAGAAGGTTTCATAAACCTGTAGCCTTACAGTCTGCCTTCTACCAGATAAATCATGTTTTTACATTCAAGGTTATATATTAGTGTCCTGATGTTAATTAATGTGTGTGTGTGTGAGACTGTCTGGTGTTATGTGTTAGTGATGTCACCACTTCTGTTAAAATGATGAATTTAAATCTGATGCATTATGATTGAGGGACATGAATCAAATAACGCACACATTAATGTGTCCTGTGGATCTTGTAAATACACAATAAAGATGTTTGTTTTGTATCTTAACGGCTCACTTTCCTCACTACGCTCTGCTGCCTGTCTCTCCTCACTTTTTGATCAGTTCACCATGCTGCTGTTAACTTAGTGCTGCCCTCAAGTGGCCAAAAAATGCATTAGGCAGCTTTAATGTGTCACCAGATTTCTGTCAATTCTAACTACAATAAGGACATTTATTTTTGTCATTTGTTTATGTATGTACATTTCCTTGTACATGAGATATATGTGTGTATGTTATTGGTCAGTTTAAAAAATCTGAAAAGTTTTTTAATAATCTCGTGACATCTTCACTTTTACATTTTAGATATTCAGAACACTTACACATTTATTTTTTTCCTCCCAGTGGTGTGTTTTTATTTTTATGTTTTAGCTTTGCACAAAAACATATGAAGAGATTCCTGAGGCGCAGGATGGACTCTTAACTACACAATACCGATTTCACATTTTAACGAACTGTATGCAGTTTATAGTGGACTTATAAACATGTTGTTAACAGAACATGTCTTTATAAATTTCAGTGCATTGAAGTTATGAATCAACTCACAAAGTGTGACTACGTTTAATAAGTGGATGAAACAACTCATCTACATGGAACATGATGGTTTCGTTGTTCTTGTTGTTGTTGGCACCCAGCAGGTGGCGCCACTGGCACAAGCAGCCCACTGAATGGTCTTTATGTAAGCTGTGTGAGAGTCTGCAGAACTCATTTAATTTTAACACTGTTGAAGAGCTCAGTTTTAAACAACAGTTTTAAAGTTTTTCATGATGAATGCATGTGCATGTTTGGATGAGAGGGTTTTGGTTTTGGTCCAGAGGTGTTTCATGGACAAAAGCACAAAGCTTCTGTCTGACTCTGTCTGTACAAGGAAAAAAAAGTGACTTTACATGAGATTAATGAAATGTATCTCAGAATAACACGTCTAAATGTCCTGCCTTGAAAATCAATGTAGTTTCTTTTGGGAAGTTACGATTTGTATTTAACATTTGTCATTCTCAGACAAACCAAATTTAACTTAAGAAGAAAGACAGAAGCAGTACAGAAGTACACAAAGTAAGAAGTTAGAATTCTCATAAATTCAAGTTTATTTTGATATCTCCTTCTCTGGAATGAAAGACCTACATTCTGCCGTTCATCTCCTCACCTCATCCACTTCCTGACTCGTCAAAGTGGGCTAAGAGGTGGCCTCTTACGAGACGCCGAAGGTGGTGGGGGAGGTTTGTTCAGTGCACGGTGTGTACTCGTGCTTCCCTCCTGAGCTCGTTACCACAGGGAGTTATCAGGAAGTCAGCTAGCCCTGTTCTGTCACAGTTCATTAGGATTACAGGCCGACATTTACTGAAAGAGTGAGAGAGACAAGGAGAAACTCTGTTCTAACACTGTGTCACAACGTCCCACCAACAACGCAAACCAAAGACAGACAGACAGACAGAGTTCAGAGACAACGTGGAAGCTCCTCAGCTCAGATTGTGAGGGACAGGAAATACACCCAAAATCACATCCCTCCAAACCAGATAACCTGTCTGTATGTGCACCTTGCTCGTGAGCTGCATTCAGAAGCAGTCCGACTTTGCATTTTTTGACAACAATATGTTCATATTTTTTAAAGTGTATATTTTAAAGTAACAGCACAGGACACAGTCGACAGGTGAGTCCTGGAGGTAGAAAGTTTAGTTTTGAGGCTGAGGCTGGTGGAGAAGCATCCAGGATCTCACCCAAACGGTGAACAAACTACCCTCATAAGAGCAGGACTTACTGAGCAGAAGACTAATCTGTGCAGGCTGGGGGAAACTGTTTATGTGCAGCTTGACAGAAGCCCTGACTGCAAATGGACCCTGCTGGCATTAAACTTGTGTGTGTGTGTGTGTGTGTGTGTGTGTGTGTGTGTGTGTGTGTGTGTGTGTGACTCATGCATGACCGGGCCTACACAACTCTGATGTTGCTGTATGATGTCACCGGTGCCAAAACCAGTTGCATCAATTACTAAAAAAAGATGCATCCTGAGGTGAGGCTTAATCTAAAAGTCTCCACTGGAGGAGGCCATCAAACATCTCCAATGAGCTCAGCATGCATGGATTAGCAGGATACCGAACCAATGAGGGCGAGACTTGTGGCTTAGGGCTGCGGCGTCGTTACGAGGCCACATTACCTGAGGCGGTGCACACAGGTAAACATCTCCCAAGTGTTACAACATCTTAGTCAGACAAAGAGCCAACTGGCACGCCGTCAAAGAAACAACTAAGCTCATCTAACGATTTCAGTTTTCTCATTGAAAGCTGCTGGCTGAAGGCCACTTTGGAGGTTTTAATATCTGAGCACACACACAAACACAGACCTGCAGAACTCAGTCTTTGCATAGTCTGACCTGTGACACTCAGTAATACGTTCAGCAAATGTCAATACCCCAAGGCTTCGAAACAGGCTTAAAAGTTGTAAAAGCTGTGAACAAGGAGACAATCAGATATTGTTTCATAGGCTTCAGCTGATGTTACGGTGGTGTGGATGAGTCACTTTGCTGAGGATACATTCTGAGGGTTTTTATACCTGTATTTCAGTTCAGTCATTCCACAAAGGGAATAAAATGCTTTTGCTTCATACCAACTTTTTACAAACAAAACAAAAGGAGTAAAGATGAATTTGTGCGTGTTGACAGGCAGCTCATCGATTGGACAGTTTTGGCACATATCATCCTGCTCTTCATCATCAGGATCCACGTGGAGAAATCAAACTCTGTTCACCTCCGTTTCTGATGGAGTCACAAGGAGCTCAATTAGAAGAAATAACTGATTAGAAGCATTTTTAGCATTGTTAGCAGCTACAGTAAGGAATGTTCAGTTGGTTGTAATCTCCAACCACACCTCGAGATGCCACCAAATCCTCGTCACTGGACTGGACCTTTAATGAACTGAGTGATCTCTCAGCAGTATGTAAATCAACATTTCAAGACTAAGTTTAAGCTCAGTTTAAGACTAAGCTCCTGGAACGGTCCGACCTTCGCTGAGCCTGCTGAAGTGTCCTTGAGTAAGACCCTGGATCTCTTCCAGCATCAGGATCCTGCAGTGAGGCTGACCTCTGACCTCTGACCTCCCTGAGGAATGTGGATGCAAGCAAGAAACAATAAACTATTTCTTTGGAGCTGTAATTTATACCACATTACATCAGATTAGCACCCGTGTGGCGTTCTCGACCAACCACCTTCCCTAGAAGAAGTAAGAAAAATGGAAATCTCCCCCGAAGCCACAAGTCAGACTACAGGATGTCGAAGAGGGGTGGACCAAATGAGATCATCTCTCACTGGAGACCAGGAAGTGCTCTTCTTCCTGTCAGGTCAGGTAGTTCCTGTCTCATTCTGAGGCAAAACTCTGCATTTGACTCTTGATCCACTTTTCGTCTCCGCCTTCGCTGTGTGTCAGGTGTGACGCACGTTTCGCCTGACCTGCTCTAATTCCCTAACGAGATTGCCCGTCCCCGGATATCCCATTAGACCCTGATTAACCGGGCTCAGCTCATTAGCTCTGACAAACCAATTCACCCCGTCAACCTCCCCCCCAGACTACCCATCCTGCACCCTGACAAAGAAAACATGCACCGCAATGCCAGGAGTCGGAGTCCAAAGTCACCTCTGTCGTCAGCGGCGACATACACGAGATGAAGTGTAATGTTTGTAAAAAGGTTTCAAACGATTTGGTGTGATGAAAAGCTGTTGGAATGAGGCTCTTTGTGCATTTTTACTTCCTCTGACTTTCAATTTGCTTTCATTGCAGCTGAAACTCTTTAAAACTTTACACTCAGAGCATAAAACAACAGAATTTTGTTTCATATTTGGCTTCACGCTGGCTTCCTTCCATTTGTGCAACAGGTGTAATTCCTCCGCAAACCTCCGCCCTCTTTTCTCCACCTATCTTCTCCACATATTCTCACATTTCCTCTCCACCTGTTCCCTTTCTCTTCCTGTCTTGTTCTTTCATTTCTTTACCTGCTCTTGTCTTTTGACCTCATAACCTGATTTTCTCCCTCCAATCGGTTTACGTGCCTCCTCTCGCCGTGCTCCCTCTCCATCTCTCTCTCTCTCCCTCCTTCCCTCTCTATTTCCATCTTTGAGCTTTATCCCTTCATCCCTTATCTCCTTCATCCCCTCCAATCCTCATCTGTTCTTCACTGTGGAGGACGGGAGAGAGAAAGAGAGTTTTTCACAAGCGAGCTGCTAGCAGTCTGCCGGGGGAGAGCGTCGGAGCAGCTTGCCGGTTGTGCACCCTGGGATTGTGGGATCTAAAAGAGCTCGAGCCGGAGGAGTCTGGGACCAGGAGCTGCGCCGGTGCAGAAGAAGAGAAGGGAAAAGGTGAGTTTCTTCTTTAACGCCTCTGCAGGTGCACTCTCAGGTGCTTCCTCAGCTGTTGGAGAACTTTTGGAGCTGCGGCGGAGAAGCTGCATGATCTTCCTTTGTGAGAATTTAAATACAGGAAGTGGATTTTTGCTTTTGTGACAGTTGAAAAACAGGAAGTGGATATTTCCTTCAGTGTTGATGGGAGACTTGGGAAAATGAATGGAGATTTTCAGCGCATGGCGGCCTGCGAACCAGACGAAGCTGCAGCTGCTGTTTGTTCGTCTGCAGAGATTTTCGAAGCACAAGTTTCCCTCCGCTGTTCACTTCTGAGTTGTTCTCTAACACGCCGCTGAAGCACCGATTTCGCGTGAGCCACAGAGTAATTTATCGGCCCTGTGTAAGACTGCATCCAGTGTAATGATTCCTTAAACCCTTTGAAGGTGATCTTTGGATTTCGGGGAAGCAGCCAAAGAGGATTGGTGCCTCAGGTGTGGCGGCAGTAAGCTGCAGCCTGATCTGTCACACAGGCCTCATCCAGCTTGCTTTGTCAGCCGAGTTCTTCGCGGCAGGTTTGGCACTGCTGGGTTTGCTGCGGCCGGCAGGGTTTTGTTGCGTACTGACACAAACGCTCTCCCAGGGGGTTTTTGGCTTTTGGCTGGAAAATCACTTGAGAGTCGAAACATCGATGTGTCACTTCTGTCAGACAAGAGGGCAGGACAGTGGAGGAGGAGCTGCTGATAAGTTTGACTGTAACAGACCCACCGGCGTCTCCCACCATCCACTCCACCCTCCCTCCACCCTCCCTCTCTGATCCCGAGGTAAAGAGCAGTCAGTAATCGGATGACAGGAGATTTGACCGGTAAAGCTTCCCTTAAGATCTCCTGCCTGGGATTTAAAGCCCTGTAGCGACACACCACCACCACCACCACCACCGCTCCCTCCCCCCATATCCCCCACCCTCCATCCTGCATCCTGTCACAGGTTCAAGCTGCTACCTGCGCTGCACGTAGGACACGTCCTGAACCTCCTCTGTCCGTCCCTGACCTTCACGCAGGACTTTTTTGATTATTCTCTTGATTCACTTTGACTTTAGTCAAAAATGTTAAAGTTGACTGTTTTGTCCACTCAAAACTTAGATATTCAGTATCTGAAAACCAATCTGGAGAAAAACAGCAACTTACATTTGAGGAGCTGGAACGAAGGATTGTTTTGCACTTCTGCTTGGTGAATAAATGAAATCATTAACTGTTCTCCACACAACATGGACTTCATTCATGCATTGCTTACATCGTTTGAACGCATCATCAAATAAATATCAAGCTATGCATTTTGAGCAGAGGTAGTTGGTTTTAAATTAGTCAGACATCAATATCCTATTACAGAGCACTAGAAATACACGTACTGTGAGCTACTGCACGCAGGGCTTTGGGGACATGAAAATTATGTTGAAATAAAGGAAAGCTTGAGTTACAAAAGACATTTGACAGCAGGCATAAACACTTTTAGTTACTGCATTGAAAGTGAGAACCTCTCTTCACTGAGCGGAAACGTGAAGCTCGTTTCACTGTCAGAGTCAAGGCTGATGGTGGCCCAAACTGATCCTCAAAGTTGAGTTTCATCTGAAAAATGGTGGATGGAAATGCTTTAAAGATGAGAAACTAATGTCAAAGCACCAGAAAATATCTGAGGCAAAGATGAGCTGGTCATAAATATATTTAGAGAGTGAAATCTGATGCGATAGCTTGAATTAAAGTCAGAGATTTATTTTTGGATTTTACAGCACTGATACTGTCCACACTCAAAGTAGATCCCTTCTTCACTTCATTTCTTTCCCTCCTTCTGTCCCACATGTCCTTCCTTCATTACTTTCCTTCTCTTTCCAATCCCACATTTGGACTTTAAATCTATTTCCTGTTCTTTCTGCAGTCTTTCCTTCCAGACGTTCTTTTTGTTTCTTTCTCTCCTACCACATTCAGTGTTTCTCCTTCTTTGTCCCTCATCTCCTCCTTCACTCCTTCACTGTGCACATCACATCTGGACCGCCGTGAGAGCTAACAGCCTTACAACTTTGGTTTAAGGAGGGATTAAACCCGTCAGGTGTGTGTCTAATCTTTGCTCTGGACTCGAGGTATCAGGGTCACCGAGTGATGCACAGCCTGCTCGGTGGATCTTTGTGTACCAACACTGCAGGATGTGCTGCAGGATCAGGCCGCAGTCTGACATCCACACCAAAGGCAGGAGATGCCTTCAGGAGGCTCCGACTTCTCCATACTTCACATAACTAACGCAGTGCCAGTAACTCTGATGACATGAGCTTTAATGACTTTCTCCCCAAGATCAGGAACCAACTGACTGTTTTCTCTCTTTCCTTTTTCTCCCTCTCTGTTTCAGAGTGACAGCTTCGTTCTTCGTCAGTAACATCCTCTAAAAACCGCCGCCATGGCAGCTGAGAAAGCTGAGATAGATGCACTGAAAAAGGAGTGCGATGGCCTCCGTGCACAGATCGAGGTGCTAAAATTTGTCACACATAAGAACATAACAGATCTGCTGCCCTGC
This sequence comes from Scatophagus argus, assembly GCF_020382885.2. NCBI lineage: Eukaryota > Metazoa > Chordata > Actinopteri > Scatophagidae > Scatophagus > Scatophagus argus. The sequence goes on from NC_058509.1 coordinate 1,747,808, forward strand.
AAAACACGTAGTTTTAATTCAGCCTCAATTAATTCTTCAGTTTGTCCGAGAAATTTAAAATCACCAAACCTGGAGATATGTGGTTACCACTGGACAGTGACAGACTTAATCCTGTCAGCTAATACCATCACTACCACCACCACTATGTGCTGTGACAATAGCTCTGCTAATGCCAGTGCTAATGCTAATAGAACAGCTGATAGAAATGTGTTTACTGAACACAGATGGAAAGAACAGCACTGAAATCAGTTTGGAGTTGACTCTCCTCTTCTTCCTCCCCCACCATGTAATTCCCCGTGTGGCCACCAGGCGGCCCGTAAGGCTGTGAATGACAGCAGCATGTCGGGAGCAGCAGGGGGCGTGGCCGCGGTGGGCCGAGTCCAGCTGAAGCTCAGGAAGACACTCAAGGGTCACCTGGCTAAAATCTACGCCATGCACTGGGGAGCTGACTCCAGGTGAGGTCGGGCGAGCAGGTGGAGCGAGCAGGTGGAGCAGAGGGTTTGTAGTTTTTAGGAGAGTCATGCTAGTCCGAACGAGTTCAGGTGTCACATGGACACGAGCCAGTTATCTGCAGTAGAAGTACTCAGATCTTGTACATCAGTAAAAAAAAAAAAGGCAATACCACAGTGTAGAAATACCCTGTTAAACATAACTGTAGTGCATTTCAATTTTTACTAAAGTATGAAAGCACCTAAACATACTGAAAGAAGCAAAAGTTTAAGTACTCATGCTGCAGAATGGCAGAGTGCAGAATTATGTTTATTGTATTTTTGGATCCTGTTTATTGATGCATTCATGTGTTCAACACTGAAACGCTGACGCTGGTGAAGGTGGTTTCACTGCTTCAGAGGGTGAATGATCCCTCAGGGACCAGCCGAGGTTTGTCCTCGTCTGTAGCGTCACATCAGCAGAGCATCAGAGCAAACTGCAGACTGAACTGTGGAGGCTCAGTTAGTCAGCGCTCTGATGTAGTCCAGCTCGTAGGATCAGATTACGTCTTATGAAGACATAAAAGAGCTGTGACGATGATGTAGTTGTGTGATTTAGTCAGCGATGCTGAGACCCCCGAGACCCACACAGTCCTGAACTGAATCTGGAGTGCTGTGGATGTCAGCATCAGCAGGGCTGGACTGGACCGAGTCAAACATGGTGACTCTGTCGTCTCTCTGACAGGCAAATGGTCAGTGCATCGCAGGACGGCAAGCTCCTCGTCTGGGACACTTTCACAGGGAACAAGGTGAGCTCACACACCTGCTGCCGGATTAAATGTGTGCTACAGCACAGACTGGCATCGTAAAGTGTTCAGTCATTACAAACGCAGTTTCCTCTGTTGTGTTCTTAAGCTGTGAGTGAAGGATTAGACTGATTTAACAGTTTGTTAACAGAAATTTGACTCGCTTTGCTTTGATCGTGTTTTGGTGTTTTAGTTAGAGGAGTTGATTGGTTGATTTACTCTTCGTGTGCGAGCTTCTAATCCTCACATAATTAGATCAGTCTGGATTTCACCGGTGAGTTAGTGATGCTTTAACTTCTGTTTCCACCTCGTCAGGAATGACAGGCTGGAAGATTTTAAACTTCAAATTTAAAGACTCTGAGGTCTGACAGAAAATGTCAGAGAGCAACAACTGGTTTCAACCTGCTCGTGTTGGTTGCACATCAGCTAAACAAAAGTTCTCCTTCCCAGCTGGTTGCTGTGCCACTGAAGTCGGCCTGGGTGATGAGCGTCGCCTTCGCCCCCTCCGGAAACCTGGTGGCCAGCGGCGGTCTGGACAACATCTGCACAGTGTACAACATCAAGGCTGCCAGCCCCAAGACCCTGAGGGAGCTGGACGCACACACAGGTGAGGCCGACGCCCACCGCAGCAACACGCAGTAAACACTAACATGAAGTACGTGAAAGCAGAAAAGGTGATGAGCTGACGACGACGTCTTACCGTCCCGCACAGGTTACCTGTCCTGCTGCCGTTTCCTGAGCGACTCTGAGATCCTGACAGCCTCCGGGGACACCACCTGGTGAGTTTATCAGCTGAGTATCCAACACACGCTGGATGCTGCCGAGGTCATTCTGGGATTTACTGCTCGTACAGCAAAGTGCGGCTGATCGAAGGTGTTTTCTGCAGGCTGACGTTAGCAGTGCAACAGCTGCGTTGAACTGATTTTAATCTAATTTAATTGTCATTTGACTAAAATGTGAAAATTGCTCATGTTTTAAACAATGTCAGCCCACAGACGCTGCAGCTTTTGTCAGTTGTTGTCACCGACATGAAAGGTTTTTACCATCAGAGTTTTTCATTGCACATCTGGTCTTAGATTTCAGACCAGATATGAAGACCCTCAGCAAAAAGAGACCTGATCCAAACAGACATGAGGAAGATTAGCCCTCAGCCTTTGTTTTCCTCGCCCTCGTCCCTCACGCTCTTCCTCCCTGTCCTCTCCAGCTGTCTGTGGGACCTGGAGACTGGCAAGCAGAAGATTGTCTTCACCAACCACATTGGAGACTGCATGTCGCTGGCTCTGTCCCCAGACATGAACACCTTCATCTCTGGAGCCTGTGACTCCCTGGCCAAGCTGTGGGACCTGAGGGAAGGAGCCTGCAAGCAGACCTTCTCTGGACACACCAGCGACATCAATGCCATCTCTGTGAGGACCATCACATCTCACACACACACTCACACACGTGTGCAATGTAACCTTTATACCTGACAGTCGACGCTCGGGGAGGGTTTGAAGAGCACACCTTGTGATGTCTGTTTGTGTTTCTACTCGTTTCTCTGGGTGTCAACTGATCTTTTTTGCTCTGGTGTTGGATGAGCTGACTGATCACCTGATCAGCCCTTGTTTGCTTTGCTTTGATTGGCTGTGAGTCAGTGTACAGTGGCTCACGAGGATCAAGTTCAGAAAGGCAGGGGTGCCAGACAGGAAGGCTTCATCTGTGTGGGGAAAAAAACGTCATTATAAGAAACTTTCTCAAAAAACTGAGTTGGCATCTCAAAATAGTTAGAAACAGTATTTTGACTTGTACGTGACTTACTGTTACTTATTAAACTTGTATGTGTTCATAGTATTGTCAGCTAACTTTACTACTTTGAGAAAGTTCTCTCTTATTTTGAAATACTAAGTCTGTCCGTTTCTTCTTCCTTCCTCCCCACCTCAGTTCTTCCCCAGCGGAAATGCCGTCATCACAGGCTCCGACGACTGCACCTGCAAGATGTACGACCTGCGCTCCGACCAGGAGGTGATTGGCTACCAGGACAGCAGCCTGAACGCCGGCGTCACGTCTCTGGCCCTGTCCAACTCAGGACGCCTTATCTTTGCTGGCTACGACGACTTCAACTGCCACATCTGGGACTCGCTGAAGGGGGAGAAAGTTGGTGAGTTGAGCTCGAGCCTTTAAACGCCTTATAAAGTTTAGATCTGTTCAAAGTCTGTATTCATTTAAGCTTTATTGACACTCTGAAGGAACACGTTGACAAGTGACGTGTCAGCAGTTACTGAACCTGACCTCACCTCTGTTCTCCTTCTCCCCTCCTCTCCCCTCATCCCCTCCTCACCTCTCGTCTCCCCTCCTCTCCTCTCCTCCCCCAGGTGTGCTGTCCGGTCATGACAACAGGGTGAGCTGCACCGGCGTCCCAGAGGATGGTATGGGCGTCTGCACAGGATCCTGGGACAGCTTCCTCAAACTGTGGAACTGAGGCGTCCCGACGAAGGAAAACACCAGAGGAGGAGGAGGAGGAGGAGGAGGAGGAGGAGGAAAGGGGTGGGGAGGGTGTTAGGAAAAGAGTGAAGACAGGATGGAGAAGAGGAGAGGAAAGTGAACTAAAAGACCAGTGAGGTTGGAGGATATTTGGTGCAGCTGTTGGAGCAAAGATCTTCCTCTCTCCTCTCTCTCCTTCCTCTCCTTCCTCTTCTTCCTCATTCATGTATGCAAAATATGAGGCTGCGAATGAGTCGAGTTGTGTAAATGGCATCAGGTAAACGGTGCGCGATGCATCCCGCTGCATGTACAAGAGAGTTTTATTGTTGTCCAGACGATTTAAACGCTGAAAAAATAAAAACATAGCACATTATTCCAAATGATTACCGGGCGGGAAACCAGCTCTTACTGTCACTTAAACACATTTAGATTTTTGGCAATAAGAAAAAAGAAAGAAAGACCAGGTGAATATTGAAAATAAAACTGTAGCGTACAGATTTATTTTTATTGTATTTTATTGAGATCTTTGACCCGTAAAAGAGCTCCGCACTTATTTAGATGGAAGATTGTAAATTCATTTGTATTTTATAGGTTAACATATTAGGGTGGAGAGTTGATGTACAGCGTCTTTTTTGTCTTTTTCTTTTCTTTTTTTTTCTTTTGGGCTGCACATCTCCAAAATATGTGTGTGTGTATGGTAGAGCTGCCATCTTGGGTCCCCTGCCAACAAACAGCAGACTTTGATCCAAGATGGCCGTCTCACCATGAAAATCCGATGACGTACCGAAGACGAATGGAGGCGGAGCCCGGCTGGCGGTGCTGTGAGACTCGCTCTGACCTGTGAAACACCTGTAAACTGTATCTCACTCCCCCTGGGTTCACCTGCATTTTGTAGTACTTTTACACTTGTGCAGTTCCTCTGTAAAAAGACGAAATGTTTGTTGAAAATCTTTCTAATAAACATAGAATTCTGCATTAACACCATGTCAGAGTCTGTGTTTGAGTGTGTTTGTGGCTAACCTTAAATATGATGTGAAAGGTTTACATTTAGAATAGCTGTAAGTCTTCCAGCTGGGTGGCAGGCAGAGTCGGATGAATCCAGTCTGACCAAACGGACACAATGGCGCCATCTGATCCAATTTGCTTTTTGTCCTTTAATCCCGTTGTTATGCCAGCAAGTGTTTCACAACAAAAGCCCCGTTAAGACATGAAGGGTTTCGGTCCGCTGAAACACCACTGGGATTTTAATTTGAAATGGATACAGGAAGTTTGCATTAACACCATGATGAGGTAACTCTTACAGTGCAGATCAAAATGAGGCTTCAAACAAAAACATGACCAAATACGCAGCACTGATCAAACCCAGGCAGTGAGGTGGAAATAAAGGCCTGCATCCAACACAAGCCAGCTTCACGTAAAGTCAAAAACAGTTTGCTCCTGCAGATGCAGCTTTTGAGTTTCGCTGGACAAAGCGGTCTGGAAGGACCCAAAGAGGAAGGATGGACGCCAAACAAAAACGTGACCGCAGAAATTTTACATCAGTCTGGGATTTGGACGGTTTCAGCATCCTGGGAATTTAACTCAAAATACACTTGGCCCAACACAAACATGAAAATATCCACGAAATGGTAAATACATTTTATAAACAGAATAACTGAACCACCAACTGAATGAATAAAATAACTGAAGGGAGACTGCAGTATTTCCTCTGGTCTTTGTTTTGATTATTATGCTCCTCAAATCTAATGTTTACATGACTTGTTAGCTGCTGTGTAAGAAAGCCAGCAGAATAAAAGTTAAACTGCTGTTTCAGGTGTCCTGATATGAAGGACACCTGCAAGTCAATCAGTATGTCCTAGAAGAAGAAGAAGAAGTGCAACTGGAGGACAACATTTTAACAGCAGGTGGCGGTAATGTGCCACAAAGCCGCCTGACTCCAACCCAAAGAGGAAGAAGAGGGACGTTCGCTCTTTGGTTGTGATATTTCCGACAGCACCTGACGTACACACCAGTCATCCTGCAGCTGAGCTCATCCTCCGGACCTCCAGCACCTGTCCTCACCGGGTTTCTGCCACCGTCAGCCGAACATGGCGCTCCGGAGGTTCTTCGTGGGAGGAAACTGGAAGATGAACGGGACCAAGGAGAGTCTGGAGGAGCTGATCTCCACCCTGAACACCGCCAGCCTGCACGACCAGACCGGTAAAAACCGAGCGATGAGCGGCTTTAGGTCCAGACTGCAGATTAACTGTCAGTGTGCGGCTGTTGTGCTGCGCGGATCAATCAGTAATCGATAAGGGATCAGTGACGGGGACGCTGCTGCTCAGATGACACGGTGACATTGGAGGTCACGTGATCAGGATGAGCTGCGCAAAGGCCTCTGACGTTTTTGTCCTCTCTTCATGGTGGGGGGGGGCTGTTGTACTGCAGGCTGCTGACGTATAATTACTTTACTGAAGTATTCCCTTTAATGCCACTTTAGGTTCATGTAGTACCTGTAAAAAGTGTAAAACTGCAAACATCTTGCATTCAAAATGTAACTTGGGGGAAAGTAGAAAAGTGTCAGCATCGAAGTGCTAAAAGTAAAAGTACTCATTATGCAGAGTGAGTACCTTCAGAATCATATCTGACATTTTGCACAGCAGGTTCGATGATTAAAGAACACGAATCTGTCACATCAGCTGGCGTCTGCAGCTTCAGGACAGCTCGCTCAAACGCCAGCAGAGACGGTCCAGTAGGGACGCGTCCTCCTTCAGTGAGTGTAGACTTTAGAGTCACCCAAAAGGAAAGTCCTGACAGTAATGAAGTTTATTCGATGGATTTATGGCTGAGATTTGCTTGTAAAGAAGCAGAAACGTTAAAGTCATACAGCAGTATGACAAGTGAATAAAAAAGAGATAACAAAGCTTTTGTTTGTCGTCCAGAGGTGGTGTGTGCTGCTCCCTCCATCTACCTGGACTTTGCTCGGTCCAGTCTGGATCCCAGGATCGCCGTCGCAGCCCAGAACTGCTACAAGGTGGCCAAGGGAGCGTTTACAGGGGAGATCAGGTATCAGCCACCGAATGAACACATGAATCATGAATTAGACTGTAAGACTCTGGGCAGCACATGAACAGGTGATCCGCAGGTGATCTGACCGGACTGTAACCTGTTCCCTCCAGTCCCGCCATGATAAAGGACTGCGGGGTAGACTGGGTGATCCTGGGACACTCTGAGCGCCGCCATGTCTTTGGGGAAAGCGACGAGCTGATTGGCCAGAAGGTGAGGAGACATTTCCTCAAGTTGCTCTCACAGTCAGGTGTGCAGATGCAGGTGAACACGTGAGTCTGGTTGGTTCTCAGGTGGCTCACGCACTGGAAAGCGGTCTGGGTGTGATCGCCTGCATCGGGGAGAAGCTGGAGGAGCGCGAGGCAGGCACCACAGAAGAAGTGGTCTACGCTCAGACGCAGGCTATTGCAGGTGAACAAGGGAGATGCTTTTATTTTGACTTTTTATTTCTCCAGGTCCTGTAGACCAGACTGCAGTCAGATATCACAGGATTTTACTGATGATCTTTGCCTCGTGCAGCCCACATCTGAGCTCAAAGTAGGCCACACGCTGATTTAAAATGCAAATGTGTCAGTGGTCTGTGCTGGTCCCCTGCTAATGCAGGATTTTCTCCTCTGAGAACAAGTTATGGGTCCTTGCGGTGCTGCTCTGCCTTCAGGATGTTTCGTAATCTAAGCTTTTCTGTTGCGAATGACAAACTGAATGACAAACCGTCCAGATGTTCAGTCCAGAGTCCAGATGTTCCTCCTCTGTCGCCCTGTGGAAAAGATGCTCTGTGGGGTTAAATGTGGGGGCAGCCGTGGCCTAGAGGTTGGAGAAGCGGCTTGTGATCGGAGGGTCACCGGTTCGATTCCCCCACTGGACGGGCAGGAAAAATTTGGGTGTGGTGGAGTGATTAATGCGAAAAATACTCCCCCCCTCTATTAGCCGGCTGATGTGCCCTTGAGCAAGGCACTTAACCCCCCAATATGCTCCCCGGGCGCCTGATGCTGCCCACTGCTCCTGTGTGTGTTTCACTGCATGTAATTTGCCGGGTGTTGCATGTGTGTGTTCAACTAAGGATGGGTCAAATGCAGAAGACGAATTCAGTGTGTGTATGTAAAAATATATATACTGCCAATAAAGTTGATTCTTCTTCTTCTTCTAAATGGCGTTAAATATCAGGAAGTACTTTGACTTTACGAGGGATTTCAGTCTCATGTTGTCGTGTTCCAGAGAACGTGAAGGACTGGGGGAAAGTCGTGCTGGCATACGAACCCGTGTGGGCCATCGGCACAGGAAAGACAGCTTCACCTGAGCAGGTAACGCTGGCTCCGCCCCCCCGTTCAGTCAGGGAGCCTAACCTGGTTAAAGCCACAAGCAGCATAAATAAAAGTACAATGACTCAGTTTCACTGGGTTACTTTTCATCATCATTTATTGTGTATTACTTCCTGACAGGAAGTGTGTTTATGTCACAGTGGGTGTGTTCAGTGTGCACCGCTGACACTCCTGCTCGTCCGGTTTCTCCAGCGCGACTCAGCCGGCTGCCGGCCATCTCACCAACACATCAGATCATCTGCTCACATTCAGCTGCTGTCACCCGAAAACACCTGCCAGCGTGGAAAATCGCTTCAACTACAAAAAAAAAGTTTTTGTGATATTTTGGAAATGTAAATAACGCTGTGTGTGTGTGTGTGTGTGTGTGTCCAGGCTCAGGAGGTCCACGAGAAGCTGAGGGCGTGGCTCCGAGCTAACGTGTCGGATGACGTCGCCGACTCTTTGCGCATCATCTACGGAGGTCAGTGATGCTATTTGTCTGTGGAGTTGCTCAGACTGCTCTGAGTGGAGTCTGAGGAGCTTCGCCCGTCACATGGTTAAGGCAGTCAGTATGTAACCTGACAGGCAGAGCCCAGGGCGAAAGATTTCCATGACAACATACCATTAAAAACTTCTCAGTGAGTAAATGTCTCGTTGTTCTGTGTATTTTCCCACATCCTCTCCTCCTTTTCTCCGTCCTCCAGGCTCCGTGACGGCAGCTAACTGCAGAGAGTTGGCGTCTCAGGGCGACGTGGACGGCTTCCTGGTGGGCGGAGCCTCTCTGAAACCAGAATTTGTCAACATCATCAACGCACGCGCATAGCAGGAACAGGAAACGGCTCCGACTGACTTTAACTCATCGCCGTGCGTCTGCTGACTGGGCCGACTGATCCTCAGAGAGACGAGGACGGTTTAGGAATATGATATTTGACGCAAACATCTGAGTGTGTAGAAACGACAGATTTTATTTCCAGCGTAGGATCAGTCGGCCTGGCTTGTTTTGTGTGGTTGCTCACAGATTGTTAACACTGTTGTAATGTTGTATTCACGTCTCACTCGACTGTGACCTCACGGTCCTTCACAATAAAAGTTCGGGACAAAATGTCCTGAAATATACACAACACACATTTACAGAATCTCATCTTTCTGCTGATATTCGGCTTTGGGGAGTTTGGGACTTTTATTGTGAAACTGTCACCAACAGGAAGTAAAAGTTTAAGTAGTTAACACTGTGTTTTGCTGTGTGTTCATCATATTAATGTGACCAATCTACATGATTAAATAAAATAAAATAAAGGTGTGAAGGTTTCACTTTGTGCATATGAGCTGTTTGTATCAGTAGCTGCCAACCTTTTCAGCCCAGATCACATCATGCTGGAACCACCCAGCAGACATGAGAGAGTCGAGGACGCGTTTGTCCTGACAGTAACAACATGCAGTTTTCAGGTTGTCCGTTTGTCTGTCCTGACACACGTCCTTCCATCCGTCCAATTCTTGTGAGGAAATTTCCATATTTGAGGGTAATTAAGAGAGTCCGGAGGCCTCGGGGTCAGAGACATGGGGTAGGTGGTAGATCAGTGAGGAGACAGACGGGAGTTTTATCGTAGCTGTTTGGGGAAGCAGGAGACGCTCTGGTAAGGGGTGAACCCGTGTTACGGTTCAGGAGGAAGTCCTCCTTCCTCCCTGGACACTACAGCTGAGGGGCCAACCACGACAGTATGGAGTCTATGACACAGTCTGCAGTATTGACAAGGACTGGCCCCCGGGGGACGAGATGTTCAGAGACTGACATCTTTCATAACTGGTGTATGGATGAAGTGCCAATGAATGTTGCAACCTAAACCATCGCGGACTGCAGGGCACTTCATCAGAAAACTCTTCTCAGGGACGCCTCGAGGGAACGTCACACTTTAAATTTGGCCCAACTGTCCTCCCGTTGACTGTTTTTAACCAGTGTGGACAGAATTTCTTAGCTAACTGCGACAAGACTTCACACAAATGTCAGGCCAAAGGTCAGCTTCACTGTGGCCTCGTGATGTTCTGACTGAAGGGCAGCATCAGGGCCTGTCAGCTCACATTCCCCCCACGTTCTCCTCCGCTTTGGCCTCCTCAGTGTTTCTGGTTTGTCTTCGTCTGTCTGCCTTGTCTGTTCTGTGTACGTCTAGCTGTGGTTGGTGACCCACTTCTCCTTCCCGCCTCTCCACCTGCACACCTTGAGGTTCGTCTTCTCCGGTCAGCTCCGCTCCAAAACTGCAGTATAAGAAGGCAGCTCAAGCTCGTCACCAGGTTGTTCAGTCGCGCTCAGTGGTAAAACGCTTCAGGTTCAGGTTTTGGTGCCCCAGGTAGACCTCCTTCTTTTCCAGTTCCACGCGCCCCACCCCCCACGCCAACGCCTCTGCACTCTTGGTTTTCAGTCTCTAACAGTTCTTGGACTTTTGGTGAGCTCTGACTTTAGCCTCTTGCAACACTTTGGACGTGTTTGCTTTAAAGCTCGTAAACTCGACAGCTTTGTGTCGGTGAGTGTGTGTGAACTAAATGTTAACCGGCACACTGTGACCATATTTCACCTGTGAAGTCTGCGTTCATGGTCTGTGGGTTTTTAACATATTTCTTTGTCTCACTGAAACGTACCACATGTGATCATCAGTGTGCTGCCTCAGTAGTTTCAGTTTGAAATATTAAAACACTTAATTGCAAAAACTGAACAAAAAACATAAAGAGACACAAATTTTGTGATTGAAACTGTAAATTAACATCTTTTTATTTCACATATTTTCACATTATCTTCAATGACAAGCATTCTGTTCTTTGTTGTTGTTGTTTTTAAATTCTCTTTCATTATTTCGACACAGCTACTCTATGGACGATCAGGAGGTACAGAAGGAACGAAGGGATTCGGGCTTTTTCACGTTCTTCAGGGCTTCAGGGCTTCGAGCATAAAGGACAAATCATCAGAATCACGTCAGGGCGGGATGAAAAAGAGGGAACTGAGAAACGGACACGACGAGGAGGAAGATGAGACAAAAAGGGGGGCGACGGAGGACAGAAGTGGGCGGAGTGCAGGTGCTTCAGGTGTGCAGGTGAGAGTGTGACCGTGTTTGTGTAGTTTTGTTTTTCACTCTGTCCCTGAAACTGTTGTGTGTTTCTTTCTGCATCGCGTCCTCCTTTGGTGTTGGCAGGTTTATTATCTCACCTCTTTCAGCCACGTGCTTCAGTCTACATCATTCAGTTCTATCTCTAACTATTTGATCTCTGAGTTTTTACAACAAGAAACTTTATTTTTGCAGGTCTGTCCTCCGGCTGTACATGAACTATCCCTTTAAAACTACAGTAACAGTGCATGTCTGGCTTATAAATTAGATATTTTTATGATATTCCCCTGCATTTGTGTGAGTTGCATCTGTGTGCATGTGTGCGTGTGTGTGTGCATACAGTATAATCTCCCTACCCTAGAAGTGCATAATTTATTTTATTTTATTTTATTTATTTATTTTTGCTTGGCTCTTTTGCTCGTGTGTTTTTTTAATGAATCTGTGTGATCCTTCATTGTACATGGCTCGCTCCACGTGTGTGTGTGTGTGTGTGTGTGTGTGTGTGTGTGTGTGTGTGTGAGTCATTCGTCTGTCTGTCACTTTCACAGGGCGCTGGGGTTCCTGAAGTTGTGGCCTGCAAAGCGAGCCTGGTCGCCCAACTCCTCCTCAATCCTGCAGAGAAGAAAAGAAGAAGAGCTGCAGAGAAAACACGCCTGTCCTGCCTCGCAGTGCGAAGAGGTAGGAGGACAAACCCAAACACCTTCCTCCTCCTCCTCCTCCTCCTCTTCCAGGTGAACCACACACTGCCACAGTTTGGACATAAACATCTGGACATAAACGTGTTGGTTCCCTGAAGCAGCTGCTCACTGCAGTTTGATCCAACACGAGGAAACACAACATTTGTCAGGGACTATTTTCACTGGCGGATTAATACACATTTGGAACTCTAGTGGGTGTTTGGGGCACCAACCCCACGTCTCCATAGCTGTCTCTGTGCAGGACAATGGGAATAGCTAATTCGTCTGCGTGTCTGCACGTGTTCATGCTTGGCTGCTCTGATTAGCTTTTATCGCTGGTTAAAGCTCCTGTAAGTCTCTCCACCCTCCACCTCTGCTGCGTCTCCTCAGCAGTCCGATGGGATTACAGCGCTGAGCCGGTCCCTCCTCCTCCTCCTCCCCCCATCGCTCCTGCTGCTGCTGACTGGCTCGGACACATGGGGTGACGCCGGCGCTGCTGTCGCCTGTCACGTCAATTAGCTCTGTGGTGCTAAGCGCTAAGACACGGCGGCCACCTGAGGAGCCGCTGCCAGATCGGGAGCCAAAGGAAGATGGGGAGGGTGTTGGCACCGATCTGAGGCAGCAAGTTTCAAGTTGTTGTTATGTGTTTTTTAAACAGGTTTGACTAGTTTTAGTGAGTCTAACTCCTGTAAACACTCAGGATTTTAAGTTTATGGAAAGTCTTAACATGGGTGGAAAAACCAGCCAGCAGGTTGAAGGATGAAAAATATCGAGTGACCACTGGAATCTGTTAAAGAACAGCTAAACTAGCCATGAAGAGTGTTTAGAGAGAGGAAAACAACTTCAGCCTGTCAGGACAGCCTCCATATTGAATTCCAGTGTTTTCTTGTCGCCTCTCTGCTACATTTCTTATTTCTCCATGCAATTACACAAACAAGAATGTTTCACATATCAGGCTAAAAGAGGCCTCTTTTAAACATACGTAAAGCTTCACTGAACTGCTGACCTCATGAGTTGGTTGTACTTGGCCAGCCGCTCAGATCTGCAGGGGGCGCCGGTCTTAATCTGCAACAGAGAGACCGCCAAAATTAGAACCAGAGAGAGAGAAAAGTTGAGGTGCAGTCAGCGATGAATAACCCAAACCACGTGCGAGTGCGATAACCTGAAGGATGAAGAAACTCTTTAAAAGTGCTTTTACTTCAGTAAGATGCATCACTCCTACTTGTGTACTCTGCTGGAGTATTTTCACGATGTGGTAATAGTACTTATGTAAAGGATCTGAAAACTCCCTCCGTCTCAGGTGTGTGTGCGTACCTGTCCAGTGCAGAGTCCCACCACCAGGTCAGCGATGAAGGTGTCCTCCGTCTCTCCTGAGCGATGGCTGACCATCACGCCCCAACCGTTCGCCTGAGCCAGTTTACACCTGAGAGACGAAACACACACGGTTTTATTACTAAATTAAAAAATATTAAAAAACCATGGAGGAAAATCGACCTACTGATGAGCACAGCATAACATTGTGTGCTGAAGCATTTTAAGTGAAGGCCGGGCTCAAACCCTGACAAACCACGCCTGGATTCAGTGATGAAGAGATGTCCCAATACTTTTGTCCATATAGTGTATGAATGTCTTGATTTTGGGGCGGACTGTCCCTCTGACGACTGAAGCTGTGCTCCACGTGCCTGTGTGTCCTCAGTGTGCTGATTACTCAGAGTTAATTAGTCTGGATGTGATTTACTGCAGCTCGTCCGACGCCTGCTAACGACACGAATGATGTGATTTGATTTGAGGTTTTGAAAAAACGCTCGTTGGGTTTCGCGAGCTGAGAAGAAACTATCAGATTAACGACACAGGAAGCTTTTCATGTGACGGGCACAATACATCATCTTTACTGTCACTTTATCTCTCCTCCCCCTCCTCCTCCCCCTCCTCCCCCTCCTCCCCCTCCTCCTGCTATAATTCAGCTGCAACGTCATGACTGACGGCTTCGTAAGCCTGAGTGACGTTTTGTTAAGTCTGAGAGGGATGAAACACATCCATAACTGGGATACGCACACAAATGTGAGGCACAACCACACATCAGTCAGCTGCATCAGTTTGTGTGGCGGACAGCTGATCTTCATACTAAAAACCTCTCATCACTTCCTGTCCTTCGTTTATCTTCTGTGGGTGTCTGCTTGCTGCTGCTCGTCTCTGGCAAAAGGCCAACATGGCTGATGGGTAATGAGTGATGTGACTGACAACATGCTGACTTCCTGTGTGTGTGTGTGTGTGTGTGACCAATAGCAGGGCAGCTGGGTCTCTCTGTCGTCTCAGTCAGGATGGATGACCTTCATTGGCCGAGTTCACCGACCTGCCTAAGGAGGCCATATTGGTCTCCTTCGATGAAGAATGTGTGTGTGTGTGTGTGTGTGTGTGTGTAGCATGTGTTCGCATCGTGTTGGACTGACAGTGATGAGTGATGTTTGTAGATCTGTAAAGCCTGTAGGCCTCCCAATATGGCAGATTTATCACTTTAATAAAGTGCATCCGCCTGTGTTTACGTGCGTTTTCAGACCGCGGTTTGATTTTCCACCAGACATCGAGAGACTTCGAAACGACTTTTGTTTACAGGCTGCTGTGTCGTTTCAATGCCACATGAAATGCCCCTACAGAGACGTGTATTTTCTGAATACTTAACGCACACTTCAAATCTGAAGTATTTTAGATGTTAGAAAACCAAATTGTTGCTGTTTTTGTTGAGTCTGAATCAAAAAATCGTACGCCTGAATGGCCTCAGTCACAGAGCCGATCTGGTTGACTTTGAGCAGCAGGCAGTTGCAGGCTCGTTCCTCAGCAGCTTTTTCTATCCTCTTAGGGTTGGTCACCGTCAGGTCGTCTCCCACAACCTGGATCCCCACCTGGGCCGTGAGACGGGACCAGGCCTCCCAGTCGTCCTGGTCAAAGGGGTCCTCGATGGACACCACTGAGAAGGACGTGAGGAGAGGTGAAAAGTTAATGAAGGATATTTTGTCTGCTGCTGGAGGTCAACAGAAACAACAAATGTGGTCCACCTGGGTAGTTGTTCACGAAGCCCTGGTAGATGTCGGCCAGCTCCTCTGCAGTGATGTGTCTCTCCGGGTCTGGTGGGGATTTGAAGTCCAGGTCGTATTTCCCCTCGCGGTAAAACTCTGAAGCGGCCACGTCCATCCCGACAACCACTTTGTCCGTGAAGCCGGCCTTCTCTATGGCCGTCTGCAGCAGGTCCAGAGCTGAGGAGGTGACAAGAGGACAGAGGGACACGAGACAGGAGACCAAGTACTTAAGATCAGCGATGGGGGGAGCTTGAAGAGGGTTGGAATTTAAAGTAAATAAAAACTCTCGTCCTCCTCTTCCTCACCCTCACTGTTCTCCAGGATGTTGGGAGCAAATCCTCCCTCGTCTCCCACGTTGGTGGCATCCTGTCCATATTTCTCCTGGATCACCCCCTTCAGCGTGTGGTACAGCTCCGATCCTATCCTCAACGCCTCCCTGAGAGACGAGGGAGACGAGGACAAAATCGTCAGAGGGCGGAGACAAAGAAACACATGAGGGCTGAGTGAAGGAAAAGAGATGAGTTCTTACTTGAAAGACTCAGCTCCAACAGGAAGGACCATGAACTCCTGCATGGCCAGTTTGTTACCTGCGTGGGAACCTCCGTTTATCACGTTAAAGGCCTGAGGAGGGGAGGAAACGAGGAGAGGAAGGGAGGGGACAGGAGGAAGCGAGGAGACAAGGAGAGGAAATTAGGAGGAAGAGTTCAGTAGTGTTTTAGTGGCCTAAAAAAGCTCATAAAACATCTTTTTTTGTCAAACTAGCAGCTAATTGAGATCAAAGAACGGTTGTACTTTTACATTTACACGTGATAAACTTGAGTTGTCACATTACTTCCCTGTTTGTCAGACAAAACGGTTTCATGCTTTCACTGAATGGCGTCATGCTGTCGTGTGGTGGGTTTGTGTCTTACAGGAACTGGCAGCACCAGCTCTGTGTTTCCAGCCAGGTCCGCTATGTGGCGGTACAGGGGGACGTCTTTCTCTGCTGCACCCGCCTTACAGATGGCGAGAGACACTCCCAGGATGGCGTTGGCCCCAAACTGAGCTGTTTGACAGGAAGTTGTTATTGTCCAGTTAATGTAACACATGCTTGGCAGCTCACATTTCCTTTACATTCGGTTTCAGTTCAGCTGAGACATTTTTTTGTACCCGTTTGCTTCAGTGATAAGACGACACAATTCTTACTTAGAAAAACATTTTGCAGCCAAAGTTAAGCTTAATTAAAAGTATAAATATTTGGAATGGGATATATGGAAATACTCACGTAAAGTACTTCAAAACTGCTCTGAAGTACAGTACTTGAGTAAATGTACTTCCCCTGCAGGTGATGCATTTAAGTGCTCAGAATGCTGCATTTTGCTCCCGTTCGTCCCTCACATTATGAGCTCAAAGCACTGAGTTTGACTGAATTCCTCCTGTTAGATTCACTGCTGTGTTTGAGCTGATTAAAATAAATGAAGGACGTGTTCATTTGTTAAAGCGCGTTTGTGTTGGTCACATGTCAGCCTGTTTGTCAGAGGAGTCCATTGGCTCGGTCTTGTTCCCGTCTGTTTTTATGCCTCTTGTTGCTGCTTTGGTAAAAACGTTTTTCAAGATGTGCCGTGCGGCTTCACGCCGGGCGGACGCCGGGCTGCTGAGCGGGCAGATTCCCAGCCGGCTGGTGGACTCTGACGACGTGATCATGTTAGATGTTAGTCATCACGGCTTGTTTTGACTCACATTTGTTTTCTGTGCCGTCCATCTCGATCATCATGTTGTCCAGCTGCTCCTGCTCCACCACGCTGATGCCCTGCACACACAGCAAACGCACCGTAAGAAGACAAAATATCGTCTGTGGCACGACTGGAAGCTGTTAAAACCAGAGGGGGGCGCAGTTCTCTAAAGAGGCCTGAGGCTTTTCTTTTCATGCCACTCTGTACTCCATAACTCGTGAAGCCTGAGTAATACAACATCTAATGTGATGGTTTCAATAGTTTCAGGTTGTTAATATTCAGGAGGTTTAACTTCTGTTGGGTGTTCGGTTTTCGGAGTCGTGTGTGTGGTCACTAATCCAGAGCTAAACTTTCAGACGTGTTCCCTGACTTTATAAACCCTGTTGGAAGATCAGTCACTTCATCAAAGGTGGATTCAGTCTAAAGGAGCCTGCAGTGAAACGCATTGATCCATCGCCTCTGATGTGACGTTCAGGAGCTTCCTGTCTGACTGATCAGCAAGATTCATTTCTCAGCAAAACATCTGCCGCAGGAGGAAGTTACCCATAATGCACTGCGCTCTCACACTTACACACTTAGACTTACAAACTCACACAAACACACACACCTCATTCACTTCTCCTCTCGCTCACGTTTTTCTCACGCACACACACTGTCGTCATCTTTCATTCACAGTGTGGGTACGCTGCACACACACACACACACACACACACACACACGCACACACACACACACCATTTTATATTCAAAAAATCATAAAGTGTGTGAACATTTTGGTGACTTACAGAGGCTATGAGGGCGGGACCCAGACTATCGTTGATGTGTCCGACCGCCTTCAGCACCCCTGAAGGAAACACAAATGAAGGTCAGGGAGTCAGGAAAGAAGAAACCGAAGTGTCGCATGAACTGGAAAGTCAGAGGAAGATAACTGAGAGCAAACCCATTTGGAACGGGGCCGCGTAGAAGACTAAACTAAGGCTGCGCTTTAATGTTGTGGAAATTCTCTGATCTTTGTGGTTAACAATCACATATTTCAGCTTTAACCTTGTGGAGAACACAAATATGCCTGCAGACACGGTGGATCTGACGAGTACCTTTGCCCTTGTAGCGGCTCTTGTCTCCATCTCGGAGCTCCAGAGCCTCGTAGATGCCTGTAGACGCTCCGCTGGGCACCGCAGCCCTGAACAGCCCTGAAGGTCAGACACACGGAGAAGGAATGAGGTTTTAGGAAATAATGAACTCTGCTGACTGTTTGTTTGTTTGAATTAAGCTTCGATGGACTCTGATTCTGAGATGCTGATAAAAGAAAGCCCTCAACAGTGGACCTTTAAGTTGAGGCTGTTGCCAAACAAACTGTATTCTGGAACATTTCAGCTCCTGGTCTGGATTATGTGCTGTGGACCACCAGATCGACCTGCAGATGACTTGTTGTAAAGATTTGGTCCTTTTAAAGGACAAATGTATTCAGGAAATATGCATCACGTATACACAGCCTAAAAGCTTAAAGATGCAGAAATCATCATGGCTCATAAAATAAATTTATTTAAATAAAATGACGCCTGGTGCTCGGGGCAGGTGTTCGCTTTGCGCATGATGCAGCCTTGCATGACTTTGAATTGGTTGGTCTCACCTCAACAAACTTTAAGCACGTCTGAGCTGGAGTTTACAAGATGGGATTGGATTGTGACACAACGGCTGGTTAGTTTGTGATTCTGTGCGTTTCATCATCTAATGGAACTTCTTCATTTTCAGTCACCAGAAAGGAAAATTTAAAGTAAAATTTGCTTTTATCTCAGCGGGGTTAAGAAGTCATGCTGATGTCTTTGGCCTACAGGAAGACCACAAGCCCCGGTCCTCCCTGAACTGAGAGCTGACTGATCCGGACAGAGGTCAAATGAAGGTTGTTTGATGTCAGAAGCGATTTATAAGTACAACAGGGATGCTGCTCTGCTGCCAAGCTTTCTTAACACGTTTTGGCAATTTTTTGACATAATGAACCCGAGCAGGCATCAGTGCGGTGAGCACTGTGTTATTTTTGTTCCTCTGATATTTGCAGACAGGCACGACGACGGTCACCTTTCTCTGTGCGAAGGTCCACCTCCACAGTGGGGTTTCCCCGGGAGTCCAAGATCTCCCTGGCAACAATGCTGACGATCGACATCCTGAGAGACACCGAGAGGAAAAGAGGCTGTTAGGATCGCTTTGCCTTGGGCTCTGAATCCTGTAGGAAAAGCTGTTTTATTTTCCACAGGTGTTGTTGGTGGTTGTTTCAGCTTCAGGTTGAACTGAAAAACAGGGAGAAAACATCTCACAGGTGAAAGGCTTATTTTTACATCATCCAAACACACACCAAACCTGCCAGGGGAGACGAGGAACATCATAACTGTACATTTGTGATAATCAAAGCTTCACCGCAGAGGACTGAGTTGAGTCATGTTCACACACACACACACACACACACACACACACTGCAGTTATTTTGTTGTTTCTGGAAGCAGGCTGCAGTAAAAGTGTTCAGCAGCAGACTAAATTATGCGTCTGTTTGCTGTTGCTTTGATCCAGACTGCAAATGGCCGCTCATTCCTGTGTGCCGCAGGTCCCGTTCACACCTGGTGTTAACTCTGAAGGCGCTGAAAGGAGATCCGATCGTTCAGACCGCGTTCGGAGGTGGTCCGAGACGTACGTGGTCTCAGTCTTTCGGCAGTGTGTACCTGAATGCGTCCACGCTGAAGGCCCACCTGCTCAACTCACATCTCCTACATAAGCAGAAGTAGATTCTCGGTGATGGAGTACGTTGTTGTCCAGGTACACGGTTTATGTACTGCTGCCCCAAGTACTCACAAGAGCTCCAAATGTGTGACAGTGGAAGAGAGGTTTGAAACGAGCAGCTGTAGCAGGGAAGCTTTTAGCTGCTGCACGCCCACAAAGGTCTGTCCTTGTTTTTTAACCATCTTATATTGATGTCAGCTACACCCAGCATGCAACAGTATCGCATCCTTCCTGTCTCACAGTCCAACCTGTCTGCTCTCAGTGTGAAGCCTTCTTCCAAGTGTTCTGTCCCAAATTAACTGAAATCTGTTGAATAATAGCAGGTTAATCAAATTTATTCTGATGAGCCTAAGAACTTAGCTGTGGTTTGCACACTTTGACCTGGTGAAGTAAAGGAAAACACACAGATTATACCGACGTTTACAGATGTTGCTTCTTCTGCCCCCAGGAGAAACAGCTCGGAAAATCCTGCAGCAGCACTGACGCAGGAAAGAAGCCCCTCTGGGTGCCGTGCGACACTTCGGAAAACAGCTCGACCACAAGAGCATTCGCCTGAGTAGGTTAGTGCTGTGTTTTTTAAAATCAAAAATCAGAAGCTGCGGTGCTGATTTCATGTCTCCGTCACGCAGTAACGTATGGCCTCCAAGCTGCATTTGTTCTCCAGTGTGTTCAGTTTTGTTCTTAGAAAACAGAATACAAAGCTTGGTGCTGTTATGCTACAGCTTGTGATACTACAGCGACTTCCTGTTGACGCAAACATTTGTTGGAAATCGATTTACACGTTACTGAAATCTTTACTGCAAAAATATATAAAATTTTAAAGGTACAGTCCCATTCACTAGATTCACAACCAGCTTTTCACCAGGAACATCAGGAACATAGGAGGGATTTTACACACAAATTTAGTGTTGGATTCTCACATATCCTGTCCCACAGAGTGACGTGAAGACACACAAAGACATGTCAAATTAACAACATGAAAGGACTCGTTTCTCGTTCAGACGGGAGTCCACATCACAACATTAAAACAACCTTAATTTTGTTTGATGCATTTTCTGTCATGAACAGAGATGAACCCCAAAACACTTGGAGTTCAGTCCTCACTCGTGCTAATCTCGTCAGTGGGTGTTTCCCCTCATCTTCCTCGTTGATATTCCAGACACGCAGAGCTGCAACAAGATGTCAGAAGGCCTTTTATGTCCTCGTCTCCGTACCGTATGAATACTTTATCGATTTTGTGAGGAGCTAAATTTGGCCCACTGCTAGCTTGCAGAAACCTGTCACTGGACAGGCTGTCCTTTCAAGTGCAGCTTCACGGTGGACCTGGTGTGGACTCCTGTGGACACCTGTTCTCTCGCTGTTCGTCTTCAGCGTTCGTCCTTTAACTCACACACTGAGAAGCAGACATCGCACTGTGTGAAGTCAGATGTGTGGGTGAGTTTCATTTGATCGTACGATGATTAAAGGCTTTCTTCTTCCATCCTGAGTTAGACGTGCAGGTAATAATTACACTAATGGTGGCTCAGTTCCACGTGCCGCGAAGCCAAAATGCACATTAGGAAATGTACTGATGCCAAACCAAAATGTCAGATCTGCGAAACCGAGAGGGAAACCGCGTGAAAATCAAAGGACTTGTTGAGAACTGACTGCGTCTGACGCAGCAAGAAATTCCGCTGGGTTTAAGCACATAAGCGACTTGGCGAGGTGACGGTGCAGGTTGAAGTAACTACTTTGTTATGGTGAGGAGAGCTTTGTTGTCATGGTGACGAGAACAAACCCTTGGTCGAAGTTCAGGGCGTGGTTGTGGTTGGGGTTTAAAGAATTGAACTGCAGCCTTGAACCTAACATCCTCACCTCACGTCCTTCTTCCTTTCTGCTTACTCATCTGAAACAGCTGGAAGCTTTTCTTTAGGACAAATGCTGTTATTTTTAACGGCAGTGCGTCTCTCTTGTTATCTTATTTCTGTCTCTGTCCTGGTGTTTATCTGACTTTCATGAATGCAAAGACGTTCAGTTTATGTCAAAGCTGAAGACTCCTCCTTTCGTGTTCCTCTGCGACATAAATACCCCCCGCGCGCTGCTTTTAACCTGCTGTAAAATCACATTACTCTGTTTTATTATGTCCTCTGACTCCTTCGCTCAGCACTCCTCCGTGTGATCCTTCCGAGCGACTCGGGAGTATTTCCATCCATCTTCACAGCAGCCCTTGTTCCTCTCAGTGTTGGTCGATTACGAAGTTGACGACCTGTGAATTTATGCTTATTCAGTTCTTACGCTCATTGTAAGTCACAGGGGGATAAAAGCGTCAGCGAAATGTCTAAATGGTGCTCAGCTTAAGAAGAAGCAGATAAAGAGTCAGACTCACCGCCAACACACAAAAACTTCCACGCACACACAGTGAAGGGGTTTGATGTGTGGGTGATTTTCTCTACTGGCCCATATTCATTTTATGAGTTTTTACGCTCTCTCTCACTCTCTGAAGCTTCACCATGAAGCGCCGCATTTTTCCAAACTCCAAAAGGTGGAGCAGCGGACGCCTGCCAACAGCTTTACATCAGCAATTCTGCAATTTCTGCTTTTGCTTTTGTTCCTGATGCAAACCAGTCACCAGCATGAGCTTTTCCACAATCTATATTTCATTTGTGTCACGTCAACATTCCCGCAACACGCGTCATCACGTTCACATGACCTGTTCGTGAGCTTTGTCACCTGAAGGTGGAGGTCACCTGGGCCCTGAGATGGCCGTTTCATCAAATCAACAAAACGGGTCAGTTTATTCACGGCTGGGACATTTTCAGCCGTCTGTGTGGCGACCAAAGCAGATCATTTGGATGAGACGCTGGGAAAGTCAAGTAAACATTTTGCTGTTAAGCTCCACAGTAAAATAACTGAGGAGAGAGAATATAGTCCAGATTCAGGTTCTGGTTCCTGAGATGAGTGAGTGGCTGCTGGCCGGAGGATTTCAAAACGTTTTTTCACAAAATGTTCTCTGGACTTCCTGGACTTGGTTGGAAACCTCCACTTGACATAACTGTGATGTTTCAGCCACAGTTTGCTTGCTTTAATGACCAAAACATTGAGACAGAAGCAGCGTGGGATCATGGGAGTTGTCGTTCTCACTGCTGAACAACCAAGCAACACGAACAATAGCACACAACAGAGGGCTTCCTAGCTAGTTTTCCGACTTCCTCCTCTGACATCATCTGGTGTTTAACGAGTTCCTCTGGATGTTCAATCGTTCTTCTACAGGCAACCTGATGGGACAAACCTTGAATTTTCTCTGGATTTGAACTCTGTTGGAATCATCTGCGATAATGTTAGTCCACAACTCAACCAAACACGTAACCAGTGTCTTTCTAAGACATTTGAATTGGGTGCTGGGACGCGACCATTTGAACGTCAGCCATGTTTCCGTGACACCAGCCTGGTGTTTCGTGACATTTGTCGCACACACTCATCTCACATCGCAGAAAGACATCCTCATCCTCTCCAATCTGTCACTGAGTTTATCTCACTCTTATCACTCTCTTCCTCCATCTCTGTCCGCTGCTGTTTGTGCACGTTGCTGCGAGTTACGTAAGCTCTACAGCAGCAGCAGCAGCAGAGAGGGAGGACACCCATGAACGCACCACACCACACCTACCAGAGACTGCAGTGCTCAGCAGAAAAGATACCAGCACTGGGGGGAAAAAAAGAAACACGAGTGGGCGAGTCGGGGAGGGAGTGAATGAGAGAGAGAGAGGGAGAGGGATGAAGGATTGCAAGGAGAGGACAGGGAGGATCGCATCTGCTGTAAAGGCAAGGAAGAGGAAAAAGATAAAGGCTTGGAGGATGGAGGGAAGGAGAGGAAAGACAGCAAAGAGGAGACATGAGAGGGAGCAAAGAGTCAAGGTCCTGATGCAGGAAAGCCAATCAGAAGGGCTCATTGCAACGTTTGGGTGCAGAACTCAGCACCGTCGTGGCTGAAATCACCCACAACTAAACCCAGAATGAACCTGTTTATCTCCGTGACAGCTGAAGAACCTCCACCGGCTGATGATGGCCATGAGATGAAGCTCTCAGTTTCTGTATGAACTTGCAGCTTCAGTTTCTGCTCGCCATTTTTTTGGTGCACACAAGCTCTGAATGGTATTTTAAGCCTCGTGATTTCCTTCCAGAAATGCACGCTGAGAGTCATAGTTCACTTCTCACATTTCTGTGTACACCTGCCTGCCCCTTTCACACCTACATGTGGAAAAACAAGCAACATGTTTTCTGCCAAAGCTGTTTAACTTCAACAAAAATGAACTGAAACAACCATTTATCTGTGATCATCAACAGTTTCACGAGAAGAGATCAGTCTGGGGATTTTAAGACTGCTGACAGCTGAAAACTGGGAAATATTTCATACCCAATCCTGACACAGGAAACAAGGAAGGAGAAAGAGAAAATACCGACTGGATTTAAATGGCTGGATTTAAATAGAAATATATGCAAAGAGAGAGAGAGAGAGAATAGCCAGGAGGAAGGAGAGAGGAAGAGGGAGGGAGGGAGTGATGGAGGACGAAACGGAGAGTGAGTGGAAACGAGGCAGGATGAGGGAGACACGGAGGAGGAGAAGGAGGAGGAGGAGCAAGCAAGATAAATAATTAAATGACCCTATTTGGCTGGAGAAGAGAGGAAAAAAGGAGGGATGAGGAGAGGCGAGAAGGAGAGAGGGAACAGAAGGCTGATCATCACACGTATGGCCAACACACACACATACACACAGCAACACACACACACACACAGGAAGTGGAGAGGTCTCACACATGCTAATAATGTGGTTGCACACATAATGTACACACATATAGCTTCAACTCATAACACACACACACACACACACACATTGAAAACAGTGCCACAGATGCAGACAGCAAACACACACTCATTAATACACACTTTTGCCATCAACTTTCTCATAACAACCAATTGAAACTGACTCAGTGTTCCTGCTGCCAGAACACACACAATCTCACAAATACACACATCCCCAGGCCTCACATGTTAAAAGCAACCGTCTCACACACACACACACACACACTCACACGCACACAAACACTCCTGTGCCAAGCATATCAAAACACATCAACCACTAACACACTTGATATATCAAGGACTCAACCATAATTTACTGCCTGATCCCGTCACACACACACACACACACACACACACACACAATATTACTGCAACCAAAACACAAATAAACAAACAAACACAAACTAATACACATACTTAACAGCCATTTTCTAAAAACGTCCAAGAGAAAAATACATGCATCAAAATCAAAGAAACACACACACACACACACACACACACACACTCTCGACCGCAGGGTCTGCTCGTGTACACATATGAGGTTTCTGCTGCCAAATCTCTTTCTCTCTCTCACACACACACACACACACACACATTTGACAGCTATATCACACTCACACGGCAACACCTAAAACTCGCACACACACACATATACTGCAAATGCACACACACACGCGCACACACAGTAACACCTACAGCTGAAGCCTTCCTGTCTCACACACTCGCACAAGCAGCATCACTCTGCATCCTTCCTGCGCTAAGCAGCAGCCAATCAACATGAGACCACACAGGAAAAAATGAAAGGGATGTAAAAAAAACCAAACCAAAAAAAAATAAATAAACACAAAACCACTTGAGTGGACGAAAAGAGGAAGAGAGGATTTCCTGCCTTTACCTGCCGTCTGTGTGAGCGCTCTGCCTTTCACGGCGACCGAGAAAATACTGGAGAGGCAGAGAGAGAGAGGGAGGGAGGGAGGGAGAGGAAAACAGGAGGGGAGGAGGGGGGTGAGATGTGTGACAGAGGGGGGAGGGGAGATGACTCAGAGGGAGATGGAGAGAGGAAGAGGAGGAGAAGAGGAGGGTTAATTAAAAAGGAGGAGATGGACGAAGGGGTGGGATGAAGGGATAAGGACGGGGTGCAGAGGCTCGTCGCCCGACAGAGGTGGTAAAAATAGACGAAGGGAGGACGGGCTGTCTCTGCCTCTCTTCCTCTCTTTCTCCTTATCCGAGTGTCTCCCCGTCTTCCTCTGTGGTGCTGCAGTGAGGTTCAGCCGACGTATACACAGTTACATAATCCATCCTTCTCCACCACACTCAGACATGATGATGCCGAGCGTTCAGCCGCACGAGCGCTGAAATCGATACCGCAGTGGAAAACCCTTTTGAAAGCAGAGAAGGCGCCGTGCCATGATGTCGCCAGACGATCGATTTGCCAGGCTATTTGCTTGGTCCCGTGATGGCCACTCAATGCACCCTTGAGCAAGGCACTCAGACCCCCAGCTGGTTCTGGTGCAAACTTAGTTTATTTCATTCAACAGCACGGGGGTCCTATAACAAGATGCAGTGCCCTCAAAACAAAAATGATATACAGTAAATACATGAATGAATATTAAATTCCTCACAGCCTGTGGTCTGGTGGTACAGCAGCAGACACTTCTGTATCTGTTGGCAGACTGTGGCTGATGTGGGTGTTGTCTGTTAGCATCCCCTGGTGACTGATGCTCGGTAGATGACTACCAGTGATGTTCAGGGCAAGATGGCTGACAGCCCAGAAGGCAAGATGGGAATTAGCATCCTACGTCAACAATCAATGCATGCCAAAATATCAAATCAATAGTAGTAGAAGAATAGACCAGCAAATTTACTCATCTGACGTCTTTCAAAGAGTAGCTCCAAGCCTGGCTCTTAAATAAACACAATGCAACACATCTAAAGCTCATTTAAAGTGCGGGAAGGGCTACTACTTAAAGAAAATTCAACAGTGTGAGTCCAGGACCAGGCTGGAGCAGAGGCTAGCAAAGAGCTGGCTAGCCAGCAGAGGAAAATGGCTGCCATCAGTTTGTTTATCTTTGTGTTCACTTGTTTTTGTCAGTGTTGTCAAGGGTTGACACCTGACCTTGCAAATTAGTGTGAAACAGAAATATTGTTGCTGTGGTTTTTATATATCAGATCCAAAACAAAACTGTAGTTCAACCTTTGACTACATTTAAGGGCGTCACAAGACGTACGAAGTGTAGTGAAACTGTAGTGACTGTGGTGCCCAGAGATTCCTGCATATTCATCCTGGTTGGCAGCTGCAGTAAACTGACTTCTTTACTTCCTTTGTTCACTGCAAAATCATGTTGAGCTGCGTCCTCGCTGCTCTAAAAACAGACTGGTGAAGTTGTTAATGCCGACTGGAGGCTGACACTGATATACAGTGACAGGGCAACGGGGTGAACCCAGAGTGTGTGTGTGTGTGTGTGTGTTAGCTCTGTGCATGATGAAATATCTCCGCATGGACCAGTATTATCTCACTGCACCAGTTTTTCTGTATTTTGGTGTATTATGTGTCTTTTTGTGTACAAAGGTGCACCATGAACCTGTGTGCTCGTTTCTAGACATGCATGTATGTCTGTGTGTGTGTGTGTGTGTGTGTGTGTGTGTGTGCACACGAGAGAGAGAGTGAGAGAGAGCATGTGCGATAATCTATAATTAAATTCCTGAGTTTAATGGGATTATCTTTGGGAGACAAGCAGCACAACGTCCTTGACATCCAAACCCCTGGTTAGTCATGGGTGAGGGACCGATAGAGACACACATACAGAGAGAGAGAGAGCGAGAGAGAGAGAGAGAGAGAGAGAGAGAGAGAGAGAGCTGTGGTGAGGGGGGGGGGGCGAGAGAGAAACCAGGAGGCAATAACAAAGAGAAGAAGAAGAGGATGGGAAAAAAAGAGCATCGAGGAGATCAAAGTGCAGAGAAATGCTTGTGAAGTGAGAAAGAGAGAGAAGCCATCCGGAGGGAAAGGGTAATGGAGAAGTGCCTTGCATTGTAATTATCTCATTTTCTGCTGTGTTACCACTGAAGGTCGGCTGGCCTCTCCCTTAGCGAGCTCTCCTCTGCCCACAGCACGCCACGGCCAGCCGGGCCAGCCAAAACAAACACTCCTCACCCCTATTAAAGAGATAAGTCTTCATTATTCTGCCGCTGCCTTTCATGTGTCGTCCATTGATTTCTTGTTAATGAACTCTCCATCGCTGTTCATGCTAAATAATCACTTCATTTTCAGTTTACCAGAGAAACTCACAAGATGAGGCCTTTTATTTGCCAGAGAACACCAGATGCTGTGTTTGGATGCTACCCAGACATAAAATCCGTCAGTCAACCATTGATCGGTTAACACAGCTGATAAGGCTCAGTATGGCGAGCCTTAACACTTGACTGTTTTTTCCTTTAGGAAGTCGAGTCTCAGGAGAGTCAAGTACAGGTCAAGCCTCAAGCTTTCATTTTTGTGATTCATGAGACCGATCTGAGCCAAAGTCTCGGGTCCGGGACTCTGTCAGTCTTATCGGAAATATTCTTCCTGCCAGATGAGCGGAGGAGGCAACATTGTGGGTCTGAAGCCATCTCTCCTCTGGTATCCAGTACGATTTTCAGTAAAGCAGAAGCGCTATGAATCAGTTGGCTTTTGATCGTCATGCACCCATACACAGTATAGCAGATGAACCCATTTTCAGCTCACCTGTTCAGCAAAATGCAGCTCACCTTGACTGAAATATGTACCACTGATCATACAAAGTAGCCTTGTTAGTATCAAACCAATATTTAGTTTCAAATACAGCATAATGTAAATGTATATATACTGAATTTAAGTCCGGTGAAAGTCTGGATTAATGATGCATAAGATGTCTTGAATGCGCTACAAAATGTTTTTCTCGTTTTGTAGCCATCCAAAGGAGAATTTAAGCAGAGAATCGCAGTCACTGTTAGCTGTGTCCAACTGCTCGCACATCTATGGACAGGCATGAATTGGATGAGGATGGCAGAGCTCACATCAAACGAATACCATCCAAAATGGCTTTGTACTGTAAGCAATGCAGTAACCCTAAAAACACCAACAGTCTGAACTACATCTCCCCCTGGTGGTCATTCAGAAACTGGTCCATCTTTCAGAGGGTGCTGGTCCCCAGTAAACACAGTCAACATGAGTGCAGAAATACTTTAAAAGCCAAATTTTGTTACATTTTCTCTCCTAAGTTGATAACTAATGTAATGTGTGAATGAATTAAAGGCGCTAGCCGTAAAGCTACACAATTAACTATTTGGTTTAAACAAGTAAAGCTCAACCTGGCAATAATATTTCTTTATGGACCCGCTTTTGTGCAGGGGAGGTCAAACTATTGCCACACAGTTAGATGCTGGGGTGTCTGAAATATAAGTAAATGCTGCAGTATTGATTATCAGTGTGGAGGCTCAGTCTGGCCAGAGGAACATAATGTATGACTCATATCTGTGACTGCTCCATATCCTACTTCCTCAATGAGACTTGTGTCATGATGTTTATACATATATATATATATATATATGTATATATGATCTTTTTCTCTCTTTTTGGGGGTTTTCCCAAACATTTTCTTGAGTTAAATATGAAGGAACTTGAACATACCACAAGTCATATTACCGACTTCCGCTCAGGGGAAGGAGTGGTGGGGGTTTACGGGAAGCACCTGAACGTAGCACATCATTACCAGCACTCCAGCGGCGGACAGCAGAGGTACGTTACTCCTGACACTGTCTTTAACTTGTACTTAACTGACGATAAATGCTGAATTATCAACGGAGTAACAGCAGTAAACCCTAAAGTGATTTTGCATTTTGAAAACTGTGACAGTTAGCCTGCTGAAAGCTAACTCTGCTAACCGGCAGCTGTCAAAACAAACAGTTTCCTTTAGCTAACTGTCATTAGCTTAGCTGTTAAATCTCTGCTGAAAGTTACCGGTGTGATTGTGTTGGTAGACTAGGACAGCCGTAGGGTTGGCTCTCTATGATGAAGTGTACGTGTGGCCCTAAAAAGGGTTGCTTTGTCGTTATATTCATCACAAACGTATCTTTAAAAAAGACCTTTTTGTTGTTGGTGGGGGTCTTGCGGAGCTGACCCCCCCCAACACGTCCCAGGTTGGCTGCCGTGAGTTAGCTTGGCCGGGCTGAACTTTTTTGTCATTTAGATTTAGTTGTCAACTGTCAATGTCGTCAACAAGGAGCAACATTATCATTTTAAAACTTTAATTCTGTACACGCAGAACAACAGACCGATTGAAGAGCTGGCCTGGGGTAAAGACTAAACTAATTAAATGTTTGTAAGTGATCATCACAGTTTTCTGTGCGGAAGTGACAGAGAAACAGTTTAAATTAAATGGACATCAGACAGTGAGTAGAACCACATTAAAACCAACTTAACGAGTTTATGGACTGCCCACAAGTGCTGTCAGTAAGTGAGCTGTTTACCTGTTTGTTTGTTTGATTCTTAAGTACAGGAAGTAGTTTATTCCAACTTGTCATGTTTGTTTCGTTATTAAGAGCCAAACGTTTGCTTTCTTTTCACATTGGGGAGATTTCATTTTTGTTTTACTTATGACTTTGGTCTGTTGGGGAGAATAAATCAGAGGTAAAGCTATTAGTTGATTAATCAGTAAGTTCACAGGCAGAAAATTAGCTCATTGATTAATTGCCAACACGATCTGGTTGCAGCTTCTCCAACACATTATGGTTATAACTAATGATAATCTTAAAGATTAATCTGCAAATTATCTCTATAAAATAACGACAAAGAGCTTGGAGCCAGAGAATAATTACGTTGTTAACTGAGAACTAATAGAGATTCTTGTTGATGTTAATTAATCAGTTTTGTTGAATTATATATTTTATAAAGGTTAGAAAACAGTGAAAAATTCCTCCAGAGCCCAAGGTGACATTTTCAAAAAGTTCTGCTTTGTTCAATCAGCAGTCCAAAACCCAAAATGAGAATTATTCAGGCAAACACTGCACCTCCACATTTTAGAAGCTGAAAACGGCAAATATTTGACATTTTCCCTTGTTTAATGACTTGGAACGATGATCATATTTAACATTCATCTTCTGTTTTTTCAAGCACTAAGCCTTAGGAGTTAATTCTGTAAAAAAAGAGAAAGTTCACAGATTGAGAGAGGAGTCTGGTGATTAAAACTGGAGCAATAATGAAAGCTGCTGAATCTCCAAATGCTGCGGATGGAAAAACAGGATCAACTTGCAGATAACATTGTTTACAAGAAACAATAGTGCATTGAAGCGACGTGTTTGCCTCGGTTTGCTGCATTTTTCCAGAATTTTCTGCATGCGTTTGCGAAATATCTGAGAGGAGGGGGATTTATGGAGACGTAACTGGTGTCGTGGTCCCTGCAGAGGACCAGTTAACTTGTCCCCAACTCATCAGAGTTCAGCTGAGTGCTGCCTCTGCCAAAAGGCCCAAACAAAGAGCCAGTGATGAAGTGGCAGCCCGCAGCCCGTTACTATTGTCCCCCTTAATGAAGAGCCAGACGGGGTATGTGAGCTGCTCAGCTTCTGGTTGGTCACAGGATCTCCAGCCAGTGTGTGGTCAACACCGTCTCACAGAGCAACCACTGTTTCTGTTAACTGTCCAACATGTGGTCGTGGGATGTCTACACACAGCTGAGACATACGAGACAGGACTACCGATGTTCATTTATAGCTAATCAGCACATTAACTCCGACTCTGTGTTTAGGATGTGGTATTGATCTGCATTATTTTCGTCATTAATTAATCACTGCGTGGACGAGTTTTGCCTCTCACACTTGTCAGTCACCTTCACTCTTCCTCTGCATCCCTCCTGTCTCCGTCCTCCTCCACAGATGCAGACTATAAAGTGTGTGGTGGTGGGTGATGGTGCCGTGGGGAAAACTTGCCTGCTCATCTCCTACACAACCAACAAGTTTCCCTCTGAATATGTCCCCACGGTGAGTAACTTCTTGCTTCTTACTGATTGTACTCTTGGAGATCCCTCACGCCAGTGTTATCATTGGTAGAAATGATCGACAAAGTTCCACACAAAGTGAATCCTGGATGTGTGGAAGTCAAAATCAGTTTTTTAAGCTAGGCTTGGCCCAGTCCCAGCTCGCTCAGCCAAGAGAGCATGCAGGACGTATGCTAATCATCATGAAAAACACACAAAGGAAGCACGAGGTGAGCTGAAACCCTCAGCAGACAAACCTGTCGTGTTGACCCGGGCTTCGTAGCTTCTCTCGGGATTGGAGCACTAGACTTGGTGCCGCTCCAGTCAGGTTCTTCGACTGGCTGGAAGGAGATTGGACGGGATGGGCTCCGATAGGACACTAAGGACCACACAACTTGACTTGAGTTAACTGTCAAAGAATAGTTAAGGAAGAGTTAAATGAGAAGATTGATTCCACTCTCATGTCTGCATACTGACTATGAAGCTATCACCAGAAGAAGGCTATGTTAGCTTTGAACAGGGAAAACAGCTAGCCTGGGTGGCTAGCAGCGTCTCCAAAGCCCACTGAGTAAAACAAAAATCATTTCCCACAATGTTGTTAAATTTTCAGATTGGTTCACATCCTCTCTAAACCTTATGGAAAGTCCAGCAGTCTGAGAAACAGAAGTTTTCTTTTGGTGATGGTGAAACCTCGTGCATGCTGTTTGGGTGGGTTCTTAGGATTGTAGCCCTGTGTGTGTGTGTGTGTGTGTGTGGAGGTATGTGAGTACGTGGTAGCTTGTTTTCCTTAGAGATTCTCTAGAGTCTGCCTCCCCTCTTTTCCTGTCTGATGTCTCAGACGTTTGTTGTCATGCTGAAGTCGCACATCGTGCAGGCGGTCCGGGCCGCCGCCTCAGCTCGGCTGATCCTGAAAACTCTGACTCTTTGTTTTGAGACAGCCGATTTGACTGTTGACAGACAGGACCGTCCTACTGGAAATATCTTAAATATGCCTAATTGATGGGCAGCTTCACTGACTGCACTCGTCAGCACAGTGTGATCAGAGCATTGCAGAACCAACACTGCTGACTCAACTTTGTCTTCCTCTTCCTGTCTGACGGTCTGTCGCTCGCTCCTGCCACAATGTTTAGGACAACACCCTCCTTATGTTTCTTTTTCAATGTGTATTTTCTATTAGGGTTGAGCAGCTGGACAAAATATGATATCTTGCTTTATGTCACTGTATCACAGCATCCATATTTATACCGCGCGTACTCAACGATTAGCCAATCAGCACCACAGGTGGGGCCAACGCCGCCGTTATCAGTCTGTGCACCGCAGTTACAGAGACAACAACAGCGACCGCAAAACACGAGAAAGACGCTGCTATTGAAGTCGGCCATTATTGATTAAAGGAACCAGTCACAGTCAGCTTGTGTGGAGTGAGATCACAACGCCACAGGTGGGGCCAACGCCGTCGTGAGCAAACAGGCCCAGACTTTCTGTTTCGTGTTTACTCTGTTGTGTTTTCCCTGTCAGTCAGCTGACAGCCACCACAATAAGAAATCAGGAGAGAGGAAGTCTCCTCCAGGAAGTAAACACGTCTCCTTAATGTCACGCTTTAATGTCGCATCCGTAACTTTTTATCTCGACTGTTTTTGTCGGACACTTCCTGTTAGTCTGCTGTGTGGAATCTACATACATTGTGCTCGGCAGAATGAATGAGCCAAATGTAAATCAGCTATAGAGAGCAGTAAAATTATTGCGAAGAACACAATGGCTGAGTGTCCACCTCCCCGTGCAGCTGCAGCTCTGTCCACAGTAACCAGTGTGGCCAGTCTGATTCCAGCAGCTTCTGAGCTCTGTGCAAACACAGTATCATCACAAACATGTGTGTGCTTTGGTCTGTGTGTGTGTGTGTGTGCGCAGCTTGTAATTAACTGAAGTATTTCAGCCTGTGTGTGTCTCTGCGGCTCGGGCCTCCACCGAGCCGTCACACAAAGTGTTTCTGTCTCGACTTGCGCTGACGAGTATCAGTGTGTTCATTTCTTTGTTGAGGGTGTGTGTGTTACAGCCTGAACTTCCTCCTCAATCAGCAAAACAAGACGCGTTTGATGAAGGATACAGAACCTAAAACGATTCTGTCTGCAGCCTCCCTCCTGTGGTTCGGGTCGTCTGAAGCTGTAACACACACACACACACAATTCAGCTACTCAAAGTGTCACTGTGGAAACAACCTGAACAATCCTGCTTTGTCATCCTTTGTCTGTTTAGAGGAAATGACAAAGCAGTGGTGCTGGTTCTTTTTGTTCGAAAACATGAAATGAGCCAGGAATAGTTCAAAAATAAATATTTAATCTTAATCTCTCCTGTTCAGTGCACTAAACCTCATTTTACAGAAGCGTAAGAGGATATGTGCTGTGAGCCTGCCTGTTTAAATATAGACTAAACAGATGCCAGAATAAAACCCAGCTTGAATCCATGTTTGTTTTGCTGCTTCCTCTCCTACAGGCTACATACTCCAGTTTATCTGGAACCTGTCTGTGCATACGCAGCTTCATTAAAACCAAACCGTGTCTGCAGGCCACAGCAGGCTGCAGCAGCAGGGCGGCGCGTTGATGCCGTGCAGCGGCTGCAAAGCGCTCCCTGCTTCAGCTCGCTTCCACACTGGCAGAGCTGAGCTTAGCCGGCGTGTCGGGGCCGTGCTGCTTGTTATTGTACATGGCAGAGGCCTGAAGGGACAAACAGAGTGATGAAACAGAAGGGAGGAATGAACAGAGAGAGAAACAGCTGACTGAGAGTCTGTTCACCTGAACAGCAGCTAAACCAGTCTGTTCTTACTGAGAGCGCTCAGCTTATCTCATTTTCATATTCCTTAAAAATATACTTGAAAAACATTGGGGTGTTTTACAACAGCAGCTTGACTTTAAAGCTGGTGCAGGTTGGTGATAGGCAAGTTCAGGTGTGGAGTTTGGTTCCTCAAATCCCGCCCAAGTAAACCATCTTTCTGAACAACATCTCTGGCAGTGCTATCAGGTCAGTTCAGTTCTTTGCCCAGGAGATGAGTGGCAAACAGAAAGAAGATGGCAGCCTGTATTTACAGTACATTAAGTTAATATGAAGCAAGGGGCAGGTGACAAAGCTCCTCTTTTCATTGTGGAGTGTATTTGTGTAGTGTGGGTTACACTGTAGTGCTGGTTTTGGAAATTACACACACTGAACTTCTAATAAAGTTAACTGCTTCAGATGAACACTACTGCCTGTCAAAGGTGTACAAATAAGGAAAAGGGATGTTAGAGACATTTTGTAAATGTTGCAACAAAAATATTGCTGTAAGTTGGTGACTGTCATGAGTCAGAGCATTTGTGTGCTGTTGGACATGCAACAGTTCATGTCCTTTCAGGTTTAAGTCCTCTGACCTCGGACCAGACGGACTCAGCCCTGCTCTGTTTACTCTGTGGTTTGGAAATGAACAAACTGAGAGGAAGCATCTTCCTAAAATCACCGAAAGGCCTGCAGTGATGTGAAACCTTTTTCTTGTACTTCTGTCTTTGCGAGGACCGGTATGACTCTCAGACTTGGACTGAGAGGACAGTTTCGGAAAGAGAAGACGTTCCTGTTTGTCCTCACTTCTTCAGAAGGCTGCTTGGTTGCAGAATTACATTTGAGTTGCATTTTGATATGATCGGCGTGTCTCTTTGGGCACTCAGAGGTCTTAGAGGTGTTTTAAAGAATGTATGAAATCCCCTCGTCCGCCCCCGTCTTCTCACCCACCCTCACCCCCCGTGTCTCCCTCAGGTTTTTGATAACTATGCAGTGACGGTGATGATCGGCGGGGAGCCCTTCACTCTGGGACTGTTTGACACTGCAGGTAAAAACGAACTTTCTCTTCTCCCTCGTCCACAGCGGTCGTTCAGCTGATACTTAGGTGTACAATGTCGTTAGCTGCTATTCAGAGTGCTCGCGTGTCTCCCCCTGCAGGTCAGGAGGACTACGACAGACTGCGACCCCTCAGCTATCCTCAGACCGACGTCTTCCTCGTCTGTTTCTCTGTCGTGTCACCCTCCTCTTTTGAGAACGTCAGAGAGAAGGTGAGTTCAGTCGGTGCCAGCGTCGAAGGTTTGTTAAATTTAGGTTCTAAACAAACGTTTATACCATCGTGGCACCGACGTACTCAGGATTTTTATTTAGACTTAAGTGCGTGTGTCCTCCCAGGTCACACCCCTCACTCCTCTTTGCTTGCCCTGCCTCTCCACAGTGGGTGCCGGAGATTTCACACCACTGCCCGCGGACGCCCTTCCTGCTGGTCGGGACTCAGGTGGATCTGAGAGACGACAGCAACACTCTGGAGAAACTGGCCAAGAACAAACAGCGAGCCCTGAGCTGCGAGAGCGGAGAGAAACTGGCTCGCGAGCTCAGAGCCGTCAAATACGTGGAGTGTTCGGCTCTCACGCAGGTACGCAGAGGGGGAAGTCTGGGCGCAGTGCTGCAGGTACCACGCTGCACGTACAAACATGTTGTTAATGACGCTGTATTGAAGTAGAAGTACAATTTTCCGGTTAGATTAGTCAGTTAAATTAAAGCTAGTTCAAGCTAAAATGCCAAACGGTCATTTTTTCCAGCCTCTGAAGTGTGAGGATTTGCTGCGTTTCCTTGTCAGCCACTGAAGTGAAAGAAAGACCTTGCAGATCATTAGATAGTTGATGTCACAGTATGACAAAACCTTAGCAGATACTGCAGAGAGGTTATTAACAGACTCAGAGTCGCACATGCAACAGGAATCCCAGAGACCAGCGACTCCTGACAAATCCTCTCTGCTCCTTCAGCACGACGACGTGACTGCTTTGTCTGCAGAAGAAGTGGAAATGTGTGTGTCACAGAGTGCTCATAAAATGTTTTCCGTCAGTTTTTATTGCTGCTTCCCTTTTATAGCCTCTCAGCCAATCGGAAAACATTTTGTAAGATTTCATTTCTCCTGGCGTTCCCGCTCATTAGTTTTATGTTATGAGCAAACGAAGCTCACGAGTCTGCTTGTGTCTCTTTCTCAGAGGGGACTGAAGAACGTGTTTGACGAAGCCATCCTGGCAGCTCTGGAGCCTCCAGAAAACAAACCCAAGAAGCGCTGCGTCCTGCTATAGGCCTCACAAGTGGAGGAAGAGGAGGAGGAGGAGGAGGAGGAGGAGGAGGTGGAGGAGGATGGGAATGGGAAGGGCGGGGACGAGGGAGACAGTGCCTTCAGCCGTAGAGTCTTAATGTGGGTGTGGTGTTGGAACAGACGGGCTCTCGACGGGCTTTATTTTCATCATAGATTCATGTGGCGATAACATGACTAACGCGTGTCAAAACACTCCTCACTAACCAGGAAACGGACTTTTAACCGCAGGAGGAGGCAGGTTGGGCAATACAGACGTCCTGAAGTTACAAACGCTGCGTGGAAACAGAAGCAGTGTCACTTGAATGTCTTACATTAATTAAACATTAGTGAAGTGAAAGGATTTAAAGGAGCAGTTCGCCCAGAAATGAAAAGTCTTTTTCTCCTCTCACTCGTGCTGATGATGAGTTTCTTAGTCCACAAAACATTTCAGGGGCTTTACTGTTAAACAGCTTTGCAGCTGAAGAAGCTGAAAATTGATTCAAAAAGACGTTGTTTTTACACCATTTTTATTAAGATGAAATCTTCGCCGTAGCCACTAAATGTTAGAACGCACCCCGTGTGAAGGGGATGCACAAGCTCAGACTCGCATCCGTGACGAGATGAAGGAGAACTCGCGACCTCTGCGTGCCTCAGTGTTTACCTGCTGCCTGGATGCTGCCAGGTTCACATGTTTGCGGCTACAGTGAAGATTCTGCCTTAAAACCAGCAGCAGATAACGTCTTCAGAATCGGTTTGGAATCTCAGGGCTTCGGCAGACTTTGATGAGGCAATGAGCTGTATTGAGACATTTTATGTTATCTTTCTTTTCAGTTGTTTTTTAAAACAAGTCTCCAGCTTCTTCAGGTGTTCAGCAGAAGGCTGCAACGCTGTTTTACTGTGAGGCTCCAGAAATGTTTTGTAGATGAAGAGACTGACTCCATCAGCACGGGGCAGAACTGTTCCTTTAAAACACATAGAAGAGGAGCAGGTGGAACAAACCCAAACACTCTCCTCGGGCTAAAATCGTGCTGTTTTTAATTTAAAGCGACACACATGAAAACGTGACCCAGTTGTTGAGCATCACTCCCCTGCAGCTCAGCGGTTCATCAGGGGGTCAACGGTCGCCTTCGCTCGAGGATTCTGTGTGTGGCGACTGTGACCCCAATTCATCCAGGAGGTTCAGATTATTCAGAGCAGAACTGGCCGAGGTTCAGTACCGACGCCCGCTTTGCAGTCTAAAAGACATGCAGGAGGTGATTCATAATCTAAGGATCTAAATGATGCCTTTTGTCTCTCCTGACGTCTCGCTGAGGACACGTCACGTCCCGAACACTCAAACTGTCACATCAGTGGCTGCAAACGTAAACCTGTTCCCTGCATACCACCTAAAATAAAGAGTTAAAGGAGTCACAAACAGGATTTGAACGTCAACTAATCAGTACATGTTGAGGCTGTCATGTTAGTGTCAGACTGAAGGAGCTGCTCTTTATGGCAGGAAGCAGGAAAATAACAGCAAAGGCTGACACAAGCCTTCATTTTACTGCAGCATCAAAACCAGACTTCGCCTCAGCTGCTGAATCTTCAGCTGCCACAGTAGTTCACTCTGAAGGCCTTAAAATATTTTCTTGCTGCCAAATCTTACAAAGTCGTGTTTTTAGATCAGCACAGCGAAAGTTTTGGGATGTTTTTCTTTTCCCGGCTGAGCCGAGATGTCAGGAAATTCAGTATTCAGAAGTCAGAGGCCGAAGTCCAGGGGGAAACGGGGATCCGGACTCTGCTGGAAAGCTCCTGGAGACAAAGTGTTTTGTTTTTACACTTTGGTTATGTTTGTTTGTTTGCAAAGGAACATTAAGATCAGATGTGCTAATTAGTGAACTTTGGAGATGCTGGTAGGGATGCCAGCCCCCCCCCCGTGACGGTCTCACAGTCCTCAAGCCGACCGGGTAAAGAACAGTTTTGAAGTCAGAATGAAAAGCCAGCGTTGTGCCTGTCGTGATCTGACCTCTCCAGCTCTCTTCTCAAAAGCATTTGAATAAACTGTTAAATGGGACAGGCAGACTTTTCACACACAGCCTCCTCAAACTGGAACCTGAAGTGCTCGTCGGTGTGTTAGCGCCTCCCGGAGGCCTTAAAGGGGAGTACCCGCAGCTGACGAGACGTGAATCTCTAAAGTCCTCAGCTGTAACACAGAGGTGCCTTTAAGAGGCGCTGCTCAACACTGACACTGTTAGCTTTGTTTTGTGTTGCTGTTCAAATGTTTGAAGAAGAAAACGCAGCCGAGTGCTTCATCTGTTCAGATTCACTCTGACACAACATGAAAGAAAAGTTTTCCTGTCTTCGTTTCTGCTAATTTATACTGAACAAACCATAAGAGCTCACTAACCGTGAACTGCTTTTTCTGTTTGAGGTGGAATAATTGGAGACATATTTGTATATAATAGATTATAGTTTTAAGTCTTAAGTGCTCTTAATTGCCGACTGTACTGGGCTAACAAATTAAATCATTAAACTGAGGGTATTCCCTGTGAAAACGAACTAAAATTCCTCTTTGCTGATTTATTTTTCCAGTGTTTTGTAGACTGTGGTTTGTTTTGATCACGTATGGATGATTACAAGTGTTATGTGTATTTTTCTTATCTCCTTATTGTTTCTTGGGGAGCATCTTCTTAGCAGTTTTTTTGAACGCTTGAGTTTTTTTTTTTTTTTTTTAGAGATTTTTACTTTAAACGATCAGCTGTAATAAGCTTCTAAAAGCAGCGACACGACAACAGCTGGAGCAGTTAGTGCAGATGTGGAAAACTGCTTCGTATGGAAAGATGAACGTTGGGACTGGTGGGTGTGCAGAAGCAATAAAAACAGTTCTTGAATGTTG